>NC_134687.1:36424102-37624102 GCF_050947455.1 Rhinoderma darwinii | reverse complement strand
TTGTGGAGGTCACACAGTACAAATCTTCAGTATTCTGGATCCCATGTTACCTATGGGAAAGTAAGAGGGGACTATATAGGCAGCTGCCAGAGGGGAAAGGAGCCTGGTTCTCAGAGCCCCTCCCCCAGCACCACAGATTAGCAGCAGACCAAAGGGGGACACAGGGAAGAAAAAAAGATGAGAAAAGTAATTTATGCTAAAAACACGGCAAATGAGTTTACAACAGCTATTAAAGCATTTCTGGACTTATGGTAGGAAAATGATTCATAGGATAACCCTTTTGAACTACTGATAGCACTAAGACAAGAGCCATTCGGTGCCTTATGTCTCACTAGTCCCTGTTGTACGCGAAATCAGCCTTCACAATGGCCGCCGATACAGATATAAGTGACAGTGTATGAGTGACCAAATTCAATAATGGATGAAAAAAAGAGGTCAAAAGATACAATCTAAAAAGGTACAAAAGCTCATGTTGTAAGTTGATTAGAAAAAGTAATCCTTACAAAAAAAGAATATGTGGATATTACAAACGACCCCAAAGAATGAAAAAAAACACTTCAATTATGGTGTAAACAAAAATGTAATTAAAACACTTTCAATTGAATTAAAGCTATATGCACTAAATGTATATTTCAGCATACAGATGTAATAAGACTGTTGTACTATGGTATATACATTACTTATATGTTACATTTTTGTTGACTATTAAATGGCTGCCCAAATAATACAACTTACATGTGTTCATGAATTTCCTGTTCTTCACAGTCTGTTAAATATTTCACTGCGAACAGGAAGCTGCCAACAAACTCGGCCATTATTGAGGCAATGGAGAGCTGTCTTTAGTCACCCAGTCACAGGAGTTGCCTACAAAAATACAAAGACTGTTCCCTGCTCTCTACTCTTTCCTACTGGTTCTGTTAGCCGTGTGGTTGTTACTCTCATGGTTACATTCATGTGGTTTCTGTGCTTATCTGGATTAGTACACAGGTCACATGTACTAAGAATGCACATACCCCCTCTTGGGGTTTCCTTTATTTCAATAGAAGGGGCAGTCAGCTACAGTTCTAGAGAAAGCAGCTACAAAAATATTGTAAGACATGCCATCTTAAAGTGTTTTACTATTTTCAGAGAATCTGAGATTTACAAGTCCAGATATCACTTTACCTATCGATCATTATAGGTCTTCTCTATGGTCTACTATTACGATGTCTTCCCTTCCTGACCAGAGCCGTTAAAAAGTCCTGTTCTCATATCACATGCAATACGATTCTGGTGGAGAAAAATGATAGATATGACTCATGGGAAAAATATTCCAAAAAAACATAATGTTAACAGCCCCCCCCCCCCCCCACCCCCAAATTATTTACAGATATAAATTAAATCAATAATAATAATACAAGTTGAAATCTACTAATAAATAATAAAATTTGTAGTTACAAAATTATTTAAAAAAAAAAATAATCTGTAAAAGTTTTGGTAAAACGTCAGGCTGAAGTGTATTCATGAAGATGATGATGATGATTTGATGAATATGATGCGTCTAGAGCCAAATGGAAAGCAGAAATTCATATCTTCTACTCGCAAGACACGGACGGTTCGCCTGTCCTGTCCTTCAATTTGGAAGGAAAACTCCACTTTGCACCATATTTACAACAATCTTCGATTTAAATCTACATAAAATGTTGAATATCTTCATAAATACTTTGCTTGACTTAGTGATTTTTAATTATATGATGAATTATTCTCCGCTCAATCTTTTATGTCGATTTTTGTTATCATTTTGTGTGCTAAAGAAATATTCCATTTTTTCATCACTGAGCCGTGAACGGATTTTCCCGCGTTCCAGAAACCGTGCAGCTCGCTGTGGCACACGGTTTCCGTATCTTTCATTCCGGGAAAACCGCATAGTAAATCCTGCTTGGCTATTTCCGAAATACCCGGCCGCCTCGTGACCCAGTGGCCGGAGCCCACCTTTCTAAACAGAGGTGGGACATGCATCTATCGGACATTAATGGCACACTGTATTATGTGGAAATGCCATAGATGTCCAAGATAGGAATACCCCTTTAATTTATTGACGTAAACCTTATCTGGGCTTAGGAGTCCAGTGGGCGGTATCAAAGCCTTTCCAACATGGATGTGGATTGATAGGTGTCCATCACGGAGTAGGACCGCCTACCAGACTCCTAAGCCCAGAATACACAGAGGTTCACATCAATAAATGACAAGTTCTACTGAATTTTTTCCTGCAAAACGATATAACGATGTGCTCAGCTCCTCCTGCTCTATAACATGCTGCCCGCAGATCAGACGGCATTTACAACGGGACAGGTTCCCTTTAAATGTAGTAAATTGGTGAGATCAGGGTAAATACAATATCACTGTCATATGTGACAAAAAGAATTGAATGAATATCAGATAAAAAAAATATCCTAATATCTGAGTGGCTGATTTAAGTAGAAAAGACAAGTTTACCCTAGGTGCAGAAATTGTCTTTCATGACGTAAAGTGGCACATTTTTTATTTGCTTTTATTGTTCCAATGCAACGGAGATAAACAATAAAGCAACGTGCAAACAGTCTTGATTAAAAAGATCAGCTCTGATGCGGATCTATGTGTCTCTACGGTTACGGATTGCAAACAAAACCTCCTATCCTGCAGTCGTGTTGCTCCGCTCCATCTGCCCCCTTTTCTACGATCTGTAGGATCCGACTACACGCAGGGTTTGTTTGTAGTCTGTAACCATGGAAACCGATATGTCTCTGCAGGAGCGCTAGACACAAAATGATAGGATTATTTTAATCAAGACTTTGCAAATTTGCTTTATTTTTTATTTTAGATGCACTGGAGCAATAAAAATAATAGCTGCAAAAGTTTACACACGTCACTTTATGTATGAACTATTTACTGTACATGGAGGTAGATGTGTTACCATTATAATGGATGAAAGACCAAGGTCCCAAATGATCTTATGATCCGAGGTATCATAACGATCACAAAGAATCATCCCCCTCCACCAATCTTCAGGCAAACATCAAACTCTACATCTGAATGGGTGGACTACGGCGACATTAGATGCAGACTGCTGCAGTTTTAACCATAAAAATGCCATTTGTGCAACTTAAGGCAACTGCAATACTGAGCTGCTCTGAGAGGTGGTGCTGTCAGCAGCTTCGGCACGGCTTGCGACAGTCCCGCAATGGCCAATAGACTGTTGGGTGGCTTTTCCCATTCACTAACTTAACAATGTGATTCCTGTCGGACTACTGGCCCCTGCATCCACCAGATCATCATCTATCACTGACCTTCAGGGGTTGTACAGAGTTAAGCCTCATGCACACGACCGTAGCCATGTGCACGGCCGTGATTTTCGGGCCGGCCAGTAGCGAACTGTCAGCTGCGAGCCGCCCGCAAATCGCGGGCCATGCATATGGCCATTATGACGTGGCCACTATTTTCAATGAACCCGGACCACAGAACACGGCCGTAATAAGACTTGTCCGTTCTTTCTGCGATGCGGGCACCCGGGCCATGCAAGAACCGTAAAAACTACGGTCGTGTGCATGGCCCCATAGAAATGAATGGGGCCGCAATTCTCCCGTGGATTTTCGGGGGAATTGCGGCCGCAAAAGCACGTTTGTGTGCATGAGGCCTTAAGGCCCCATGCACATGACCGTATTTTCATCTATCCCGAAATACTGTCCGTAAATACGGATCCGTAGTCATCAGCAATTCAACCATATATACGATTCATATTTGATCCGTATATACGGATCCGTTAAAAAAAATTGGGAGGCTGCAAATTATGTCACCAACATGTTGCATAGCAACGCTTCCGTAAATACGGACGGTTTACAGATGCTCCTATAGGCTCCTATGGGAGACTCCGCGTCGTAACTATGGACAAGCATAGGACAGGTTCTATCATATTTTTTTAGCACGGACACCCATCCGTAAAAATACGGAAAGGTGCCCGTGGCCAATAGAAATGAATGGGACCGTAATTACGAATGAAATATATGGTCGTGTGCGTGGAGTCTTAGAAAAAAACGGCTGGTTTCTTCCAAAAACAGGGCCACACCTGTCCACAATACCAGACACAACCCAAGGCATGGTTTTTGGAAGAAGCCATATATTTCTAATCCTGGACAAATCCTCAAATGAGCTGCCTGGAGTGAGTGTATGTGATAAGCACCATCTTCTTTATATAAGACATAATGTACACAGGGTATAGAGAACATCAACGGGAACAAACCTCGCAACACCTTCTCCAATATTAAACAGAAGGATCATCGTAAAGAGAGGGGGGGGGGGTAAAAAGTGCAGAGAAAGGGTACATTTTTTCAGCAGTTTGACCGTGACTATGGGGCCTGCCAGTCGATGATGAACAATTGTTGTACAACTGAGCGGGTACCACAGACCGACAACAAACAGCCCAATTCTGAATACTCCTGGGTGTCTTGGAAGAGCCGGCAGACTTTCCTATAATGGTTTCATGACTTCTTACAATTCATTCAGACCTGGGCTGTCATCTTGTACATATTGGGGGGGCCATTTTCAAACTCAGTGATGAAGTGATCCATTATGTATAAAGGAACAGTAACATATTGTGTGCCATCAATTTCGATCTTGTGCAATAAAGAGTGGAAGGTGCTGGACCACGTATGATGATCCCTGATTTTTGACCAAAAATTGCCAGGACGTCACTAAGAACTCAACATGCAATTCCTCCCATCAGACAGCAGGGGGCAGGCAAGAGCAATGAAAACATTGAAATGTAATTGAAGGCGTGTTCGCATATGTGCATATAAAATAAGATGCTGGAGACACGGCCGGCTAACCCTGGTCTATTAGGAGCGGTCAGCTGGCCAGTAAAGAAAAATGAGGCCGTTCAATGGCTCACCACATGACAGAGTAATTGGTCCTCTGAGACAAAGCTCTTCACAGCTGTTCTGCAATGTTAGGAGAACGTTATACAACAAGCGATGTATAAAAATACTGTGCCGTTCTGTCTCTTGGTCCGTGCTATTTAAGGCTGAAATACAGGCGACAGGATGAAGTATTGCAGCTTATGTGCCGTTTTTCTGCTCCCATTCCTGCAAAAAAAAATATAAAAAATGTAATGAATATGGAGCAATCCAAATAATTACCTCAAAAGTCCAATTATTGCGTTAAAATATTAATTGCCCACAAAATTAAAATAAAATGCAATTGCAGAATTTAAAAGCATTTACCAAAATCGACCACCAGAGGGAGCAATGTTTCTCTCATCTGACTGTCATGCACATACTACTCCCATCATTTACCCATTAAACATCGGATGACTTCCTTGTTGCATCAGCCGCAGACTTGCACATGTGACCGCTAAATTTAGAACAACCGTTACACAAAAAACTATTTCAAGATGACCAGATTATAGCCAAATGTGTTTTCTCCAAATATCTCCCGCTTCCTCTGAGGCAGCAATCCTATAGTAGTCATATGAATATAAGGTGCGTGCATCGATTCCATCATATTGGTGAAATATACATTTTATTTTAACCCCTTCCCGTCGTAAACCACTTTCAGATTTTAATTTTCGTTTTTCCCTCCCCACCTTCCAAAAGCCATAACGTCTTTATTTTTCAGTCGATATAGTCCTATGAGGGCTTCATTTTTGCGGGACGAGTTGTAGTTTTTCGTAGCACCATTTATTTTGCCGTATAATGTACTAGAAAACGGGCAAAAAATTATTTGTGGGGTAGAAAATGAAAAAAAACAACGATTCCTCCATGTTTTTTTGCGCGCCGTTTTTACGGAATTCACTGTGCAATTAAAACAACGTGTTAACTTTATTCTGCGGGTCAATACGATTACGCCGATACCAAATATATTTTGTTTTTTCTATATTTTACTACTTTTACAAGTAAAAACCTAAGTGTAAAAAAGAAAATTTATTTTGTGTCGCCAAATTCCGAGAGCCATAACTTTTTTATTTTTCCGTCAATTAAGTTGTATGATGGCTTATTTTTTGCGGGATAAGCTGTAGTTTTTAATGATACAATTTTGGTGTACATGCGACGCTTTGATCACTATTTGATTTTTTGTGGGAGATGAGGTGACCAAAAAAAATTGATTCTGGAGTTTACAATTTTTTTTTTACAGCGTTCACCGTACGGGTTAAATAATAATATATTGTAATAGTTCAGACTTTTACGGACGCGGCGATACCAATTATGTTTATTTTTTATTTTTTTTTACTATGCTCTAGGGGGAAATGGGAAAAGGCTTTTTTTTAACTTTTAATATTTAAATTTTTTTTTACACAAAAAAAAACAAAAACACAAAACTTTATTTAACTAATTTTTACTTCTTTTATTAGTCCCCCTAGGGGACTTTAACCAGCGATCGTTAGATCGCTTGCACGATATACTGCAATACTAATGTATTGCAATATATCGTGATTCTGACAGGCCGGAGGCAGCGTTTAATAGGAGTACAAAGATGGCGGACCTGGGGGCCTTCATTAGGCCCCCGGGCAGCCGTAGCAACCATCGCCCCCCCCCCCCCCGCGATTGCATGGCGGGGGGCCGTAGAGCTGTTAGGGGGGGGCCGCAGCATTTAACGAGTTAAATTAGTGGGATCGCGCTCGAGCGCGATGCCGCTCGTTACTCTGAAGTGTCGGCTGTAACAAACAGCCGACACCCGCATCGTATGGAACGGGGTCACTCCGTGAGCCCGCTCCATTCTTCCCCTACCCGACTAGGACGTAACTGTATGTCATATGTCGGGAAGGGGTTACTTCTTGTCCATTCACTGAACCAAATTAGATCAATCCAATATCTGGGGACACAGACAGTGAATCGCTGAGGTTAGGGACACACGTAGTGGTGGTGTAATATCCTCTAGCCATTGGTTACAGCAGTCACATGATATCAGCAGATCATCACATCGGAAATGAAACACCGGAGGGTTTGGAGGGATTTCTTATTCCCAAAAAACTCCTTTAAGATAGTTGTGTAGTTCTAGCCTTATAGACACCACTATAGTTACTCTTACCTTCGCCTTCCTTAGTACATGGCCCCGTACTGGGGAGTTTTTTGCAGTCGCCTGTCTCTTTAATGCGGCAGCGCTATTCACTGGTATGGGACATTCTGCATCACTGGTGTCACAACTGGAGATGGGAGAGTTCTCCACCGTCCGATGCCGGAGAACTGGAGACTGGACAGGAAAATCCTTATTATTTGATATCAGAACACACCATGGGGGCTGCACATTATGTTACAATGGCTAAAACAGAATTGTCTATGTTGTTGTCCATGATAGGGTCTGATTTTTTAGGATATGGGGCTCTAGGCAACAAGAAAAATAGGGCCCCCTGCTTGACATTTTCAGAAAGATTTTATGGTGTCCAAATAATATGCAGTATTTAAATAACCGTCCCTATAACATATACACCGATCAGCCAGAACATTTAAACCACCTGCCTAATATTGTGGAGGTCCCTCGTGTTGCCAAATCTGCACTGACCCATCGAGGCATGGACTTCACAAGATCTCTGAAGGCTCCTGTGGTATCTGCCACCAAGACATTAGCAGCAGATCCTTTAAGTCCTGTAAGTTGCGAGGTTGGACCTCCATGGATCAGACTTGTTTTTCCAGCACATCCCACAGATCTCGATCGGATTGAGATCAGAAGAATTTGGAGGCCAAGTCAACACCTTGATGTCTTTGTCATGTTCCTCAAACCATTCCTACATAGTGTGGTGGGCACATTATCCTGCTGAAAGAGACCGCTGCCATTGGGGAATACCATTCCTGAACAATGTTTGCAGTGTGGCAGGTAGGGATGCACGATACATCGAAACTTCGATACGGTTTCAATACCGTGCACCCCCAAACGGTTCGATACCGTTGTTTAATGTATTTCGATACTAAGCTGTGCGGCCGCACAGCTCAGTATAGTAACACATGAATGTATGAGAGCGGGGCTGCAGCTGTGTAATACAGCCATTGCCCCGCTCCTGAGTCCTGACAAGTGCGCGCCATCAGGATGATGCGATGCGGCCGGCGCTGCACTAATGATCTGCGGCACTGAAGACAGAACATGGTTAGGCGCACTGCAAAACACCCCCATGTTCTGTCTTCAGTGCCTGAACTGCCGCTCATTAGTGCAGAGCCGACCGCATCTCCTCATACTGACCGCGCACGCACTTCCTGTCAGGAGTCGGGCAATGACTGTATTACACAGCCGCAGCCCCGCTCTATAACGGCGGAGATCAGAGAAACCTCTCATCTCCGCCGTTATTCCCGTGAATGCTGCGATCAAAGTTGACTGCAGCGTTCAAGAAGAAGTGTAAAGGGGGGATGCCCCTGGATCGCGTCACCGGGAATTCCTGTGATGCGATTGAGGGCCATACCATATATGGGCAGACAGCCCAGGGTCCATTGAAGGACCCCAGAGCTGTCTTACCATATTTCCTGTTAGTGCATACTGAGGTATAGATATAGATATATGCCAGTACATTAAAGTTTAAAAATAAAGTAAAAACAAAGTAATATTAAATTTAAAAAAATACACCTTCACCTTTCTTACAATAAACATTAAAATAAGTCTCAATATATAAAATATTCACATATTGGCACGGCCGTAATAACCTGCACAACAATTTTTTTGCATCATTTATGACGTGTACGCTGTAAAAAAAACAAAAAGCTTCTTTCACTTATTATTGTGAGGCGCGAGGTGCGATGAATTTAACCGCCATGTTCCTCACATTAATAGTAATTAACCCCATCATGTACCTCACACATTAACCCATTATGACTGAGAAACATGATGGGGTTAATTACTATTAATGTGAGGCAAATGGAGGTTAAATTCAGCATCACACCTCGCGCCTCACATCAGAAAATGGAAGAACTTTTTTTTATTTTTTATTACTGTTGGCAAAGTATCGTTTTGGTATAGAAATCGCAATATTACACGAAGTATCGGTATCGAAGTCCAAATTCTGGTATCGCGACATCCCTAATAACAGGAGCATTATCCTGAGAGAGAAGCCACCGCCACTAGAGAATATCGTATCCATGAAGGGGGTACTTGTCTGCAGCAACGTGTAGGTAGGTGGTCCGTGTCAAAGTAACGAATGCCAGGACGTAAGGTTTCCCAGCAGAACATTGCCCAGAGCATCACTCTGCCTCCGCCGGCTCGTCTTCTTCCCATAGTCCATCCTGGTGCCATCTCTTCCTCACATAAGCGACGCACACGCACCCGGCCGTCCACATGATGTGAAATAAAACGTGATTCATCAGACCAGGTCACCTTCTATTACTCCATGGTCCAGTTCTGATGCTCACGTGCCCATTGTACAGACTATCGGTGGTGGACAGGGGTCAACATGGGCATTTTGACCGGTTTGTAACTGTGCAGCCCCAAACGCAGCAAGCTTGGGTGCCCATGACCCTGATGGCGGTTCACCAGTTGTCCTTCTTTGCACCACTTTTGGTAGATACTAACCACTGCATACCGGGAACACCCCACAAGACCTGGCGTTTTGGAGCAGCTCTGACCCAGTGGTCTAGACATCACTATTTGGCCCTTGTCACAGTCGCTCAGATTCTTACACGTGCCCATTTTTCCGGCTTCCACACATCAATTAATCACATATAAGAACTGACTGTTCACCTGCTTCCTTATATATCCCCCCCATGGTCAGGCGCCATTATAACTATATTATCAATGCTATGTCAACCTGTCAGTGGTTTTAATGTTATGTCTGAACGGTGTATTTAACACATTGATACAGTTTGTATATATTACCACCAGACACCGCTGTACAATACTGGGAGGTTATAGCTGTATAGTTGATGGGGTTCCCATCCTTAAAAATTGCACAGTTTCTAAAACCGGTCTTGGCCCAAGTTGTCTTACCTGTGGCCTTGATGTCCCAGACTTGGGTTCTATAGCGAGACCCAGAGTGATTCCACCTGCCATGGCTTTCTTCAGATTTTCTTTCACCTCCGTCAGCTCCAGCTCCAGAATGACCCGCTCGGTCTCCTTCAGTTTACACTCTTCCTCCAGCTTCTTAAACTTGTCCTCCAGCATTGCCTGAGATTTTCTCCCTGGAAATCAAACAATGAAGAACTTACATAATCTACTGGAGAACCAACAACCTTCAGCTTCAAGTCCCCTAGTGAAACGAATAAAAAAAACAACTTAAATAAAGTGTAATAAAAAAAAAAACAACTTAAATAAAGTGTAATAAAAAAAAACAAAAAAAAAAAAAACAGTTGTCGAAAATAAAAATAAAAAAATATTCCCCTTTCTTAACATTAAAAACTAGTTTTATGACCGCAATGATAATTAACATCGTATCATTTATACCGAACGCCGTAGATTCCGTTTCTTCTCCACCACCCTAAAATAATTGTTTATAAAAGTAATTCAATAAGTTCTATGTGAACCAAAATGGTAGCAATAAAAACTAGAACTCGTTTTACAAAAGACGAGCCCTTATACGGAGACGTCAACGGAAAAAGCAAAACATTTGTTTTCTGCCATAAGACATTCTTCTAATGTGCAAACGTACTAAAACTGAAAAATAAAAAATAATAATACATTTTTGGTATCACCGTAATTGTACCGACCCGTAGAATAAAGTCAACATAAAAAAATAAAAACAACCGCACAAAAAAGGTGAAATTGATGTTTTTTTGTTTTCCTCTCCCCCCCCAACAAAAAGATATACATAAAAAGTCAGACAATCAATGATATGTACCCCAAAACAGTGACGCTAAAAAACACAACTTGTCCGACAAAAAAACAAGCCCTCCTATGGCTTTATTAACGGGAAAATAAAATAAGACATGGATCTTGGAATGCGAGGATTAAAAAAAACAAAAACGAAATAATCACTGTGTCCCAAAGGTCGAAAATTTGTTGCATCCTTAATGGTCAACAGCGCCACTTGTTTCCATGGGCTGCGACTGGTATTGCAGTTCAGCCCCGTTCACTTGAATGTAATAAAAATTAGCCGAAAACAAGCGCTGCTCTGAAGGGAACCGTGCAGATTACATTCATTGGAAATCCCCAACACAATGTTCTTCACCGGGATCCGAATAAGGTGCAAAAACCAGGGGATCACTTAGTACCTGTAAGCCCCATGAGCTGTTTAGAGGGTAACTAAACGTTTGACAAACTTCTGACATGTCATAGTGACATGTCAGAAGATTTGATTGGTGGGGGTCCGAGTACTGAGACCCCCACCAATCACTAAAACGAAGGAGAAGAAGTGCTCGTGTTAGCGCTCAGCCGATTCGTTTCTGTTCGGCTTTTTCCGGAAATCGATGTATTGGAGTACGGACTCAGTAGAAAGTGTATGAGCCCGTACTCCGATACTTTCCGAAAAAAGCAGAACGGAAACTAAGCGGCTGAGCGCTAACACGAGCGCTTCTGCTGCTTTGTTTTAGCGAATGGTGGGGGTCTAAGTGCCCCCACCAATCAAAACTTCTGACATGTCACTATGACATGTCAGAAGTTTGTCAAACGTTTAGTTACCATTTAAGAGAAGCCATCTTTAAAATTCTTTGTGCCGCCACTAGGGGGAGCTCATTGCATATGGATTTATACAGCGATTTATACAGCACAGCAATCTCCTCCTAGTGGTATCTGCAGGCAAATGCTTTTACTGTGTGTCGGGAAGCAGTTCAGTGCCGGGTCTCCTCTCACCACGGGTTCCCCAGCATTCCCTTGTTCTGCCTCTATGGGGGGTCCGCCACTGGCTAAGCATTACGACTTGATACAGCTACACAGGGAGACGCGCTTGGCTATCTATCAGCTTTATACAAGCCTACTTTAGGATCAATGCACACGATGCGTATTACGTGCGGCTTAGCCGTGCAGATTTGCAGTAATACAGTACCGGCATAGTCAATCAGATTCCAGAAAATCTCATGTACACGCTGCAGTATTTTTCGGGATGGAAATTGACCTGTGGCGTGTTTTTTAGAATCTGCAGCATGTCAGTTTATCTTGTGTTTCTGCTTGCGACTTGTATCTGCCTAATGCTGTGGAAAAATCTTACCAAAATCCGCAGGCTGAAAAACGCATCAAAGCGTAATAAACCGCACTGAAAAACACACGATTAGGTGCGATTTTTACCTGCGAATTTCCTGCGTATTGCTGCGGTTTTGGTGCATATAGTCTTATTATACTGCATACACATGTAGCTTTATAAGGGTATGTTCACACGGCAATTCCTGAATTTCAGACGTAATGGCGAGTGCAGGCGTTTTTCGGGGAGTCCATTACGGACGTAATTGGAGCGGTTTTTCTATGGAGTCAATGAAAAACGGCTCCAATTACGTCCCAAGAAGTGACAGGCACTTCTTGGAGGCGGCCGTCTTTTTACGCGCCGTCTTTTGACAGCGGCGTGTAAAAAAACACCGTAAGACCAATTAAATTCAATGGGCAGATGTTTGCAGCCGGTTTGGAGACGTTTTTTCGGGCGTAAAACGCCTGAATTACGTCCGTAAATAGGGCGTGTGAACATACCCTTAGGCTGGATTCACACGAGCACATTAACGTCCGTAATTGACGGACGTATTTCGGCCGGAAGTCCCGGACCGAACTCAGTGCAGGGAGCCGGGCTCCTATCATCATACTTATGTACGACGCTAGGAGTCCCTGCCTCTCTGCAGGACAACTGTCCCGTACTGAAAACATGATTACAGTACGGGACAGTTGTCCTGCAGAGAGGTAGGGACTCCTAGCGTCGTACATAACTATGATGCTAGGAGCCCGGCTCCCTGCACTGTGTTCGGTCCGGGACTTCCGGCCGAAATACGTCCGTCCATTACGGACGTTAATGTGCTCGTGTGAATCCAGCCTAAGGGTATGTTCACACGCCCTATTTACGGACGTAAGGTTATGTTAGAGAAATGCACCGGACTCTGCAGGTAACAAATATTAGGACAAAGAGCAGGAGGGTAAGAGACATGTAAGACGGCGGGTTGCGTTACAATGTCCTGGGAATCACAGTCCATTGTGGGTTATGGGGCTGTACCTGCATTGGCCTCAATTGCCGCTTTAGTGTCCCGCTTCTCTTTCCGGAGCTGGGCCAGTCGGTTCCTCAGAGCTTCTTTCTTTTTCAGAAGTTCCTCCTCTTTCTGCTGTAGTTTCTTAGCATCGGCCTCCACTCGGTTCTTTCCGTATTTATACTGCTCAGCATCTGTGCAACAAAGAAAGTGACATCACTACTGGACCGCAGCGCAGCGCCGTAACCCTGACAGTACATAAAGGAGTGATATTTAGGGCTCGAGCAATGAACACGATGACTATACAAATTTCTAATATTCTTTGTGTTTCATTTCATCACCACTTTCAAGAAAAACAGAAACCTGTTGAAAATCCATCTTTACCTAGTCCTGTACACACAGCTGAGGGTTTGTTACAATGTGTCAATCTAGGCAATACTCTATGAGCTCAACCCAGCCCTTGAGATAGTAACGACAACTTCTGACTTCACTAGAAAAGTCATTTAACTTAAGTTGGATAGACCAAGGATAGAATCTTCAATTATATACACTATTCACTGACAGCAAGTAGAGATCTTGAAAATGTGAAGGAATTAAATTAGAATGTTGCCAAACTTTTACTACATGGTGATTAGGCTACATATGACCAGATAAACCCTTTAACTTCAGTTGTATACACCAAGGCTATTGATATATGTACATATTTAGAGGCTTCAGAGCTGGAATCTCCCAGCATTCATTGTTGACTCGAGCTGGGTTTGGTGATTTCCATTCTGGGTAGTGCAGTCTTTACAACAGGCACTGTACAGTAATCTGATGTAAGAAAAACTGTCTTACTGCATTACAGAAGTCCAGCTAAGCGGTTAGAGGGGAGTCTGACGACAAGCTTGTCGACGGTTTCCAATGACAACCATCAGAAATGTGCATGCAGCTCTTGAGAATAATACAGGCTGTAACTAAGGATCAGTATTGTAATGTATTTTCAAAGTTGCTGAACTTTTATCTACATAATACCTATATATAAACTGTATCGGAGCATTATTCACAGTGACAAACAAGGTGCCGGGTGGTGAGAACGCCAATGTGCGAGGTTAAACCGCAGCGGATGTCTGTACTTAGACACAACGAGTGCTTACTGGAGTTATTGCGCTTCACAGTGCTGGTTGGACTGGGCTTCCTTTGCTGGTTGGTGGCTATTCTGGATTTTAATGCAATCCCATTAGATGCTGTAGGAGGCTTCTTGCTCTTAAGCTACAAAGCAGAAACAAGAGAAGAACATACATTATTAATGAAGAAAACGCCACTTTTCAATCATTGACAACATTTCATGTTAAAAAAAAGAAAAAATAATTGCTGGGAAAATCTTCAAACACTGATTTTGGGCTACAAGATGTATTCTCCTCCATTCCTGCCCAAAGCTAAATACAGAATTCGGCTGCTTTTCTGTTCTTAGACAGCAGTGCATCGTGGGAGCACAACACAGTCAGAGCATAGCTGTTGGGTCATATGACTGACAGCAAGGTGGAGCTACACTGCCGTCTGTTTCCAAGGGCAACCAGTGGAAATCTCAAGTGGAGTGAAGGAAAAGATCAGAACCTTTACAGACCCTCCCAATTTACATAGAGCATGCAAGAGAGTTATTTCTCCACCCTGGGACCAATAGAGGTTCATGAACTCCCCTAATCATTGCCGCACATAATAATTAAAAGAGTCCTACTAAAAGCATTATATAATATCCCCTTTATTGCATGCTAGCAGAGTAAAAAAATAAATTGTGTGTAAATATATCCGTCACTAAAGTTGAAGGCCTGAAACCTGCAGCTCCACTGCTCTGATATCTCCATGACAAAAGTCACTGACTAAGGCCCCGTGCACACGACCGTAAAAATGCTCCGTAATTGTGGCCCGTAAAACGGTCCGCAATTACGGACCCATGCAGTTCTATTGGCCGCGGACACCTTTCCGTATCGCTACGGATGGGTGACCGTGCCATAGAAATATTCAGAAGATTATGGAACAAGTCCGTTCTTTTGGGCCTTGATTACGGGCACGGCCGTGTGCATGGGGGTCTTACTGCCCTACCTAATATCCTCCATAATTAAGGGAGACATAATTATGGGCGTGGTTTAAAGGGGTTGTCCAGGATTAGAAATACATACCTACTTTTTTCAATAAACAGCACCATACCTGTTCACGGGTTGTATCTGGTATTGAATCTTGGCTCCATCTAAACGAATAGTGCTGAGCTGCAATACCGCTCACAACCTGTGAATGAGTGTGGCGCTGTTTTTAGAAAAATGCATGTTTTTCTAATCCTCGGCAACCCCTTTAACATAAAGGCTACAATTTAGGTTGTTTGGTCTCCAATTGGACAGTGCAGTGGGGTAGGCTTTCTGCTGCAGGTTAAATATTTTTCTCCATTTGGATTGCAATATGGACGGAACTCGATTGCATGAGGAATGATAGACAGATGGGCCGTCTGGTTTTATTCTATTAGCTGAATAAGAATATCAGGACATCATTTAATAACCATCAGTGGAGGATAATGAAGTTAAACAGGAAAATATCATTCTGCGCTAGATTTGAGGTTGAGAACAGAAAAGACATCCAATTAGGAGACTTTTAATGCATTTATGTAAGAAGTAATGAATTGGAAGTTATTAAGGGATGGGGAGCAAATGACATTTCTTTCATGAGGATCTAATCAGACATCACTAAGCGATGGGATATTCAGAGGCCACAGTTCGGCTTTCTTATTATTTTGGCTGATGAACAATTCCATTTGGCTGTGACTACACTGGGTGTGTACACCGTGGAGACACAAATACTGAACACGCCTGTTTTAATGTTTTTTTTGTAAAGTAGTCCGTAGCGATAAAAATTTGCCCGCAATCTGACCAGAATTATTATTTTTTCCACTATTGGGAAGCTGCTCATTAAAGGAACATAGACCATTAATTTCTACTCAGCCCAGTCGATGAATGCCATAAATATACTAATTGCAGCACGGTCATTAACCGCCTCTGGTAGGACTCAGTAGGAGGAGCAAGATGGCAGACCTGGGGGCCTTCATTATGCCCCCAGGCTGCCATGACAACCATTGGGGATCAGGGTCATCTCTGAACCTGGCCATTGCAGTGAAGTGTTGGCTGTAACATACAGTCGAGACCCGCTGAGTGTGGAGCAGACTCCGCCCATGAGCCGGTTCCATACTTCCATTTGCCGGCTATGACATAATCCAATGTCAAATGTCGGCAAGGGGTTAAAGGGGAGCTGTTTTTTCTCCTGATGTGTGTTTTAAGAAATACTTGTATTCTCCATGAAATAACAATTCTGGAGCATTATGTCGTAGAACTCTGTGTTGTACCGTTCCTCTGTTATTCTTCCTAGAAAATTATGAATAAATTGAATAAATTCACAACTGGGTGTTACCAGTTGGGGGTTTGTCATTACACAGACTCACACTGACCAAGCAGTGCTGACAGAGTGAGACTGTGTAAGTAACATGCCCCTTTAAAAAAGAGAAATAGTAACGCCCAGTGGTCAATTTATTCATAAATTTCTAGGAAGAATAACAGAGGAACGGCACAAAGTAAAGATCTAAGAAAATATGTTCCCGAATTGTTATTTCATGGGGAATACGAGTAAAACAGACATGTCAGGATCTTTAAATGACAAAAACTATTGTGAGACCGACCAAGGCCTGGCCAAACGAACTTATTCGCAGCAGTATTTTGAGCAACAGTGCCCTCTACAGGTAAAAATGTGAACTGCGCAAATCTCTTTAGGGCAATTTAAGATAATTCTGTATAAATGAACCCTGTTTACGATATATTGTAAAAGCAAGTACCAATCCCTCATGCTTGTCCCTCCTCTGGCAAACCAATGCCCGATGCTTCAACCATGAAGTAATAAAAATAAAAAGTACACAAGCATGATCAAGAACCATCTAAATCTTATACAGATATAGATACAGACACGACCACATAGGATGTTATCTAGGGCGACCAGAAAGATCACCATTGAGCCAAAAATGGTGGCCTACACCGTATGTGGTCGGCAGCTACACTTGACAGCAAAGACAGAAGATACGAGAAATAAGTTGTACCTGAGAAGAGGAGCCGGCAGACGCCCTCCCCAGAGTAGCGGAGATGTTAGTGACAGACGGAGAGGACAGACTGGACGAGACAGGAGATTTGTAGTGGTTAAGAGAAAGTTTCTCAGAGGAAAACCTATTGGGCTTTTTGTCAGTCGACGGGTTGGGTGCAAAGATTTTTGGAGATGGTAAGTTATCGTACACATCTGCATCATCATAGTGCACCTCTTCTGCCTTTTGCCTGTAAGAATAATCTTCGTCCGGCATCCACTGTAAATACACATAGCTTCACTATTAGGTAGAGGAACATGGAAAGAACGAAGACAAAGGGGGAAAAAGGGGGGAAAACGGGATGGACAAAAAGTGAAGAAGTCATATTGTCTGCCGCTGAGCAATAACCACATCCCTGAAAAGAAGAAGCGCATTTACTAAAGATAATAAGAAAGGACGGTGATATCATAGTGAAGAAAAGGCAAAAGTGACAAATGTCTCCTTATTGGCATGTCTCTTCCGATGGCTAAAGTGGTCGGCGGAGAGATGATCACCAGGGGATCTAGTGGCTGAAAACCGTGGAGATCAGTGTGGCTCCCAAGAGATCTCCTGGACACCAGCAAAGTGAATACATGTAATACGTGGTGACACCAAGTACTCTACCTGCAGCAGCTCTAATAAAGGGAGGGTCCAGTGCAGGGGTCTTAAAATGGCACTTTGTACTTTGCACTTTTTATGATGTTTTTGAAGTCCCATAGTAAAGATAATGGGAAAAATGCCTGGGAAAAACGTCATACCCAGGGCATACGGAGGTTGAAAAAAAAAAACGCCACTCCCCACAGAATTGTCTCAAAAATGCCACAAACCAAAACCCAGTTGTTTGTCATGCATTTTATATTTTACTATAGACTTTAATGTAACAATGAACTAAAAAAAGCACCACAAAACATCATTTAAAACGCCACGAAAAACGCAGCAAAACGCGGTGTGTGAATCCAGTCAAAAGGAAATTCTACTCTTTGTCCAGGGAAACCTAGAAACATAATGCTGGTCTGTGCTCCCGGCTAGCCCGTCCCTCCATGTGTCGGGAGACATGACGGCGCCGGCTGAGACCAGAAGTACCTGCGGCAGGGAGAAGGAAGGCGGACTCCACAGCACAAGCTCTGACCCATGGGAAGACAAACTATTTTGTGTTTATTTCACAAACCCAAATGGATCTTGTTGAACCCCCATTCACTTAAAATGGGGGTCCGCTAGGTTTCCGGTATTTTTGAGAGCAATAGTGCTGCAGACTGCGCTATCCTTGTGTGAACAGAGCCTCAAGCAGATGAGAGGCTACCAGGACTATCCTGTCTCTTCTTACCTATTTAAGGTGGAATTAGTAAATCTATGTATATATTTTCAGAAATGAGGAAACATAAATATATAGCACATTATTATATACTGCATACATTTATACAACTATTATGTTACCTACAGACAACAAGCTAGAATCCCAGCAAACTATTTACATTCATTTCCTAAACTCCAGCAGAAAAGCCACAAATGTCACATGTTGGAAGTCTTCCTTACCAATCCATTAATACATGGGACGTCATCGTAGTGAAGAGCGACACTGCTGGGACATGAATAGCCGTTTGTGGGGGCTTCACGATAGGGGTTAGTGGATATTACTCTCCTGTTCATGAAACTGAAATGAAAAAATACAGAGGGGAAGAAAAGCTTATTATAGAAGATGACTTTATAGTCCAGTTCTCACAGGTGCCACCCTCTTACTCCGACTCCCCTGCCAAATACTAGACTCAGCAGAGAAAACATTAGTCATTTTGCCTGCACAGTGCAGAGAGGCAAGTGTCTGCACTGTATATATGGTATATGGCCGCACTATACATATATATATATATATATATATATATATATACACACAGTGAAGGAAATAAGTATTTGATCCCTTGCTGATTTTGCAAGTTTGCCCACTGTCAAAGACATGAGCAGTCTAGAATTTTTAGGCTAGGTTAATTTTACCAGTGAGAGATAGATTATATAGAAAAAAAAACAGAAAATCACATTGTCACAATTATATATATTTATTTGCATTGTGCCCAGAGAAATAAGTATTTGATCCCTTTTGTCAAACAAGACTTAATACTTGGTGGCAAAACCCTTGTTGGCAAGCACAGCAGTCACACATTTTTAGTAGTTGATGATGAGGTTTGCACACATGTTAGATGGAATTTTGTCCCACTCCTCTTTGCAGATCATCTATAAATCATTAAGATTTTGAGGCTGTCGCTTGGCAACTCGGATCTTCAGCTCCCTCCATAAGTTTTCGATGGGATTAAGGTCTGGAGACTGGCTAGGCCACTCCTTGACCTTAATGTGCTTTTTTTTTAGCCACTCCTTTGTTGCCTTGGCTGTATGTTTCGGGTCATTGTCGTGCTGGAAGACCCAGCCACGAGCCATTTTTAATGTCCTGGTGGAGGGAAGGAGGTTGTCACTCAGGATTTGACTGTACATGGCTCCATCCATTCTCCCATTGATGCGGTGAAGTAGTCCTGTGCCCTTAGCAGAGAAACACCCCCAAAACATAATGTTTCCACCTCCATGCTTGACAGTGGGGACGGTGTTCTTTCGGTCATAGGCAGCATTTCTCTTCCTCCAAACACGGCGAGTTGAGTTAATGCCAAAGAGCTCAATTTTAGTCTCATCTGACCACAGCACCTTCTCCCAATCACTCTCAGAATCATCCAGATGTTCATTTGCAAACTTCAGACGGGCCTGTACATGTGCCTTCTTGAGCAGGGGGACCTTGCGGGCACTGCAGGATTTTAATCCATTACGGCGTAATGTGTTACCAATGGTTTTCTTGGTGACTGTGGTCCCAGCTGCCTTGAGATCATTAACAAGTTCCCCCCGTGTAGTTTTCGGCTGAGCTCTCACCTTCCTCAGGATCAAGGATACCCCACGAGGTGAGATTTTGCATGGAGCCCCAGATCGATGTCGATTGACAGTCATTTTGTATGTCTTCCATTTTCTTACTATTGCACCAACAGTTGTCTCCTTCCCACCCAGCGTCTTACTTATGGTTTTGTAGCCCATTCCAGCCTTGTGCAGGTCTATGATCTTGTCCCTGACATCCTTAGAAAGCTCTTTGGTCTTGCCCATGTTGTAGAGGTTAGAGTCAGACTGATTAATTGAGTCTGAGGACAGGAGTCTTTTATACAGGTGACCATGTAACACGGCTGTCTTTAATGCAGGCACCAAGTTGATTTGGAGCGTGTAACTGGTCTGGAGGAGGCTGAACTCTTAATGGTTGGTAGGGGATCAAATACTTATTTCTCTGTGCACCATGCAAATAAATATATTGAATTTTGACAATGTGATTTTCTGTTTTTTTTAATATAATCTATCTCTCACTGGTAAAATTAACCTAGCCTAAAAATTCTAGACTGTTCATGACTTTGACAGTGGGCAAACTTACAAAATCAGCAAGGGGTCAAATACTTATTTCCTTCACTGTATATATATGGCAATATGCTGTACTGTGTATGAGAGGCTTGTAGCTTATAGGGGACATGTGCCTGCACTCTATATAGGAATTATATGGTTGGACATAATATGGAGACATATGGCAGAACTTGGGGGCACATGTGGCTGGCACTGTATTTAGGATATGTGTTCTTACACTGAATACGGGCACATGTAACTATCACTGTATGAGGGGATGTGACCATCTTTATTCTGTAGCTGGCACTCTTAGGCCCTGTTCACACATAGTTTTTGTTGGCGTGGTTTTCGACGCAGAAACCGCGCCAAAAAATGGCTGAAATCTCCTTCCAATGATTTCAATGGGAGACGGAGGCATTTTTTCCCGCAAGCAGAAAAAAACGCTTGCAGGAAAAAGAAGAATTTGAGGCAGATTTCTCCGCCTGCAAAAAAACTCAGAGTGAACAGGGCCGAAGGACGAGGCAAAAGCACCTCGAAAGCCAGGACAAGAACAATTTCGGCAGCGTGGAGAAGGATTGCATTCCACCATTTCCAGATCTCTATTTCCTATAATGGACAGTGACGGCACATGTGTGACCACCTCTCCGGACAATTACACACAATGTGAACCCCTCGGATGAAGGCCAGGATCACATTTGAGTTCCCTATAAGGTGGTGGGTCAACCACTACTGGTCTAGGGGGCAGGAAAATCATTTCTATTCAAGAGCTATGCATGGTACTGCCCACAGTGAATGTAACAAGCCCCCCGGCCCCTCTCACCGGGATATCGAAGTGAAGTAGTAGTATAGATTTGCTTACACTCAGAAGAGGAATTTCTTGGAGTTTTTATTAAATCGGGTTGGATGATACCAAAAAGAATGATGTCAAAAATAAGTTTCGAATTCACCAGAGATTCCCTTATTCTCAGGACATTCCCTGCTGCTATTATAAAGGGCGGACATATGGAGAGGACCCAATGGGAGCTTATAATGGGAGGACGAGGCCAATGTGTAAGTTCATCCAAGGTCACAACTAGTCATCCCACATCTTTGGAATCACTGATAAACTTTTAATTTAAGACGCTGCTATTAAGTAAAGCAGAGAAACGTTTAATTTTTCAGATAAAGTCTTATGATCCCATAAAAATTTTATTAAGAAAAAAAAACATCTCTGTGTTAAAGGAAATTAAAGGTGTTATCTTATAAATATTTGAAGTCAAAATATCTTAGATCATAACTTTGGGTGGGCTACAGCTTCCAAGTCAAGATCAAGCAGAGAATTTATTGCTGGAGTGGCAGTTCCTCTGAGGATCACTAGGTGGCGGTGTGCAGGAGTGAACACATGGAAAGATGACATTTGTCTTCATTTATTTTTGTTTTTTTAATAAAAATATTGGGAGTGGACACTGAAAAGAAGCCAAAATGTGGTTTTGACCTGGTCGACTGAAGCACGGTTAATTTGACCAGACAGAAAGGGGGGGTTTTATGTAAACATATCATCTCCAAAGTAATGTGAATGGACATACGGAGTTCCTAAATGGATAATTAAGGTCGTACTTGGCAACGTCCCACATAATAAAGACGTAAAGTTTACTTTTGACTTGAATATATGGAAGTGCATTTCAGGTGAAAAAGATTCTGGCTTAGCAATGAAATGAGATTCACAGGCGTAAGACACAGTGTGATCTATATATCAAATATGACATCGGCAATCTGGAAAGCAAAGTGTTAAAGCTTGCCTGGCCTGTAGGGAACAATCTTCAATGGTCTGCCCTTTAACTCTTTACTTACTGAATTTTTCAGCCAAGACACATTGCGTTCTCCAGTCATATGTTAGTAAAGTTGAATCAATTTCTGTTTCTAGATCTCTGCTTGCTGTCAGTGAATGCAAACCCCCCCCCCCCCCAAAAAAACAACTATGTATATAGCAAACTCCTGCTTGGTGTGGAGGACTAGGTAAGGCGGGGTCTAATCCCAGCCTCTAGTCCCCTAACAGCAAGCAGAGATCTTGAAAATGCCAAGGATTTGAAACACAAAAGATTTTAAAAAAATAAAAATCGCTGAGCTTTTTAATTACAGGGCGATTAAGCTTTTCTAATGTAATATAAGCAGATGTTTAATGGTTATAAGTGCACCCACTAGCTCTCCTGGTGAGACATTCTTCATGAAGAAGCAGCTCAGTCCCTCAGGTGTGCTGGGCCATTGGTATTATCTATCCTCTTACCAGAAGGACTGCTTGGCTGTCTGAATTACATTGGCCGTGGTGTCCACATCTATGTAGTCGTAGTGCAGAGCTCCGGGGTCCGTAGAAGAACCTGTTTCTGCCAGTAAGATCCCGATCCACCTGCCCATGCTTTCTGAAGATGAAGCCTAACCAGGAAGAGAGAAGGGAAGTCGTTAGTATTGTGATCATGTCTAACCCTCTTATAACCCCTTGAGGACCGGGCCATTTTTTCATCTTTCCTCTTTGCATTCCAGCGATCATCATTTTTATTTTTTTTCTCTTCGATGTAGCCATAGGAAGCTTTGCTTTTTCCCGAAACGAGATGTATTTTACGTAGGTGTCATTTTTTCATACATTGTTTCATTTATATACATTTTTTCGGCTGCCGTTGTTATTTTTATTAAAGCATACACGAATCCTAAATGATTTGATCAATGTATTGTAGTTTCGAACGGACGTGATGTTTCCAATTGCGCTTGTTTTGTTTTAGGTTTTGGGACTTATATGTAATAACGTTTATTTATTGTAAAATAACCCCCCCCCCCCCCCCAAAAAAAAAAACATGTTTGTGTTGTTTATTTTAGAGATTTTCTTTTAACATTTTTGTTCCATTTATTTAACTTTTTTTTTTTCTATCCTATAGGGAAATATATCATTTAGATTTTTTTAACTATAATGTACGTGTATGGCAATACACGGCTGTCTGTCCATAGAAGGTATGGGGTCCGATCGCGGTAGAGGAATTCCAGTCTCTCCATTTGAATGCCGCAATCAGTATTGATTGCTGAATTCAAGGGTTAAATAGCGGAGATCAGAGGTTCCTTCGATCCACGCCTTTAGAGCGGCAGTTGTGTATTACAACCGTCGCCTCACTCCTGTTCGCACAGGCACACCAACAGTGTAAGAAGTATGCTCATCATAAGACATCGAGGGGTAAAATGCGGACATTGCATCTACCACTACTACATCTTGCGGTTGGGCATTCCAAAGTTTGACTACTCCAACTGTAAAGATCCCTATGTGTCTTTAATCCCAATTATTATTCGTGTCGCCCACTCTCCAGCTCCCCTATATGCTGCTGAAGGCATGAAGACCAAAAATGAACCCAATGATTAAGATAAGGCCTAACAAGGGATTTATAGATGCAATATTATATTTGGATCACTATTATTTATCTCCCTTTTTATGCACCCAAAATTTTAATTAGCTTTAGCAGCAGCTGCTTGGCATTGAGTGATGCGGCTTGGTTATGGTAACTCTTTTATCCTGTTTTTTTTCCCCCCATTTAATTTATACTCAGCTATATTATTATTGCAGCCTTGATACTTTACATTTATTAATCATTAAGTTTCATCTGCAATTTACTTGCTCATGCTGCCAGCTTATCAAAGTGTTACTGTAATATTTCACATTTCATTCTAAATAAAGATGTTCAGTCATAAGAAAAATATTTTAGCGTGTGGTACAAAAGAAATCGGGGAACTTTTACTAAGACTGGTGCACCATGCGGATGGTGTACCAGTCTGTCAAAGTAATGAAACGTGTAACATATTCCTGAACATGGCGCACCCATGTTGGAGATTACGGGTCACACTTCTAAACACCACCGGCCTTCCTTTGGTGTTGTTTTTCAACATTTTTCTTATGAAAAATTTGTCGCAACTGTGAAAATCAGCATAGTATGGGCCGAACATCATATTTTCTGGAATGGATAGACAGACATACCTCTAGCACGGCCACCTCCTGCCCATTACGGAGAAGACGGAAGGTCAGGGGATGCTTGGAGTCCAGACCTGGGATGACTTCACATCCCCTCAGAGGTATGGAGACTATGTGCATCTTAAGATCGGTCCTGTCTTTATGAAAGAGGAGTTTATGGTCTTTGACCCGGCACCATCGTTCCCTCCACCGGTTGTTGCTAAGGACATTTAGGTAACCTTAAATGAAGCAAGAAAGTTTTACCGTATAACAGTTACACGTTCATATCACTACTTTATGTTAGATATATATATATATATATACACACACACACACACACACACACACACACATACACACTAGTTCTTCTCAATGAATTAGAATATCATCAAAAAGTTCATTTAGAGTGGGGAGGCACTCCATCCAAGTTGCTTGCGGTCCAGTGTGAAGTTTCCACAGTCAGTGATGGTTTGGGGGCCATGTCATCTGCTGGTGTTGCTCCACTGTGTTATATCAAGTCCAGAGTCAGCGCAGTGTCTAGCAGGACATTTCCCAGCACTTCAGGCTTCCCTCTGCTGACAAGCTTTATGGAGATGCCGATTTCATTTTCCAGCAGGACTCGGCACCTGCCCACACTGCCAAAAGTACCAATACCTGGTGTAATAACCACAGTATCAGTGCGCCTGATTGGCCAGCAAACTCGCCTGACCTAAATCCCATAGAGAATCTACCGGGTATTGTCAAGAGGAAGATGAGAGATACCAGACCCAAGAATGCAGACGAGATGAAGGCCACTATCATACAACCTGGGCTTCCATAACACCTCAGCAGTGCCACAGGCTGATCGCCTCCATGCCACGCGGCATTGATAACACCTGAGCAGTGCCACAGGCTGATCACCTCCATGCCATGCCGCATTGATAACACCTCAGCAGTGCCACAGGCTGATCACCTCCATGCCACGCCGCATTGATAACACCTCAGCAGTGCCACAGGCTGATCGCCTCCATGCCACGCGGCATTGATAACACCTGAGCAGTGCCACAGGCTGATCACCTCCATGCCATGCCGCATTGATAACACCTCAGCAGTGCCACAGGCTGATCACCTCCATGCCACGCCGCATTGATAACACCTCAGCAGTGCCACAGGCTGATCACCTCCATGCCACGCCGCATTGATAACACCTCAGCAGTGCCACAGGCTGATCGCCTCTATGCCACGCCGCATTGATAACACCTCAGCAGTGCCAAAGGCTGATCACCTCCATGCCACGCCGCATTGATAACACCTCAGCAGTGCCACAGGCTGATCGCCTCCATGCCACGCCGCATTGATAACACCTCAGCAGTGCCACAGGCTAATCGCCTCCATGCCACGCCGCATTGATAACACCTCAGCAGTGCCACAGGCTGATCGCCACCATGCCACGCCGCATTGATAACACCTCAGCAGTGCCACAGGCTGATCGCCTCCATGCCACGCGGCATTGATAACACCTCAGCAGTCTCACAGGCTGATCGCCTCCATGCCACGCCGCATTGATAACACCTCAGCAGTCTCACAGGCTGATCGCCTCCATGCCACGCCGCATTGATAACACCTCAGCAGTGCCACAGGCTGATCGCCTCCATGCCACGCCGCATTGATAACACCTCAGCAGTGCCACAGGCTGATCGCCTCCATGCCACGCCACATTGATAACACCTCAGCAGTGCCACAGGCTGATCGCCTCCATGCCACGCCGCATTGATAACACCTCAGCAGTCTCACAGGCTGATCGCCTCCATGCCACGCCGCATTGATGCAGTAATTCATGCAAAAGGAGCCCCGACCAAGTATTGAGGGCAGATACTGGACATACTTTTCAGTAGGACAACATTTCAGTATTAAAAATCATTTTTGAAATTAGGCTTATATAATATTCGAATTTTCTGAGAGACTAAATTTTGGGTTTTCATTAACGGTTACCATAATCATCAACATTAAAAGAAAGAAAATGCTGGAAATAGATCACACTGTGTGTAATGAATGTATATAATATAGGAGTTTCACTTTTTGAATTGAATTACTGAAATAAATTAACTTTTTGTTGATGTTCTCATTCATTGAGATGGACTAGTATATATATATATATAGATTGCCATCTTTTGCATGATTAATTCATTTTTTTGCATTATTTTTGACCTACACTCTATATTTCTTACCACATGTTGGAAGATCCTCCTCTGCCGATGACGTCTGCTCATCTGTACTTGGTTTCTTCTTCCCCAGGCCAATTATTTTTGTTATTTTCTTCCCCGTTACTTTGGACACTGTACCTTTTGGCTCGGCTTTTGTGCCACTTTTCTTTCTTTTCACTGATGAGGAAGAAAGGAATATTTTGTTGAATTTGTCTTCTATCTACATGTATAACACAGCCATGGAGCATCTTACTGAGAATTCTGCAATGTGCTGTTCCTCTTATGCCTCCTGGAAATGTCTGAATAAATTGACAACTGGTTTTCACCATTTTCTTGTAAAAAAGGCGTGTCCATGCACACTCTTCGGGTATGTTCACACGGCCTATTTTTGGCCGTTTGTCGGGCTGTAAACGGCCGAAAAATCGGCAGCAGAACGCCTCCAAACATCTGCCCATTGATTTTAATGGGAAAACGGCGTTCTGTTCCGA
This sequence comes from Rhinoderma darwinii, assembly GCF_050947455.1. Taxonomy (NCBI): domain Eukaryota; kingdom Metazoa; phylum Chordata; class Amphibia; order Anura; family Rhinodermatidae; genus Rhinoderma; species Rhinoderma darwinii. The sequence continues at coordinate 37,596,920 of NC_134687.1, read as the reverse complement.
CGGGCCGTTTTTGACTCTATTGAAAACGGCTCCAAAAATGGGCGTATAAAAAAACGTGAGTGGCTTAAAAAACGTCTGAAAATCAGGAGCTGCTTTCCCTTGAAAACAGCTCCGTATTTTCAGACGTTTTTGGTTAAGCGTGTGAACATACCCTGATACTGCCCAATCACTGCTGGCAGCATTATACTGTGTAGGGACACACCACATTGTCAAGTGAAATAGTAACATGCAGTAGTCAATTTATTTTTACATTTCCAGGAGGAATAACAGAGAAACAGCACAACACAGAGTCCTAAGGAAAGATTCTCCAGAATAGTTATATTATGCATAAATGCAGTCATGTAAAAGGGACATGTCATGAGAGATGGCCCATTTATTGATAGGATATCAAATTTCATACATACATGAACATGCCACAAAGTGTTCCTAAGGCAAAAAACAGTCACAAAAACAATACAACAGCAACTCACTGCATTATCCATATACACGATGAGATACTTGATACAACTAGACACTGGCATTGCTGCTGGTGACTTTTCCCATAGTGATAATATTTAGCCTACATCCTTAACGTGGTGACATGCCAACAGCGCGTGCCAATGACCAATTCCAGTAATGCCGCAATAACAAGGAATGTCGGTGACCGGCACCTCTTGGTTTCTCGCTGTATTACCATGAAAGAGCAATGTCATGAGAGACAAACGCTGAGTCACACTCTGAATAAAGGAGGCCACGAGGGTGACGACAATGAACACGAACCAGACATGACCTATAGGTAAAAACATTACATACTAAGGGGACATCTTTATTTTTACATGTGCTGTATATAACAAACTATATAAGGCTTCGTTCACATCTGCGTCGGGGCTCCGTTTTTGGGTTCCGTCTGAGCTTTCCGTCAGGGGAACCCATGAACGGAATCCAAACGGAAACTGATTTCAATGGCGAAGGATCCAGTGCAAAGTTTCAGTTTGTCACCGTGGTGTAAGGGTTCCGTTGTTTTGACGGAACAATTAGCGCGGTCGACTACGGTATTGATTTAGGCCTTATTCACAGGAGCCAGTCCGATTTGTTTCTGCAAAATTGCGCCGTTTTCCATTCATATGACTGTGTTGCGTCAATGTGGTTTCCGCGTGTCATCCGTGTTTCTCATTTATGTTTCTCCTCTGCAATCACTTCTCGCGAGAGATCGCAGTCTTGTTCTTGTCTACCGAGAGCTGAGGAGAGCGTGCGCGTGTGCACGCACACGCTCCCCTCTCTCCAGCCCTTGCTGTGGTACTGTCCATAGCTGATTGGACAGTGTCACAGCCATAGTAACACGCCCCCTTTCCATTACATGCCCCATTGACAGTTTAGGGGGTTATTTAAATATCAGGCGCCAAATATAACGGCACCAATATCTAAATAACGGAGGAGGGTAGGAAAAAGATGTAAAGTGCCCCAGGGTTTGTGCAGCCCTGACCATTACATGCTGCACTCAGCTGCACATGTATGGGGAGGTGAAAGGTTCTCTTTAACGTTCAACAAACTTCTGACATGTCAGAAGTTTTGATTGTGGGGTCCGAGCACTGGGACCCCACAAATCCCTAAAACTAAGCGGCAGAAGCGTTAGTGTGAGCGCTGAGCCACTTCGTTTCTGTTCGGCAAAAAAAACGCAAAAAACTTTTAGGTTGTCCAGCAAACACCTGACGTCCTGTCTTGGTGACATGTACGGACATGATCATGGGCAGTTATATCTACAGTATAACACAAGGAGAGAGATGTTTAATATTCTGGGACACCCACTTGCTATGTGCCTATATGGGGCGTATAAAGGAGACACGGGCTGGGGCTAATATCAGGGTTAGATTTACCAGTGCCTTATGCGGTGCTGGGTGAAGGAAGTCCGCTAAAGGAAACACTTACATAAGAATAGACTGAACAGGATATATTAACACGTATATGATGTACACTAGTCCTTCTCAATGAATTAGAAGATCATCAAACAGTTCATTTATTTTAGTAATTCAATTCAAAAAGTGTCTCTCATATATTCTATAGATTCATTACACACAGAGGGATCTATTTCCAGCATTTTTTTTCTTGAAATGTTGATGATTATGGGAACAGTTAATGAAAACCGAAAATTTAGTCTCTCAGAAAATTATTTTCGGTATTAAAAATCATTTAAGCTTATATAATATTCACATTTTCTGAGACACTAAATTTGGGGTTTTCATTACCGGTTCCCATAATCATCAACATTGCAAGAAAAAAATGCTGGAAATAGATCACTCTGTGTGTAATGGATCTATAGAATATAGGAGAGACACTTTTTGAATTGAATTACTGAAATAAATTAACTTTTAGATGATCTTCTAATTCATTGAGAAGGACTAGTGTGTACATGTTAATGACGTCATCACAGTGCTGGGGGAATGAGAGGAGGACATCCGGGGGAAGGCTGTAGGGGGCGCTAGATGTTCTGCTGTATTATGCAAACAGGTGTTGCCTTATTCATGGCCGGAGTCTAAGGTGCCAGACCATGGCTAATATAATCTCATCTCCGCAATGACAGGTGCTCTTTAAACTCAAGCAGCCTATTACTTTGCATCCTTAATGAATTTGCAATGTAATGGATGTGCTGCGACTGCTACATTAACATCACCCATGGTCCGCCTTGATGTCTGGTGACCCATGTCTTTAATCTGCGGCTCTTCCATTAATGTATCACCGGAGTCTGAAATATAAATGAAGTCGGCGGTCTCTGAGATTTACGGTTTCCCGCAGCGCCGGACGGTTCAACATTCATTTCAGAAGAGCCTGTAACCATTCCGCAGTCTGTTCCCGAGGTCATACTTCTGCCTCTGATATAATATGTGTGTTTGCCGCCCTGACAGCGATGGGATAAATTACAGCAGGAAATCAATAGTGAACCCGCCGAGATCCAGTAAGAGCTTTAGAGAGATGACAAATTCAATGATAGATTTAACCTACCGGAAAAGATTGAATCTGATCTCTGCTCTGTGCCCTGCAAACCCGAAAACAAGCCAAGAGTTCTGTACAGGCGAAAGCGAAGCCCACGTAACTCTGACGACCCCGTGACTAATACGGTGTAATATCCATTGGGTCGAACAGAGAATCCGCTAATCACTCATCAAACCCTTCGGGACGCATACCTTTTTTGTGTTTCTCATCATCGAAATTCGAGAGCCATAACATTTTTATTTTTCAGTCGACGTAGCTGTTCAGGGTTTATTCCTCGCGGGACAAGTTGTGTTTTTTTATGGTAGCCGTTTGGCAAACATATAATCATTGATTAACTTTCATTCATTTTTTAGGATGGGGTAATGGGGTGAAGCAGCGATTCCACCATATTGTTTAGGGACTTTTTCTTTTTTATGTCGTTCACCGTGCGGTAATAATACAAGTTTAACTTTATTATGAGGGTTGTTGTTACATAGGCAGCGATACCAAATATCGTTATTTTTTTCCCTTTCACTATTTTCGCCCTATAAGTGGATTCTTAAATGGAATAAAATGGTTTATATTCATGGCCTAATGGGTCTTCTCCGCTCAGTCTTCTAGAACGTCCAGATTATTTGCCAGTTTTCGGTTTATTTTGAAGTATCAGATGGCACGTGCATCCTTAGGCCTCTTTTAGCGTATTTTACATCCGTATTCCATCCGTTTTTTGTGGACCATAATACGGAGCCAATGTTAATAAATGAGGCCATTCACTTGGGCTTAAAAAATGTGTGCGTGTTTTAAAAACGAGGTATGCATTACTTTCCTCCCTTTTGCAGATGAAAAACGCCCATTGAAGTCTATGGAGAGTGATGAAAATACAAATGCATCCATATTTGGTTCGTATTGCATCCGGTTTGCAAAGGCGCTGTCTTATGTCATTCAATTCTCTTGCTTGAAGACAGCCCATCAGTAATACGGATCTATAATACTGATGCAAAATCATTCGAAATACGTCCGTACAAAAACGCTCGTTTGGAAGAGGCCTTATATGTTGTCACATACAAGAAATTGCCCCAAAAAGTTTCAAGACTCAGTTATGTAATGGACGTTGGTACATAATGTTACGCTTGAGCTGACAGCCAGCGATATTATAAGACTGTGAGGAAAAGTCCTTACTGCGTACACTCTCCTTCACTGTCCTTAGCTCGTTGTATTACAATTTATGACATGTACTCTATGACAATGACATTTACGTGATACCCGACAAGGCCGATGGTGTCAGACTAGTAGGATGGAGGTGTCGGACCATTGCATTATGAAGCCTCCCCTTCAGGACTGGCTGGGAGGCAGAGGCCAGACATACAGGAACCACAGGGTTATACATGAGCTACCGCGAGGAAGTCGATGCTCCATAAACACTGGAACAAAGTCCCCAGCTGTAAGGAAGCAGGGTGGTCTACCCAGAGGAGATAAGAGGAAGTCATTCAATCTTAAACACACAGAAGGTGCCGGGAACCCTCCCATGTAAGTCACTATAATATGCACACCGCTAAGTCCATTCTTTCCGGCTGGATGAGACTGGGAGAAGCTTCTGGGTCGCTAAACAAATATCATTTTTTTTTACACGTTTATCTAGTGTGTTCCTTGTTATGAGCCATTTCCACCTGAAACGAGGCTGGCGATAGTGTTCTTCAAGGATCAGACCTGAGATGTTCAGCTGATCAGTGTGGCAGCTGCTTTTAGAGAAGGGTTATGTTGATGGGACAACCCCTTTAAATGTCATAACTATAGATATGGACAGGACACATACACCGACTCCTATAGAGGTTTCCATGCCCTGATTAGCTGCGCTGAATACCAATGGTCTTGTGCCATGACCGCCATGGAATTTTGCATCCATTTCAGAGCAGGACTGGAACCCTATTGGGATGTGACTCTCTGTAAGCTCGAACTGGTGCAACTGCTTACCCCAAATGTGTGCAAAGCCAGGAGACATTGAAAAAAATGAATTGCATGGGTAAATCTAATCAAAATATGACCTCAATGTGCACTAAATACTTTGCATGCTTGTCCCAGTTTTAAGCAGCATGGTCTAATGTGCAGCAATCTGTCCTTGGTGATCACAATATGTACATACCGGGCTCCTTGCCATTGACAATCACTGTGCCATTCTCCACATTACACTCTCCGTCTGAGCTCGGCCTCTCTGATGATTTCTGATTAAAATAAAGAAGACAATGTAATATGTAAAGTGAAGACCTAGAATTAAATAATACAATTCTAGCTGCCTGCAGCTGCCACTAGAGGGCGCTTACTGCATACTGTGTTATAACAGAGTTCAATGTGTACCGTACATCATGTGAATTAACTTGTTCCCGCACCACGATGTAATAGCACGTCATGGTGTAGGGGGTGATGTTTGGAGCGGGTTCACCTGCTGAGCCCACTCTGTACGCAGCGGGTGTCAGCTGTGTGTTACAGCTGACACCCGGGACTAACTATCGCTCTGTTCCTTGCCGTATAACCCCTTAAATGCTGCGATCAATCACGATCGCAGCATCTAAAACATTAGAAAGACAGCTCATCGGCTCCCCCGCTACGCAATCGCGATGTGCCGATGGTTGTCATGGCAACCCAGGGGCCTTTTTCAGCTCCTGTTAAACACTGCCTCTGGCAAGGCTTAACAGTAGCCTGTAAAAATGACAATATATGACGATCGCTGGCTCAAGTCCCCTAGGGGGACCAATAAACGGTGTAAAAAAAAAGTTTAATAAAGTTTTTAGTAGTGTATATATATATATATATATATACGGAATTGGTATCGCAGCCTCTGTAAAAGTCTGATTGATATCATCATTTCACCCGCACGGTGAATGCTGTAAAAAGTTAAATGTTAAAACGCCAGAATCGCTGTTTTTTGGTCCCCTTATATCCCACAAAAAATTAAATGAAATAAAAAGTGATCAAAAAGTCTCATGCAGCCCGACATGGTACCAACAGAAACTACAACTCGCCCCACAAAAAATAAGCCCTCATACCGCTCAATCGACGGTAAAATTAAAACGTTATGGCTTATACAATATGGCGATAAAACAAATTTTATCTTTAACAATTCGTTTCTTCCTTGTAACCGCAGTAAAACATTAAAAAACTATATCAATGATGTATCGCCGTAATCGCATTGACCGGTAAAATAATGGTAACAAGTTATTTTTACCGTACAGTGAAAGCCGTAAAAACAAAACCCCTCAAAAGTTTGAGACATCGCTGTATTTTTCCTATTCCACCTCACAAATAGGTTTCCCAGTTTCCCAATACATTAAATGGTACAATAAGTGGTGCTGTAAAAAACTACGACTCGTACCGCAACGTAGGGAGGAAAAAATGAAAACGAACATCCAAAAAATGTCTGAGACTGGAAAGGGTTAAAGGGCTTTTCCCATGAGACACAAATCCACAGGAACAATTGCTAGAACGGGGCCCCCTAAACCCTGTTCAGCCGCTCTGTGAATCAGGTGAATTCCGACCATGAAAAAGGTCACATGGTCGTGAGTTACGAAAACAGCGTAACTCGCTGACCTACACAGTTTTCACAGGTCACGTAGAACTGAATGGTAGTTACGGAAACAGTAATCATTGGAACAATCATTGTAAAATCCTATAATAAATAATTTCTATGTGACTGATTTTCTTCCAGCAACTTACACTGTAGTTATGCTGAATTTTTCTATGTATCCTAACAAAACAGCTGCTAATGAATATTCATGAGGGGTTCCATTCTTATCCACCCCTCTAACGATATTCGATTTTGTCACCGGACATACTCCGCTAAATCTAAGTGGTCAGAACCCTTACTGCAGCGCCAGCCTTTCAGACTCATTCAGACACAAGCCCGACCCTTTAGACTCATTCGCATCAAAGTGAAAACTACTGGAAAATAGCAAAAAGACACCAAAAAAAAGTGCCAAATATATCATAAACTAATCGATCCTAAATGGAGCTCTGACCGCCATGAAGCTATATTAATAAATTGATCAGCACAGAATTGTTCACCTAAACAGATTTAAAAAAACAAGGCGATGGACATTCACTTTAAGTAAAAAAATATATATTATTAATTATGAACTCATGCCTTTGCAAAAAACTAAAAAATAAAAAAAATGTCACAAGGATTATACCTTTTCTATTGGCACAGGAGAACTTGAAGAGGGTCCATCTGAATCCACAGTTCCACCGAAACTACTACATACTTCTTTTATCACCTGCAACAAAGGGAAAAAAAGGAGACCAGTCATATTAGATGATCTACTTAAACCTATGTATTACAGCAAATGGCACAATTATAACTTGACGTAAATCCATTGATTAATCTGTCCCATAGGGCTCAAAATCCCCTATAAAAATCTCTATGCAGTGAGCTCCCCCTAGTGGTGGCTGCAGAAATACCAAACTACTATGTGTCAGAAGGAAGAAGCAGTTCGCGGCTGGGCCCCCCCTTACTACAGGCTCCATAGCAGGTGCCTGGTCCGTCTCTATGGAGCATCACTGATAGGACCTCTGGAATGGACTACTGCGTGATTTCTCCATCTTCCAATAAGGCCTAATGCACACAAACATATTATGTCCGTATTGAATGGATTCCGAAAAGAATGATAATGCATTTCAATAGGGCCATCCGAATCACGTATTTTGTCTTCATGCGAAATCTGCAGAAAAGAAAAAAATTGCACATGCTGTGTATGCTTAAGGTCCAAAACGTACCCTGCTGTGCTGTCACTGAAGAGACATTGGGATAGCCCTCGTTCTCGGGATTGGTGAGGGTCCCCGCCATTCACAGTTTTATGACATGTCAAAAGTTATTCACTGGAAACCCTATAGCAGCTCTGTAAACAATAAAGGAGTTCTCCGCGCAGTCCTTATACTATCCAAATGCTGGTACTATGTATGCACTGACCTCTGGCCTTATAAATACATGTGTCCTTATGTAGGACATCTGCAATCATCTTGTCATTTGCGGTTTCTCTTTGCATCATGAGGGAACCTGCAGGTGTGAAGTCCACATCATTGTCGTGGATTATACCAAGCTTTGGAACCATCATCAAACGCCGTTACATGGCCGGAGCCCAAAATAAACAGCTTTTCTCGGTCCCTCTGTAGTTCAAGTTTGCAAAGAAAAACACACGAGCTGGTCCTGATATCATCACGGCGGCCGCAGGCCATGAATATCCTGCCGAACCGCCGTCCTTTCCATGTTACTTTTTGAAACAAACACATTAGCTTCCGTGAAGATTTAGATTAATGGATTTAAAACATCCAGCAGGAAATGACTAAACATAAACTGGAAGGACATTTAAAGGGGTTGTCCACTTTTTTTTTTTCTATTAATTTATTTATAGAATAGGAAATCATACAGATTTGTAATATACGTGTGTTTAGAATTCTGCTCAAATACCTTTCTTATATCAGTGCCGTTGTCTAAACCGAAAAAAATGGTATGCGTCATGCACGATAATAATTGTATGCGAGCAGAATTTCTAATACATGTATATTACAAAACTGTATGATTTCCTATTCTACAAAAATGTAAAAAAAAGTTGTAAAAACTGGACAACCCCTTTAAAATAGATCTCGTGTCGGCCATAATGATTCTGTTATTTACAGTCGCTGGTGTTTGCTGCTCCGTTATGGCAATGCTATGAACAGTGACTCCTGCTTAGCTGCATTGCTTGGTGGGACTCTAAAATCTAACATTTGGCTCATTAGAGGCACAGGCTGTTGTTCTGTCCCTCCACCATGCTTTACACTGCAGTAAAGTTTATGAGCACAAGCTAACCAGGAAGTCAGTGCATAAAAAGTTTATTTCCGTTACAGCAGGGACAGAATGATTATAATGTGCAGACTATTAATAACCAGTGAGATAAAGGGAATAATAGGGTAACAGACACACAGATACTGAGGAAAATTAACTTCCATTAAAGAGGACCTGTCACAAGTCGTGACATGTCTGTTTTAGCAAATAATTTCATTCCCCTAAAATCACAATTCTGGAGCATCTTTTCTTAGAAATCTATGTTGTACCGTTCCTCTGTTACTCCTCCTAGATATGTATGAATAAATTGACAGCTGGGTGTTACTAGTTGGGGGTGTGTCCCTACAAAGTGTGACACCGCCCAATCAGCGTTGACAGAGTGAGTGTGTCGGGACACGCCTCCTTGACAAGAAGACTGGTAACACCCAGCTGTCACCCCTCTATGGGGGGTGTCTGGTTTAGAAAACATTTTATGAACTGTATTAGTGAATTCTGGCTAACAGAGGTCTTTCAGTCACGACACATCTACCAGCCAGAGTGGAGAGCGGCTACAAAGAACATATCTCGCTCTGGAGGACCCGACATGTCCATGCATTACAGTTGACCGATTTCAATGGACACGGTGCAATGCTTCATTTGCCCTGCGGTGATGCTGTAGGGGAATTAACCACTTGCTGATGAGTTATCGTTCAGATCATTGTAGCTTGCGAAGGTTTCCAGCGTAGGAGAACCTCATCATCGGGGGAGCAACCCCTTTACATGTTTAGATTCCAAATCTATATAATACATGATCCCATATAGCCATGGACTGCATGGGCCTTGTAGTTACACGATCTAAAGAATCACAAAGTATCTAAATCTGACCTATTTAAACCAAGTACAACACAAACTCTTCCCTCGCACAAAGGAATCCAATTACTCAGCATCCTGGAACTTTATTTTTACCTCTTGTTTGACATTTGAACTCTCTGTAGACTTTCTTTGGCTCGTAGCGCTGATTAAGTTATTTTGGCAAGAGCTTTGTGTAACGCAAGCTGCAGACAAAACACTGGGAAGCGCTTTGGCAAGTGCACAAAGTAGCGTTGAAGAATTCATGCTCTCCATCAAGTCGTCCTCCTGTCACACCTCATGCACATAAAGGTGTGGACTCATTTTAAACACATGTTTATGTTAAATGTCGATATCTGCCTAAAAACTGCTGCGTTCACCACATTCTGCCCTGACCGGCTATACGGGACGTCTCAGCAGGAAAAGACTCGTGTTAAAAGGCTTTTGTCTGATTAAATCAGTCCTGTACTCCCACCCGTGAAAATTATTCTGTCCAAATGCTACTGCTTCTTACAGCTTGTGAAATCATATATTGTGCTGCGAACTTCTATCCAAGGCCGGGTCCACACGAGGCAAAAAAAAATCCACCGCCAATTCGTGGTGATTTCGCAGCAAGATGTACGATTTTAAAATCTGCACCACGGGATTATTTTTGCGCAGAAAAATTCTACGGCACGTGAATGAAATTCGGTCAGATGTCATCCGTATGGCTGATACTGTAATCTGCTGAATTTCTGCTATGTGTGGACCCGGCCTAATGCCTCATGCACACGACCGTAGATGTGTGCATGGTCCGTGGTCACATCACGGATACTTTGAATGGAAACACGGCCCGAAAACGCCGCTGTCAGTCGTTGGACGGCCGTGCCCGCAATCGCGGGCCGTGATTGGGGGCACGGTTGTATGCATGCACTCTAAGGGCTTGTCCACACGTAGTGGAATTGCTGCGTATTTTCCATCCGGAATTGCGGATGGAAAATACGCAGCAGAATACAGTAGCAGCAAAGTGGGTGAGATTTAACAAATGTCATCCACACGCTTCATAAAATTTCCAAGCAGAAATTGACCTGCGGTGCATATTTTTCGTACTGCAGCATGTCAATTCCTGCTGCGGAAAGTGGACTGAATTGCTGCGTTATTCAGAGGCGATGTCACCATCTCCATCATTGAAAAAACCGCAGCAAAATCCGCACCATTTTCTACAGTTAAAAAAACGCAGGAAACGGTGCGGTTTTTCCGCAGCGAAAATCCTGCTAGTTTTTGCGGAATTGCTGCAGAAATTTTCTGCAGCAGTTCCGTTACGGAATTGTGGACAAGCCCTTAAGGACACGATGGACACCGTGACAGAAACCAGATGGACTTCATTAAAGTGAACGGAACAGAAAAACAGGAATACGCAGATGTGAACTCTCAATTATTTTTTTTACTTTGTCAAAAAATCTTTACAGGGATCATCGCTTGCATTTTCTGACACAGAGCTCAAATTCCCTTGCATAGACAAACATTGTTTAAAGCGTTCCTAACTTTTCAGGTGACTTTTTCAGAATAAGCTGTCATATGTGTGTACATGAGGAATAACACTATTTCTGGCCATTATATGACATGTATTCTGCGTTTTGTTTTAGCAGTTTTCCCCTCTGCAGGCTCGATCTCTAGTTCTTACTTGTCTCTGAATTGGTGAGTGGATCCTAATGCCTATCATATCTTCTATACACTGCACACATAGGAGAGCAGGATTCTCCTCTTCTATCTCTATCTATCACATATGTGTAGAAGCTGCAGTAGCATGGAGGACATTATACAGCAGTAATGAGTAAAGTAGCTGAGAATCTAGCACTGGGGTGAGATATAACTTACCAGGAAGTTGCAGAACATCTGTTTCTTTCCCACTCTGCTCCCCCTCCCCTCTCCATACACTTGTATGGCAGCATGTCTGTGTCTCTTTCTCTCTCTGCTATCCCCTTCTGCTCCCCTCTCTATAGACTCTCTAAGTTGTTCGAAACATTTGTGTCGATTTAAAGTCTTTTTGTCTGCAGTCACCACTAGAGGGAGCTTAGGCACTGACCACACACTGTTATTATTGAGTTCAATATATACAGTATACAGTAAACTGGTAATTCTTTAGTATCTGGAATTCTGTATCAGAAACATAAAGCAACAACCCCTAGTAAGATATATTATGATATTGAATAGCAAATAATGCTAAACCTTAAAACGGCCTAGGGGTGAAAGGTGGACATTTACTGCATAACTGGGCGGATTTTCTATTCAGTACTCTAGGAAAACTGGGTGGTATTTGTGCCCAAGACAATCAAAGAACACATAAGAATGGCCTCAGAGCTCAGACAGTCTGTATTCATCCAGTGTCGTGACCCTTTCCATGGTCAAAGAACTTTATTCTAATTAATAGTTATTGTGTTTGTTTCTTAAGGAAGGGCTTTACCGTGATTTTACCGGACCATTTCCTTATGAGAAGCCTTCAGGCCATTAATGTGGTTTTGCCGTCTAGACAAAAGTTTACCTCAGATGTGGCCTTTGCTATGTTACTAAATATGGCGTCTTCATCAGCTGCATTTAATATTCTGTGCTTCTATCACTCACTGGCATTTTAAAGGGGTTTTCCGGGGACCAAAAATGTCAACAATTGCATTAATATTTTTATATAAAAAGAAGCCTCTTACTAATGTACTTTAATTTAAAATTCGGTACTAAATGGTGCAGTTCAAACCCGGTGAATTGTTCCCGCAAGTCCTGTAGCTTTTCTAATATTGATGACGCGCCAACGTGACCCCACGTGACTGAGGGCTTGCTTCCTGTGCTGTTCGTGTCGGCGTGTTATCAATGGCATGACCGCAAGGGGCTGTCACATTGCCTAATGCTGAAGTCCCCGAGCAGAGAATCAGCTAGCGCCTTGCTCAGGACTCCAGCACTGCTCCTGACATTTGGTCAGTGACTTCAGGGGTTTCCTATCGCTGCTGACATCATTGTCCATATATGGACAGTGACAGGGACGTTGGCCGCAATGCTGGAGTCCCCAGGCAGAGCATCAGCTGATGTTCTGCTCTGGAACTCCAGCGATTGGAAACCCCTGGTCACTGACCAAATATTGGGAGCAGAGCTGGAGTCCTGAGCAAGGCGCTAGCTGATTCTCTGCTCGGGGACTCCAGCAATAGGCAATGTGACAGCCCCTTGCGGTCATGCCATTGATAACATGCCGAAACGAGCTGTACAACACATATTATATGAAATAATTATATATTTTATGATGTTCCAATACAGTTTTAAGTTCCTTGAAGGATTTTCAACCAGAAGACGACTCAAAAACAAATAGCTACTGGTCATTTTTTATATTAAGGGGGTATGCTCTGTAACGTAATAGAGATTTTTCAGGGTATTTATGTACAAGTAGTGCATCCAACATTGTCATTCATAATATTATCTGCTTCTATGAATGTTTCCTAAATACTCTGAGGGATTAAAATGCCTCAAGTGTGTCTCATGTATAAGGAATGTGAAGAAGCTCCTCGTATTGTCTGACAATTAATAGCAGAAATCATAGATGAGACGTAATAAAAAACAAAGTATCAAGTAGTAGCAATGGTGTATGTGAAATTGAGGGATGCACAGTAATGACGCAAGGAAATAAATACTCAAAATATGTCAGAATTATATCAATAATAATTCAATCTACAGTACAGTTTCTTAAAGCGATTCTTCCTTAAAGGTTGAGAAGGCGGAATAATGTGAGAGAATCCATCTACAGGCTCCCAGCCAATCAGCATTACCAAAAGGCCTCAAATCAATCCTAATTGGCTGTGAACAATATGATCGGCAAGGATTTCCGTACAATGTACCACCCACTGGCTAATTCAGTGCACAGGTGGCAGTAGTGTGTATCCTGAACTTTAAAGGGCAGTATAGTGATGCAGAGCCGGCTCTAAGATCCTGTGGGCCCTTGGCTGACGGGGTTTCCAAATACCTCTGAGACCTACAAATGACTATATACTTTAAAAAGTGCAATTGAACTGTGTATGGGCGCACTAAGAAACCTGCTTGTGGGTTTGACATGGAGAAAGCAATTGTAGAGCTAGGTAGACCTCTCTGTTGCTGAAATCTAGTGCTTCCTCCTCTGCTCATTGTTTCTTTATTTAACTGGGACCAGGTGGTGCACATTGGGGTCTATGTAGTACACACTGCTATAGTTTTCACCCACAATGCAATGCCCCCTCACACCAAGGGCAATGGCCACTGGCATCTACCTAGCTTTTCCCTGTGATGAGGCTGGCCCTGTGCGCATGCACTTAAAGGGAACCTGTCACCAGCATTTTAGCTATAAAGCCAGCAATACCTGGTGAAAGTGGGTGAAAAATCATTGTCATCTAAGCTATAAATATGTTCTAAGTAAGCTCTGTAGCTTTAGCATTCCGTTTTTCAGTGGTCACACGCCGTATGCAAATAAGCAGAAAAGAGTCAAATCTTCATCTGAAAAGAGTCAGGTTTTCATTCCTCCAGCATCTCAGAGTGGACTCCACCACCTCCTTTTTGATTGACAGCTCCTTAGCCAGTCAGGGCCGGACAGGTGCCGGTGGTGGGCGGGGTTAAGAAGCTGAGTCCCAGAGGGAAAACTAATTACCATAAAAGGTGGGAAAAGTTTAAACGACTACATTTACTGACAGAGGAGGACTTCAGGAAAGATGAGAACAGGAACGAACTCTGGACAGCTGTGGCCATTGAGGGGTCAGGCGAGTTTGACAGGTAAGATGTTGATGACAGGATCCCTTTAACCTTTTAGATGTTCATATTTAAAGGGGTTGTCCTATGTAGATAATTCCTTTCCATATACCCTATTATGTCATATGGACATCAAAAGGTGGGAAGGAGTCCCCGTGCCAACGACCCCATCCGTTACCAAAGCAGAGAGATGCTGGAAAGAGTGGCTTAGCTCTGGAGGACTTGGCATGACCACATATAAAATGGTAATCCATTCACTAAACCAAGTTGGCACAGAAAGCACATGGTGTGGCTATGAGTAATATACATAAAAGATTGACAGACAGAGACTGAAATGGAGAATGTCTGCCTATAGGGGCGGCTCCACTCAACACAAAAATGGTTGACTATGGTTGAAATTTCCTACTTTCCATTACAGTAAGAAGAGCAGCTCCGGAGAATAAACCGCTGCTCTAACAAGTGAAACGCTGTGAAAACTAAGATTAGAGGAACATTCACGAACTCATGTAAAAACAATGACTAAATTACAGGTGACTTTTACATTCTTGATGGTGAACTTTACAGGCAGAAGGAAGCAATTTAAGATTTTGCGCCTCGTCATGGAGAAAGCTGATAGTTGTCCCTGTGTGCAGACGCTTCCTCCAACAGAGAAGAAATCTGGTGTTAGTTGCGCTACAACTTCCTTTGGCTTTGCACGCCAGAGACTACAAAACATTACACTCCCCCTTCAGTGAACGGCAGTTTATGAAGTAATAACTTTTCATAAAAAGTTCAGCGTCTTCCAAAGGGAGCTCAGATGGAGATTTCACGCATTAATGTGTTGTAGTTGGAAACGTTACTTTTACATGAAACAGATCTGGTGCTCCAAATGGAGAAAATAGTCAGATGTTAGAAAACATATGAAAAGGCTAAAAAAAATGTGGAATTCTAGACAAGACGGTGATAGGAAAACGTAATCTTTCGAGACACATATGGAGAAGTGGGATTCAGCAACAGCTGTAGTGCTGCTGTCTCTACCATCATGTAGCATGGCGGATTAGGAATTATAGAACAGCTGAATGGGGAAAGATTATCATGGCAGATGGTATGTAAATACAATTCCCAGCATTCCTTGGAAAGGTCTTACAAAAATGATAAGCAGGGGAGTGAATGCCAAAGAAGCAGCCAAGATGGCAGCTATGTGGCCCATGAAGAAAAGGGGCTCAAATCAGGTTGCCCCATTCGTCTTCTCCTTGGGTAGTGACAACCTGCACAAGGGTCCCCCTCCACAGGGACCTCCGCATTAGAAAATGTAGGAAGGGAAAAGCAGCCCAAGGGCCACCCGTCCCTTTTGCTTTGCAAGAATTGGGTAGGAGGATCAACAATTCTCAGATTGTATTGTTACCAGGATGGCATGGTGACTTGAAGGAACAGTAGATTACACCAAATTGGGGTGCAGCTTTTCGACAGGATTTCCCTGCGGGACCAAAAGGGGGAATACCAGATACCGCGGCCCGGTACCAAATGATCCACGGCCCGGTATTGGTCCGTGGCCGGGGATCACTGCAGTAGGGGATGGTATTCTCCTATGTGCACGAATGTGTATTATATAACAAAGGATCTTATATACAGTCCACTTGTAGCAATTGGATTTCTGGACACCTAGAGAAATTTGTCCTCCCTCTATACACGCACACACATACATTTTAGAAGTGGTAATTCCAAGTTAAACTATAATAAAGTATTAAAATGGATTTCCATTTACAGGGGCCGAACCACAGGTTGACAGTATCACATACATAGTATAGTATAGTATACTGTACACATGAATAGAACTGCTATACCAGACCCAATTTAAATTGAGACTCTAAATCAGACCCTAAAATGAATCCAGACCTCAGACCAGACCCCTAAATTAATAAAACCCCAGATTAGACCCCTAAATTATTTTGACTCTAGACCAGACAAGAAAAAAAAAAAAAACAGACCCCGGATAAGCCCATTTACTTACCCTCCTCACTCCTATTCAGTTCCAGGAGCCACCGCTCTGCGTCCTGATGCTAAATAGCGCCAGGTTACAGTGCAGCAACACCCGGAGATAAAGAGGAGCCAAGACCGAGGAGGGTAAGTATACAAGCCATTGGCTATTTAGTGCAATAGATAATGGCTCCTGCTGCGCCCCCTATACATCCTGTGCTTGGGACAAATGCCCTGGTAGCCCAACCCCTTAGTTATACCCCTGATTAATAAACCTTCTGGGCACTACTTCATTATACTATAGAAATGACTAACTACATCAGTGCCCACACCCATTGACCCATGGACCTAATGAAATTTGAATGATGTACAGCACACAGTGGAGTTTAATGTACATTACAAATAGAGTAGATCTAGATCATCTAAAGTTTAATGATAGTAATGTTAGAAAAAAATCTGAATATTACACATCAGCAGCGGTAACATAGAATATAAACTAGACCAGTAACGAACAGACGACCACAGAACGGATCACGTTACCTTCAGCCATTGCTCGGCCTGTTCCTCACTTTGGACGGCGAGGACCAGAGCATCTGTTCCCTGATGAGTAATCTTCAGTTCATGCTTTTTCTTCTTCCCATCCTTCGGTACGTAGGAGACTGAGCAGCCGTTCAGGGGTAACTCCATCTGAGGTTGCTGATCCTTGGAGGATTTGTAGCACTGATTAAGACAGAAGATCCAATTTTCAGTCACTCTAGTGAGATGAACTCTCTGACACTTTCCTTAATAGAAGTCAAATTTCAGGCCTCAAACTTTGTAGGTTTAAGCTTTGAGCACTGTTTTAAGGTTTACATCAATTTTTGGGGTCTGAGCTCAAATATCTTATTGCTTTCCGGTGTGTCGGTACATAGCTTCAGAAGTAGAGTCAGAGGATACCTGACGGAAACCTCAATTATCCATTCTAAGTCAATATGGGTTTAAGAAAAAAAGGGATCATAATGGGTCAAACAGATCACAATGGATCAAGACGATTTCATCGTGGATCCTGTAAAGACGGAAGCCATAACACCAGTGTGAAAAGAGCCTCAGGACGCCTTAACCCTTTTAGAATGCAGGTATCATAGCTGAGCTGTCAGGGGCGTGTCTGTCGACAAGTTTGTTGACTGTTTCTAATAACAACCAAAAAACAGGCCATCGTTGATCGGCGCTCTTTTGCTCCTGTCACAAGGAGCTATGGATGGGGACGAGCGGTCGTTACTCCGATCGCTCGTCCCCATCCATTATCATCATGTCGGCAGCGCGTCTCCATGTTTACACAGGGAGATGTGCTGCCGACAACGATAATATTTTACTTTTTTAAAATGATACGACCAGCAGATGATTGAGCGTTTGCTCGTTCATCTGCTGATCGCTGCCCTGTTTACACAGGGCAATTATCAGCAACGAGTGTTATATGAACGTTTGTCTGCCCGATAATCGCCCATTGTAAAACCCCCTTAACTCAGGATCAGTACAAGATAAGAAATACAATGTATTAATAAAGTTACACATCCTTTTATGTCAATTATTTTCATAGCTATAAAGTGGTGTTCAAAGGTAAATTTACGTCTTTATTTTATATAATAATTTGATATATTAGAAAATATTACCATTAATTTGTTTTCTTTAATGACACATAAAAGTTTGGTCCATTGCCCAAATCTTTTCTTCCGCAGGAGGAACGCACAGATCTTGGCATCTTTTACAAGGTGCATAGAGGCTTCTTCAGAGGGCCACTGAAGTCTTTTTTTCTGTCCTTTTCCATCTTCCTCTTCTTCATCATAAGATTCATATGAACTGCTCATTGCATCGGAGTCATAATCTTAAAAAAAAACAAAAAAAGACGTTAAATAAGATAAAATGGATGTATGAACTTTGTTAACACACCAGGGGAGATTTATCAAAACTGGTGCCAAGGAAAAGTTGAGCATTTGCCCCTATTACAACCAATCAGATTGCTTCTCTCTTTTTCAAACAGGTCTCTGATAAATGAGAGCTTGAACCTG
This sequence comes from Rhinoderma darwinii, assembly GCF_050947455.1. Classification (NCBI taxonomy): domain Eukaryota; kingdom Metazoa; phylum Chordata; class Amphibia; order Anura; family Rhinodermatidae; genus Rhinoderma; species Rhinoderma darwinii. The sequence continues at coordinate 37,578,602 of NC_134687.1, read as the reverse complement.
ATTGGTTGCTATGGGCAACTACTCCAGTTTTCCTTTGCACCCATTTTGATAAATAAGGGTTTTATCTTCACAATCTTCCTACATGTGTTCAACATGAGTTCGAATAGTGGAGGTTTTATTATAACCTTCCCAGTATTAATATATGTATTAGAAACGGTGGTCATTACAAGGTTCTGAAATAAAATTATTGCACACAGTTATGTTATATTATAACATCAAAACTTCGGACATGTCACTATGACCTGTCAGAAGTTTGTTGAACGTTTAGTTACCCTTTAAGTTTACGATCCACAAATATGCCCTAGTCCCTTTCCGTTTTACCCAGAGTTTTACTATTTATTACATAATTGTAAAATGTATGTTCTCATTCGGTGCATAAAGTAACATTCACTCATATTAGACTTCTTTTGCCAACCTACAACATAGAATAGAACAGTAGTTTATGAAAACTCGGCAAAGAGAAATCCTGACAGAAACGACATACACCAATATACCTATAAAAATATAAAGGAATGAAATTCTAGTCCCGGAGAACCAGAGGAAGTAGCGGGAGGCCTTCAATTTGCAGTGGCCACTACAGGAAAAAAGTGGTATTGCATGGCCTCCATTTAAAGGAACAGTGTCACGAAAAAAAAATGTTGATATCAATTTGCATTTAGTGTTTTATTATAAAATCTTTTATTTATGTGTGTGTTTGTGTTTTACTTTTTTCTAACTTTTACTTCTCTATGGGGGCTGCCATGTTGTTTTTCATCTCTGTATGTGTCGATTAACGACACATACAGACATGGAATACGGCAGCTACAGTCCATAGGAGTCAATGAACGGGACCCGTCCCATTGACTTTGCACTATGGCTCTGTCCTGCGCAGAGCAGAGCAGCTGTTTGCAGGGAGAGAGCAGGCGCCATCTTGAAGACCAGCTGCACTGCAGGTAAGATGTGCGTCTCTGCATGTCCCACTCTCTCTCTCACAGACCCCCGACGGCCCCCCCCTGAACGCCCCCCCCCGAACGACCCGCCCCCCCCGAACCCCCCCCCCCCCCCGAACCCCTTGTGTGAAGGACACATGAAGAAACTGTTCTGGGAAAGCACTGAACGATAAATCTCTAGCTGTGCTGAGACTGTTTGGGGATGTGACTAATGAACCTCTCAGTCTCAGCACAACTAGAGAGATTTATCATTCAGGGGTCTGGGAAAGCTGGGTGACCACCATTACCCCTCCTACTGGAGTGTGAGAGGTTCATTAGTCACATCCCCAAACACACTCCACTAGGAGGGGTAATGGTGGTCACCCAGCTTTCCCAGACCCCTGAACAATAAATCTCTCTAGTGCTGAGACTGAGATGTTCATTAGTCACATTCCCAAACAGACTCAGCACAACTAGAGAGATTTACCGTTCAGGGGTCTGGGAAAGCTGGGTGACCACCATTACCCCTCCTAGTGGAGTGTGTTTGGGGATGTGACTAATGAACCTCTCACACTCCAGTAGGAGGGGTAATGGTGGTCACCCAGCTTTCCCAGACGCAGATATAACCAGGAAAGGGCTGGATGGACGGGCTGAGGGTGCACAGGGTTTTTGGTGATCCCCCTCTGTCATGTGATCGGACCTAGGATACCGGTTCATCAGACGGGGTTCATGTGACTATAACTCTGTTCATAACAAGAGACAGTGCACTCAGGACAAGCCCTGCCCTCATGCCGTAGTTGTGGTTCTGTCTGCGGTGATGGCGGTGGGTGGCTCTGACACCCGCCTCCCCCGTTGGGTCATCTCAGGACAGAAGGGGTGTCTGGACTGGAGACACAGCGCCGCACCTGTCCTCAGGTCGTGTCTGGTATTGCAGTTCACCTCCATTGAAGTGAATAGGACAGAGTTGTCATACCACACACGACCTGAGGACAGGTGCGGCGCCATGTTACACCTCGATTTACGCCTTAAAAGATGGCTCCAATACGTCGGCAAACATCTGCCCATTCATTTGAATGGGTTTGCCGACGTACTGTGCCGACGACCTGTAATTTTACGCGTCGCTGTCAAAAGACGGCGCGTAAAATGACAGCCTCGGCAAAGAAGTGCAGGACACTTCTTGGGACGTAATTTGAGCCGTTTTTCATTGAATTCAATGAAGAACAGCTCCAAATTACGGCCGTAATTGACGCCTCGCAAAACGCGAGTACGACCAATTACGTCTGAAATGACGGAGCTATTTTCTCCTGAAAACAGCTCCGTCATTTCAGACGTAAATGCAGTTAGCGTGTATACATACCCTAAGGGTATGTTCACACACAATGTTTTCAGCTGAAAAATCGGAAGCAGAACGCCTACAAGCATCTGCCAATTGGTTTCAATGGGAAATAGGGCGTTCTGTTCCGGCAGGGCGTTTTTTACGTGGTATTGTTTCAAAAACAGCACGTAAAAAGACGCCCGACCAAAATGAAGTGCACATCACTTCTTGGGATGTTTTTGGAGCCGTTTTTCATTGACTTTATAGAAAAAAGCTCCAAAAACGACCGTTAAAAAACGCGAGTTTGATTATAAAATGGCTGAAAATCAGGAGCTGGTTTTCCCTTTGTTTAGTAAGCGTGTGAACATACACTTAGCCTTTTGGTGTGTCCTAGAACACACCCAAAATGGCTGACGGACACTGCTTAGCAATTTGAAGACACCTTTACCTGGCTTGTGAGAGGGGGGGTGAGGTTCCCTCCCACATTTACAGCAGCTGTGAGTCAGGTTGCTTTGCCTTATTCACCTTGCTGTAATTCTGGGAAGTGCTCCCCCTGGTGGCCAACATTGGAAAACATGTTAAATTATTATTTAATTTTTCATACTTTCCACCACACGGGAAAAAAAAAAAAAATACAGCAAAAAACTTAAAAAATATAATAGAAATAAGTAACGACACTTAAAAAAAAAGGTTTAATTTGCGACACATTCCCTTTAAATAGTTGCAATGAGGTCTTCAGAGTGACAAACACTCTTAGGCCTTGTTCACATATTTTCTGTGTCATGTGAGGGATTGAGCGATTGAGTTTCTAGCGCACAATTAATTACAAGTGGGTTGTTAGAGAGACTAGGCGCTCCGTGCTCAGCTATTCATTATACTATTTCATAAATAATTGCCCTAACGCCATCATGCTGACCGGGGAGGACATTCTGATAACCCTGCATTGCGCTCCAAGAAAACTTGTCCCGCCCCTGCGTGTGAAAGCCAGCGATAAGACGTTGGGGGTCTAGATATTGTACAATATTTATCCAACGTTGCATTACATGCAGACCCCCGAGTGTGTTGATGTTCAGATGGGAACTCATTATTATTATTTTTTTCAATGTTCGAAAACAGTCAAATGAGGCCGAAGCAGCGAGCCAAGTCTTCAGCTGATGATAGTCTTGGCTTCTTGTGTAAATAAATCATTTTCATGTTGATCTAACAAGCAATACACAACATGGAAATCCTCCAGCTCCATCCTATAAAAAAACACTACAGATCAAACATAAAATCCTCGCTGGTACCAAACTGTGAATGATGTTCTATCCCCGCAGAGAAGAAACAATCCTATTTCCTGGTTTGTGTTCGGCAACGACCCAATCGTTTGGCTCATGTCGAACCTCAAACCACAAAATCGAATCACTTTGTCTTCCTATACGTTTTTCTTATATTTGCGGATACCTGGTTCTGTAACTGCGTCAACAGCAACACAGAACGGCCTCCATTTATATCAGCGGGGGATTTTAGCCACGGACGTGACAGTCCCTGCTCTGGTAGAACAAGCTGTGTGTACGTTCCTCCTCTTAGACCCCGAGGGATTCTTAGGAAGGCCGCCAAAGAAAATCACAGTAAGGAGGGAATAGCCTTTCCAAAGCCTGGACTGCATTAACGCTGTCAGGAACAGAGGTCAAAAGGATGGCGATAGCTGCCAGCATCAACCTAGTATATCTCTTCATGAGTAATGCTACAGATTACAGTTGTGAGCCGCAGTTATTACCAAAAACAAGAGACACATACTTCCTTTTGTAATGGAAGTGAATGGTACATTTAAAGTGGTTCTCCGCCTAAAAGTAATTTTACAAATAAATGGTTAACACTGCAATATGGGAAAGCCGTAGTTTAAATTCGGCCAAATCTACCTGCTATAGATGGTTAAGACAGTAATGACATATTGAGGAATAGGGGACCTTCCCCAAATAGAGGACCACGGTGTAGAGGAGTTTGTACGGAACAGCAGTGACGCGCTGTCACTTGTATGGAGCCGCAGTCACGCGCTGTCAATTGTACGGAGCCGCAGTGGCGCGCTGTCACTTGTACGGAGCAGCAGTGGCGCGCTGTCACTTGTACGGAGCAGCAGTGGCGCGCTGTCACTTGTACGGAGCAGCAGTGGCGCGCTGTCACTTGTACGGAGCAGCAGTGGCGCGCTGTCACTTGTACGGAGCAGCAGTGGCGCGCTGTCACTTGTACGGAGCAGCAGTGGCGCGCTGTCACTTGTACGGAGCAGCAGTGACGCGCTGTCACTTGTACGGAGCAGCAGTGACGCGCTGTCACTTGTACGGAGCAGCAGTGGCGCCCTTTCACTTGTATGGAGCAGCAGAGGCGCCCTGTCACTTGTTCGGAGCAGCAGTGGTGCCCTGTCACTTGTTCGGAGCAGCAGTGACGCGCTGTCACTTGTACGGAGCAGCAGTGACGCGCTGTCACTTGTACGGAGCAGCAGTGACGCGCTGTCACTTGTACGGAGCAGCAGTGACGCGCTGTCACTTGTACGGAGCAGCAGTGGCGCCCTTTCACTTGTATGGAGCAGCAGAGGCGCCCTGTCACTTGTACGGAGCAGCAGTGGCGCGCTGTCACTTGTACGGAGCAGCAGTGGCGCGCTGTCACTTGTACGGAGCAGCAGTGACGCGCTGTCACTTGTACGGAGCAGCAGTGACGCGCTGTCACTTGTACGGAGCAGCAGTGGCGCCCTTTCACTTGTATGGAGCAGCAGAGGCGCCCTGTCACTTGTTCGGAGCAGCAGTGGTGCCCTGTCACTTGTTCGGAGCAGCAGTGACGCGCTGTCACTTGTACGGAGCAGCAGTGACGCGCTGTCACTTGTACGGAGCAGCAGTGACGCGCTGTCACTTGTACGGAGCAGCAGTGACGCGCTGTCACTTGTACGGAGCAGCAGTGACGCGCTGTCACTTGTACGGAGCAGCAGTGACGCGCTGTCACTTGTACGGAGCAGCAGTGACGCGCTGTCACTTGTACGGAGCAGCAGTGGCGCCCTTTCACTTGTATGGAGCAGCAGAGGCGCCCTGTCACTTGTTCGGAGCAGCAGTGGTGCCCTGTCACTTGTACGGAGCAGCAGTGACGCCCTGTCACTTGTACGGAGCAGCAGTGACGCCCTGTCACTTGTATGGAGCAGCAGTGACGCCGTTACTTGTACGGAGCAGCAGTGTACATGCTTCTGAACGCAGCTGTGCAGTTTGGAGGGTACAGTGGTCCCCCGTTCTAGTTATTGGTGTGAGTCCCAGTAGTCAAAGCACAAATCTAACTTTTTTCTCATTCCTCTGTTATTCCTCCTAGAAAATTCTGAATACATTGACAACTGGGTGTTACCATTTACCTTGTCAAAGGGGTGTGTCCCTACACAGCCTGAGACTGTAAACACTGATTGGACTGAGTGTCTGTGTAAGGACACACCCCCAACTGGTAACACCCAGTTTTCAGTTTATTCATAAACTTATAGGAGGAATAACAGAGGGACGGTATAGCGCTGAGTTCTAAGAAAAGATGCTCCAGAATCGTTATTTTATGGGAAGTACAAGTATTTACTAAACAGACATGTCAGGAAAGCTGATACCATCAGTATCAGCCATGAGCTGAAGATCTAAATGATCTGATACAGACTGGTTGCTATGGATGTACTGCATGACAACCCCACCAAAAACACTATAATTGTTAGGCAATGTATTCTCAGCAACCCATTTTTTTGACCGGTATGAATCATGACAAGCCATGTTATCAAAACAATTAAATATAATCGATTGAACTTTCAAAAAGTTTCACACCGCGCTACTCTACAATCAAATTGTGCCCAATGATAACAGGAGTACAGTAACAGAAATAGATTACGAAGCTGCTTACTATGTGACTCCCTCATATATCAGTATAGTTTCACCAAAGAAGAACCCACGCTGTAAATCTTGAACCGAATGGTGGTGGATTTCTAGTTCATAAAACATCATGTATGAAAAGGTTTGTATAATTTTGTAACATTTTTTAAAGGGGTTATCCAGGTTCCGTTTTTTGCCTAATCACTTATCTATCCTTTTCACCAGCGATCCAGCGCTCACGCTCCAGCGGCACTCCCGGTGATTGTTTACATGCAGGTAGCATGTAACCGATGCAGCCAATCAGAGGGTTCAGCGGTGACTAATTGTATAATGCAAAAAATTCAACACATAACCACTGTGCTCTCTGATTGGCTGCAGCGGCCCCATGCTACCTGCATGTACAGAATCACCGGGAGTGCCGCTGGAGCGTCAGCGCTGGATCGCTGGTGGAAATAATAGGTGAGCGCTGCTTCTTTTGTTAATTCATGTCATTTTCAGACATTAGCAAAACATTCTAGAACCCGGATAACCCTTTTAATTATTACATTTCTGGGATATTTTTCTTTTCCCAGTAACATGTGTAACATCTACAGCCAGTCTAAAGCATAACTCAGCTCCCAAACGTACTTCGTCGTTGAAATCTAGAGAAAAAGTTGAGTAAAATTTCAAAAAGTTGTAATACTTTGCTTCACTTTTTATATTTGTAGCTGTTTTCATAATTCTGCTGGTTGCTCTTGGAAACAGACATCGGTTTACCTTCACCATGCTGTCAGACATGGGACCGAACAGCTCTCACAATTGTATCAGGAAACCAGCAGTTTTTCGGAATTGAGAAATAATAAAAAAATCAGTAAAGCAAAATATTCACAAAGTTACTCAACAATTTATGCAGATTTCAACTGGGAAATGTAGTAAACTGTAGATCTCATGTGTAATATTCTTTAAAGCAGTGGTGGTCATTCTACCACATTACGGGGGGCTCATATGCGCCCCTTGGATCCATCCATTACTTTTAAAGGTCCCGTGTCCTCTATTTGCACCAAAGTTGCCGCATTTGCGGTAAGCAGGTAGAGAAGCGAGCGTGCGCAGTTGTTTCCGTTTCTCTATATCGAGATTGACCATGCATATGCAGCCACCCCTCTGCTGCAAACGGTGGACTCGGGGACCCCAATTCTCCAGACTGGTGGGAGTTCAAGCAGTCTGACCCCCACAGGACAAACATGTATTACATATATATGTATGGCGACTCCTGGGGCTGCCAGGGCATGCTAGGAGTTGTAGTTTCACAACCGCTGTAGAGCCATTGGTTGAAGAGCTCTGTGCTATACCATCAATGTGTATAGTAGAAAAGCCTCTTTAGTAGTGCTAGATTAAAAAGGGGCCACGGGCGTGTCACGGGCCCACCACCGCTTTAAAGCATACTAGTACATGAATACCTATGGCTGTGTACTAACATAAATTAATAACTCACTGGAAGTTATGTACTCAGGGGCTTTACCAGGGCTTAGAGGCACAGCTTCTTCATAATACCCTTCTGGAAGCGACGATGTTGGCAAAGGCGGGGGTCCATTGTCTGGAGGCTATTACGAAAAAAGAAATAAAACAATAAAAAAATCTCAATGATTGCAGTAATTGACAGAAGATATATAGATAAGCAAAGAAACAAAGACTCTGACTTGCTGCAACACATCCTATACTGTGCCGGGCATCTCGCTGAAAAGGAGCATTGTGAGGAGAGTGCCCCCTTATCTGGTCCCACCCAGTCAGCATTTTTATAACACTTCTGGCACTAAACAGTCGTACCGATCACTGAAAGGCAGTAATAATTGAGCACGGTATGGCAGGATTAATACCCACCGAAAAGCCAAAATAATTGGACTCTGTAGGGATTATTAATTTCTATCTGAATAGCAGGATTACTGGAGCACTGAAAGGGGTTTTCCCTAAATTATACCATCAATGCGTGATCGGTGGCGGGCCTGACCATGTTTTTAAAGCATTTGTAGTTTTATAAAGACACAGCGCCACTCTCATCCAAGGGCTGTTTCTGGTATTGCAGCCCAGCCGAGTGAATGAGGCGAGCGGTGACACAGCCTTTGGATGAGAACGGCGCTGTGTCTAGTAAAACTACGATCATTCTCATAATAGTGAATATGGCAGCGCTGAAAAAGTAGACACCGCACCTGGACGCAAATGGCCGTGTCTGTAAAAAAGAAATAAAAAAAATAATATATATATATGTGTGACAGGGCCATATATATATATGTATAGCTTGGAGCTATACATCAGGAGATATTCCTGACATAAACCGCTAAATATGCATACAGGGGAATATGTCGCCCATAAGCTTCCTACGCCGAATATGTTCACAAAACGCGATGTTAATGCAACCTTACTGATTATTAGGGTCTTACACCTCAGTGATATCCGGAGACACTAAAATATGAGAGTCTCAGACCATTAATGCCTCATTGACGCGTCTAGTTTTAAAAATATTGAGGCATCACAAATACATTGTATTCTTCTCTCGGATAGGTATACCCTAGGTAGAACCACCATGCCGTATTTTAACTTGACACTTTGCACTGTTTTTCTGGAATTAACATATAGAAAAGGGAAACATTAGCGTGGCAGGTCCTGACCACAAACGCGTTCTTATGGTAAAAGGCCTCCAACTTGTGATAAGGTTTTACTTTACATAACACAAATTCTTTCAAAGAAAACTAAGACACAGCGCTGACTCCCGGACCAGGAAATCCATTTCATCATTAATTTGTAAGTCAATATTTTAAGTAAATCTCCCCATGTTTTCTTCTACGTGGAAGTCATACAGAGCCCTCGCAATGAAGGAAATGAAACACAAATGGTTCATGTCTGAGTCAGATACCTTTACACCGATGGTTACTACAGGGCTGGGCCGAGTCGTACTGTTTCGCCAATGTCAACACAGATGGAATCAATTTACGGTTGTACTAGTTGCTCTTTCAAGCTGTCTAGCAATCTTTCTCTGCCTAGAGGTCTGTCATGGAAAAGTCCATATAACAAACATAATTCTGTTATTATTGAAATATAACGAACCTTAGATGCAGGAAGGAAGACCAAAATAAATACCCCGTAGTGATAAGACTCCTACATTGCAGCTCAGTTATGTCAGCTATGACAAGAATTAAAGTGGTTGTCTCCTCAGATACAACCCCTTATAGAAAAGAGCCACCAGGGCCGATTTTGCCAGGGAAGGCCATTCAAATGAATGGACGTCCATGTAATACATGAACAATTCTAGTCCGCCTGTACAGAGCCGCTCCTACAAAGTGACTCTCTATTCTGGCTCATAGAAGGCGGTACCGAGTGGCCTAAAAGGGCATATAGAAAGGGGATGTCTCCATGAGACAACCGCTTTAAACAATCTCTACTTCTTATAGGGTTCCCTATCCAATAAGATGATCACATAGTGATCAGCTGTAATCTGTGGGGAAACCTGACAAGAAGTGTTTGACTTCCCTGCAGCGCCACCACAGGGGAAATTAAGCACTACACAGTGCCCATTTTAATCAATGGGTTGTCTGTGTAATGCAGGACAGGTCCTCCAGAGCGATAGAAACTCTTTGTAGCCGCTCTCCACTCTGGCCAACACATGAGGTTCCTGAACAGAGTACCACCCTCTATTATTAACTCAGAATTCCCTAAAAGGGGTATATGGAAATAGGTTTCTAAGCTGGACAACCCCTTTAAAGATTTAATTCACTCTTATTTTTGGCTTGTAACTTTAATATAGTGGATACCGTATCGGACAGGTTGGGTTTTTGGGCTTGCTAAACCTTTATGCATTTCAGGGTGAAAAATAGTCCATGCTCACATTAACAAATGGGGGTTCATATAGAGCACCGATGGCCAATGCCAACGCACAAGGAGCCAGCTGATCAACTTGTCGCCCGTGAGTCGGCAGACTGTCCTCTAGCATCTATGACAAATCAGTGCAGAACTAAAGGATTCTCCCATTCAATGATAGAATATATTATCAAATATGAGATTTAAAATGCAGAGATGGCTGCAGGCAAAGTACTAGAAGGCAGAAGGGGGGACAAGAATGAGGTAAAGATCTTCATTGGTATTGCTGCTACTATTGGTATTGCTACTGTTCTGCAGTTTTTGCACTTCTAGAGAATACAAAATCTCTTGACTTAAAGGGATTGTCTGCTTTTGACAACCCTATTTGGAGATGTTGATGTCCAATTGCCGGTAGCTCCCACTATCAGCTGTTATAGGCATGGAAACCTGTGCGGAAGCTTTATATAACAGATGAGATCCTGAACTAGGGACCCTTTTTGAAAGCCTAAAACCCCCTAAAAAACTACTCTTTATCAATCCCATTGCGCTATGCATATTACCAGATTTTTTTTCCTACTTATCTGTGTTCTAACCTTGGTTCAAGCTCAAGTGCTTACAACTTAGCTCAGGATTGGGAGAAATCTTCAATATCTACTTCTGGCTTCGTAGGTGGAGTCTCCCTTTCCTGCGCTCTCCCAGGCCTCTATATGAAATCTTGTCTGTGACTACAACAGTCAGTCCTGTTAGGAAACAAGACTCTGTGGTCACTGAGACAGGAAGTGATGTCATTTGATTGTCAGATACAGACAAAAGGACATCATTTGGAGCAGAAGGGGGCGACACTCAGGAAAATTACTATAATTTGTGTTACATGGCATGTTTTATGATACATATGTCAAATCTTGTTTTGTCATGGAACTTATGCTTTAAATGAGTTATAGCATTTTGATACGGATGGCATTTTGCTAGGATATGCCATCAATATCCGATTGGTATGGGTCCGATTGCTGCGACCCCAGCTGATTGTTAGAACACAGAGGCAGTAGCACTGGGTAAGCACTTTACCACTTTGGCTCCATTTAGGCCTCATGCACACGACAGTAGCTGTGTGCACGGTCTGTGATTAATGCACGGACGGCCCACTGAGTATCATCCGCGAGCCGTCCGCAATCATGGACCGTGCACACACAAGATGTGTATTGACTTCAAGGAGCTCGGTCTGAAATTGAAGTCCATAAAATGACGTCCTATTTTTTTGAGGTCCGGGCTCCGGGCAATGCATGGACCGTGGAAACCACGGTTGTGTGAATTGGCCTATAGTATAGAATGTGTTCTAAACTATCCGCAATTGTGGATAGTGTGCGGCCGCAAATGTATGAGTATGTATATGCGGCTGCAAATGCACTGTAGCATACCGCTTCGCACGGAGCCGACCGATCTAGTCAACTTTGGCTGTTAAAGTATTTGATCAATTTGGCATCTATCCGGCTACTCATTCTTCCCATCCAATGACCTCCCACTGCCATGCTACACCAGATGGACAGGGGCTTTATATTATAGCCTGTATGTAATAAAAAGATGGAGCATAGTGCCTACATGCACTCCATAGTTCACAGAAATAGGTAAAAACAGGGGAGTAGCTATGCAGGATACAGAGGCAGCATTTGCATTTGGGTCTTCCTGCTGTCTGAGAGGGCTGAAAGGCCCCTCTGCCACATAAGAAGACACCCATATTATAAATGGCACATGATAGGTGGGGGCACTGCTACACATTGGCAATGTCGGAAATATTATACACTCTCCAACTGGCTCAAGTATGTAAGTTTTCATCATAAGATTCAGGCTATTCCAAAAATAATTTATCAGGATTCCCCCTCCAAGCATTTAAAGGTCAGGTGAAATCCCTTCTCTGTTCTCAGCAGTCGCCATCCTACTTTCTTCACCTTTCATCCAAAAACTAAAGCCCATTTGGCTTGTGTAAAAATCCTGGATCGCACTTCCTTCTCCTGGCTGCAATATTAATGAAGACAGCATAATTTGTCTACAGAGAACTCACACAACTAGATGTTGAAAGGGCCTTGAGTGCATTTGCTTCCATTTGATGACTAAACCTTGTAAGGACAGGAATAAATGGAAGCCGATCCCCACAGAAAAACGGTGATTTTACAAGGACAGCAGAGGAGGTATATTTTGGACAATTCTGGTTATTGAAAGGAGTTGTCTCATTGAGAAACTGCTGTCCAAATGCCCCGCTCGGTACTGTCCTACCTCTATGAGCCAGACCGGAGAGCTGCTAACAAGCAGCGGTAATTGCTCTGGTAGACTCAGGCCGTCCGTGTGTTAAACGGCTGACTAATCATCTACATCTAAATGCCTGCCATGTAATACTACATTTCCCCTGCAGTCACCGCTGAAGGATGACCAATGAATGAAGACAACGGAAATTCTAGGAGACCATCTGACCGAAGTTCTTGCTGATAGAAATAATAATATTTAGGTACAGTCCCGCCAGTACCTTCCCCTTCAATAAAATTAACATAGAACTACATTTCCCATTTACCTGCGGTCACGATCGCTCGTTGCTATAGGGGGTTACAATAATCAACAGGATGCTTGGTGCTGCAGCTGCTGTTCCAATAATCTTCTTATCTTCTACCCATGGTCTCTGCACTACCCTTCTGACTGGCGGTGGCTCCGGAATGACCGGGTTACAGAGGCTTGTCTCGCAAGATTAGGTAAATCTCGCGAGATCAGCATGTCTTATGAATTGCTGTGAAGCGGTCCGCAATGATTGGACTGTGTCACAGCGAGTGAGAAAACAACGCCTACTGAGGAGAGCTTAGGTCTCCTCCTCTCTGTACCGATGCTAGTAATTTTCATATTGGGCACCAAAACGGAGCACCGGTTGTAGCGGGACAATTTTTTAAAAAACGCGGGAATTAGGAGAACGCAAAGAATAAGGGTATGTAAATGGTTTTGTAGCAAGATCTCCTTACGCAATATTAAATGTTCCCAAAGTGTGATAGCCTTCCATTGCCCAGTTATTGACTCAATTGTCATATCTGGTCGAATATTGGCATGGATATAACCAACCTAAGAATTTAGGTGTTGGAAAACGTCGCTCTTGACCTCAAGGACATAATACGTCCATGCTGAGCACCGCGACAACAGCTGGAAACCAAAGTCTATATGTCTACCAAAGATTAAATGAACTATTAAAACATTGCGCCGTCTTGGTATTTTCTACAAACATCAGACACCTCTGAACGGCTCAGCATTCAGCGAATATTGGACGGCATTCTGGCTGCGCTACTTTCCAAGATAAAGGAACAGGACAGAGATGTGTATTGTGATAGCACTGACGTGATTACGTCTGCTGGGTTACAGTCTCCACCCGATATCTCCTGCAGGTTTTGTATGACTTGGGTTACTGCTCCACGTACCGTGATTATTTGCTCAACGCGCAGGAGTAAAGTATGGCAAATCAAAAGACGTCTTACCAGCCACTGTTGGGGGATTTCTGGGAGAGGCATTTGAGGAGGGACGGGTATGTTGCTCGACGTCTCGGCTTTGTGCACGTGATTCTTCAGCTCAAATTCTGCGGACAACAATATAATTATTGGCATGAGAACAATGTGTTACTGTGATCGATTATACCCGGATACATAGTTAAAGGGGTTCTCTAATATCGTGGCTTACGGCCGCCCACAGCAGCAACACGGAGCATAGACATTAATAAGCAGATCCCAGGGCGGACTGGCAGGGACTATGGAACCTGGCAGACGACAGGAAGAGGATGAGGGGGACAAGGATAATACAGGCTGGATTTTTATTTGGTAGCCATTTATTCCCCCACTTCACCTCCGGTTTTAACCCCTTCCCGGCGCAGCTATTTTTCAGATTTTCACTTTCGTTTTTCCTCCCCACCTTCTAAAAGCCATAACTTTTTTTTATCTTTTCATCGATATAGCCGTACGAGGGCTTGGTGTTTGCGAGACGAGTTGCAGATTTTCACCCCATCATTTATTGTACCATATAATGTATCGGGGAACTGGGAAAAATTTATTTGTGGGGTGAAAAGGGATTCCTCAATTTTTGAGGGTTTCGATTTGATGGTGTTCACCGTGCGGTAAAAACAACATCTTTACTATTCTACTGGTCAATACGATTCCGACGATACCAGATTTGATTTTTTTTTTTTATGTTTTACCACTTTTGCAAGGAAAAATCTGATTGTTAAAAATACAATTTGTTTTGTGTCAGCATATTCTGAGAGCCGTAACATTTTTCCGTCGATTGAGCGGTATGATGGCTTATTTTTTGCGGGGCGAGCTGTAGTTTCTATTGGTATCATCCTGTGGTACATGAGATCATTTTTTTATTCCATTTTTGGTGGGAAATGAGGGGACCGTTGCGTCATTTTTTTTTTTACACTGTGCGGGTTAAATAATGTTATATTGTAATAGATCGTAATTTTGCTGATGCTGCGATACCAGTTACGTTAAAAAAAAAATGATACATTGCGTTTGGGTGAAAAATGGGAAAAGGGAGGTTTTTTGAAAATTTTATTTAACTGTATTTAACTTTTTCTTATATTAGTCACTCTAGGAGGCTTGAGCCGTTGGATCACTTGCATGATAACGTATTGCAGTATATCATGATACGGACAGTCACCTATGAAGGCTTCATATAAGTACATCAATAGCAGACCTGGCGGCATTCATTAAGCCTCCAGGCTGCCAAGCCAACCATCGGCACCCCGCGATCATGTGGCAGAGGGAGGGGGGTGATGCAATGTAACAGGAACTGCCCCCGTTTCCAATGGCTTAGATGCTGCTCCATTTCTGATGCAGCTATGAAGGTATAGAAATAGGTCGTATCCCGGGGGGGGGGGAGGGGAGGGGGGGGATCCGTGGTATATTACATGCACCAATGGAAATGTGCATCAAATGTCTGGCCACGATTCTACAAACCACCAATCGTTCGTCTGTGGTTTGCAAAATGGTCATGTATAAAGGGGACTTTAGCCACAATTCTGGATAACCCTTTTAATGGGAAATATGAATGCAGTGGTGTAATGCTAGTGCACGGCCTGAGAGGGCAGTGTATGACACAGGAAATCAAAAAAACACCAAAAAAGGGAACCCTGTGTCATGCACCGCCCCCTCAGGCCTGCACTAGGCATAGCAAAATATGTCTTTTTTGCGCAGAATGTTCCTTTAAAAACAAAGTGAGATGTGGAAACTTCACAGTGGACAATGTTAGGAAGATAGAAGGATGTGACTGCTTCACCGCTGATCCTATAATATGTACATATAAATAGCCGCTTATCTTGTTGTCCATAAATTATATGTAGGCTATGTTCACATCTGTGTCGGAGGCTTCGCTGTCACAAACTCCGTCAGAACCAGACAGACTCCATTAAAAGGCAATCCGTCAGGCAACGGGGTCTGTTGTGCGACTGTTATAAATGGAAGCCACAACGCAGATGTGAACAGTGCCTTAGAAATTCAACCCGTTCTTCTGCCATAAGAACTTATTAAATTGCTTCTATGATTTCTGTAAAAAAAAAGGGTTAATCACAACTACTTGTGGGGAGCAAGTTTGTTCACATATGTCTAATCCATATAGTCTGCTTTTAATATAAATCTGGCCATAGATGAGAAGATAACTGATGCAGATCTGAACACAAGTAACGCTAATCATTATGTCTGGGTTGTTTTTTTTTTGTGCTGATCAATTTTATAATATATCTTCGAAGGGGTCGGAGCTCCGTTTTTCTATTAGAGTTCCAAATCCCCTTTTTTTCCTTTGCCAAGTCATAACATTTTGACTACACGCAGCTGCCACTAGGGGTGGCTTGCTGAAATAAATACAGCTTCTATTGAACTCTATAATACATTTGTCTACAGTAAGCTCCCCCTAGTGGCAGCTGCAGGTAGCCATAATATAATGCTTTATTTGTCTATGCAGGAGATTTCAAGCTCTGTATGAAAAAAAAACTCTGACCCCTACAAAGATATATTATGAAGTCAGACAACACAGAACTGTGGGCTCATTAACATTTATTTAAAAAATAAATAAATAGGTACACGGTAATCTAAAAAAAGGTTTGCAACTTTCTTATCAATTGCTCACCACTTTCACTATCTATTTGCTGTCAGTGACTGGGAACATTCTTGTTTGTCAGGTAGAAAACCTGTAGACCTAAGGCCTAGTTCACACAGAGTTTTTTGGTGTTGATTTTGACTCGGAGACCGCTCTAAAAAATGGCTGAAATCGCCAGTGTTTTTTTTCCTGCGAGAAAAAGAAGCGCCATGCTCGCTCTTCAAGCGGTTCCGTCTCTCATCTCCAATTGACGTGGGAGACAGAGAATGCAGTTCTCGCTGCATTTTTTGCCCGTGGTGCTCAATGGCCACGGCCGAAAAATGCAGCGAGAAACGCTGCAAAGAGTGCAGGCAGGTCAAGATCTTTCTGCCTGCAAAAAACTCTGTGTAAGGCTGGGTTCACATGGAGTTTTTTGCAGGAGGAAAATCTGCTTCAAAATTCCGTTTGTAATTTTGAGGCAGATTTTCCTCTGCCTTGCTTGCCGAATTTCGCCCGCGGCCATTGAGCGCCGCGGGCATGAAACGCCGCGAAATACGCTTTCTCTGCATCCTATTGAAATCAATGGGAGGCATTTTCGGCAATTTTTTGTCACGTTTTGCGGCGCGGTTTCCGCGTCAAAAAAGTCTGTGTGAATTGGCCCTAAACATACCCTAATACTTCCCACAGCTGAGTATTTGCTACAATTGTATCCATTCTAAGAAATCTTCTTTGACCTAAATACAACACAAATCCCTCTCCTAAAACGTTGTTACAATGTATCAGTGTAGGTAAAATACATCAGCCAGAAATCGGTGCTTTATAGTCCCACGAAATGTTTACACGGAGTATTTTGCAGGAGGAATATCTGCCTCAAAATTCCGTTTGGAAGTTTGAGGCAGATTTTCCTCTCCCTGCACGCCGATTTTCGCGCCGTTTTTCGCCCGCGGCCTTTGAGCGCCGCGGGCATAAAACCCCACGAAATACGCTTTCTCTGCCTCCCATTGAAGTCAATGGGAGGTCAGAGGCGGAAACGCCCGAAGATAGGGCATGTCGCTTCTTTTTCCCGCGAGGCAGTTTTACTGCTGGCGGGAAAAAGACGCCGACGCCTCCCATTGAAATCAATGGGAGGCGTTTTCGGGCCGTTTTTGCCGAGTTTTGCGACACGGTTGCCGCGTCAAAAAACTCGGCAGAATACTCCGTGTGAACATAGCCTAATAAGAAGAGCGCAGTGTTTTGGGAATTTTGTTTTTGTGTTCACACTATTCGTTATGTTTATGTTGGTTTTATATACTAGGTTGGCCCGGGACGAGGTGTTCTGTGTCTTCATCTATTAGCCGCATTTGGGTGCTTGTGCCCCTAAACCCTGCCTGGATGTCCACCAGTGATACTGCAGCTCTACACAGGCGAGGATCACTCAGAGCTAACGCTTTTTCTCGGAAGACATTGGAGAAACCTCATTATAACCTTGGGTGTGTAGTTATCATAAGCCAGTAGCTCTGAAAACAGCTGCGGAAAAAAAAAAGGCAAAAAGTTGAAAATATTTATACAATAGTGCTCTTCTGTATCATTATATAAATGAGCTCCGTGCCACTGGCAGCCCTCCAATGTCTAGCCCCGCCATCCTGGACACTACATAGCAGAAAATACTAGACAGCAAATACTACATGTACGAGGCAGATGTATCTACGCTATTTAACTGCACTTTTTTTCATCAGAATTCTGCTATGGTTCCGGCACCCAACGGGTATGTGTATACACAAGGCCTCCGTGATGTCGCACATCAGAAATTAAATGACAGCGATAAATTTTGGACCGGTCACTGCGTCCTTGTGATTTCTGATTTTTTATTTAATTTTTTCCTTTACAGTTCTGGTCTATTTGAGGGGGATATTTATTTTCATAACTTGTTTAATCTCACTTTGCAACCGTCTCAGGGGACAAACTAGTTTTAAAATGTAACTGAACTTTTGAAAAACTTTTGACATGTCAGAAGTTTTGATCGGCAGATCGCTCAGGAGAGCCCTGTACCACTGTGTTTCTGATCGACTTTCCTCAGAAAGCCGAGCGAATGGTGTGCAGGACTTAGACTTTCCATTGCGTCCGCACACCGCTCCGAGGAAAGCTGATCCGAACTTATGGCATGTCAAAAGATTTCCAAAAGTTTAGTTAAAAATAAAAAAATACACGTTTTTATAAAAGGGAATTTTTTCAAATAAAATTTCCCATTTTAATAATTTACTTGTGACCCCCATCGCCTCAGTAAAGAAGAATACCTTAGCCAGTAACCCAAATATATTTAGGCTGCTGCTCTTCCTTTTTTTTTTTTAACTTATTGGTATCACACCAAATCTCACTGAGCATTTGCACCCCACCCATTCTCTAGACTATTAATCGGATAGGCCATTAACAGGGCATCTACAGTATAGGTTGGAGGTCGGGGCCGTCCCTTGAGTAGGGGCGTTGCTCTGATTAGGCAGGATGACCTGGTAGGGTTTGACAGGGTCAGTTTGCGTTCACTATAGCATTTTTAGACCCTCCACCCTTTTTTAAAGGACTACCTCCTATTTTTATTAATATGAAGTAAAAGTTACGTTTTAGGCCTCATGCACACGACCGTAGCCATGTGCATGCCCGTGATTTTCGGATCGGCCGGCAGCAGAGTGTCACCCGCGAGCCGCCCGCAAATATATCATTGTACTTAATAAAACATTTCAATGTGTAATAAATGAGAGATCATGCATCAGGCTGGTAACACAAACTATATAGAAACATAAGTGAATCAATGTGACATTCGCATCCTCTGCAGGGCCCGAGGCATTAAGACGTGCGGGGTTAACCACAGAGACAGCTTGACTTGGACAGCGTCTTACTGACCTTTGGATGACTGTATCCTTTGCAAAATGTTGCTTATGACAGTCTTTTTCTCTTTAACCATTGTCGTAAGATATTCATGATCCAGCAGTTTCAGAAACAAGCGCAGCTCCACGATCAGCTCCTCCATGTCTAGAAGAAAATGTAAGAAAGTTCTAATGACATTTGATTACGAAGTGAACAACATTGTTAAAAGTTAAATAGTTCTCTCTCCTGACATGTCTGTTTTAGTAAATGTATGCCCATGAAATAATTCTGTAGCATCTTTTCTTAGAACTCTACCTTGTGCCGTTCCTCTGTTATTCCTCCTAGAAATATATGAAAAGATTGACAACTAGGTGTTACTAGTTGGGGGTGTGTCCCTACACAGTGACACTGTTCAATCAGTGCTGACAGAGTGAGACTGTAAGGACACGCCCCTTTGACACAGCATGATAACACCCAGTTGCCAATTTATTCATACAATTTCTAGGAGGACTTACAGAGGAACGGCACAATGAAGAATTCTAAGAGAATATGTTCCAGAATTTTTATTTCATGGGCAATACAAGCATTTTCTAAAACAGACATGTCAAGAGAGGTGACAGGTTCTATATAAAGATATTGTCTAGGATATTTCATTGTTGGCCTAACCTCAGGATAAGCCATTAATGTAAGATCTGGTGGCCTAAGAAAGTGCTGCCGCTGCTTCATGGTTTATCTAAGCACAGTGCCATACATATGAGTGTGGCTGCATCTGGTACTGCATCTCAGCCCGTTCAAACACATCTGAGCTGCAGTACGAGACACAGCCACATTCATATGTACAGTGCCACAGTTTCTTCCTTCTGCTGATCGATTGGGATCAAACTTAAGGATGGGCCAAAAATTGAAAGTTGGAGCCAACCCCATTAAAGAGCACTCCGATATGACCATTCTGCTACCCTCACAGATCCATATCTCATAGAGCGCAGTATTAGAATAGTAAGCGCTTGTATTTGGCAGGTCATACAATTTGTTTTAGCCAACAGGGGGCGACAATGAGATGGGGATATAAGATAGAGCTTCTCCCATGGAACACAGAGTGAGATATCTGTTGTCCATCCCGAGGCACGATGGGAGTTAAATTCATAATAAAAATTTAAGTATTTGGTAAAACGTATTTTTTACAATAACTTCAACATAAAATTTTGAAACGTTCTTGATGCTAATATCAATTGTGACGGAAATTTCTCTTTGAAGGTCACAGCATGGGAACCAAAATTTGGAAAAACAGGTCTATAGACAGAAATGGGTCCTTGAAGAGGAAGTATTAGACCTAAAAATGTGATGTTGGTTGAATGAGGTCTCCGATCAATAAAGATTATAGTTAAAGATATGCAACAACTTTTTGATTTGTCTCACTTGTGGGACCCTCAACGATCACTAGTGATTCCATATTCTAGGGATCAGAAGAGATCACAATGGTTGGACCCCCAGCGATCAGTGAATTCCATGGCATATCCTACTGATATATTATATTGATTCAATTTAATGGAAAATGCTGGTAGTAAAAAAAATTAAAAAAAAGATTCCCTAGTCTGTACAAGCAGACTATTCTCTACAGAGATCAATATCATCTATGAAGTAATACATTGACCCATACACATGGTGCAACAGATGTTGCCACAAAGAATGGGGAGAAGAAAAAAGTTGCTTCCCTGCCGCCCCTTGACACTTTGCCCTTGATCAAGATCTAAAAATCAATGACCCCCAGAAAGATCAGTCTTTCCTGCTCCTCTCCTGTCAAAACCCAAAATAGAAGACGAATTAGAACAGCTGTGTGCACATGGTCTTAGTAGATAAGTCTCCTCAAAAGGGCTGGGTTCACACTGAGTTTTTAGCATGAATTTTGGTTGATGAATTCCCATTAAGAGAAATGGGTTTTATCTACCAAAACAAAAAACACTGCTAAAAACGCAACAAAAACGCACAGTGTGAACCCAGTCTTAAGCAACTGAGATGCATCTACGGTGCCACTATGGTAATACACTTGTGTGTGTGCCAATATATACCCTGCAATGAGGAGGTTGTGAAGAGATTGGGATGAATGCTATAAGGCTGGCACTAAGTGTGGCTTTTTGGGTTGCAGAGATAGCAATCGTACCAAGGACCTACGGCCCCTCTGCCACATAAAAAGACACCAGTATTATACATGGCACATGGTAGGCGGAGGGCCCTATTACACATTTTGCATTGGGGCCCAGGAGCTTTAGGTTACACCTCTATGGCTGGCAGTTTGGGGAATTATATGATTACCACTATGGCTTGCTGTTTGGGGAGCACTGTGGTTGGCACCATATAGTAGGCCGTGTCTGGAACTTTTTTAAAGGCACATTATGACTGCAGTGTAATATACACCTCAGCCTGCGGGTAGTAGTAGTGGTATGTTATCTTATACAAAACTAAAATTGTGATACATAACTAAGGGTATATCCACATGGAGTACACCAACACCCACGCTCAGCTCTTCCTGGCAGTCAATGATCATGAGAGAACCCTCCCGTCCATCACTTTGATTTCTAGCCTATAACAGTGTTCCCGAACCGGTGGTTCTCCAGTTGTTGCAAAACTACGACTCTCATCATCTGACAGCCTTTGGAGTTGTAGTTCTGCAACAGCCAGAGAGCCACAGGTTGGGGAACACTAACCTATAGGGTTACAAAGTTTTGCTCAAAACAAGTAATGCTTGGAAGGATAGTCCATTGGTAACATCTGTGAGAGAGGAAGTAGCTTGCTTCTCCTCCAACTTAGACTTCAATAGAAATGAATATAGCCGAAAGCCTAAGATATAACTTAATGGAAAGAAAGGTTTTGTACAAATGTTTGGCTTGGTACACTTGGCATTTGTCTATGGATAGCCCATGGGGCATCCCTGGTTTATACTGTGAGTACTCCAGCCAGCAATTGATCATGGGTGGTATCAGTACTAAGAGCCCCCACCGCCAGCAATTATTGGCAAGGTAGCCATAATGTAAATGTTCAATCTGCTGCCAGGAAAGCAAAACTTGACAGGATATGACACCCCCTTTAATATATACTCTACCGTCTCAAGATCTGAACATTACAGCCATAACGTGCTAAAATATTGGAGCTCCTCAGCTTCGTTATTAGACAACTGCATCCAATTTTCCGTATAATACAGATGTAATAATGTTATCCAGGTGTCAGAAAATCATGCAAGCAAATTACACCGCCCATATGTTTTATATAAGGAGGATCAGCCAGAGTATTAATGGATTAGTAACTACACATGGTAGAATAAATACACAGCATGAACAAGAAACATTTCTCTTCATGATGTCAGGCTAGACATGGACCCTGTGCAAATTTAACCCTCACAAGCCCACAGACAGACCTCAGGCCTAAAAGCAAAGATCAGCGGCGCAGTAAGAATTTGTCCCCCAATGATATCACGGCCTTCTATTATTAGATTTATTTTTTGCCTTCACAGTAAGAAGAACATATAATCGTCTGAAATTTCTAGAACTATGGCACATTTCATTTATAAGGATTTCAATGGGAACTGTGTAATGCTTCACTTATCCTGCGGCGGCACTGCAGGGGAATTGAACACTTGCTGCTGGTTTCCCCCACAGCTTGCAGCTGATCATTGTGGATCTCAGCAATCAGCTTATCATGAGACCTCTCTAACAAAAAAAAAGACAAACCCCTTAAAGGAACAGTGTCACCAAAATTTTTTTTTTAATATGTTAAAGATGTTAGTGCTTTATTAAAAACGTTTGGATTTATTTGTGTGTTTGTGTGTTACTTTTTTTTATTTTTACACTTTTTCTTCTCTATGGGAGCTGCCATTTTTTTTTCCATTTCTGTATGTGTCGATTAACGACACATACAGACATGGAATACGGCAGCTCCAGTCCCATAGGGACTGCGAACGGGGCCCGTTCCATCCACTATCGTGTACGCCGCTGTGTGGGAACAGCGCATGTGCCGCTCCCACACAGTTCAATTTGAAATGCGCGCCGTCCGGCGCCATTTTCCTGTGGATCGGAAGTCGCGGCCGGACAGTAAGATTACTACTTCCGGTCGCGGCTTCCGGACTTGTGCACATGGAGCAGCGGCAGCAGACGGAGCGGATGGACCGGAGGGAGCGGCGGCGACTGGAGCAGGTAAGTTATTTCTATGTATGTTCGTGTTTCAGTGTGTGTTTACTACTGTATGTAAACCTTCTACACTGTGTGTTAGCTCAAAAAATGGCGACACACAGTGTAGGAGGTTAGACCGTTCAAACCCCTCGTTTCTCCCGGCACTAGCCAGGATAAAGGAGGGGGGGATTCTCAGAGCTCACTAGAGCGAGGGATTTTTACCCAATTTTGCAGCATAAAGCAATGTGGTTGCTTTACCACATGCAATGCTGCAATTTTGGGAATGGCTCCATCTAGTGACCAGTGCTGGGAAATATTATAAATTGAATCCAATTTATAATATTTCCTGACTCGTGAAAAAAAAATTAAAAATTAGAACAATGTTTAATCACCTACACACTAATTGTTTAACTAAAAAAAAAAACAAAAAAAACATGTTTTGCTGGCTACACATTCCCTTTAAACAGAGTGATATAAATTATTCCTCTACGCCCCTGTGGCCAACTGTGCCTCCAGAACCAATAATGTATAGCCCAGATACAGCTTATGAGTGCAGAATGACTTATTTCAATGCATACATATGCAAATCATGACTGTATAATAAATATTCATGAAGTTCACAGAATCTATTAACGTCACTGAGGCATTAAAACAAAGATGCCTTATGCCCACAGATACCAACAGTGCCCAATTCATTCATCAGCAGATAAACTGGACAGCTCAAATATGGCTACCCCCAAGCATGAGTAGGTGGTGGCAGCACATACAAGATTTTATACCATGCCAATGCTATTGAGGATAGTATGTAGGATGGTCTGGACCACCATTTTGCACCTACACCAGCCCTACATTCTCCGTGTACATCCATAGATGGTGGGTTCCCTTTAATTCTTATGCTTTCCAGTAGCAAACCTACTTTCTACACAGTGTTTTAAAGAGATCTCTTATTTTGCAGCGAGTCATAAATCAATGTAATCATCTCTCTTTACTGCTTTGATGTCATGTTAATCAAGATCTGAGCATTCTCTGCCGTCTGCTTCTCTGTAGAGATTAATTATATGGTATGACCGATTTCCTCTATATCCTCCGTAGCCAAATCCCTTTACTGTACAGTAACACATCATTTAAGCTGACCTGCTAAATGTAATGCAGCGTGTCAGCCCTGATAAAAACCCACCCGGACAAGGACTGCGGAGGCTTTACATGTTCCTCTAGATACGCCGACACATAAAAAAAAAATGACAGAGACTTATGTCACAAGGAGTTAGCAGCTGAAGGAGAATATAAGAAGCTCAAGCTGCGATTTGGTCCCTGTTGGCTACAGCTCAAGAGAATATATGACAATGTAATAACCAGTAGATATAAGTCGTCTTCTTCAGGTGGCCATACACCTTCAATAGATGTCGGCCATGCGCCTTCAATAGATGTCGGCCATGCGCCTTCAATAGATGTCGGCCATACGCCTTCAATAGATGTCGGCCATGCGCCTTCAATAGATGTCGGCCATACGCCTTCAATAGATGTCGGCCATACGCCTTCAATAGATGTCGGCCATACGCCTTCAATAGATGTCGGCCATACGCCTTCAATAGATGTCGGCCATACGCCTTCAATAGATGTCGGCCATACGCCTTCAATAGATGTCGGCCATACGCCTTCAATAGATGTCGGCCATACGCCTTCAATAGATGTCGGCCATACGCCTTCAATAGATGTCGGCCATACGCCTTCAATAGATGTCGGCCATACGCCTTCAATAGATGTCGGCCATACGCCTTCAATAGATGTCGGCCATACGCCTTCAATAGATGTCGGCCATACGCCTTCAATAGATGTCGGCCATACGCCTTCAATAGATGTCGGCCATACGCCTTCAATAGATGTCGGCCATACGCCTTCAATAGATGTCGGCCATACGCCTTCAATAGATGTCGGCCATACGCCTTCAATAGATGTCGGCCATACGCCTTCAATAGATGTCGGCCATACGCCTTCAATAGATGTCGGCCATACGCCTTCAATAGATGTCGGCCATACGCCTTCAATAGATGTCGGCCATACGCCTTCAATAGATGTCGGCCATACGCCTTCAATAGATGTCGGCCATACGCCTTCAATAGATGTCGGCCATACGCCTTCAATAGATGTCGGCCATACGCCTTCAATAGATGTCGGCCATACGCCTTCAATAGATGTCGGCCATACGCCTTCAATAGATGTCGGCCATACGCCTTCAATAGATGTCGGCCATACGCCTTCAATAGATGTCGGCCATACGCCTTCAATAGATGTCGGCCATACGCCTTCAATAGATGTCGGCCATACGCCTTCAATAGATGTCGGCCATACGCCTTCAATAGATGTCGGCCATACCCCTTCAATAGATGTCGGCCATACCCCTTCAATAGATGTCGGCCATACGCCTTCAATAGATGTCGGCCATACGCCTTCAATAGATGTCGGCCATACACCTTCAACAGATGTCGGCCAAACGCTTGTTCCTCCAACAGCCATACCTTTCAACCTACTCATAGCCAGGCATGATCAGGGTAATAAGCCACTGCCAGATACCTCTGGTGACGACCTATCTCCCTTGAGAACAGAGGACCGGGCATGTTCACCCCCCCCCCCCCCATATGCCAAATGAACCGGTTGGGCTGACATTAGTCTAATGTGTATGGTCCCCCTAAGATATACCTGATATGGCCTCTATTAAAATTCCAACAGTGGTGTCACCCAGTTTCCTAGACCCATGAGTGGCTGTATAACAAGGCGGTTTTGAAATGAAGAACTCATACTAGCTCGTAGATGGAAGTCCCGAGCAGGGGTCCGCACATGGACGTCCATATGCCCTAATAGGACATATGGACACGGGTTGTCTTCAAGAGACAATTCCTTTAAATCTAGCAACAGATATTTGATATTTTGCATGATACGGCCAATAATGAGCATTTGTCTTAATATTTTCTGCTCACAATAGTGGGATAGGCGGCTGTCAGGCAACTCTGGCACTGCTCATATTAAAGGGGATCAAATAGGTTAAAATACAACCTGTCGAATTCTTGACATAGGATATTGGGGGACTGTCTGCCAGCACTCATACATATAAGCTTATTGGTCGATCAACACTGCGGTCCTGGGAAGCATAAGTATTCATTCTGCCATTCATGTCTGTGATGGTCACTTTTTCGGGGGGGGGGGGTTGATGGTCATTTTGCTGTGAGTGGGGGATGATGGCCATTTTACTGTGACTGGGGGGCTAGTGGTAATTTTACTGCGAGTTGAGGGCTGATGGCCATTTTGCTGTGAGTGGGGGCTGATGGTCATTTTGCTGCGAGTGGGGGCTGATGGTCATTTTGCTGCGAGTGGGGGCTGATGGTCATTTTGCTGTGAGTGGGGGCTGATGGTCATTTTGCTGCGGGTGGGGGCTGATGGTCATTTTGCGGTGAGTGGGGGCTGATGGTCATTTTGCTGTGAGTGGGGGCTGATGGTCTTCGAGTGGTTTCCGCCTCTGATCTCCCATTGAATTTAATTGGAGGCAGAAAAAACCTGCTTTTTTGCATTACTTTCAAAGGCTTAAAAAAAGGCAAGCAAAAAAACGAGAAAAAAAAGCGTCAAACTCCTGAAAGAATTTTGAGGCAGATTTTTTCTGCCTTACAAAAAACGCTGTGTGAACAGTGTAGTGCTTGTTTTTTGTCTTTTTGTAAACAATTTTTGGTAGCGGTGACCTGAGGAAATTTTTTTTTCCCCGGGGTGCATCAAGCCTGAAAAGGTTGGGAAACTCTGCACTAAACAATCACATACACACCAGGGTCAAATAAAAAAATGGGGAGTCCACCATTAACAGAACAGGATTGCTCTTGGCCTGATGCACAATGCAAAAGTGCCAGGAGAAAACCTATAAAAAGACAAGAGGGAACATAAACTCTCCGTGCAGATGGTGTCTGGCAGCATTCAAGGCCTTGACCCGACCTGGCTAAAGTCAACTTGTCTCCATGTGCTACGGCCGAGCCCTTTAATTCTCATATATATGTCTCTCATCTCTGCTCTGCAGATACAGTAACGATAAACATGACTAATGAACCATGAATGCAAATTACAGCTAAATATCATACACTACAACCTCTCGTTATATAGCCCTTCCCCCATCTTGACTAATGGCGTCTTTAGTGGTGTCCAGCTAAACAATGTTTTTTGAGTGCAATGCGAATAAGTGACTTTGGTGGGTGCAATGGATCCGAAGAAACAGCCCACCTCTTGTCCTCCAAAAGGGGACCAAGTTTATAGGCTTGGTAATGGCTAATTCCTCACCATGTTAAAGATCTCTGTTTGCCGTCAATGAGAAGCACAGACAGACCTACTGTAAGGCCCTGTTCACACGGAGTTTTTTGACACGTTTTTTGACGCGGAAAACGCGTCGGAAAACGCGCCAAAAACGACCCAAAATGACTCCCATTGATTTCAATGGGAGACGGAGGCGTTTTTTTACCGCGAGTAAAAAAAACGCGTCGCGGCAAAAAGAAGGGACATGACCCTTCTTGATGCGGTTTCCGCGTCCAAAACCGCATTGAAAGCAATGGGGACACGTCAAAAAACACCTCGAACTAGTGAGGTGTTTTCTGACGAGTATATTGCCGAGTGTTTTGCAGGAGTCGTCTCCTGCTGCTAGTCCAGCCCAGCAAGGGGCTGTCATTTCCTGTCTGCTCGTGGAGCCTGAAAAACATCGTGGACAGAACTCAGGGATACAGAAAACCGAAGTCCTGCATCCAAATCGAATACAAGTAAGTGCAATTGCTCCTATGTTCCATACATGCTATACATGAATGGAGCTGTGCATTTTTTTTTTTCGATTTTTTTTTTTAATTTTTTTTTTAGATTTTTTTTTTAGATTTTTTTTTTCGATTTTTTTATTTTTAATTTTTTAATTTTGTTATGCAGTTGTTCATGTATGTCATCTCTTTTTTATTTTTTTTTAACATTTCAGGAACAGAAATGACGACAGCAGAGGTGTACCACCGAATGGACATTGATGTTGGGAAATTGATTCAAGAAGTAAGTATACTTTTTTTTTTTAATGTGGGCCTGTTCACATCAGCGTGGTTTCCGCTGAGGGGTTCCGTCGGTGCTTTCAGTCAGGGGAACCCCTCAACGGAAAGGCAAGTGTGAAGTGGTGACAGATCCGTTGCTAATGGTTTCTGTTTGTCCCCCGTTGTGCAAAGGGTTCTGTCGTTTCGACTGAACCAATACCGCAGTGTAGGGAATCCCATTAGCAACGGATCCATCAGCATTGAAGTCAATGATGATGCAAACAGAAAACAATGTTTTTTTTAATGTGGGCCTGTTCACATCAGCGTGGTTTCTGCTGAGGGGTTCCGTCGGTGCTTTCAGTCAGGGGAACCCCTCAACGGAAAGGCAAGTGTGAAGTAAGTTCCGTTTGCATCACCATTCATTTCAATGGTGACAGATCCGTTGACAGAAGGATGTCAGGCTGGGTTCACACGACCATGTTACGTCCGTAATGTACGGAACGTATTTCAGCCGGAAGACCCGGACCGAAGACAGTGCAGGGAGCCGGGCTCCTAGCATCATAGTTCTGTACGACGCTAGGAGTCCCTGCCTCGCTGCAGGACAACTGTCCCGTACTGTAATCATGATTACAGTACGGGACAGTAGTTCCACGCAGAGGCAGGGACTCCTAGCGTCGTACATCACTATGATGCTAGGAGCCCGGCTCCCTGCACTGTCTTCGGTCCGGGTCTTCCGGCCGAAATACGTTCCGTACATTATGTACGTAACATGGTTGTGTGAACCCAGCCTCATGCGTGTGAAAACCTCGGCAAAAAACAGCCTGAAAAACCGCCTCAAAAACCACGTCAAAAACCACATCAAAAACCACATCAAACATGAAAACCTCCAGGGTCAGTTTTTACAGGAGGAATTTTCCTCCTGCAAAAAACTCTGTGTGAACAGGGCCTAAGACTTCTTACAGCTAATATTTGCTACAATCAGGATTTGACAGGTCCACCAAAATAACAGGATCCTCCGGTGGACCCAGGACTGGATATGATAATGGGCCCCAAACACAAATGGGCTACATAAGAGATGTAATGCAAATAGATGGGACGTGCACCAGTTCCATAAAGGTGGACAATCTAATTATGGCGCAACCGGCCGACTAATGTGCATGGTGGCGTCCCTGGTAACCCTTTAATGGCACATTTGGTTTTATTTGTAGCTGGTCAAAAATCTTGTATGGTTTATTTAAAGCTGTTATCTTAGGTCTTGCTTATCCGAAACTGCTTTTAACCCTTGTTTCCCCAAATGCAATAATCTGGGTTGAATTTTCTTATCAGATATTATGAAATGTTAAATACTTTTGTGTCAAAAAAGACAAAAGTATAGTCGGTATGATAATTTGACACAAAAGTATTTAACATTTCATGATGTCTCTGGCTAACACGGTACTACACTATTTTTTTTACTGTACTTATCAGATATAAAAATAAATCCAAATAGCTAAACATAATTTTTTTCCAGACTATAACTAGAAAAGAAATGTAAAACGGACACAAGAAACGGCGCTAACAAGACAAAGGGACAACAAAAATATTTATTTTCCTCAAAATCGAGCGCACGCAGATCTAGGGGAGCGGAGTTTGTCACGTGTTAACTTGCTTCCTATTCTTCTACATAGGACTGCAGGCAAACCTACTTTATTATCTCAACTTAAAGAAGTATCACCATGTACCCACAATGCAACCCTTATGTAAAATGACAAATTCAGCTCTGCTACATCTGTATATTTGAAAATAAGTGAGTAAGATGAGCAGCGCTATTATATACAAACTATTCTTGAGTAAAAGACTCTTTCCTCAACAATAACTTACCCAATGAAAGGCCAGATAAATGTATCTTCTGTTCTGGTGTATCTTGACACCCCCCCCCCCCCCCCCAAGAAAAAACAACTGCGAATCCAAGCTCCGGATTATATAAATTCCGCTTCCATTTAATTCTACTATTGCGGAACCTCCATAAATTCAACAATTGCTCCTGATTGGCGAATAATCATTAGCGTCCTCTTCGTTTTTCAGCCTTCATCCTCCAGAGAGCCTGGCATCAAGTCCTAGGCACCGACTGAAGTCAAATGTCCTGTGTCCTCAAGCAATATCCCCTTGGAAACGACATGGGGTCTGGCTGTGTGCAGAGCACGGAGGCGCAGAAGGAGCCGCACATGCCGGGGGCAGACAGAGCGTCCTCTGTAATAGACCTCAGGCCTCAAATCTCTGGCAGCAGATGGCAGCCGGCTATAGGGCCGGTCCCCGGGGACGTGGAGTCAATGTTCGTTTCGGTCAATTAGCGCACACATCCAGCATTATGAACACGCTCTAGGAATGGTCTTTTTGCAGTTCAATTGTTTGACTTTGTGGCACACAATGCCTCGGTTGTGAGAGTCAATGACAAGGAACAGGGGCGGCAGAGGTGCTATTTTTGTCATGTTTAGACATGGAAATGCACATTGAATGAATGAGATGAGTGGAAAAAGCGCAAGAAATTCTTAGCGGCTGAGAACGTGTAACTTTTCCTGTTTTCTTTCGCTGAAACGAATGACATTAAAAAGCCATCGCTGTGGGTGCTTGTTCTATTGTGGGGGACAACTATTAACCCTAAAGTGCGGCCTCGAGTCCAGCAAATTTGAGCTTAAGGAGAAAACTTTTATATATATATACACAGAATTAAAGGCGATTAAAAAAGGGGGCGGTGTGGGCTGGTTGATTCAGACCATAATAGAATTAGACAAAACCACATTAAAAAAAAATACTTCCTAGCTCGGAAAAAAACCTGGAGAGCATGTTTATGGGGATAGATTTAAAGGGCAAATTCCAATCAAAATGATCTTCTCACAGATCATAGATACACGAGACGATCACATTGTATAAGTCTATGATCTTGGACTATAACCGATTTCCATGATGAAAGCTCAAACCCCTTTGGCACTGCACAGAGATTTCTGCTTCTGGTATTCTAGCACAACACCCTAATTCGATGACAATTAAATTGATTGGAGACTTCAAAGTGATTTTCTCATATGTATCCATGACACATCAGAGGATTGTGAAAAAAATAAATAAAATACAGATCAGACATTTATGACAGCATTAGATCTTTAAGAGTCACAATAGGTTTCCTGGCCTCTAAGATTGGTAAGAAATCTATGATCAACCACGATTGTCTCTCAGCCTGAAGAAGGTATGCACTAGCACTCTAAAACGTGTTACTGCATTTGAGATAAAGACAAAGTAATTTGCGTTCTGCCACCATATTTTACGTCAGGTGTGGGGAGAGCATTCTGGGCGGTGTTCCCAAGGCAAATGTATGATGCCGAAGAGTCCGCATCGGTTCTGATTTGCGATCTCTAGTTTTTCTTTTACTACCGATCACTCTGCATTAAAGAGCACCTGTCACGTAGAAAATACAGGAGCTGAGCAGATTGATATATAGATTGGTGAGAAAAGATTTAGTATAACTGGTTATTTATGGAGCTAAACATATGCTCTTTCTAAACGTAGGAGTCCAGTGGGTGGTCCTTCCCAGTGACAGCCTTCCCTGTATGAGTGCGGATGCAGCGATAGCAGCCAATCACTTAGTAGGACCGCCCAGTGGACTCCGGAGCTAACAACAGGAAGAGACTTGAATGAATAAATGGCAAGTTAGGCTAAATTCACACGTCCGAGGTGCCCCCGTGCGGGTCCCGTTTTCACGGATCCCCATAGATTTGAGCCTATGGAGGGATCCGTGAAAACGGAACAAAACGGCCGTCACGCGGACGTATTCAACACTCGTGTGAATAAGGCCTTGTACTGAATCTTTTCCCAGACAACTATATATCAATCTGCTCAGCTCCTCCTGCCCTATAACATGCTGCCCGCGGATAGGGCTGCACATACACAGAGTGAGATTTTATGCATGTAGTGCAGGGATATTTCCAGGAACAGATTTTCAAAATTGGATTAAAATGTCCGTAGACACCTACACAGCCCACAAACACGACTTTAGCAAACCCTGGACAAACACACCCTGCGCTGATTTACGGATGTGCGCCCTGTGTCTTACTTTAGCTGGGTGTCTTAGCTGTCATTTTTAATCAAGAGCAATCTGTGCCAATCCAAGCTTGACCCTTTCTTGGAGTTTTCTCAGCTTTTCACTGTGCCATGAGGACTTGCCAGACACATCTGCGGGATTCCAGGAAAGTTTTTCAGATGAATTACTGCAATGACAAACCCCCAGGAAACCGACCATGGAGCAAAAGATAACACTACGCTGCATGCCGGGCAATGTCTTCTAATGTATAGAGGCAAATTTGGAGCTCTACAACCCTATAGTGAGTGCTTTCTCCTCATATGGAATTGGGATCGGCACAGGCTTTACCACAATATTAATGCAGCTGGTTATAATGAGTGTATACAGACCATACAAGTCATAGGACACCTATAAATGCCCAATGTCCACTTAGAGATGTAGGTCAAAATTGGAGAACTTGAAATTCTCTGTAGCCCCGCAAGAAACCGCAACATATGAGAGTTATTCTAAGAGAGAATGATCTTATGCCCTCGACCAGATGCAATATATCGAGAATAGGGCAAGTCCGGGCGGAAAGGGGGCGCAAAAAACTGGTGTAAACTAAGCCAACTAATAGGTGGTATAAAGAAAATAGTGTCTAGAATCTGTAGTTATTTGCGCCAAATTTAATCACACAGCGTGCACCACTTTGCACATTTTAGCTGTCTAAAACGTAAGTATTAGTAAATCTGCCCCATTATATACCGTGAAGAACAGTCAAAGCTGAAACATGCCCAGTATTTCATGCACTATGATGTCATTGATCATCAACCAATCAAACTGAACAGTGAATATTTGGCTTGGTGACATCACAATACATGGAATGCGGATAAGTTGTAAATTCTTAGTCAATATTATTTCCTATTCTTACCCACAAAGGAAATGAAGATAAAATGGACAAACTTGAAGTACGGGATACTTTGAAGAAAGTCTCAGTAATATTTTCTTTTAGATTTTGCCTATTGTTTTTGTGGAGGATTGATTGGAAGTGAGGGATTGCCAATGGTTTCCTTATGAGGTATGGTTGAAGTAGAGCAAATTTATCCACAAACGGAAGATTTATCCTTGTTCACATAAAACGTTTAAAGGGGTTATCCGGGATTTACATTTTTTTTTTAGTAGGGGCCGGAAAAAAAACAAAAAACAGAAATACTTACATATCTTTGACCCCGGCGATCCAGCGCTGTTGCTCTAGCAACACTCCCGATGGTTTTTTACATGCACGTAGCGTGTGACCGCTGCAACCAATCAGGGCTCAGCGGGGACTAATTGTATTTTTGGCATAATGCCATTAATACAAAATATAACCGCTGAGACCTCCGATTGGCTGCAGCAGTCACATGCTACGTGCATGTAAACAACCATCGGGAGTGTCGCTAGAGCAACAGCGCTGGATTGCCGGGGCAAGGGTACGTAATTACAGCTTTTTTTATTTATTTAATTTACTCATCATGCCCCTATTAAAAAAAATTCACATATTGGATAACCCCTTTAATGTCCTGGCAATATGAATGTCCAAGAGTCGGGGTACCTAAGGTTCTGCCAAAATTGGGTGAGTTCGGTGGACTTGTATATGGTCAGCTTTACATAGGGATAGTAAAATTGGTAATTTTTTTTTTTAATACATTCTGGTTGGAAAATCATTCCTATTGGTTAATATTTTTTGTAGTATCGGTCTCTTAAACTACCCGCAAAAAATATATATTTTTGATAAGCATACCAAGCCCGACAGCTTTCGTTACTGAAATTGGAAAACTAGGTGTGAGCTCTTCTGCAGACAGAATCCCATGTGAATGAATACAATCTGTACAGCGCTGAGGAATATGGCGGTGCTATATAAATCACGAATAATAAGCACATATACAGCTGGAGTCTGAGGCAGACACGCTCCACTAGACTCAGGCAGGCAGTCACCAGGTATGTGCTGTATATAAAGAACACAGTGTATACCACATACAGTATATAATAAATCTAACTGAAAATAATAATAGAAATGTGCTGCTGGGTAACGTCTGCAGGACCGGGGTGTCCTAATGTAAACCTGACACCCGACAGAAACAGACAGCACCCGGCTATATAAACTAATGACACGTTGTATATACTCTGCTCCGCATGTACATATATATACTGTGCACAGATCTCAGCCCTGAGATGCCAAAATTATTCTGACCACAAGAATGTTCCAAAGTCTTTATGATATTTGTAGCACATACTGTATATAGCAAGGAGTGGCACACGTTATAGCATAAGGGGCAGAATAAAAATGACGATACGAATCGCACTGAAGCCAACGTAATAAACTTTAATTCATGCGTTTATATTATTAACACGGCCGTCCACCTTGACACAATCAGGACCGGCCTTAAGCTGGGCAGTGCACATGTGCGGGACCTATATGGTGTATGGCCGTACAAATAATCATACCATGCAGTGCTTATATATAATTATAAACACTATACATATAGAAAAATAAAAGTGCCATATGTTGTCCAAGTAGCACCATACAGTAGCCTAAATAACAATGCTATATAGTGGTGCCCCAACCACACACTGCAAAAAACACTATACTGAGCAGTCCTATACAATGTAAAAACCACCATACAGTGCTCACATATAGCGACTACATAACGTAACCTATTGCCACGAGGCCAACAGAGAGGCGATGTGGACCCACTGGGTCGCGAACGGATTTAACTTCGGGCTAAACCGGGGAGCGGAGTATAAGGGATTGTAAGTTCTTTACCCTTAACCCCCACAAGGAGTTATGGTCTGTCCAACAGGGAATCTCCAGGTCGCTCCCCGCGGAGTAGCCTTCGTTAGCAACGGCTGACGTCTGGATGAACGGGAGACACCAATTCACAGTGCCAAGGTAGTAGACAGTAATCGTAGTCGGTCAGGCAGTGGTCAGAGCAGGTAGCAAACCAGAGACGTGGTCAGAAACAAACCGGGTCAGTGACAGACCAAACAGAAATAGCACACCTTCACAGAGCTCAAGAAGCGAATGAACCAAAATTCTCAGGCAAGGAGAGATAGGGGATGGGTCCTCAAGAGGCACAAGTGCAAAGGCTGAAGACAGGTGCAGTTAACGAGCACTGGCCCTTTAAGTGGCCGAGAACTGCGGTTGACCTGCATATGTCTGCTGAAAATAGCTGCAGCTCGGGGAGAAATTATTGTGCATGGAGAGCGCAGTGTTACAGCCATACAAAGTCAAAACACAACTGCTATACGATACAGGTCACCTATGGCACCTCCATCAGTAAGGGCGACCGATACAACCAGCCAGGTTGCAGGGGTCCGGTAAAGTTGGAGGACACTGAGGATTTTGTTGTGTTTAAAGGGGGTGCTCTTTAATACACATACACTAAAGCTCTGTTCACTTCTGCGTGGCGAGCCTCCTCGGCGGTTACTCTCACTTTTGACAGAAAACTATTCTTGCCTTTAAAACTACTTAAATTTCGATGAAAACCATTAGTTGACTGGGTCATTCCGGCGATTTTGGGATCACTCGTACTACGGATGCGGCACAACATTATGGCTTCCGTTCTAAAAGGAAACATTGACACCAGTGTGAACACAGTCATGCACACGGCCGTGCCCGTAATCACTACCCATGATTGCAGGCACGGCCGGCCACCGGTGGCAGCAGAGAGCCACCCGCATTTTCAGCCCACGCTCCTATACAAAGTATGGGAGCACGGACCGTAAAAAACAAAAGATAGGGCATGTCCTATCTCTTGAGGAGGCTTTATATGGCCAGGACACCTTCCCGTAAATATATACGGGAAGGTGTCCGTGGTTAATAGAAATTAATGGGTCCGTAATTGCAGACCGTAATTGCGGTCTGCAATTACGGACGAATTCTACGCTCGTGTGCATGGGGCCTAAGGCCAATGTCACTCAGCCATAATGAAGTCATTTGGGTCTATATTACGGTTGCAAAACCCGGATCCCATACTTGGATCACCATAAAACCGCACAGGGTCCAGCTTTTCCAGACGTAATGTAAACCCGAAGTCTCGGTAATATTACGAAGGTCTGAAATTGGCGCCTATATATCCCTACTTCAATACCAGAAAATGAACGACTTGGCTGACATTGTATTTTCAAAAAATATTATAATTTTTTCCTGATTCAGAGACGAATAAAAGATTCTTCTTTGGCCCTGAACGACTATGTGTATCACAATTATCTGCAGCTTAAAGAAAACAGATGCAGAATTAGCTGCTGCATCCAAGAGCCACCCTATCAATTCTCAAGGGGTGAGCAGATGGTGAGGAGGGGGATGCGATCTCTATGCCAGGCCATTGATATCTTCTAACCTTTGTGAAATAAATCTGGATCTGTGATGGCGGAGTCAGTGGGAGGCTGATTTCACGATGGGCTGCAGCCAGCTGGGATCCGGGCCGTCGTCTTAGAGGCTTTAAGATCTTATATTTTAATTGCACCAAAGGAAAAAAAGAAAGGACTCCATGGATAAGTGCAGTAAACTGACAAGTGATGCATTAGACGTGGTGGCGGCTGCTCTATGTGCGCCCAATTCATCCCATTTTCAGAGATTCTCAGGCTTCTCCCCCTCAATTGTCATTTAAATACTATTTATTACATTTTAGGCTTGTTTTAGGTTTATCCTTCCTGAAAATACCCCAATTGTGGATTTTCTCAGCAAACTGACGTCTCCAGTTACCTGCATAGCCTTTCTCGCTGGTCGTTTAGTTACGTGAAATTTATAATTATTCTCTCCATGCTATAATTGGAAAAAAAATTGGCAGCAATATGAGCTTGTGATAGATCAGTGCTTATAAATAGCAGCTAATCTGAACAAGCAGAGCTGCAGTGTAAAGAATGGAGGTGCGGAGTGCATTAGTCTGATGAGACCATAGGTAGATTTCAAACCTCGGAGCGTAAATTAAGCCAACAAGTCGGAAACAAATCCCAATTAGGAAGTAGTGACTTTTTGAGAACACAACTAGAGATCTGCTTTCGTAAATTCTTTCTCCTGGGCCGTAGGCTGAATAGAAATATTCAAAATCACGTGATAGTTGCAATTGCAAATATGTGCAGCCCGAAGTCACGGCAAAAGTTGGATAAAGGGGTCTGCCCATCATCTATGGCATATACAAAGGTTACGGCACAAATGTATGATGGGTGGGAGCCCCAAAACTATTGGGGTTCCCTGACACATGCTCCGCTACGTTAGCTGGCCGCCAGATCCAGATACAAATTTGTGCGTCTCTCTATATTTAAGTCTAATAGAGTTATTGAAAACGCCAAACAAGTATACGCTCAGCTTGTAACTCTCCATTCATCCTCCACCTGGAAGTGGCGTCAGGGCCTGCCCCAAATGTTACTGACCATTGATTTCAATGGGAAGACAAAAATAAAAAAGATGCATCATGTGACTAGAGAAGTGCACCTTGCCTGCATTATTTATTTATTTATTTGTTACTTCTATAGCGCCAACATATTCCGTAGTGCTGTACAGAGGCCCTTACCTACATTGGGGCTCACAATCTGTTAAACAATGTAAGGAGTAAGTATTGTGGGGCGATATATTTTTGACATTACATTTTGTAATATAAAGTAGACAATGATGTTATGCAGGGTATGCAGTATTCAGAGCCGGAAGGAGATGGCTCCGACTACTACGGAGCGGCCGTGCTGCAGAGCTGCGGTTTTGCTCCTATTCCCTTGAATAGAAGCAGAGATGCAGTACTGGAGGTTGGCCGCTTTCCGTGACCGGAGCCAACTACATCCGGCATATATGTCCAGTGCCCGGAGGCAGCCGGAGCAGTTAATCGGTGCGGGGTCCGGTTGTTGGACCCCCACCGATCATATACTGATGACCTATCCTATGGATAGGTCATCAGTTGTCCGTGCCTGGAAAACCCCTTTAATTGTGTATTCTGTGTGACAAAATAGTATTTGGTATAACAAAATGTCATTCTGTGTTGCTCTGCAGATTGGCCTTTTGCTGTCTGAGTACATTATAAAATGATCTTCACCATACGGACAGGCTCACCCGCTAACTAGGAGGCTTCTAATCATTAGGCTGGGTTCACGTGTTTCGTTTTTGGTGCATTTTTAGCGTGTCTCTCAATGGGCGTTCATCAACCAAAACAAAAAACCGCATGCTAAATACGCAGCATGTGAACCTAGCCTTAGATTTCATGTCCTAATATCATAATATTCAGAACTACAGACTGACTGCTCATTTTCTGGAGGCGATAGATCCCAGCAGCTGTACTAAAGCCATTAGTAAGGGTCCATTCATGCGTTGCAATTAACGTGCGGTCAGAACCGCATCCGAAAACTGCAAGTATTTTTAGCGCTATTTGACGCTTTTCAATGTGGTTGCTGTAACAAACGCAACCGCATCAAAAAAAAAACAAAAAAAAAAAATTACAGTAAAAACACATGCGGTTTTTCGACATGTGAACGGACCCTTACGGAGGTTCCTACATAACTTCTCTAGATACCTAAGCAATAAATGTGTCTAGTTATGAGAGGATAAGGGAGCGCAGGACACATAACTACTTTAGAGTTGTCTTTCAGGTGGCCGGGACAGGCAGATGACAATCACTATGGGAGCTGCCACCCGACTGGTCATAACTCAGCTTCTCTGGGAAACAGATTACATTATTTTTTTTTACATCTCGACAGCAGATACGAAAACTTAAAAGCCTTGAAAAATGTTTTTGGCCACCGAGCAGTAAGATGTTGTGGATGTGAATGTGCCGTGCCCGGGTGATGTCATGCTCCTCCGCTCTCTTATTGGTGGGGTTACTGCTGACAGCACACGTGGGAATTCAGCATTTCAGGTCATTACATCAGTCTGCGGCACGTTGAGGTCATTATTTCTCCCACAGCTGACGTGATCCCACAATTCTGCCGTTTTCAGCATCTGGCAGAGCGGATTTACCCTGCACAGTCTTATAGGACTTTATAACCATGAGGCGGTCGCCCTATGCTGTACCTACGTGTGCCTGACACTTTACACGGAGGCGTATGGAGTTTGTTTCATAGATTCTAAGACTATCTGCAAGAAAAATGATGGGATGCTACATTACATGTCTTATTAGGCTCCATTCATATGTCGTATTTGCTTTCTGCTCTGAGGTATACGTTGGCAGGATTTCCCAAAAGGACACCTCTAACGGGGGCTGCAACTTATGTCAATGTAGGGGCATACAGTGGAATACATAGCCAATAGAGTCCCATTGCAAAAAATAAAATCGTTCTTTTACTGTATGCCTCTTTATAGGAAAGACCAGCAGACCGACCATGGCGTATGTTCAAAAATTAATTCCGACGCATACCGACCATGGCGTATGTTTATGGGGCCTTATGGATTAGTTTGGCGTATGCGCCGGGAACTTTTCTGGCACATACGCCAAATGTAGTTAAAATACGGAGAGTGAACGGAGCATTACGGAGGCATTCAATGCTTCAATGGAAGAATACGGCAAAGCTTACAATACTTGTAGGCCAGAGCCTCATTCATAATTCTGCTGGCTGCTATTGGAAACCATACAGCCGCAAGCGGAGAGACCACAAGTCCATGACACAAACCTGCCAGGACTCCAGGTGTCGCTGTCAGGGCTCCGTTCACACAGCAATGCTATCCAGAAGCATAAACCCTTTGACTCCACACATGCGTATGTGTCTGATCATGACGTTTTACAATACTCATGGCTGCATATGCACGACTGCGATGCGCTCTCTTAATTCACTCGACTGCTGCTTCATTCCAACTTCTGCCCACCGCAGTAGTGATCGGGGAGGTCCCAACCGTAGTGGTCCCAGCAATTGTTCAACGGAAAACCCCTTTAACAAGAACCCATAAATTCCATATAAAATAACAGAACTGCCCAATACATAACATAGTCCCAAAATGCTAATCTCCTGGCACAGAAATGGCAGGAGTCACTTTACATCCATCAAGACCTATGTAAATTCCTATCCTTAGAGTAGCCTAATGCAAGCCATAAATAACACTGCTCCCTACACAGCTTAAGGGGTTTTAACGGGACTTGAGTATTGATGGCCCCTTCATAGTTTACCAAGACGACTCATCTATATGGGCGGCTGTGCCAGGTACTGTAACTCAATCCCACTCAAAAAGGACTGAGCTGCAGTACCTGGCACAGCCACACTCGTATGTACGGCGCTGTGCCCGTGTACACAACAAAGGGGCCGCGGCACTCACAACCTTCATTCTGCTAATCGGTCGGGGTCTCAGGGGCAGGTTCCGCACCAATCAAGTATTGATGGCTTAAGAATAGGACATCAATGTATAAGTCCCGGAGAACCCCTTTAATATTAGAATGCTAACAAGAATGTTTCTTATATGTAATTCCTTAATATATTCTTCAAAGTGGCGCCAAGTAATTGATTTCCGGGCACGTACACTCAGGAAGGTCATCTCTTCCATCAATCGGAATGTAGATCGCACAGGATATGTATGGACCGTCACAGCAAAACAACTCATTATATTAAAAGCCTTCGTATCTGTGTGTGATGCATCTAAAGACAGATCAAAGATACAAACAGCCGCCTAATGTCATGTCCCCACCATTTACCATGTTACAATTTACTTATAGATGAAACCTAAATAAAAGTCGAGTAAGACCTCATGTACAGGAGCGTTAGGGTCAGTTCACACTTTGCGCAAATCCGCAGCATATTACAGTAGCAGCAAAGTAGATGAGATAGAACAAATCTCATCCACACGCTGCGTAAATACCGAGCAGAAAAAACACCCAGAAACTGACATGTGCTGCAGAATTTTATTCCGCAGCACGTCAATTGTATTTGCGCAAACGCTGCTTATTTGTTGCGGGTTTTCCCCATTGAATTCAATAGGGAGGTTTAAGCTGCAACAAATAGAAACTCAGAAAATAAAAAAATCTTCTACTTACCCAGAATTCTGTGTTTCTTCCTCCCTGCCGGACTCCTGGGATGATGTTTCATCCCATGTGACCGTGGCAGCCAATCACAAGCTGTAGCGGCGGTCACATGGGATGAAATGTCATCCCAGGAGGCCGGCCTGGATAAAGTCAGAAGGCCGGCCTCCTGGGATGACGCATCATCCCATTTGACCACCGCTGCAGCCAATCACAGGCTGCAGCGGTCCCCTGGGATGAAACGTCATCCCAGGAGGCCGGCCTTCTAGCAGACTGGTTAAATACTGCAGTTTTCCACAGCGGACATTCCGGGCGCATTCGTAGCCGTCCGCAATTGCAGGAGCGCCCATAGACGTCCGTGCCTCAATTGCAAACAAGAATAGGACATGTTCTATATTTTGCAGGTTATTTCTATGGCCCAGACACACATCCGTAAATATACGGAAAGGTGTCTGTGGCCAATAGAAATGAACGGGTCTACAATTTCATCCGTAATTATGGATGAAAATTACGGTCGTGTGCATGGGGCCTATGTTTGTAACTTAGCTTACAATAGTTATAGGCCAGAGCTGCAATCAGAATTCTGCTGACTGAGATTGGAAACCGTCAACAAGTTTGTCACCAGAGACACCCCTTAAACATTAGGCCTAGATGGCATTTTGTTTCTACGATTAGTGTGTGTACACTAAACTTGTCCATAGGGCTCTATTACCCCAACTTAGACTAAACAAGTGTCCTTTTAGCCGCCGCTAGGATAGTATACGTCAGCATACATTATTTTTTTTAAGGCTGCAATAGGGTAGTACTCTACGCTTTTCCATCCCATGGAATCCCCACCAAAAAATATCTATACCGTGCGGTATACGTTTTTATAAACATACTGGCCTATGGGACTCTGGGTTCTTTGTCTCATATCTCGTTCTTTGGTCCCAGGTTCAGCAGAATATGGGAGACATACGCGAGTCTGACATTCAGCTTTCTCCAGAGCTGGTCCTTCTGAAGACCCCCACACCCCACTTTAGGCCTAGTGAATATGATCGGTCTATTTTATTTGACTAACCTCGCTGCTAAACTTCTCATACCCTTGAATTTGGCGCTCCCAAGAGCCCCCATCATAAATGGCTGGCTTGAATAGCTGCTGGCCTGAGAGCATAACTGCAGATCCAGATTTTTGACCACTTGAAATTGGTGGCTCTCATACTATAGTAAAAAAATATATATATACCATAATATGACACACGTAGAAGTGCATGACGCCTTACTGTACTGCTAAATGCTTCCCATTTCTTACGAGATCCGCCAGAAAAAAATAATAAAAAACATGCTATTGCTTCTAGGGGGGGAATATCTCGGTAATATGGTGCCGTACGGTGGCACTACATGGCGGCACAAACCGTGCCCACACCTCCTTTAAATAAACATATTTTTAATAGTCACAACTGAACCTCAGCCGAGAAGAGCTCTTCATTTAAAATAGTAATATGACCTAGGTTTTGATGGAGTATTATGGCTTGTATGGACTAGTCACATTTGGTGGGGTTAAGCACTTGAATGGATAACTATTGGTGCGCGTTCTTCACCTCCCTTTCACAACTCACAGAGTGGAGATGTCAACCTCGATAAGAAGAGGAAGCATTACTACATTGGAGAGACACATCTCATAGAAACACTCAGGTAAGGCCAGGGCGGCACCTCGACTTTTTGTAGTGCAAGTAACAGATTTTAACTCTTGAGCTACAGCTGCAGTCCAAATAAATACATTGAGTTGTATACAATCTTGTGGACTGCAGCTGTCACTCAAGAGTTAAAAAGCAATCAGTAGCGCTACAAAAAGTCTCAGTGTAGTCCTGGCCTAAAGTCGGTCTACTACAAGTTACCATTCCAAAGTAGTATCATGTAACCCGAGCATGACCGGAGAACATGTGGGAGAAGAACGTACATACCAATCAGGTCTGGGCAAGTAAGGACCAATAAATCT
Source organism: Rhinoderma darwinii (assembly GCF_050947455.1). Lineage (NCBI taxonomy): Eukaryota > Metazoa > Chordata > Amphibia > Anura > Rhinodermatidae > Rhinoderma > Rhinoderma darwinii. Next base: position 37,535,611 of record NC_134687.1, on the reverse strand, counting down.
ACACTATACATGATCATAAGACACTGGTAGTATGAATACGCCCAAATGCACACCTCCGATAAGGACAGGAACCTATCAAGGGGTTGCCCAGTCTTACATAAATAAGGCTTAAAGGGATTATCTGGACATTTTTTTATTGAAGGGCTATCCATAGGATAGGTCATCAATATCAGATCGGTGGTGGTCCGACTTTCCGAACCCCCACCGATCAGCTGACCAAAGAGGACGCAGAGCGTTCATTGCCACGGCCTCTTCAGTGTTTATCAGGCACACTGGTAGCGGCTATGCCTGGGATTGCAGTCCCGGAGTCCCATTAACTTGAATGGGACCGGAACTGCAATCCCAGGCACAGCCACTACAGAAGTGTAAGGCTCTGTGCCTGTAAGCTGTGAAAAGGATGTGGCCGATACCCTCAATGATCAGATATCATCACCAAGGAAAGCTCTGGCTGGCCATACATTTCTGGGTGCTGCAGGGGAAATGTAGTATTACATGCTCACCATTAAAATAAAGGGACCCCTAATCTATGATGTCCATATACTATAACAGGGCATATGGAAAAAAGGTAGTCATCAGCATAAAGCCAACCAACTATAGAGATATAATAGTCATCAGCTACAGGCCAACCAACAACTAAAATGTTCCACACTCCCATTAACCACTTCCCGCATTAGCACGGACCTGTACGTCCCGGGAAGTGTCCCCTTTTCAAAATCACGATGTGCATGCACGAGATGGTGATCGCACAGGCACAGAAGCTGCGTCTGCGAAATCACCAAGAGAAACCCGGCTGTGACTGATAGCCGGGCTCCCGCTTAAACAGACGGAATTGGAGAAACCTTACATTCTGGATGCTTAACCCCATTAACTAGCCAAGAACGTTACGACCCGAACAATGACGTCAACATGTTATTTCAACTGGATAATGAACGCCGTAAAAAAAAAACATAAAAAACATAAAAAGGCAAAGGCAGAATTGCTTTTATTTCGATTCCCCCAAAAAAGAATGACATTATTTTTGTTAAAAGATGTTTTTATTGTGCAAAGGTAGTAAAACACTAAAAAACAAAAAGTAGTAAAACTTGTAAATGGCGTAAAATTAAAAAGAAAAAAAGAAAATAATGCTTCTATAGATGTTTTTTTCAATCCCCCCCCCCCCCCGCCAAAACAAAAGTGAATAAAAAGTTAGTCAATATATACGTACCCAAAAATAGTGAAAATAAAGAAAAACAACTCTCGCAAAGTCGATTGAAAAATAAAAAAGTTCGGACTTCTGGAATGGGACGATGAAAAAAATGAAAAAGGAATGCTTGGTCATTAAGTGGTTAAGCATGGTTGGCTCTATGGACCATGCATTTTAATTGTAGGGTGAGATAAGGGACTCCTACAATAACACATAATATCGGAGAAGCCATATAATCACACTGTCTAATGCAACGTAGTTTATAGATTTTTCTCCTGCCTACTAAAGATCTCGCAACCCAAGACTTCTCTGTATCAACATGTGGATGTTGTAATCTACCAGTGACTTGGTGCTCCACAAAACAAAATCAGCAAAAATTACCAATACAGCAGTTCAGCCGAGTTCAAAAACTTCATATATGTCACTCACAGCACATCTCATCTGGATTATTAAGTGAGAAAGGTGATGATCACCCATACATAGGACCATCGGTTATGAAGATCCGCAACCCATACCCCCCCCCCCCACCCCCACCAAAGAAAAATTTTCTAAAGCAAAACTACAACAAATGAAGTAGACCACACTGGACACACTCCATCAGGTGCAGGTCATGCACATTTACTACTGTCCCAAGGCTGAACTTTTTTTGAACTCAGAAGTTATGATTCCATGTTGAGGGGCACATTGTGGGGTCCATTTATTCCTTATAGATGGGGCACATAGGCACAGCTGAGGTTCATCCACAGACAAGCCGAGTAGCCATATCTATTCATCTAGGAGTTGATTTGCTCTCTGAATTCTGTCAGCTAGAAATGAGGCAAAAGGAAAAACAAGGGGGGGAAACCGGCCAACTTAATACACCACAAGGTCATTGCAGCTAAACAATCTTTACTTTTATATTCCCCTTTAATTATGCATTAAACGCTCCAAAGCCTCATCCATCAAGTGTTCTTCCATCAGCCCACAGACATGATTCTTTCAAGGTCTGAAGATCACAAGTCCCATTGCCAATCCCCTAACAGAGAAATGTCTACCTCCGAGCCAAGTGGTGTTATTCTAGCTTAAATATTGCTGCAATTTGGCATCATCTCACTGTTCTTTTTATAGGCTGGAAAGTAGACTTTTGGCCTGGAAGCTCATAATCACGTAGAATTAGGATGGCAGCAATACAAATAAAGGAGCAGAATTAGTAAGAGAAAAAATTGCAGTAATATGGTGTCTTATTAACCAAAACGTTTCACGATTCCCAAAAGTCTGCCGCTCAGAATTCATTGCGCTTTGAATGGAACAAAAGAGAGAAATTAAGAAATAAAAAGACCAACATAACGTCACAGAACAGGAGATTTTCTTGAGTTAGCCACATTATAGACAATATGGACATGGCGACATTCTGTCCTAGTAACATCACGTTGAGGATGTAAAACTTCTTGGGTGGAATGCCATTGGGAAAATATTTAGGTGAACAAATTTCTTTTATTGATGAAGAATGTCCCCCCATGTGGCATGGAGAATCCGGGTTCCACCAAGGATACCCGCCCTGGTAAAGAGATTGAGAGCTCCACATTTTGTTTTTGGGACTTGAAGTCTCTACATATGATCAACAGATTTGTCTGTCTAGGGAAGTGTTAACCATTTGCCAATATGGGCCTCCAGACCAAGAGATGATATCCATAGCAGGACCAGAAGCCCCCAAATCCCTGGAAGGAGAATACCTCTGTAACAATTTATTATATTTTTCAGGCAATTTTTTAACTTACAACGCACCTGATAATAAGACGCACCCAGGTTTAGAAAACAAAAAATAAAAATAAAAATATTTCATACTAAATCAAACTTCCCTGATGGTCTTAGGCCATGTTCACATGATGGATTTTGGCACTAAATTCCACCCACAAACTGCATTCCATTGATTTCAAAGGAAAATCCTCATACAGCGCAGATTTTTTACCCGCAAATATAAAAAGTGTTGGAGAAAAAAAAGGGGCATGTTACTTCTTAAAGAGGCTCTGTCACCAGATTACTTTCTTAATAGACAATTGGGCGTGTTTTTACTTTTTACCAACTGGGCATTGTGAAGAGAAGTGTATGACGCTGACCAATCAGCATCATGCACTTCTCTCCATTCATGTCCATTTGTACTCAGTACAGCGTGATCTCGCGAGATCACGCTCTGCTGTCACATACACCCACATTAACTTTACTGAAGTTTCTTGAGAGTGAATAGACATTGCCAGCAAGGACGCAACGTCTATTCACACTTCGGTAAAGTTACTGTGGGACTTACTCACGGCACAGCACTGTGCGGTCATTCACAGCGTAATCCCGCGGGATCACGCTGTGCTGTGATTAAGTCCCACAGAAACTTTACCGAAGTGTTGGGAGTGTGAATAGACATCGCATCCTGGCTGGAGGTGATGACTATTCACTCTCAAGACACTTCAGTAAAGTTAATGTGGGTGTATGTGACAGCAGAGCGTGATCTCGTGAGATCACGCTGTGCTGAGTATGAATGGAGAGAAGTATATGATGCTGATTGGTCACTGATTGGTCACTGATTGGTCAGTGTCATACACTCCTCTTTACAACACCCACTTGGTCAAACGTTAAAAAACGCCCAGTTGGGCATTAAGAAACGAATTAGCATAAATCTAAAATTGTTCATAACTTGCTCAAACATGATTGTTTTTCAAAATAAAAACCACTGTTATCTACATTACAGCGACGATCACATTATTTAGGAGATAGGGCACTTATAAACTGGTGACAGAGCCTCTTTAATGCAGTTGCTGCGCAGAAACCCCATGAACTAGCCACACGTGAATCCAAAGCAGAGGCAACTGCAAATCCGCAGCAGATATCCACGGGTCAGCTTCTGATTTCGGGCGCGGATACTCTGGCCAATCCGCAACAAATTTTCCGATAGGGAAATCCGCTGTTTGAACATAGCCTAAGGAAGTGGAGGAGTTAATGTCACTAACTTTGGTAGTCTAAGGTAGTGCCTCCTTTCGTGGCGGTCTAGGGTAATTGAGGGGGTTCAAATTGGTGGTGTAGAATAGAAGAGGAGTTAATATTTTATTCCCTAGTGGTGGAAGGTAAAAGTACAGGTTCATACCTGGTGCTCTAGGGTACATTAGGGTTTATTATATTTTTCCCTGGGCACTTAGTGTAAATAGGGATTGTACAGATCAGTGCGGGGCAGGGAGAGGGCGGTGAGGCTATAAACAGCCGCACAGTACTGCCTATGATCGAGATGAACTCCTTGTGAGTTCTCTACCTGATCATGAAGGAAGAAGTGAGGGGGATCTGGCGCCACTTGTCTGCTGACTATAAAAAAGAGACAGGGAAACTTTAGCAAACATTTTTCTTACTAGCCTTCTTATAACCCTAAAAATACGTTAAGTTGTGTCCCTATCAATTTTTTTATTTTTTATTTATTTTTTAATAAGAAAAGTTTAGTTTTTTTTTTTTTGTACAAACCCAAATCTTCAAACATCCTATAATATGATTCCAATTGCACATCCAATACTGACTCACTTCCTCTGCAACCACCTTGTTACCTATAATGCTTATATTTGATCTCTTAATATAGGTACGCCTTACTGTAGGGATGTCACGATACCAGAATTTGGACTTCGATACCGATACTTTGTGTACTATTGCGATTTCGATACCAAAACTATACTTTGCCAACAGTAATTAAAAAAAAAAAAAAGTTCTTCCATTTTCTGATGTGAGGCGCGAGGTGTGATGAATTTTGAATGTGCCTCACATTAAGGGTATGTTCACATGCAAACGTAAAATACGTCTGAAATTACGGAGCTGTTTTCAGGCGAAAACAGCTCCTGAATTTCAGACGTTTTTGCAAGTACTCTCGTTTTTTGCGGCGTCCATTACAGACGTAATTGGAGCGGTTTTTCAATGGAGTCAATGAAAAACGGCTCCAAAAACGCCCCAAGAAGTGTTCTGCACTTCTTTGACGCAGGCGTATTTTTACGCGCCGTCTTTTGACAGCGACGCGTAAAATTACACCTCGTCTGAACAGAACATCGTAAAACCCATTGCAAGCAATGGGCAGATGTTTGCAGACGTAATGGAGCCGTCTTTTCAGGTGTAAGACGCCTGAATTACGTCTGAAAATAGGTCATGTGCACATACCCTAATAGTAATTAACCCCATCATGTTTCTCAGTCATAATGGACAACATTGGGTTAATGTGTAAGGTACATCATAGGGTTAATTACTATTAATGTGAGGCACATGGAGGTTAAATTCATCACCACTCGTGCCCCACAATAAGTGATAAAGACTTTTTTATTTTTTTACAGCGTACACATCATAAATGATGCAAAAAAATTGTTGTGCAGGTTATTACGGCCGCGCCAATACCGAATATGTGTATATTATATATTGAGACATATTTTGTTTATTGTAAAAAGAGGTGTATGTGTATTTTTTTTAATTTAACATTACTTTATGTTTTTACTTTATTTTCAAACTTTAATGTACTGGCATATATCTATATACTGATAGTAATGTACGGTATATATCTATATTACAGTACATTAGCCTGTGTACTGATAGGTATGTCCTAACAACTGCCTGTGTACTAAGTATGCCCAAACAACAGGAAATATGGTAAGACATCCCTGGGGTCCTTCAATTGACCCTGGGCTGTCTGCCCATATATGGTATGTCCCTCAATCGCCTCACAGGGATTCCTGTGATGCGATCCAAGGGGCATCCCCCCCTTCTCACTTTCCTCGTGAATGCTGCAGTCAGCTTTGATCGCAGCATTCAGGGGAATAACGGCAGAGATAAGAGGTTTCTCTGATCTCCGCCGTTATAGATCGGGGCTGCGGCTGTGTAATACAGTCATTGCCCCGCTCCTGACAATAAGTGTGCGCGCGGTCAGCATGAGGTGATGCGACCGGCTCTGCACTAATGAGCGGCGGTTCAGGCACTGAAGACAGAACATGGGGGTGTATTCCAGTGCGCCCATCATGTTCGGTCTTCAGTGCCGCCGCTCATTAGTGCAGTGCTGGCCGCATCACATCATCCTGACGGCGCGCAGACTTGTCAGGACTCAGGTGCGGGGTAATGGCTGTATTACACAGCCGCAGCCCCGCTCTCATACATTCATGTGTTACTATACTGAGCTGCGCGGCCGCACAGCTTAGTATCGAAATACATGAAATAACGATATCGAACCATTTGGGGGTGCACGGTATCGAAACAGTATCGAAGTTTCGATGCATCGTGCATCCCTACCTTACTGTATGCCTTAGTTACTGAAATAATATCAAGGTCAATGACACTGGATCTTTTCCGATTAAACACACGTCTCATGTTCGGTAGTTACTTGTCTTCAATCATCATGTTAGATTCATGTGGTTTGTATAAATCTTGCAACATGTTATCAAGATGCAGCCAAAGTAGTCTCGTTCTTTTTATACACATTTTATGAATTAGGTGAAAGAAAACCCTATACTTAGAAGGATTTGTTCATGGGAAATTAACCACCAAGCCCCAAATCTTTGAAGACTCCGAATTTTGTACATTCCCGAGGTGTGATACCAAAAATCAAAAATAGTAACCAGTTCCTCCAAGATAACCGGTTCTACTGAGCAATGACCTCGAAAATGACTATTTAGCACTTGGAAAGGATAGACTATGACCTACAAGACTTTTCTCTTGGTCCATTACAAATGTCTCCCACTAACTTCAAGGCGTCGTCTCATTAAGGAGAACCCTAACCCATTCAATGGACACCACTATCTTGGCCTGGTTACTTGCACTTGAGTCTAGGTGCATGATGTTGTAAAGGATCCCTCACACTTGTCTAGTATTGAAGAGTACTGAGAAGTTGGAAAGTAGACGACATAAGAGAACATTACAGTATTATAATAACAAAAAATTGACAGACAATTTTACAAAAATTTTGTGTAATAGGGTTGTCCTGGCAGTTATGGGCATGCTGCAACTTGTTGATGGCTATATTGCGCTACCCCAGTTAACAGATCAGTGTGCAGTTATGGCCAGAATTATTTGGACAGTGACACAATCTTCATGATTTGGGCTCCGCTGCCACCACATTGGATTTGAAATGAAACAACTGAGATGCAATTGAAGTGTAGACTTTCAGGGTGATCAATAATATCCTGTGAAACATTTAGGAATTGCAACCATTTTTCTACACGGCCGCCTCATTTCAGGGGCTCAAAGGTAATTGGACAAATTAACATTACCAGAAATAAAATGTTGTTTTTTAAAACTTTGTAGAGAATCCTTTGCAGGCAATGACGGCCTGAAGTCTGGAACCCATGGACATCACCACACGCTGGGTTTCCTCCTCTGTGATGCTTTGCCCGGTCTTTACTGCAGCGTCTTCACTTGTTGCTTGTTTTATGGGTCTTTCTGTCTTAAGTTTTGTCTTAACTCCTTAACGCTGAAGGACGGATATATCCGTCCTCAGCAGCTGCTAGTTCGCGCAGGAGGACGGATATATCCGTTCTGTGATCGCACGGGTACTGACACTGTACCCACACGATCAGCGGCAGGAGCACGGCTGTTAAACACAGCCTGGCTCCTGCTGCAACTGCCGGAATCGAAGCGCGCTCCGATTCCGGCAGTTTAACCCATTAAATGCCGCTGTCAATAGCGACAGCGGCATCTAACGTGTTTGACAGAAGGAGGGAGCTCCCTGTCACCCGATTGGCGCCCCCGCAAACAAATCGCGGGTCGCCGTCGGGTTTCCATGACAGCCGGGGGCCTAACAAAGACCCCCAGGTCTGTCTTCAGCAAATGCCTGTTAGGTCATGCCTCCGGCATCGCCTAACAGGTTGCCTGTCAGTTTTACACTGACAGGCAATAATGCTTTGGTATACTAAGTATATCAAAGCATTATATATGCGATCAACAGATCCCATAGTGAAGTCCCCTGGTGGGACTTTAAAAAAAAATGTCAGTTAAATAAAGTTTGTTTAAAAAAATAAACCCAAAAAGTGGTTTTATTTAGTAAAAGTGTCAAAACAAATCACACATACACATATATGGTATCCCAGCGATCGTAACAACTTTACCAATAAAATGAACACATTAATTAAACCGCCGGATGAACGGCGTCCAAAAAAAACGCAAAAAAACTACGGCAAAATTCTCTCTTTTCTCCCATTCCCCCCATAAAAAATAAAATAAAAATTAATCTATAAGTCCTATGTACCCCAAAATAGTACTAATGAAAACTACACATTGGCCCGCAAAAATCAAGCCCCCATACAGCCACATAGACGGAAAAATAAAAAAATTACGTCTCTTAGAATGCGGCGATGCAAAAACAAGTAATTGTTTTCTAGAAGGGTTTTTATTGCGCAAACCTAGGAAAACATATAAAACCTTGACATATTTGGTATCCCCGTAATCGTGCCGACCCATAGAATAAAGTTAACATGTTATTTACGCTGCATAGTAAACGTCGTAAATTTATAATGTGAAAATCAATGCTGGAATAGCTGCTTATTTTCAATTCTCTCCTAAAATAAAATTAATAAAAGTTAATCGATATATTATAAGCATCTAAAAATGATACAATTACAAAATACAACTCGTCCCGCAAAAAACAAGCCCTTCTACGGCTATGTCGATGGAATAAAAAAAAAAGTTACGACTCTTGGAATGCGACCGTGAAAAAGCAAAAAATTATCCTTGGTCATTAACGTGCAAAATGGCCTGGTCATTAAGTGAAATGTGTAATGTCTATGGCCGCGGACCGTCGTCCTGACTGCCGCGGCCATGGACGAGTGAGTTCCGGGCGGCATCTCCCTCCTAGGAGATGCCGGCATTCACTTCCGCATTCGGAAACTGGCTGTCACAGGGTGCACGCGCGTGCCTGGCCTTAAAGGGCCAGTACGCGCACATGCAGAATAGCTACAAATTAGCCCAGAATGCCTCTGGACTATAAAAAGGACTCTGCCCTCCCCATCATTGCTTGAGCGTTGTTGTGTTACCTTAGTTTGTCTTTGCAAATGGTCTCCGGAGTGTTTTCCAGTTCCCAGTGTTTCCCGTTCCTGCTGCCTGTACCCTGAATCCCGTGCCCCGAAGAGTTGGAGTCGTGTTGTGCTCTCTGCTGTATCTACCGTGTCGCACCTCGCCGGGTGTCTGTCTACTGCCGGAGCCTCATCTTAGCCTGAAACCACCGCTACTGTCTACGTTGCCTCCGGTACCCTTTCAGAACTATAGACATTGCATATACCTCGCGTCATGACAAAATGTATGCTCGATCGGGTTGAGATCTGGTGATTGACTTGGCCACTGCAGAATATTCCACTTCTTTGCCTTATAAACTCCTGGGTTTCTTTCGCAGTATGTTTTGGGTCATTGTCCATCTGTCCTGTGAAGCGACGTCCAATCCACCTTGCTGCATTTGGTTGAATCTGAGCAGAAAGTAAATCCTTGAACACTTCAGAAATCATCCGGCTGCTTCTGTCTTCAGTCACATCATCAATAAACACTAGTGACCCAGTGCCTTTGGCAGCCATACATGCCAATGCCATCACACTGCCTCCACCATGCCACCACACTGCCTCCGCCATGTTTTACAGAGGATGTGGTGTGCTTTGGATCATAAGCCGTTCCAAGCCTTCTCCATACTTTCTTCCTCCCATCATTCTGGTACAGGTTGATCTCAGTTTCATGCTGTTCCAAGAATGGGCGGATCCTTTACATGTTGTTTGGTAAAGTCTAATCTGGCCTTTCTATTTTTGAGGCTGATTAATGGTTTGCACCTTGTGGTGAACCCTCTGTATTTGCTTTCATGAAGTCTTCTTTTTATGGTAGACTAAGGCATCATGCACACGACCGTAGCCATGTGCACGGTCATGATTTTCGGGTCGGCCGGCTGTGGATTGTCAGACGTGAGCCGCCCGCAAATCGCGGGCCATGCACATGGCCGCGGCCATTATTATCAATGAGCCCGGACCGCAGAAGACGGCCGTAATAAGGCATGTCCATTCTTTCTGCGGTGCGGGCTCCCGGGCCATGCATGGACCGTAAAAACTACGGTCGTGTGCATGGCCCCGTAGAAATGAATGGGGCTGCAATTCTCCCGTGGATTTTCGGGGGAATTGCGGCCGCAAAAGCACGTTCGTGTGCATGGAGCTTTAGATACTGATACACCTACTTCCAGGAGAGTGTTCTTCACTTGGATAGATGTTGTGAAGGGGTTTTTCTTCACTATGGAAAGGATTCTGTGATCATCCACCACTGTTGTCTTCCGTGTTCCGTGGACGTCCACGCTTTTTGGAGTTCACAAGATCACCAGTGCGCTCTTTTTTTTTTCAAGAATGTACCAAACTGTTGATTTGGCCACTCCTAACATTTGTGCTATCTCTCTGATGAATTTCTTAATTTTTTTCAGCCTAACGATGGTCTGTTTCACTTGCATTGAGAGCTCCTTTGACCTCATGTTGTGGGTTCACAGCAACAGCTTCCAAATGCAAATGCCACACCTGGAATCAACTCCAGACCTTTTACCTGCTTAATTGATGATGGATTAATGAGTGACTAGCCCATGCAGCCCATTAAATAGCTTATGAGATAATTGTCCAATTACCTTTGGTCCCTTGAAAAAGAGGCAGCTGCATATTATAAAGAGCTGTAATTTCTAAACCCCTCCTCAAATTAGGATGTGAATAGCCTCAAATTAAAGCTGTGAGTCTGCACTTTACACCCATATTGATTATATAACTGTATATTCAATATGTTTTAGTAAACAACTAAAAGGCCAAAACTTGTGTCACTGTCCAAATAATTCTGGACCTAACTGTATTACTTAATTAAGGTTACAGGTATTGTCGGGATGTTGGTATGTGGCAGCAATGAATCTGCAGTGCTCCTTGTACCTCCACCTGGCGTCCTCGCCGCCTTCTTGATGCTCGTTCAGCGTCTGGCAGCCACTCTAGCATTTTCCTGTGTGCCGACCTTGCCTGTTTTTGACCATCCATGCCTGCCGTCTGACCTTCTGCTACTTTTACAGTGACAAACCTCTGCCGCATGCCCTTATCATTTGCTACGATAATCGCGACGAACATCTGCAGCCTGCCCTGACCTTTAGCCCTTCAGACTACTCTGAACTTGTTACATCAGCTGTTACCAAGGGAGACAACTCTGGGGGTAGCGACCTGGGGTTCCAATTGCAGCAAAGTCCACATTTCTGTACAGCGGTTAAAGGGTGAAGACCAGGGATTCCCTTAGACTCCGCTCCCCTGGACCAGCCCCAAATCAAATCTCTTGGTGACATGGATAGTTCACACCACCCCCTGCATTCCTTGGGCTCCATGATAACTTTTCTTGTTGTATATTCCAGGTAAAAGGTACATCATAAGGTATATGCAAAGATAATTAAAAATAAGCATCATAAATTTAGATTAACTGATCAACTTAGGCTGATCAAACACATTAAGATTAACGTCAACCAACCGATTTTGGAGTTTTTGGCAAACGAGTATGGGGCAGTCCAAAAGTCTCACAGTTGAAGTAAGGATCATTTCCACAAGCTCAATCTTTTGTTCTTTTTGCTTAAGGCATCATTTACATGACCGTGATATACGTCCGTGACACGCGCGTGCTTTTCACGCGGGTCGCACGGACCTATACAAGTCTATGGGCCAGTGCAGACAGTCCGTGAGTTTTGCGCAGCGCGTGTCCCCGTTTTTCGTGCATCACGCACCCATTGAAGTCAATGGGTGCGTGAAAACCACGCAGGTCGCACGGAAGCACTTCCGTGCGACCTGCGTGGTTCGCGCAACAGCTGTCATTCTCTGAATGTAAACAGAAAAGCAACACGTGCTTTTCTGTTTACAAACATCCAAACGGAGTGTCAAAATTATGGCGGCTGCCAGAAAATCTCGCAGCCACTCATCATACACTGATGACACACGCAGCTGTTAAGTGCCTTTTGCGCACGCAAAACGCCGTGTTTTTTGCGTGCGCAAAACGCACACGCTCGTGTAAATCAGGCCTAAGTGTGAGTCATTAGAGACATTTAATGCTCCAGAGGAGATTTGCAGATAAGACAGAAGTCCAAGTGTCAAGAAAGGAACAAGATACGGTGTACGGACAGCTGAATGCCAGGAAGGAGTCAAGGGAACGAAAAATAATTGGAGGAATGTTGATTACGTTGGCCTTCCTAGAAGATGTCCACCCATGAAGTGGTCGCGGAGATATAAGAACTTGACTGTAACATAAACAGGACTTTGTTTACATAGCTCTTATCAAGTCGATTCCAATGTTATAACCAAATAAAATAATTTTGCAATAAATTCAAATAAACTCTGATTCAGACATGTCTATAACAACACAGTAGACATAAGACTAGGTGGTCTCTCCGCAAAACAGCATGAAAAATAAACGACTAAAATCCATACGCCAGTCCAAACCCTCCAAATTTTATTGTTTGCCTGCTCGTTATGTGAAATGAAGCGCACACTGAAAACCCATGGTAGATAATGAATAGGAACATTACAATGTAATTGTCCACGTGCGACACAAATCCCGCTGATCATCGCAACAATGGAGAATAAACCTCTGATTAAACTCAATGAACTTCCATTAAACAGGATTTTGTAGAAACGTTCACATTGTGACCTCTGAAATAAAGCAGCAAATGTGGTTTTCGTCTTACACAACGATGATGCACAAGACATTCTGCTTGATTCGATATTAAAGAGGTCGCAGACATAGAGAATGCTGATTAAGGAAAATCATGTCCTGGCAGTGGTTCATCTATGAGGTGGTCTAGAAAAGAATGTGCTGGGGTTAAAGTAGATGTGAGGAAGAAGAAGAAAAGAAATAAATAAGCTTTATCCCACCCCATAAGGATAGCTCTGAAAATCCTGAGACTATCGTCTGAGATGATGGCCATTTATATACAAGATATGGAAGATATTTACAGAAAAAACTGCTTCTACTATAGCAAAATAAACCTATGCCATGCCCCATAAAGGGATTTTGTTATCCAAGTGGGGACCTCCTTCCATGATGTCCATATGCTCTAATATGAGGGGATCTCTTTATCCCCAGGACTCCAAGACCCATAGAGAGTAGGTTAGAAAGAAGAGGGGACATACCGTTCAAGTCATCCGCATGTCCCAAACCCGCGGTTGCGTAGTCCTCCGCTGGTTTTTGTTCACTAGGCCACAATGATGACGTGTTGTACTCGGCAGCCAACTACTGGTCATAGAGAGGATATTCATACTCACATTGCTGATTTGGCCAGTGGCTTCCCCGTTCCCATGTCGAGCATGGCACGTCATTGCTGTTGCCTGGTGAACACAGACTTGCAGGACCACGAAAAAGTGATTATTTGAGGATAGTTTGCTCCGTGTTAATCGACTTTTACTTACCCTCTTGAGTTTACAATCCAATGGCGCAAGCGCACGTCTCTGCTAACTAGAACAAGTTCAAAGAACTGGAACAAGCAGATTTTAAGGACCTCAACATTCCCCCTCTTATCTCTTCAAGCATGTCTGAAAATGCAGCAACAAGTTTATTATCCCATCCAAGAGGTGGGAATGTTTACTCTTCACTCTCGACGCCACAGATCATCCCTAGTGCTACATTTCTGTCTATAAGGTCTCTTTCACGAGGCAGTATTTTGCATCAGTATTTGGACGCCAAAACTAGGAGTGGGTCCATCATACTTTTTCTCTGTTTAGGTTCCACTCCTGGTTTTGGCTTACAACTACGGATGCAAAATGCTGACCAAAATACTGTCGTGTGCAAGTGGCCTTAAAGGGTTATTCTAAACTCAGACACTTGGGGCATATGCACAAATGTCTGATAGATGCAGGTCCCAGCTCGAATCGCAACGCTTGCTCGGCTGTGTCCGGAACTCTCATAGAACGTAATGGAGAGAGCCGTACATTGGCGTTGCCACACCTCTACTTAGTCCACACCTGCAGCCGCCTTACCAGGCAAAAAGGGGGTCGTGGGACTCATGTTCTTGATATAGGTGCAGGTCCCAGAGCTGAAACCTACATCTATCAGACATTTACAGCATATCCGGTGGATACGCCATAAACGTCTGAGTTGGGAATAACGCATAAGAAGCTCCACAGCCAGACGTTCTTCTCAATATTTAATATAACATTCTAAATAAAAGATTAGTTAAAAAATTTACAAAACATGGGCATATGTGTTTTTCACAGTGTTCGCTACCATTTTCTTTAAAAAAAAAGTCCACATTTAAAAAAAATTAAAAAATCTTAAAAAACGCACTGAGATGAAGCTGGCCACAGAGGTTTCACATATATGATAACTCTTTCTGCATGGAGCAGATTTCCCAACAATGGCTGTGACTCTGAAATATCTATGTGGCACAAAAATAATTTTGTTATTGATTTCCCAATGCGTTAGAAAAATCACTTTTGTGTAATGAAGTATTCAAAATTTCTCATCGAGTCACCTTTAAGGCTTTTTACAGGATTTTACAATAATGACCTATCTTTAAAATAGACCATTAATGCGAGACCGGCAATAGTGGCTCCATCACTACAGTATCCGGCACAGCGACGTTCATGAGCGCGCAGCGGAGTCTGATACTCCACGTTCACGTAAATTGAGCGGAGTGTGTAGCGATACTGCAGTAAATCGGCTGCACCGCTCCAGCATCACTGCCCATTTGTTCTGGTTATTGGTGGGTGTCAATCACCCATTGCTGACCCATCACAAAGGTGTCTATTCAGTTTAGATAGCGGTCAGTTGAACGCTCGTTCGGCCGACAGCTATTCCTACTGACTCCATAATGTTGATGCTTATTTCAATGGGGAGAGGGAAGTAAGCCGCTGCTAGACAGCTTCACACAGGTTTTTCTCCGGCGGGAACGAAGGATCGGGCAAGTTGAAATCCAACATGCCCGATCCTTCTTTCTCAAAACATCTGTCGTCAGAGGGGTTGAAAGACCCCCCATATTAGTTGGCCGGTCCCGCCGAAACCAGCATGTTTGGCCGACCTTGATCTAAAAAGGTCATTTCTTGAACCCTAGAAAACCCATTAAGTTGATAAAAAAAAATTGACAATTACAACTTATAATCTGAAACATAATCAGAGTTGACAGGAGGTATACAGTGGTATATACATGGTATGTTTCCGCATGACTATGGTTTTCTAGGTGGATCAGGAGAATATGAAGTTCTTTCTTCTCTGCCCGACTTTTTCTTCATAGTTTCGGGAGTTTACAGAAAGTCCCCCACCCCTCAAAAGGCTTTTATTTTGGTTCTTTGGCTATGTCACCATGTGTAAAAATATATGGGACAATTTCCCACCGCTTATGTAAGCTCTAACATGATCTTCAGTATTTGAAGCTCTATTGGTCAATTGGTTAGTCCATTGGAAAGTTGATAGAGCTGTGTCGATCATGTACCCAGGGTTGGAGAATCCCAGGCGTCATATAGCCAATGTGTCTAAAAATTTCTATATATGTTCCTATTTCCTTGGCTGCTAAAATCAGTCTGACTCCTGAAATGGTAAAATTGGCCGAACTAATATTTTTTACAAAAAGTCTCTGGCTTATAGCCCGCTGACTAAGCACACAAATTGATAATTCATCCATACCAACATAAGATTGTCTATTTTCCATGGGATTCTCATAGAAATCTTTCCCTTTCAGCTCAACTACTGTATCTATTTATCATATGGTTTTCCAGGCTTAGATCTTATCCATACTTTCACAACATTTGCGTCTATGCAGCTCTCGCTCATTCCAGCAACTTGGCTGAATGCCCTGGACATGCACAACTTCAGTCCCCTGAGGCTCTCAGACATCAGAAAACTTTCCAACACCCTGATAAATGTTTTCCAGCAGATTTTCGCTGTTGAGAGCTCATATTGCCGTCTCATATTATCTCATATTGTCATTGCCGTCGTGAAGGCCTGGCCTGAAACAGATCAGGAACCCCCGACACAGATGCAACACAAGAGTCTGAGATAAGAACGCAGCTTCCATTGTGTTTTCTGTATATTCTATCCGAGGAGCGGAAAGCTAATTGAAGTCAGATTTGCCAGGTGCATCATGGGATAGAAGCACATAAATCTGAGAGATGATGGAAGTCGTATCTATTAATCATTTAATCCCATTGGGGAGAAAGGAAATATAAAGCACATCTTGACCATATCACCCACCACTAAGGACAGAAAAAGGTGAAGATAACCATCTGTAAGGAAATAGTAGAAAACATACAGGCTGAGCAAAAAGAAGTACAACTTTATATGTCAAATGTTTGACACAAAAAGGAGCAGAAATCTGGCCACACATGACCTACTTATTTCTGGCCAAACTAATAAAAGGTTGAGGAGCACTAAGAGATTGGGGAGGGGGGGGGGGGGGGAGGTTAAAAAAATGTTTGGCCGATATCTCAATTAATTGTGTTCCTCACAAGAAACATGTGACCCCAAACACCGGTGGCTCTCCAACCAATATAAGCATCTCAGGCAATCTGAGTGGTTCGGCTGTTTCCGTACATCCCACTGCCCATGTGCGGTAACCCGTTCTCAGGATCGGCAGAGGTCCAAGTCCTCAGACTTTGAAGAGGACCCGTGCTTTCCCAAAACTTTAATTTTCAGCCAATAGTTATACCGTCCATGAAATACCAATTCTGGATCATCTTTTCTTGGAACTCTACAGTGTGTCCATCCTCCGTATTTCCTCCTGGAAATGTATGAATAAATTGAAAACTGGGTCTTACCATTTCCTTTATCAATAGGGCGTGTCCCTACACATTTTGACACAATCAGCATTGATTGGACAGGGTAAGACTATGTAGGGACAAAGCCCATTGACACAGGGAATGGTGACGCCCCAGCAGTCAATTTATTCATACATTTCCAGGAGGAATAACACTGAAACAATATAGAGGTCTAAGAAAATATGCTCCAGAATTGGTATTTTATTGGAAATGTGAGTATTTACTAAAACTGATGATAGGGGAGCTTACAGGACCTCTTTAAAGAGGCTCTGTCACCAGATTATAAGTGCCCGGTCTCCTACATAATCTGATCGGCGCTGTAATGTAGATAACAGCAGTGGTTTTTATTTTGAAAAACGATAATTTTTGAGCAAGTTATGAACAATTTTAAATTTATGATAATTAGTTTCTTAATAGACAACTGGGTGTGTTTTTACTTTTTACCAACTGGGCGTTGTACAGAGGAGTGTCTGACGCTGACCAATCGGTGAACAATCAGCGACCAATCAGCGTCATGCACTTCTCATTGTTCCAGCCCATTGTTACAGTGTGATTGTGCAGTGAAAGAAGCTGGGCTGGAACAATGAGAAGTGCAGGACGCTGATTGGTCACTGATTGGTCACTGATTGGTCAGCGTCATACACTTTTCTGTACAACGCCCAGTTGGTAAAAAGTAAAACACGCCCAGTTGTCTATTAAGAAACTAATTAGCATAAATCTAAACTAGCTCATAACTTGCTCAAAAATGATAGTTTTTCAAAATAAATACCACTGTTGTTATCTACATTCCAGCGCCGATCAGATTATGTAGGAGATAGAGCACTTATAATCTGGTGACAGAGCCTCTTTAAAGGCCATGTCCACCTTCATAACCAAATTTCTTTTATTTTCCCAATGCCTCTAAAATGAAAAATGAAGTAAAAATAGGTTTTAATAAAAAGTCTACCTTTTGCGTCTACAGGCTCTATGCAGACTATGCATCTTTAGGGTCAATTCACACAGTTTTTTTACATGTTTTTTGATGCGGAAACCGCCCAAAAACGGCTGAACATGCCTCTTATTGATTTTAATGGGAGGCGGAGGCTTTTTTTTCCCACGAGCGGAAAAACAGTCTCGCTGGGAAAAGAAGCGACATGCCCTATCTTCAGGCGTTTACGTCTCTGACCTCCCATTGACATCAATGGGAGGCAGAGAAAGCGTATTTCGCTGCGTTTTTGCCCGCGGCGCTCATTCGGCGTGCAGGCAGAGCAAAATCTGCCTCAAAATTGAAAACTGAATTTTGAGGCAGATTTTCTGCCTGCAAAAAACTCAGTGTGAACCCAGCCTTATGGTAACAGACGTCAAACAAACCCTGTATAGTATAATCATGCAGTCATACTCTTTCTATCTTTCCTTTACATCTTGCTAACCTACCGACCGTATATTAGCATTAAGTAGGAGACAAATGGAATTAGACTACACAGTTTGTTTGTTGTCTGTTACCATGGAGATGCATAGTCCGCATAGACGCTGTAAACACAAAACAATAGCACATTTTTAATTAAGACCTATTGCAAAGTTACTCAATTTTTAATTTTAGTGTCTTTGAAACAGTAAAAAAAAATATTTGCGAAGGTGGACAAACGCCGCAAGCAATTCAAAATCTGCCTCAAAATTTCTTAAGGAATTCTGAGGCAGATTTTTTCTGCCTGCAAAAAACGCTGTGTGAACAGAGCCTTAAAAACCATGTGCAATGTATCAGGCAACAAATTAAAAACATCCAAAAAACGAATACAGCTAAAGACAAAAAATAAGTAAAAACAAAAAAACCGGAATCTTCTACTGCATGCCACAACTAGAGCGTCTTCAGATTGTAACAATACAGAACTGAGATAGTATAATCTTCATAGTCGGAATATGAGATCATCTGATTTGGCCCGTACAAAAGGCAGAACTACCATCCAAAAACATCACAAAGAGAGAACTGACGTTCCAAGATAAATCCCCCCCAGCTCCTCCTATACCGTGTTGTGTATGCAGCTGCCTCCCCGCTAACCCATGACTCTCATCTCAGCACTGCCCCAGGGCAGCTGTTCCCTCTGCTGCTCTTCTTGTCACCCCGGATTGTGTACACAGAACAATGATTTGATACGGATTCGGCAATCACATGCATAACTTCTGTGTGCACATGATCCTTATAACACAATTATAGACAACGTGAAGGCTGCTGCCCTATAATAACAACATTATAAATGTATGATAACAGCATGTGGATTCTTTAACCCCTTAATGACCAGCTACAATTTTGCGCTTTTGCCTCTCTGCCTTTCAGCAGCCCAAACTTTTTTTTTTCATTGACGTGGCTATATAAGGCCTTGTTTTAAGCGTGAGAAAACGTATTTTGTTTTCCTCAGCAGTTTGGAGGGTACAAATGAATTAATGTGTAATTTATTTTTTGCGGCGTTAGTATAGAAAATAGTGTTTTTCACATTGTTGTTTTTTTGGTTTATTTTGTGTACCGTTCACATTTCACGCTAAATACCCAGTTAAATGAATTCTTCAGGTTATTACGGTCATGAAGGTACCTAATTTGTGTAGGTTTTTTTGTTTTTATGCAATGTATGGGCAATAAAATAAATTTTATACTAAATAATTTTTTTGGCAACATTTTTTCATTCAGAGATAACTTTTTAGTAACTTTATTTTTTACTGGAGCGTCTTTTTGGCATCGATGTAGATTCCGGGCCTGCACCGCCCACAGTCAAGACAATCGGCGGTCGGGAAAGGGTTAAGGGATTGCTTAACAATTATTTTTGAATTGCCCTTTTAGTAATTGGCTCCCCATTTCAGCTAATATTAAAATCCATGTCCAGGACAAGCCTCCGTACTGGATAAATGTGCTATTGAAGCAATGGATGTCCATCAGTAACAATGGACGCCCTTGTTATACTTTGAACATAAACACCAGGGGCATAGATGAAGGGGGTGCAGAAATAGCAGTCACCCCTGGGCCCTGAGGCCTGAGAGGGTCCAAAAACCCCTCTGCCACTTAAGAAGACAGGAGTACTATAAATTGCACATAATGGGTGGGAGCCCTCTTCTAGGTTTTGCATTTGACATTGCAGAAATAATTAATCCACGGCACTTCTCAATTGCAAGGACAAATGAAAGGAAACTGTATCTGTCACCACAGAAAATCATGATCAGAAAGGAAGTTTTTTTATAAATGTAAATAAAACTTCAATTCAGTTTTATGATCTCCAGAAATCTGTTATTCGCTTGATGACGTGGACTGTGAATGACGACGTTTCGGTCTATCTCGGACCTTTTTCAAGTGGCATCTGGGTATTTAGTCAGGAGCTCAAAGTTTTGCAGCCGGCGCTGCCGTGGGAAATGGAGACAAACACTGTGGCTCCCCAGGAACAAACAGGTGATCTTGAGACATTACATTCCTTTTGCTTTCCGGACTATTGAATGTTTTTAACGTCGATTCACAATGCAGGACTACATGACTTCTGGGGTTTGCTACCACCCCATAAGTCCTCCATTGGTCATCTCCAGCGTAACTAAAGCTGGCCCATACCCATTAGATAAGTTCTTATTACCAGCAACTAAAAGAACCAAATTGACACTTGGACTGGTCTAACAAGCTCTCAAGATCTACGGTATTGCCCCGACTCGCCCAGACAACAGATGTTCCCCCAAGAGATCAGCCGTTGCCAGAGCAATCTGGCAGCATATTATTTTCCTCTGCCCATTAAAAAAAAACATGTATGCTTGGCCGATCCTAGCGCGCATGATTATGGTGGGGTCGAGAGGATTAGCGGTCAGCCGAATCAGCATCTAGCTGACCGCTACAGATGTAGCAAGCGCAAACGAGTGGCTGGCGCTCTACGCTATTGACGTAGTGCGGCTGTTCTACTACTGAGTTAGTTTGGCGCTTACTACGTCTGCAACTCATGTGTATGACCAACTTAAGGGACTGTTAACGCCCCATAATGCTTTTTGCCACTGACCGGACACTAAAAATTAAAAAACATTGGAGGATTTTACATTAAAACAAAGTTTGGAATGATTTTGATTGCTTGTAGACCAGCAGAACTTCCAAACTATTGGGTGCCAGGTTAACGGAATGTTCACATTTTGATTCTTTTATACAAGCTCTACGATACAATTCTAGAAGTTTCTGTCTCATTGTGTTCTCGTCTCCCCAGTATAAATACTTCTCTTCACTGTTGATCTGCAGTTCTTACTATTTATACATCATAATCACAGGTTCCTTTTGCGAGAGCCTTGTTCAGATAACTTCCTGAGGTTCGGAACCTTCTGCAGATGTGGTAGGGCCAACCACGGGTCATTTTATTCATGGTAAAAAGGACCAAGTAAGGAATTAGGGAAACTAATGCATAAAATAACGTAGACATCAGAAGCCACAAAGAAAACTTCCCTATACGCCGGTCACGGTTTTCAGAAGACAGGACAGCAATTTCCAACATTTCTGCTGTGTGTACCCAGGTTAGTTTTTGGGATTTTGAGATTTAAGACGTTCAATAAACAATGTGCGCCTTGAAAGGAGTTGTAGAAAACCCTTTTTAAATAAATGCCAGTCCAACAATCAACTGATCACCACGGGTCCTGCTTCTCTAACCACCGGGAAATCAGTCTGGTGGCGGCCGCTGTAAGGAAAATGTAGCATTACATGACGGCCATTCAAATAAATGGCTGACCATGTAATGCATGGACAGAGGCTGGATTTGCCAGAGCGAAAGCCACTCTTACAGATCGGCTCTCTGTTCTGACTTCTATAGCTGGACCTCCCCTCTATGACATCCATATTCCCTAGTAGGAATCAAGAATTTATTTGGCAGACGCAAGAAACTGTGCCACCTTGTGCCATTTGTATCTACTCCCAGTGATCATGTGGGTTTCCTCCATGTAGACCGATATCCTTCCTCAAAGCAAACAGATGCCCAGGTAGATTGATTTCTTATGAAAGGCCCTTAAAGGGGTTGTCCACTTTAGATCCAGCCAACAAGGTTCTCCTGTTGAGGAGATGATCACAGGGTGTCCCGCTACTAGGTCCTTTAGCAACTAACTGTAAACTGTGGGGGAACCCATCAGCGTCACCGCAGCGGAAGCGGATTATTATGCTGTTAAATTAAATGAATGAGCTGGCTGTGTGGTACGATATCTGGAGACGCTCTCCAGTCTGGCTATAGTTAAGGGTCCTGAATGGGGGATCCCACGATATTATCTGAGAAGTCCTTAATGGGTTACATGAAAATGAATTTTCTAAACCAGACAACCCCTTTATGTATTCTTGAGATAGAATAAATAGATTGTAAAGAGACTAATGTGACAAATTACAATCTGCATTCAGCTTTGTGAAATATAAATAAATCAGGATTTTTGGAATATTGACTAGCGGATATCATGATTTTGAATGTATTGTCACTGTGCAATGTAGCACGGCTGATGATATGGGCAAGAAACTGTCAAGCATCGCGAAAGATGATCCTTTTCTAAATGTGTGAGCAGTGACGTAACCCGGCACGAATTCCTTGTGGAATTCCCAGCTCAGCAGAATTGCTTACCGTACTTCTGAACAAACTCTTCCAATCCTCTTTGACATTGGACACAAGGAATGTGTTTTATACGCATAAAAATCACCAAATTAAAAAAATCATCTTAGGATCTAAAGAAAAAATAAGGGCGTAAAAAGCAAAGGATTACCGTAGGTCTTCTGAATACGGACATAATACAGATCTGTATTCTAAGGACCCGTAATACGCTGCTCATAGACTGCTATGGACCATACTTACCTCCGTGTGCCACCACTTTTGTATGGAGAGAAACATAGGTTTTCATATATAAAAGGATACCCAATTTGCAAGAGTAAAAAAGGTTCTAGGGGAAAAAAATTGGTGCCTCATAGAGGCATATTTAGGTGGCACAGGTCTAGACAAATCTTTGCCAGGATTATGGTCTTAGGGCCTGTTCACATCAGCGTTTGGTGTCCATTGATGGGTTCCGTAAGACCTTTCCGTCGGAGGAACCCATAAACGGAAAGGCAAACGGAAACCATAGCTTCTGTTTGTTTTACCATTGATTTCAATGGTAATGCTTCCGTTGCAAATGGTTTCCGTTCCGTAAGGTTTCCGTTTTTTTCACAGAAATAATAGCGCAGTCAACTAGGCTATTGTTTCCGCAAAAAAACGTAAACCTTATGGATCGGAGACAAATGGAAACAATTTGCAAACGATAATGGTAATGCAAACGGAAGCTATGGTTTCCGTTTGCCTTTCCATTCATGGGTTCCTCCGACGAAAAGGTCTAGCGGAACCTATGAACAGAAGGGTGACGCTGACGTGAACACACCCTTAGTCGGGTCTAGCAACATCGCTGTAAATACATGCTTTTTGCTGACGTTTTGACATGGTGCAGCGCCATGCCGTACCCTTAGCACCGCATGTGGATGACCTCCACCTAGTCATCAGCGTACGGCCCCAACTTCCTCAGTGGGCACAGAAGTCTCCTCACCCAAACATTTCTTAGTTGCCACAGCAGGCATCTCCCCTACTTCCACAATAGCCACAGAAAGTACCCCATTCCTACTTCCACAATAGCCACAGAAAGTACCCCATTCCTACTTCCACAATAGCCACAGAAAGTACCCCATTCCTACTTCCACAATAGCCACAGAAAGTACCCCATTCCTACTTCCACAATAGCCACAGAAAGTACCCCATTTCCCCAATAGTTACAGTAAGCACTCCCATCTCCAACAACAAGTGGAAGGACCCAGCCGCTGGATGCGGGAAGCAAACCCCAGTTACCGTCCTGTGGTGGCACATAGAATGCCTACGGCTCTGTAAAAAGGACCCTTAGGGACTCCATATGCCACCATACAGAGTCAGTGTTCTTGGCCGTATTCATAGGTCCTTACTTTAGCAATAGAGAAAAACAATGTACCGCACTGTTGGAGTTAGCGGACATTGGTCTATATTGGGTGAGGACCCATGAAACAGCTTTCTGATACATTATATGCCCACACCATATAATCTAGTCCCAGTTGTAGGTCTGCTAGTTTTCTGATCATATTTCCAATAGATCTTGGAACTTGGAATAAAGAAGCTTTATGCTCATGGATTCCACCTGTAATCTGATCCTGCAGCACAGAAGCTGAATATGCACCAACATGAAGTACAAAAGAGTAGTGTGTTTATATTCCTCATTTATTCCATGCCGAGATTTTCTTTCTCAAGCCTCAGTGGCAATTCTTGGAGAATAAGTGAACTCTACTAACATATAAGACTAAGGACTCATGTACCAGGTCATATTCTGGATCTGTAATACTGCGTCTATAGAATTATATGGGTCCATATCGTACCTCTGTGTGCCAAATTACTAAACTATTCTTCCCTGGAAGCATACGATGCCTCATAACGTATCAATGGGTTTGCAATACGGACCTGTGCGCTGCTTTACAGCGTCTGAGCACGCGGCGAACAACTTTTCTGTAAAGACCCTAAAAATGTTCCAAAAATTTACATTTTACAATTTAATAACCCAGTATAATCAAAAAAAGCTGGCCACATGCCCATTTACCTCCAATCTGACCAGTGTTCCAATATGGGTCTAATTTCTCGATATCTGATTACAATGCCAAAAAGGAGAAATTTAAGAACACACTTAAAACAGATTTAAAAGAAATAAAGGTTACATAAAAGTAAACTCAACAGATTTCCTTCAAAGGACATCGTAATGAAAGGTTGCATCTGGTTTTAGAGCACCTACAATTAGAAGGACCAAAATCATGGGTCGGAGAAGAAAGTAAGCGTATCTGCCCCAAGTGTATCTGCTTTCCTCAGCTTTCTGCCTCGCTTTTATGTGGACAGGTATCCCTTGAAAAAGAAAATCAACCTAAAAACTACCTAAGGAAGTGATTCTGAGCGGCGTGGTAAACCATACAGGTTTCTGGTTGTCTTTGCCGGTATGAGAAATGAAGACGGAGCAGAATCTCCAGACAGACCTGTGTGGTGGCACTACCAACTCCTCAGAATGCCAGCTCTGCCCTTTAAATTGTGATGTCAAGTATAACAATCCAAAAACAGGACATTGTGGTGTTCTGGGTGGTCCTCTGACCTCCCTTCTATTAATAAAATAGAAAAACAAAGCCAGTCTTGGTTTCTTGACTCACCAGAGTGAGGGGATGTAATACAAACCGGTCTTCTCTCAACTAAGAACAGGCTGTCTGCCGTCATCTAGAATTTAACCTGTTCAAAACGCGAAATTGTTATTTTATTGGGTTCCTGAAGCTTAATATGGCAGAAGTTCCCAACCTTTTGTAGGTCACAGACCACTATCAAATACAATAGTGTTGAGCCATACCAAAGGCCCTTTTATACGAAACGATGATCGGTCGTACCAGCGCACCTTTGAACCCTCATTTCCGATCATTGGCCCGTGTAACATGTCCAGCGATCAGCGGACAAAAAAACAAACCGCTCGTTTGACGGCTGATCGGATCTTTTATGCGGCCAAAAAGAATCATCGATTGTCGGCTGCCGACAAGATGCAAACTCTATGGGGATGAACGATCAGATTAACGATCCTTTGTCCCCATACTCACGATCATCGCTCCATGTAAATGGAGCAAATGAGCGCCGTTTGACTAGTTATTTTCGTCGAACATTACCACATTGGCCATGATGAAGGATCTTAAGTATTAAAAAGGAAAAGGCCTATTAAATATGTGATTGAGTGATATGGCTCTTACCCTGGTGTGAACTGTAAGTAATATTTTGACCATCGTACCAAATTCTAGTATAACTATGGCATCGCTGGTGCAACTAGGGTAGTATAGTGTCTGCAGTTGCCAACAGCTAGAGCGCCACATGCAGGGGACCAGAGAGCCACATGTGGTTCCCAAGCCACTGATTTAGAGAACCCTGGTAGACGTGACCTGTCGTGATCCTGTTAGTTAGCATAGAGCAGAGGGCAGTGTCATGCTGTGAGAATACAAACAAGAAAGCAGACGGGACCCTAGAAGTTCCCTTTTATGGCTACTGGTACACAGCAAAGACTGTGCTTTTTCTCGTGAAAATGCATTAAAAAAAGTGAAAAAGGATGCGGTCACAAGCAGTCTCCACAAGAAAGACCCAACCCCGAGAGCCAAAAGGTTCTGCAAGGGTGAGTGACCAGTACTCGCCTCCTGTCCCCAACCAAAAGCTTGGGAAGACTTTCCATATCTTGGTTTTCGACAAGGCTTTCCCAGGGCATCTGGGCAAAGTGGCCTTCTTGAGGTTACCGGGTTGAAGAAACTAAACAAATATATTTAGACTGCAAATCGAGTTCCTCCGAAGAGTAAAGTTCCGTTTACACAGCTAAGTAATGTCTTGTTCCAGAAGGAGTCTCGAAAAAATTGAAAAACAAGATTGAGGCTGTAACTTTTTTACTCCCGGTCATTCTTGATATTTTTTCACATGTCACAATGTCTCTGCTGTCACAACAAAAAGTTTGTGTGTAGCCCCAGCTAAGACTTCTTCTAGAGTGAGTGACTGACTTTTGTGAGATTTCTTCTTTCTGGGTAAGGGGTTAATGGCATCAAATAAGAATAAAACCTCCACTTGTCCCTTCCCTTTAAATCCTCTACATTTTATTACAACATATTTCATTGTCAATACTGCCCAACAATTCACTACAATTGTAAATCCTATAACAACTTCTTCGCTATATACTGTATGATATACGTTTCCTGTGTTATTACTATGTGAATGTATTTTTAGAAAACACGTTATCATAAAGGGTCATTATCCCCATGTGCAAGTCATATATAGTTATGAAGTCAACATTCCCCGGGATATCACTCGTGAGCAAAAATAACACTCTATATGCCTCACTACAGCTTACATGTTCTTAGTGTCATATATATGAAAGACGACTGGCCCTTTGTTGCTCCCAAAAGCATACTTATCATAGAGGAAGACCATGCAGCTACAATGGGGCCCAGCCCTGTTGGCCCCATCTCTGTTTTTCTATTTAATGGCAAGCAACTGTACGAAACTCCTTTCTATAGGTGGCCATATACTTTTAATAGCTGTCGGCCAAACGCACGATTCCTATTGAACTCCCCGTTCATATGTATGGTCGGTACAGCCGAGCATGCGTGTGTTTTCAATGGGGAGAGGGGAGGAAGCCGCTTCCAGGCTTCTGACCCCGGATTATCTCCCCCCTGTGAAGAAAAGGATCAGGCATTGAAGTTCAACATGCCCAATCCTTTTCTCCCCCAACATTGTCTTTCGGGGGAGAGTCGGAAGGCCCGTCCAGCCAAAATCAGCAGGTTCGGCACACAAAGTGTATGAGGGACTTAAAAGGGTTTGTCCAGGCACGGTGCGGTTTTTCATACTAATGACCTATCCACAGGATAGGTCATCAGTATATGATCGGTAGGGGTCTGACACCTGGACCCCGCACCGATCAGCTGTTTTGGCTGTCTCCAGGCACCAATGTCTGTGCCTGAAACAGATGGCTCCATTCGCAGTATAGCGGCCGTGCTGCAGTACTGCATCTCTGCTTCTATTCAATTGAAGAGGAGCAGAGTTGCAGTACGGCCGCTATACAGTGTACGGAGCCATCTGCTTCCGACACCTGCCACTACATAACAACTGTCTGCCTAGAGGCAATGGAACAGCTGATCGGAGCGGGTCCAGATGTCAGACCCCCACTGATCATATACTGATGACCTATTCCTGTGGATAGATCATCAGTATGAAAAACCGCCCCGTGTCCAGACAACCCCTTTAAAGCAGGAACTGCGTCGTTAGGAAGCAAGGGGGTAGGGAATTGTTTCAAGAGTCATGGAAAGGGTGCGGAAGGGAAAGATAACACTAAAGGACCTTTTAAACCGGCCAATGATCTATAAACGCTTGTTCCCAATCATCGTTGTAAATAGGGCAACGATCAGTCGATAAATTAACAAGCGCTCGTTCATCGGCTGATCTGCTCGTTTAAGCGGCCAATAAAATGGTCGCTAGTTGGCAGCACATCTCCATGTGTAAACAGCAAGATGTGCTGCTGACATAGCGCAAATGTACAGGGATGAACGATCGTAGTAATGAGCGCTCGTCCCCATACATAGCTGACCATTGCTCCTTGTGAAAGGAGCAAACGAGTGCCGATCAACGAGCTGTCTTGTTGATCGCCACTCGTTTTCATGGTCCATATCGAGCCGTGTAAAAGGACCCTAAGCTCTTCCGGCAAAACCCGACACCATAATGGGAGGGCCAGTTTGATCTTTGCTATGGAGCCCGCTCTCTTCTATGTATATTAACACAGAAACGTCTTTCTTTCGTATGTTTTGTAAATGTGAACGCCTACAGATCTTTTCACAATAAATGTGATTATTATAATTGTTTCATGTTACATATCGCACAATAAAATAGGCTGATTTTGGAACTGGGAGGAATACATAATATGCAGAGAAGGCCCACGTTCCCCGTCTTTTGTCTAACAAAGGGAATGAATAAAGATTTGTGACACGAGTGTCGGGATGAGTGACAGCGGAAAGAAAAGTTTCCTTTAATGACGGGAGTTTTACAAGATTAGGTCTGTCTTTTGTGTTCAATGAATGGCAACGAACGATCAGCTTCTTACATCAGTGTTTGTTGTCACTCTTCCTTTTCTTATGGAGAGATCTGTATTGTGTCTTATTGACTAGAGATTCCTGGGAGATGAAGCTTTCCTCAAGATCACAGACTCCTATTCTATGCATAAAGCATTGAGCAAAAATAACAACTGTTGGCCTAGTTATCTAATGACTTGCGTCCATAAAATGGTTGTCACAGCTGAAATATTTATATACGTGCATAATTATGACCCACAATAAAAAATACCCAATTCATCTAGACAATATCACAAATTAGATAAAGCTGATTGACGGGTCTTGTAAAATGATAACATTTCGGATAATTGAGTAAATTGGGCTAAAATGAGTCCACCAAGAACATGGACACCATGCATACATGAACCTAGGGCCGTAAGTAAGGCAGTAGGGTCATAGTAGGGTGATCTGAGAATCCTACCCTTATGCCTACTTGAGTTGGCCATACATGGACGACTGCTCCTTCACGGTTGGTCTGTGAAGGTTGTCATTTTGAATGACACCATAAGTTAAAACGACAAATCGCTGATCAACTTCTACCTTGATTTGCTGCCTGGTCTGGGCGTCTGTCAAGAATGACTTTCCAATAACTACACCAGACAACGACTGAAAAATTCCAACATAGCAGATCAACCGTCACAGGTATTTGCCCTTCATCGGCGTCTGTCACTCTCGTTTATGCCACAAAAAGGCACTGAAAGTCGGTAGAAAATGGTCTAAATTCTTTAGCTTATGAGCAGCGTTGCAGTGCCTATAAACAAAATATTCATCCCTTATTCGTTTTCATGTTTGATCTTGGAACATTGAATGGATTAAGGTTTTTTTTATCCCTGAACAACCGAAAAACACTGAAATGTCAAGAAAACTGATCTACATTCATTACAATGACTGAGCACAAGAAATAGTAGAAGGCATAATTATTCACCCCCCTCTCGTCAGTGTTTAGTAGACAGCAATTGCAGCCATAAATCTGTACGGACACGTCTCCAGCTTTGCACACTGCAATTTTTCCTTTTGTCCTTTGCAAAAATGTTCAAGCGTTCTCAAGTTGCATGGGTACCATAGGTCCAACCCAACAAAATCCACTATACACTTGAGGCTGGTCTGGATGTGGATTCTGCTCCTGTAACGCTAGACTCTCAGACACGTCTCATTGTATGGACACCATGCAGCGAGCGGGATCCTGGGCTGTGTCGGGGGCATGCACATTTTTGGATTAAGATGTTTATCATGCCTTGCCGACAGCAGTAATAACTCTCTGCATTGTCCCCCAGCCCCGCTCTTGCCTGCGGGCAGGTGATTTCTCCTCTGGGTTGAAGGTTAAATCCTCTTAGCTCTCTGTACGGCACAAATTCGTTTTGTATCATCAAATTACAGAAACCAGATCCCCGATATCCTCATACTCCGATGGACATGGGGTGAACACTTTTTTCCATCTACATGCATTTCTACTCACATCCCATTATTTGGCCTTACATATATAAGATTGTATTGATAATCATAGGAGTCGAGGGGTTGTCCATTTTGGAAAACCGCTATTCTGTGCCCACTTACCCTAAAAATGAGCTGATCGGAAGGGGTCCTGCTGTAGGAATCCAGAGCAAAACAGCTGTTTTTGGCACATATGAACTATTAGGCACCGTTCACACGTGTCGGATTTGACAAAGTATTCTGCGTCAAAATCCGTGTCATATCCGACAACAGTCTGCATCCCATGCATGGGGGTCTCCGCAACCCTGTTCACATGCTACGGAAAATTCCCACCCAGATTTTTCTCAGCACCTTGGTAAATTAAAAAAACGACACTACTAATTATTTCCTCAGATTCCGAATGGAAAAATCGGAGCATTAACCCCATTGCCATTTTCCTCACATCGATCTGCTGCATACCACGAGCACATCCGTGGCAGAAATATCACGGATTTCTACTGTATGTAGGAATTCGTGTTGCATTTGCAATGTAAAAATCAGACACGTGTGAACGGAGCTTTATAGGCACGTGCATTATTATCGATGGGCGTCCATGTCGGGGTTAGCTAGTGATTGTGCCGCTTTTTGTAGGGACTACCTACTATGAATAAGGGTGGGGGTCCACAGTACACAACACTTTTAATACAACATATACTCTAAGGCTATGTTCACACGGGGTATTTTGCCGAGTTTTTTGACGCGGAAACCGCGTCGCAAAACTCGGCAAAAACGGCCCGAGAACGCCTCCCATTAATTTCAATGGGAGGCGTCGGCGTCTTAAAGAAGCGACATGCCCTATCTTCGGGCGCTTCCGCCTCTGACCTCCCATTGACTTCAATGGGAGGCAGGAGAAAGCGTATTTCTCGCTGTTTTATGCCCGCGGCGCTCAATGGCCGCGGGCGAAAAACGGCGCGATAATCGCCGCGAAAATCGGCGTGCAGGGAGAGGAATATCTGCCTCAAAGTTCCAAACGGAATTTTGAGGCAGATATTCCTCCCCCAAAATACTCCGTGTGAACATAGCCTTAGGCTGGATTCACACGCGCATGTTCAGTCTGTAATGGACGGACGTATTTCGGCCGCAAGTCCCGGACCGAACACAGTGCAGGGGGCCGGGCTCCTAGCATCATAGTTATGTACGACGCTAGGAGTCCCTGCCTCTCCGTGGAACTACTGTCCCGTACTGAAAACATGATTACAGTATGGGACAGTTGTCCTGCAGCGAGGCAGGGACTCCTAGCGTCGTACATAAGTATGATCCTAGGAGCCCGGCTCCCTGCAGTGTGTTCGGTCCGGTACTTGCGGCCGAAATACGTTCCGTCCATTACAGACCGAACATGCTCGTGTGAATCCAGCCTAATCATTACACAGCTTAGGAATACTCCCAAAAGTGTGACTACGGTAGGGGGTGTAGTACGGGTCACAGCACAATCTTCTGTCACACGGGAGGTCATTAGTAACATTCGCTTTTTATTTCTTGTTAACATTTTCGGTAACAACCAACTACGCCGCTATTACAGCACAAATAGGGATCACCACCTAGCTTTCCCAGATCCCTGAACAGCAACAATAGTCATAAAAATCGATGTAGGTTTGTTTTAGAAAGGTGTCCGAGGAAGCTGTGTGACAACGCAGGAGAGCTGAAATGGTGGCCATGTTGGTTGTCACACAGCTTTGTCTTAGAATAAAAGCGTGTGTAATTATATATATATATATATATATATATATATATATATATATATATACATACATACATACATACATACATATACACACACACACTCTAATTGGCTTATTTACACAAGAAAAAACACTAAATATTTCATATACAAGGTAGCCCCCATCCCCCTGACTCAGCATAGCCCCCGCCCCGTCTTACAGTCCAGTGTTTATTGTCCTACAGAACAATCTCCTCTCCTCTCCGAGTCCTTGGGATGACATATGTTTCTGTGTGAATAATGACTTTTCCTAAATTGCTGTATGTTGAGCCCATGAATTAATTATTTCCACTTAACATACACGTCGTACTGATGTTATTTTGCTTTCTCATTGGTCAAAGACTGAAAAGTAAAGGGGACCATAAATGCCGCAATAATTCTTCTGTAGGACCGAAAAAAAGGGCGATAATCAGCGTAACTACGGGGGGGGGGGCAGCGACTGTCTCTGGCCAATCTAAATCTGTCACAACAGTCAGGAAATGTAAGGGAAACTTCTGTCACCACCTCATTACAAGTCCTACAATAACCCACAATCAACCACCGCATCCAATTACAATATTTCCATAAAAATATGTTTTTAAACTATCCAAAATGATATTCTGTACCCAGGGCCAGACTAGTGCTCTGTCCAGTACCGTCTATGCATGCCCTCCTCTTATAGTGTATCATGTAGTGCCTACATAAAATCCCCAAATACAGTCATACAGCGCCCAAATACAATCATACAATGCTCAAATACAATCATACAGCGCCCAAATACAAGCATACAATGCTCAAATACAATCAATCATACAGTGCCCAAATACAATCATACAGTGCCAAAATACAGTCATACAATGTCAAATACAGTCATACAGCGCTTAAATACAATCATACAGTGCCAAAATACAATCATACAGTGCCAAAATAGTCATACAGTGCCCAAAAAAGCATACAGTGCTTAAATATACTCATACAATGCCTACATACAATCATACAGTGCACAAACACAATCATACAGTGCCCAAACACAATCATACAGCGCCCAAATACAATCACAGTGTCCAGTGCCCAAATACAGTCATACAGTGCCCAAATACAGTCATACAGAGCCCAAATACAGTCATACAACGCTCAAATACAGTCATACAGTGCCCAAATACAGTCATACAGTGCCCAAATACAGTCATACAACGCCCAAATACAGTCATACAGTGCCCAAATACAGTCATACAGCACCCAAATACAGTCATACAGCGCCCAAATACAATCATACAGCGCCCAAATACAGTCATACAGCGCCCAAATACAATCATACAGCGCCCAAATACAATCATACAGCGCCCAAATACAATCATACAGCGCCCAAATACAATCATACAGTGCCCAAATACAGTCATACAGTGCCCAAATAGTCATACAGTGCCCAAATACAATCATACCGCGCCAAAATACAATCATACAGCGCCCAAATACAATCATACAGCGCCGAAATACAATCATACAGTGCCCAAATACAATCATACAGCGCTTAAATACAATCATACAGTGCCAAAATACAATCATTTACAGTAGTGCCCAAATAACGATTCCCAATGAATAAACTATGAAGCTGCACCATATGTGGTTATGGGATCAGGGGTGCAAGTTCTGAGTGCGGAGGACATCAGAGCCGGTGGTCTCCTGTGACCGGTCACATACCGCTCTGGCTGGCCGGTGTCATAGCCAGGTTTTCCTTCCTTTGCTGCAATAGCAATGTATCAGAATACCTTGGACAAGGCACGGTGTCTTGCTTCTGCCCCCCTCCCTTGGCACCCAGGACTTAGGCCGACAAGATGCGAAATGTTTGGGCATGAGAGAATGTATTAACAATCGTTCGTCCCGATACATTCCGATCATTGCCCCATTTAAATCGCCAGTCGACATGCTGTTAACGCGCGAAAAATCAAGGTGGCTCCCGTCACGTTAAGGGTATGTTCACACGACAGCGTCCGTAACGGCTGAAATTACGGGGATGTTTTCAGGAGAAAACATCCCCGTATTTTCAGCCGTAACGGCATGTGCAGGCGCTTGAACGCCGCGTCCATTACGGACGTAATTGGCGCTGCTTTTCATTGGAGTCAATGAATAACGGCTCCAATTACGCCCCAAGAAGTGACAGGTCACTTCTTTGACGCGGGCGTCTATTTACGCGCCATCATTTGACAGCGGCGCGTAAATATACTCCTCGTGTGAACAGACAAACGTCAGCCCATTGCTTTCATGTTTGTCAACGCTATTGAGGCGCATTTTTCGGACGTAATTTGGCGCAAAAACGCCCGATTTACGTCCGTAATTAGTGTGTGTGAACATACCCTAAGCTGGAAACAGTAACCCGGATAATAATTCACTCCAAGCCGCATATTCAAGGAGATGAGGATAAGAGGATGAAGCACTTCATTAAACCCCAACGAGATTCCCTCCACAGTGCGATACACCGGCGAGGACACACGTGACGGAATAAATGAAACGATAGGTCGAAGCAAAAACCGCTAATGATATCATAACGGGGACATCACTTTAACCACTTCACTGCCAGACACATCTGCAGGCCTCCGCCTGGCAGGGAGAGAAGTCATTCGGTTACTTTCCCTCTCTGCAAAGGAAGACGAAAATTCCCAATGGAAGAAATTGAAATACGTCTTAGTGAGTGTCCACCAATCACAGCCGCACAGGAAACAAGACTGTCAGGAGACGGGGAACCGCTCACAGCCCAGAAATGTAATACACGGTCTATGCCAGTGCCAAGTATGCAGGGACAGGGTGGCATGGTGGGCGTTAGGAGGAAGCATTTACTGCAGGCACGGATCCCAAAACGCAAACACAGACCTCATTCCTATAAACATGGTTATACTTTCTGATACATTGTTGCAAGTGCAGATGGATGTTCTGCAGCAGATGTGAGTGTCTGTATCCACATTATACAATGAGAGCAAGTGAGGACCTGATCCGAATCCCAATGAGCCCCGAGCTGCCACAGCAATCTGATCCCGGGCGAGGTATATACCCTCATACACCTATATAATATATACAGTGCCAATAATGCAACATATAATGCCAATATATAAAATGCATATAATAATAACCATATAATGTATACCGTATATAACCCAATATATAAGGCACAAACTGCAATATAATGTATATATACTAGTCATACAATACATACAGTGCCCACAATTCAATGCATAAACATATAATATCCATATAGTGCCCATAACCCCCTGTAGTGCCCACACTGCCATGTAATACCCATACAGTACATAGATTGTCTGGGGAGGCTGCGGCACATGAGCCGGGCTTCGCTTAGTTTCCGGTCTCGTCTTACCTCTGCAGGACTTCTGCATGGCGGCCCCGGTACACGCGGCTTTCCCAGGCATGAGGACGGGACACCGGAGCTGGTGACAATGGCATGCGGCGGAACACCGGAGCTGCAGCCCACAGCCTGACTACTCGGCCAGCATGTCCTCCTCGTCACCTACAGCCAATGGGAGGGCGCTACAGTCGGGGGGCGGGGCCTGTGGAACAAAGAAGAGAGGCTGACAGTCAGTGACTACCACTGTGTACAAACAAAGGCTCCGCACTCCTCACCCGCTGCCCCTCACCCGCTGCCCCTCACCCGCTGCACCTCACACTACCTGCCCCTCACCCGCTGCACCTCACACTACCTGCCCCTCACCCGCTGCACCTCACACTACCTGCCCTCACCCGCTGCCCCTCACACTGCCACCCCTCACCCGCTGCACCTCACACTACCTGCCCTCACCCGCTGCCCCTCACACTGCCACCCCTCACCCGCTGCACCTCACACTACCTGCCCCTCACCCGCTGCCCCTCACCCGCTGCCCCTCACCCGCTGCGCCTCACACTACCTGCCCTCACCCGCTGCACCTCACACTACCTGCCCTCACCCGCTGCACCTCACACTACCTGCCCTCACCCGCTGCACCTCACACTACCTGCCCTCACCCGCTGCACCTCACACTACCTGCCCCTCACCCGCTGCACCTCACACTACCTGCCCTCACCCGCTGCACCTCACACTACCTGCCCTCACCCGCTGCACCTCACACTACCTGCCCCTCACCCGCTGCACCTCACACTACCTGCCCCCCACCCGCTGCACCTCACACTACCTGCCCCTCACCCGCTGCACCTCACACTACCTGCCCTCACCCGCTGCACCTAACACTACCTGCCCCTCACCCGCTGCACCTCACACTACCTGCCCCTCACCCGCTGCACCTCACACTACCTGCCCTCACCCGCTGCACCTCACACTACCTGCCCCTCACCCGCTGCACCTCACACTACCTGCCCCCCACCCGCTGCACCTCACACTACCTGCCCCTCACCCGCTGCACCTCACACTACCTGCCCTCACCCGCTGCACCTCACACTACCTGCCCCTCACCCGCTGCACCTCACACTACCTGCCCTCACCCGCTGCACCTCACACTACCTGCCCCTCACCCGCTGCACCTCACACTACCTGCCCTCACCCGCTGCACCTCACACTACCTGCCCCTCACCCGCTGCACCTCACACTACCTGCCCTCACCCGCTGCACCTCACACTACCTGCCCTCACCCGCTGCCCCTCACACTGCCACCCCTCACCCGCTGCACCTCACACTACCTGCCCCTCACCCTCTGCACCTCACACTACCTGCCCCTCACCCGCTGCACCTCACACTACCTGCCCTCACCCGCTGCACCTCACACTACCTGCCCCTCACCCGCTGCACCTCACACTACCTGCCCTCACCCGCTGCCCCTCACACTGCCACCCCTCACCCGCTGCACCTCACACTACCTGCCCCTCACCCGCTGCACCTCACACTACCTGCCCCTCACCCGCTGCACCTCACACTACCTGCCCTCACCCGCTGCACCTCACACTACCTGCCCCTCACCCGCTGCACCTCACACTACCTACCCTCACCCGCTGCCCCTCACACTGCCACCCCTCACCCGCTGCACCTCACACTACCTGCCCCTCACCCGCTGCACCTCACACTACCTGCCCCTCACCCGCTGCACCTCACACTACCTGCCCTCACCCGCTGCACCTCACACTACCTGCCCTCACCCACTGCACCTCACACTGCCTGCCCCTCACCCTACCTGCCCCTCACCCGCTGCACCTCACACTACCTGCCCTCACCCTACCTGCCCCTCACCCGCTGCACCTCACACTGCCACCCCTCACCCTACCTGCCCCTCACCCGCTGCACCTCACACTACCTGTCCTCACCCGCTCGCCTCACACTACCTGCCCCTCACCCGCTGCGCCTCACACTACCTGCCCTCACCCGCTGCGCCTCACACTACCTGCCCTCACCCGCTGCACCTCACACTACCTGCCCCTCACCCGCTGCACCTCACACTACCTGCCCTCACCCGCTGCACCTCACACTACCTGCCCTCACCCGCTGCGCCTCACACTACCTGCCCTCACCCGCTGCACCTCACACTACCTGCCCCTCACCCGCTGCACCTCACACTACCTGCCCCTCACCCGCTGCACCTCACACTACCTGCCCCTCACCCGCTGCGCCTCACACTACCTGCCCTCACCCGCTGCACCTCACACTACCTGCCCCTCACCCGCTGCACCTCACACTACCTGCCCTCACCCGCTGCGCCTCACACTACCTGCCCTCACCCGCTGCGCCTCACACTACCTGCCCTCACCCGCTGCACCTCACACTACCTGCCCCTCACCCGCTGCACCTCACACTACCTGCCCCTCACCCGCTGCACCTCACACTACCTGCCCCTCACCCGCTGCACCTCACACTACCTGCCCTCACCCGCTGCGCCTCACACTACCTGCCCTCACCCGCTGCACCTCACACTACCTGCCCCTCACCCGCTGCACCTCACACTACCTGCCCTCACCCGCTGCACCTCACACTACCTGCCCTCACCCGCTGCGCCTCACACTACCTGCCCTCACCCGCTGCACCTCACACTACCTGCCCCTCACCCGCTGCACCTCACACTACCTGCCCCTCACCCGCTGCACCTCACACTACCTGCCCTCACCCGCTGCACTTCACACTACCTGCCCTCACCCGCTGCACCTCACACTGCCTGCCCCTCACCCTACCTGCCCCTCACCCGCTGCACCTCACACTACCTGCCCTCACCCGCTGCACCTCACACTGCCTGCCCTTCACCCGCTGCACCTCACACTGCCACCCCTCACCCACTGCACCTCACACTACCTGCCCTCACCCGCTGCACCTCACACTACCTGCCCCTCACCCGCTCGCCTCACACTACCTGCCCTCACCCGCTGCACCTCACACTACCTGCCCCTCACCCGCTCGCCTCACACTACCTGCCCTCACCCGCTGCACCTCACACTACCTGCCCTCACCCGCTGCACCTCACACTACCTGCCCTCACCCGCTCGCCTCACACTACCTGCCCCTCACCCGCTGCACCTCACACTGCCTGCCCTCACCCGCTGCACCTCACACTACCTGCCCTCACCCGCTGCGCCTCACACTACCTGCCCTCACCCACTGCACCTCACACTACCTGCCCTCACCCGCTCGCCTCACACTACCTGCCCCTCACCCGCTGCACCTCACACTACCTGCCCTCACCCGCTGCACCTCACACTACCTGCCCCTCACCCGCTGCACCTCACACTACCTGCCCTCACCCGCTGCACCTCACACTACCTGCCCCTCACCCGCTGCACCTCACACTACCTGCCCTCACCCGCTGCCCCTCACACTGCCACCCCTCACCCGCTGCACCTCACACTACCTGCCCCTCACCCTCTGCACCTCACACTACCTGCCCCTCACCCGCTGCACCTCACACTACCTGCCCTCACCCGCTGCACCTCACACTACCTGCCCCTCACCCGCTGCACCTCACACTACCTGCCCTCACCCGCTGCCCCTCACACTGCCACCCCTCACCCGCTGCACCTCACACTACCTGCCCCTCACCCGCTGCACCTCACACTACCTGCCCCTCACCCGCTGCACCTCACACTACCTGCCCTCACCCGCTGCACCTCACACTACCTGCCCCTCACCCGCTGCACCTCACACTACCTGCCCTCACCCGCTGCCCCTCACACTGCCACCCCTCACCCGCTGCACCTCACACTACCTGCCCCTCACCCGCTGCACCTCACACTACCTGCCCCTCACCCGCTGCACCTCACACTACCTGCCCTCACCCGCTGCACCTCACACTGCCTGCCCTCACCCACTGCACCTCACACTGCCTGCCCCTCACCCTACCTGCCCCTCACCCGCTGCACCTCACACTACCTGCCCTCACCCTACCTGCCCCTCACCCACTGCGCCTCACACTGCCACCCCTCACCCTACCTGCCCCTCACCCGCTGCACCTCACACTGCCACCCCTCACCCTACCTGCCCCTCACCCGCTGCACCTCACACTGCCACGTCTCACCCGCTGCACCTAACCCTACCTGTCCCTCACCCGCTGCCCCTCACCCTACCTGCCCTTCACCCGCTGCACCTCACACTACCTGCCCTCACCCGCTGCGCCTCACACTACCTGCCCTCACCCACTGCACCTCACACTACCTGTCCTCACCCGCTCGCCTCACACTACCTGCCCCTCACCCGCTGCGCCTCACACTACCTGCCCTCACCCGCTGCGCCTCACACTACCTGCCCTCACCCGCTGCACCTCACACTACCTGCCCCTCACCCGCTGCACCTCACACTACCTGCCCTCACCCGCTGCACCTCACACTACCTGCCCTCACCCGCTGCGCCTCACACTACCTGCCCTCACCCGCTGCGCCTCACACTACCTGCCCTCACCCGCTGCACCTCACACTACCTGCCCCTCACCCGCTGCACCTCACACTACCTGCCCCTCACCCGCTGCGCCTCACACTACCTGCCCTCACCCGCTGCACCTCACACTACCTGCCCCTCACCCGCTGCACCTCACACTACCTGCCCTCACCCGCTGCACCTCACACTACCTGCCCTCACCCGCTGCGCCTCACACTACCTGCCCTCACCCGCTGCACCTCACACTACCTGCCCCTCACCCGCTGCACCTCACACTACCTGCCCCTCACCCGCTGCACCTCACACTACCTGCCCCTCACCCGCTGCACCTCACACTACCTGCCCCTCACCCGCTGCGCCTCACACTACCTGCCCTCACCCGCTGCACCTCACACTACCTGCCCCTCACCCGCTGCACCTCACACTACCTGCCCTCACCCGCTGCACCTCACACTACCTGCCCTCACCCGCTGCGCCTCACACTACCTGCCCTCACCCGCTGCACCTCACACTACCTGCCCCTCACCCGCTGCACCTCACACTACCTGCCCCTCACCCGCTGCACCTCACACTACCTGCCCTCACCCGCTGCACTTCACACTACCTGCCCTCACCCGCTGCACCTCACACTGCCTGCCCCTCACCCTACCTGCCCCTCACCCGCTGCACCTCACACTACCTGCCCTCACCCGCTGCACCTCACACTGCCTGCCCTTCACCCGCTGCACCTCACACTGCCACCCATCACCCACTGCACCTCACACTACCTGCCCTCACCCGCTGCACCTCACACTACCTGCCCCTCACCCGCTCGCCTCACACTACCTGCCCTCACCCGCTGCACCTCACACTACCTGCCCCTCACCCGCTCGCCTCACACTACCTGCCCTCACCCGCTGCACCTCACACTACCTGCCCTCACCCGCTGCACCTCACACTACCTGCCCTCACCCGCTCGCCTCACACTACCTGCCCCTCACCCGCTGCACCTCACACTGCCTGCCCTCACCCGCTGCACCTCACACTACCTGCCCTCACCCGCTGCGCCTCACAGTACCTGCCCTCACCCACTGCACCTCACACTACCTGCCCTCACCCGCTCGCCTCACACTACCTGCCCCTCACCCGCTGCGCCTCACACTACCTGCCCTCACCCGCTGCGCCTCACACTACCTGCCCTCACCCGCTGCACCTCACACTACCTGCCCTCACCCGCTGCACCTCACACTACCTGCCCTCACCCGCTCGCCTCACACTACCTGCCCTCATCTGCTCGCCTCATACTACCTGCCCCTCACCCGCTGCACTTCACACATCCTGCCCTCACCCGCTGCGCCTCACACTACCTGCCCTCACCCGCTCGCCTCACACTACCTGCCCTCACCCGCTCGCCTCACACTACCTGCCCTCATCTGCTCGCCTCATACTACCTGCCCCATACCCGCTGCACTTCACACTACCTGCCCTCACCCGCTCGCCTCACACTACCTGCCCTCACCCGCTCGCCTCACACTACCTGCCCTCACCCGCTGCGCCTCACACTACCTGCCCTCACCCGCTGCGCCTCACACTACCTGCCCCTCACCCGCTGCACCTCACACTACCTTCCCTCACCCGCTGCGCCTCACACTACCTGCCCTCACCGGCTGCGCCTCACACTACCTGCCCCTCACCCGCTCGCCTCACACTACCTGCCCTCACCCGCTGCGCCTCACACTACCTCCCTTCACCCGCTGCACCTCACACTACCTGCCCCTCACCCACTGCACCTCACACTACCTGCCCTCACCCGCTCGCCTCACACTACCTGCCCTCACCCCCTGCACCTCACACTACCTGCCCTCACCCACTGCACCTCACACTACCTGCCCTCACCCGCTCGCCTCACACTACCTGCCCCTCACCCGCTGCGCCTCACACTACCTGCCCCTCACCCGCTGCACCTCAAACTGCCTGCCCTCACCCGCTGCACCTCACACTACCTGCCCTCACCCGCTGCGCCTCACACTACTTGCCCTCACCCACTGCACCTCACACTACCTGCCTTTACCCGCTCGCCTCACACTACCTGCCCCTTACCCGCTGCGCCTCACACTACCTGCCCTCACCCGCTGCGCCTCACACTACCTGCCCTCACCCGCTGCACCTCACACTACCTGCCCTCACCCGCTGCACCTCACACTACCTGCCCTCACCCGCTTGCCTCACACTATCTGCCCTCATCTGCTCGCCTCATACTACCTGCCCCTCACCCGCTGCACTTCACACTACCTGCCCTCACCCGCTGCGCCTCACACTACCTGCCCTCACCCGCTCGCCTCACACTACCTGCCCTCACCCGCTGCACCTCACACTACCTGCCCCTCACCCGCTGCACCTCACACTACCTGCCCCTCACCCGCTGCACCTCACACTACCTGCCCTCACCCGCTGCACCTCACACTACCTGCCCTCACCCGCTGCACCTCACACTGCCTGCCCCTCACCCTACCTGCCCCTCACCCGCTGCACCTCACACTACCTGCCCTCACCCGCTGCACCTCACACTGCCTGCCCCTCACCCTACCTGCCCTTCACCCGCTGCACCTCACACTGCCACCCCTCACCCACTGCGCCTCACACTGCCACCCCTCACCCTACCTGCCCCTCACCCGCTGCACCTCACACTGCCACCCCTCACCCTACCTGCCCCTCACCCGCTGCACCTCACACTGACACCCCTCACCCGCTGCACCTCACACTACCTGCCCCTCACCCTACCTGTCCCTCACCCGCTGCCCCTCACCCTACCTGCCCTTCACCCGCTGCACCTCACACTACCTGCCCTCACCCGCTGCACCTCACACTACCTGCCCTCACCCGCTGCGCCTCACCCAACCTGCCCTTCACCCGCTGCACCTCACACTACCTGCCCTCACCCTACCTGCCCTTCACCCGCTGCACCTCACACTACCTGCCCTCACCCGCTGCACCTCACACTACCTGCCCTCACCCGCTCGCCTCACACTACCTGCCCCTCACCCGCTGCACCTCACACTGCCTGCCCTCACCCGCTGCACCTCACACTACCTGCCCTCACCCGCTGCGCCTCACACTACCTGCCCTCACCCACTGCACCTCACACTACCTGCCCTCACCCGCTCGCCTCACACTACCTGCCCCTCACCCGCTGCGTCTCACACTACCTGCCCTCACCCGCTGCACCTCACACTACCTGCCCTCACCCGCTGCACCTCACACTACCTGCCCTCACCCGCTCGCCTCACACTACCTGCCCCTCACCCGCTGCACCTCACACTGCCTGCCCTCACCCGCTGCACCTCACACTACCTGCCCTCACCCGCTGCGCCTCACACTACCTGCCCTCACCCACTGCACCTCACACTACCTGCTCTCACCCGCTCGCCTCACACTACCTGCCCCTCACCCGCTGCACCTCACACTACCTGCCCTCACCCGCTGCACCTCACACTACCTGCCCCTCACCCGCTGCACCTCACACTACCTGCCCTCACCCGCTGCACCTCACACTACCTGCCCCTCACCCGCTGCACCTCACACTACCTGCCCTCACCCGCTGCCCCTCACACTGCCACCCCTCACCCGCTGCACCTCACACTACCTGCCCCTCACCCTCTGCACCTCACACTACCTGCCCCTCACCCGCTGCACCTCACACTACCTGCCCTCACCCGCTGCACCTCACACTACCTGCCCCTCACCCGCTGCACCTCACACTACCTGCCCTCACCCGCTGCCCCTCACACTGCCACCCCTCACCCGCTGCACCTCACACTACCTGCCCCTCACCCGCTGCACCTCACACTACCTGCCCCTCACCCGCTGCACCTCACACTACCTGCCCTCACCCGCTGCACCTCACACTACCTGCCCCTCACCCGCTGCACCTCACACTACCTGCCCTCACCCGCTGCCCCTCACACTGCCACCCCTCACCCGCTGCACCTCACACTACCTGCCCCTCACCCGCTGCACCTCACACTACCTGCCCCTCACCCGCTGCACCTCACACTACCTGCCCTCACCCGCTGCACCTCACACTACCTGCCCTCACCCACTGCACCTCACACTGCCTGCCCCTCACCCTACCTGCCCCTCACCCGCTGCACCTCACACTACCTGCCCTCACCCTACCTGCCCCTCACCCACTGCGCCTCACACTGCCACCCCTCACCCTACCTGCCCCTCACCCGCTGCACCTCACACTGCCACCCCTCACCCTACCTGCCCCTCTCCCGCTGCACCTCACACTGCCACGTCTCACCCGCTGCACCTAACCCTACCTGTCCCTCACCCGCTGCCCCTCACCCTACCTGCCCTTCACCCGCTGCACCTCACACTACCTGCCCTCACCCGCTGCGCCTCACACTACCTGCCCTCACCCACTGCACCTCACACTACCTGTCCTCACCCGCTCGCCTCACACTACCTGCCCCTCACCCGCTGCGCCTCACACTACCTGCCCTCACCCGCTGCGCCTCACACTACCTGCCCTCACCCGCTGCACCTCACACTACCTGCCCCTCACCCGCTGCACCTCACACTACCTGCCCTCACCCGCTGCACCTCACACTACCTGCCCTCACCCGCTGCGCCTCACACTACCTGCCCTCACCCGCTGCGCCTCACACTACCTGCCCTCACCCGCTGCACCTCACACTACCTGCCCCTCACCCGCTGCACCTCACACTACCTGCCCCTCACCCGCTGCGCCTCACACTACCTGCCCTCACCCGCTGCACCTCACACTACCTGCCCCTCACCCGCTGCACCTCACACTACCTGCCCTCACCCGCTGCACCTCACACTACCTGCCCTCACCCGCTGCGCCTCACACTACCTGCCCTCACCCGCTGCACCTCACACTACCTGCCCCTCACCCGCTGCACCTCACACTACCTGCCCCTCACCCGCTGCACCTCACACTACCTGCCCCTCACCCGCTGCACCTCACACTACCTGCCCCTCACCCGCTGCGCCTCACACTACCTGCCCTCACCCGCTGCACCTCACACTACCTGCCCCTCACCCGCTGCACCTCACACTACCTGCCCTCACCCGCTGCACCTCACACTACCTGCCCTCACCCGCTGCGCCTCACACTACCTGCCCTCACCCGCTGCACCTCACACTACCTGCCCCTCACCCGCTGCACCTCACACTACCTGCCCCTCACCCGCTGCACCTCACACTACCTGCCCTCACCCGCTGCACTTCACACTACCTGCCCTCA
Source organism: Rhinoderma darwinii (assembly GCF_050947455.1). Taxonomy (NCBI): domain Eukaryota; kingdom Metazoa; phylum Chordata; class Amphibia; order Anura; family Rhinodermatidae; genus Rhinoderma; species Rhinoderma darwinii. The sequence goes on along the minus strand of NC_134687.1, from coordinate 37,490,787 downwards.
CCCGCTGCACCTCACACTGCCTGCCCCTCACCCTACCTGCCCCTCACCCGCTGCACCTCACACTACCTGCCCTCACCCGCTGCACCTCACACTGCCTGCCCTTCACCCGCTGCACCTCACACTGCCACCCCTCACCCACTGCACCTCACACTACCTGCCCTCACCCGCTGCACCTCACACTACCTGCCCCTCACCCGCTCGCCTCACACTACCTGCCCTCACCCGCTGCACCTCACACTACCTGCCCCTCACCCGCTCGCCTCACACTACCTGCCCTCACCCGCTGCACCTCACACTACCTGCCCTCACCCGCTGCACCTCACACTACCTGCCCTCACCCGCTCGCCTCACACTACCTGCCCCTCACCCGCTGCACCTCACACTGCCTGCCCTCACCCGCTGCACCTCACACTACCTGCCCTCACCCGCTGCGCCTCACAGTACCTGCCCTCACCCACTGCACCTCACACTACCTGCCCTCACCCGCTCGCCTCACACTACCTGCCCCTCACCCGCTGCGCCTCACACTACCTGCCCTCACCCGCTGCGCCTCACACTACCTGCCCTCACCCGCTGCACCTCACACTACCTGCCCTCACCCGCTGCACCTCACACTACCTGCCCTCACCCGCTCGCCTCACACTACCTGCCCTCATCTGCTCGCCTCATACTACCTGCCCCTCACCCGCTGCACTTCACAAATCCTGCCCTCACCCGCTGCGCCTCACACTACCTGCCCTCACCCGCTCGCCTCACACTACCTGCCCTCACCCGCTCGCCTCACACTACCTGCCCTCATCTGCTCGCCTCATACTACCTGCCCCTCACCCGCTGCACTTCACACTACCTGCCCTCACCCGCTGCGCCTCACACTACCTGCCCTCACCCGCTCGCCTCACACTACCTGCCCTCACCCGCTCGCCTCACACTACCTGCCCTCACCCGCTGCGCCTCACACTACCTGCCCTCACCCGCTGCGCCTCACACTACCTGCCCCTCACCCGCTGCACCTCACACTACCTTCCCTCACCCGCTGCGCCTCACACTACCTGCCCTCACCGGCTGCGCCTCACACTACCTGCCCCTCACCCGCTCGCCTCACACTACCTGCCCTCACCCGCTGCGCCTCACACTACCTGCCTTCACCCGCTGCACCTCACACTACCTGCCCCTCACCCACTGCACCTCACACTACCTGCCCTCACCCGCTCGCCTCACACTACCTGCCCTCACCCCCTGCACCTCACACTACCTGCCCTCACCCACTGCACCTCACACTACCTGCCCTCACCCGCTCGCCTCACACTACCTGCCCCTCACCCGCTACGCCTCACACTACCTGCCCCTCACCCGCTGCACCTCAAACTGCCTGCCCTCACCCGCTGCACCTCACACTACCTGCCCTCACCCGCTGCGCCTCACACTACTTGCCCTCACCCACTGCACCTCACACTACCTGCCTTTACCCGCTCGCCTCACACTACCTGCCCCTTACCCGCTGCGCCTCACACTACCTGCCCTCACCCGCTGCGCCTCACACTACCTGCCCTCACCCGCTGCACCTCACACTACCTGCCCTCACCCGCTGCACCTCACACTACCTGCCCTCACCCGCTTGCCTCACACTATCTGCCCTCATCTGCTCGCCTCATACTACCTGCCCCTCACCCGCTGCACTTCACACTACCTGCCCTCACCCGCTGCGCCTCACACTACCTGCCCTCACCCGCTCGCCTCACACTACCTGCCCTCACCCGCTGCACCTCACACTACCTGCCCCTCACCCGCTGCACCTCACACTACCTGCCCCTCACCCGCTGCACCTCACACTACCTGCCCTCACCCGCTGCACCTCACACTACCTGCCCTCACCCGCTGCACCTCACACTGCCTGCCCCTCACCCTACCTGCCTCTCACCCGCTGCACCTCACACTACCTGCCCTCACCCGCTGCACCTCACACTGCCTGCCCCTCACCCTACCTGCCCTTCACCCGCTGCACCTCACACTGCCACCCCTCACCCACTGCGCCTCACACTGCCACCCCTCACCCTACCTGCCCCTCACCTGCTGCACCTCACACTGCCACCCCTCACCCTACCTGCCCCTCACCCGCTGCACCTCACACTGACACCCCTCACCCGCTGCACCTCACACTACCTGCCCCTCACCCTACCTGTCCCTCACCCGCTGCCCCTCACCCTACCTGCCCTTCACCCGCTGCACCTCACACTACCTGCCCTCACCCGCTGCACCTCACACTACCTGCCCTCACCCGCTGCGCCTCACCCAACCTGCCCTTCACCCGCTGCACCTCACACTACCTGCCCTCACCCTACCTGCCCTTCACCCGCTGCACCTCACACTACCTGCCCTCACCCGCTGCACCTCACACTACCTGCCCTCACCCGCTCGCCTCACACTACCTGCCCCTCACCCGCTGCACCTCACACTGCCTGCCCTCACCCGCTGCACCTCACACTACCTGCCCTCACCCGCTGCGCCTCACACTACCTGCCCTCACCCACTGCACCTCACACTACCTGCCCTCACCCGCTCGCCTCACACTACCTGCCCCTCACCCGCTGCGTCTCACACTACCTGCCCTCACCCGCTGCGCCTCACACTACCTGCCCTCACCCGCTGCACCTCACACTACCTGCCCTCACCCGCTGCACCTCACACTACCTGCCCCTCACCCGCTGCACCTCACACTACCTGCCCCTCACCCGCTGCACCTCACACTACCTGCCCCTCACCCGCTGCACCTCACACTACCTGCCCTCACCCGCTGCGCCTCACACTACCTGCCCTCACCCGCTGCACCTCACACTACCTGCCCCTCACCCGCTGCACCTCACACTACCTGCCCTCACCCGCTGCACCTCACACTACCTGCCCTCACCCGCTGCGCCTCACACTACCTGCCCTCACCCGCTGCACCTCACACTACCTGCCCCTCACCCGCTGCACCTCACACTACCTGCCCCTCACCCGCTGCACCTCAAACTACCTGCCCTCACCCGCTGCACTTCACACTACCTGCCCTCACCCGCTGCACCTCACACTGCCTGCCCCTCACCCTACCTGCCCCTCACCCGCTGCACCTCACTACCTGCCCTCACCCGCTGCACCTCACACTGCCTGCCCTTCACCCGCTGCACCTCACACTGCCACCCCTCACCCACTGCACCTCACACTACCTGCCCTCACCCGCTGCACCTCACACTACCTGCCCCTCACCCGCTCGCCTCACACTACCTGCCCTCACCCGCTGCACCTCACACTACCTGCCCCTCACCCGCTCGCCTCACACTACCTGCCCTCACCCGCTGCACCTCACACTACCTGCCCTCACCCGCTGCACCTCACACTACCTGCCCTCACCCGCTCGCCTCACACTACCTGCCCCTCACCCGCTGCACCTCACACTGCCTGCCCTCACCCGCTGCACCTCACACTACCTGCCCTCACCCGCTGCGCCTCACACTACCTGCCCTCACCCACTGCACCTCACACTACCTGCCCTCACCCGCTCGCCTCACACTACCTGCCCCTCACCCGCTGCACCTCACACTACCTGCCCTCACCCGCTGCACCTCACACTACCTGCCCCTCACCCGCTGCACCTCACACTACCTGCCCTCACCCGCTGCACCTCACACTACCTGCCCCTCACCCGCTGCACCTCACACTACCTGCCCTCACCCGCTGCCCCTCACACTGCCACCCCTCACCCGCTGCACCTCACACTACCTGCCCCTCACCCTCTGCACCTCACACTACCTGCCCCTCACCCGCTGCACCTCACACTACCTGCCCTCACCCGCTGCACCTCACACTACCTGCCCCTCACCCGCTGCACCTCACACTACCTGCCCTCACCCGCTGCCCCTCACACTGCCACCCCTCACCCGCTGCACCTCACACTACCTGCCCCTCACCCGCTGCACCTCACACTACCTGCCCCTCACCCGCTGCACCTCACACTACCTGCCCTCACCCGCTGCACCTCACACTACCTGCCCCTCACCCGCTGCACCTCACACTACCTGCCCTCACCCGCTGCCCCTCACACTGCCACCCCTCACCCGCTGCACCTCACACTACCTGCCCCTCACCCGCTGTACCTCACACTACCTGCCCCTCACCCGCTGCACCTCACACTACCTGCCCTCACCCGCTGCACCTCACACTACCTGCCCTCACCCACTGCACCTCACACTGCCTGCCCCTCACCCTACCTGCCCCTCACCCGCTGCACCTCACACTACCTGCCCTCACCCTACCTGCCCCTCACCCACTGCGCCTCACACTACCACCCCTCACCCTACCTGCCCCTCACCCGCTGCACCTCACACTGCCACCCCTCACCCTACCTGCCCCTCACCCGCTGCACCTCACACTGCCACGTCTCACCCGCTGCACCTAACCCTACCTGTCCCTCACCCGCTGCCCCTCACCCTACCTGCCCTTCACCCGCTGCACCTCACACTACCTGCCCTCACCCGCTGCGCCTCACACTACCTGCCCTCACCCACTGCACCTCACACTACCTGTCCTCACCCGCTCGCCTCACACTACCTGCCCCTCACCCGCTGCGCCTCACACTACCTGCCCTCACCCGCTGCGCCTCACACTACCTGCCCTCACCCGCTGCACCTCACACTACCTGCCCCTCACCCGCTGCACCTCACACTACCTGCCCTCACCCGCTGCACCTCACACTACCTGCCCTCACCCGCTGCGCCTCACACTACCTGCCCTCACCCGCTGCACCTCACACTACCTGCCCCTCACCCGCTGCACCTCACACTACCTGCCCCTCACCCGCTGCACCTCACACTACCTGCCCCTCACCCGCTGCGCCTCACACTACCTGCCCTCACCCGCTGCACCTCACACTACCTGCCCCTCACCCGCTGCACCTCACACTACCTGCCCTCACCCGCTGCACCTCACACTACCTGCCCTCACCCGCTGCGCCTCACACTACCTGCCCTCACCCGCTGCACCTCACACTACCTGCCCCTCACCCGCTGCACCTCACACTACCTGCCCCTCACCCGCTGCACCTCACACTACCTGCCCCTCACCCGCTGCACCTCACACTACCTGCCCTCACCCGCTGCGCCTCACACTACCTGCCCTCACCCGCTGCGCCTCACACTACCTGCCCTCACCCGCTGCACCTCACACTACCTGCCCCTCACCCGCTGCACCTCACACTACCTGCCCCTCACCCGCTGCACCTCACACTACCTGCCCTCACCCGCTGCACTTCACACTACCTGCCCTCACCCGCTGCACCTCACACTGCCTGCCCCTCACCCTACCTGCCCCTCACCCGCTGCACCTCACACTACCTGCCCTCACCCGCTGCACCTCACACTGCCTGCCCTTCACCCGCTGCACCTCACACTGCCACCCCTCACCCACTGCACCTCACACTACCTGCCCTCACCCGCTGCACCTCACACTACCTGCCCTCACCCGCTGCACCTCACACTACCTGCCCCTCACCCGCTCGCCTCACACTACCTGCCCTCACCCGCTGCACCTCACACTACCTGCCCTCACCCGCTGCACCTCACACTACCTGCCCTCACCCGCTCGCCTCACACTACCTGCCCCTCACCCGCTGCACCTCACACTGCCTGCCCTCACCCGCTGCACCTCACACTACCTGCCCTCACCCGCTGCGCCTCACACTACCTGCCCTCACCCACTGCACCTCACACTACCTGCCCTCACCCGCTCGCCTCACACTACCTGCCCCTCACCCGCTGCGCCTCACACTACCTGCCCTCACCCGCTGCGCCTCACACTACCTGCCCTCACCCGCTGCACCTCACACTACCTGCCCTCACCCGCTGCACCTCACACTACCTGCCCTCACCCGCTCGCCTCACACTACCTGCCCTCATCTGCTCGCCTCATACTACCTGCCCCTCACCCGCTGCACTTCACACATCCTGCCCTCACCCGCTGCGCCTTACACTACCTGCCCTCACCCGCTCGCCTCACACTACCTGCCCTCACCCGCTCGCCTCACACTACCTGCCCTCATCTGCTCGCCTCATACTACCTGCCCCTCACCCGCTGCACTTCACACTACCTGCCCTCACCCGCTGCGCCTCACACTACCTGCCCTCACCCGCTCGCCTCACACTACCTGCCCTCACCCGCTCGCCTCACACTACCTGCCCTCACCCGCTGCGCCTCACACTACCTGCCCTCACCCGCTGCGCCTCACACTACCTGCCCCTCACCCGCTGCACCTCACACTACCTTCCCTCACCCGCTGCGCCTCACACTACCTGCCCTCACCGGCTGCGCCTCACACTACCTGCCCCTCACCCGCTCGCCTCACACTACCTGCCCTCACCCGCTGCGCCTCACACTACCTGCCTTCACCCGCTGCACCTCACACTACCTGCCCCTCACCCACTGCACCTCACACTACCTGCCCTCACCCGCTCGCCTCACACTACCTGCCCTCACCCCCTGCACCTCACACTACCTGCCCTCACCCACTGCACCTCACACTACCTGCCCTCACCCGCTCGCCTCACACTACCTGCCCCTCACCCGCTGCGCCTCACACTACCTGCCCCTCACCCGCTGCACCTCAAACTGCCTGCCCTCACCCGCTGCACCTCACACTACCTGCCCTCACCCGCTGCGCCTCACACTACCTGCCCTCACCCACTGCACCTCACACTACCTGCCTTTACCCGCTCGCCTCACACTACCTGCCCCTTACCCGCTGCGCCTCACACTACCTGCCCTCACCCGCTGCGCCTCACACTACCTGCCCTCACCCGCTGCACCTCACACTACCTGCCCTCACCCGCTGCACCTCACACTACCTGCCCTCACCCGCTTGCCTCACACTATCTGCCCTCATCTGCTCGCCTCATACTACCTGCCCCTCACCCGCTGCACTTCACACTACCTGCCCTCACCCGCTGCGCCTCACACTACCTGCCCTCACCCGCTCGCCTCACACTACCTGCCCTCACCCGCTGCACCTCACACTACCTGCCCCTCACCCGCTGCACTTCACACTACCTGCCCCTCACCCGCTGCACCTCACACTACCTGCCCCTCACCCGCTGCACCTCACACTACCTGCCCTCACCCGCTGCACCTCACACTACCTGCCCTCACCCGCTGCGCCTCACACTACCTGCCCTCACCCGCTGCACCTCACACTACCTGCCCCTCACCCGCTGCACCTCACACTACCTGCCCCTCACCCGCTGCACCTCACACTACCTGCCCCTCACCCGCTGCGCCTCACACTACCTGCCCTCACCCGCTGCACCTCACACTACCTGCCCCTCACCCGCTGCACCTCACACTACCTGCCCTCACCCGCTGCACCTCACACTACCTGCCCTCACCCGCTGCGCCTCACACTACCTGCCCTCACCCGCTGCACCTCACACTACCTGCCCCTCACCCGCTGCACCTCACACTACCTGCCCCTCACCCGCTGCACCTCACACTACCTGCCCCTCACCCGCTGCACCTCACACTACCTGCCCTCACCCGCTGCGCCTCACACTACCTGCCCTCACCCGCTGCGCCTCACACTACCTGCCCTCACCCGCTGCACCTCACACTACCTGCCCCTCACCCGCTGCACCTCACACTACCTGCCCCTCACCCGCTGCACCTCACACTACCTGCCCTCACCCGCTGCACTTCACACTACCTGCCCTCACCCGCTGCACCTCACACTGCCTGCCCCTCACCCTACCTGCCCCTCACCCGCTGCACCTCACACTACCTGCCCTCACCCGCTGCACCTCACACTGCCTGCCCTTCACCCGCTGCACCTCACACTGCCACCCCTCACCCACTGCACCTCACACTACCTGCCCTCACCCGCTGCACCTCACACTACCTGCCCTCACCCGCTGCACCTCACACTACCTGCCCCTCACCCGCTCGCCTCACACTACCTGCCCTCACCCGCTGCACCTCACACTACCTGCCCTCACCCGCTGCACCTCACACTACCTGCCCTCACCCGCTCGCCTCACACTACCTGCCCCTCACCCGCTGCACCTCACACTGCCTGCCCTCACCCGCTGCACCTCACACTACCTGCCCTCACCCGCTGCGCCTCACACTACCTGCCCTCACCCACTGCACCTCACACTACCTGCCCTCACCCGCTCGCCTCACACTACCTGCCCCTCACCCGCTGCGCCTCACACTACCTGCCCTCACCCGCTGCGCCTCACACTACCTGCCCTCACCCGCTGCACCTCACACTACCTGCCCTCACCCGCTGCACCTCACACTACCTGCCCTCACCCGCTCGCCTCACACTACCTGCCCTCATCTGCTCGCCTCATACTACCTGCCCCTCACCCGCTGCACTTCACACATCCTGCCCTCACCCGCTGCGCCTTACACTACCTGCCCTCACCCGCTCGCCTCACACTACCTGCCCTCACCCGCTCGCCTCACACTACCTGCCCTCATCTGCTCGCCTCATACTACCTGCCCCTCACCCGCTGCACTTCACACTACCTGCCCTCACCCGCTGCGCCTCACACTACCTGCCCTCACCCGCTCGCCTCACACTACCTGCCCTCACCCGCTCGCCTCACACTACCTGCCCTCACCCGCTGCGCCTCACACTACCTGCCCTCACCCGCTGCGCCTCACACTACCTGCCCCTCACCCGCTGCACCTCACACTACCTTCCCTCACCCGCTGCGCCTCACACTACCTGCCCTCACCGGCTGCGCCTCACACTACCTGCCCCTCACCCGCTCGCCTCACACTACCTGCCCTCACCCGCTGCGCCTCACACTACCTGCCTTCACCCGCTGCACCTCACACTACCTGCCCCTCACCCACTGCACCTCACACTACCTGCCCTCACCCGCTCGCCTCACACTACCTGCCCTCACCCCCTGCACCTCACACTACCTGCCCTCACCCACTGCACCTCACACTACCTGCCCTCACCCGCTCGCCTCACACTACCTGCCCCTCACCCGCTGCGCCTCACACTACCTGCCCCTCACCCGCTGCACCTCAAACTGCCTGCCCTCACCCGCTGCACCTCACACTACCTGCCCTCACCCGCTGCGCCTCACACTACCTGCCCTCACCCACTGCACCTCACACTACCTGCCTTTACCCGCTCGCCTCACACTACCTGCCCCTTACCCGCTGCGCCTCACACTACCTGCCCTCACCCGCTGCGCCTCACACTACCTGCCCTCACCCGCTGCACCTCACACTACCTGCCCTCACCCGCTGCACCTCACACTACCTGCCCTCACCCGCTTGCCTCACACTATCTGCCCTCATCTGCTCGCCTCATACTACCTGCCCCTCACCCGCTGCACTTCACACTACCTGCCCTCACCCGCTGCGCCTCACACTACCTGCCCTCACCCGCTCGCCTCACACTACCTGCCCTCACCCGCTGCACCTCACACTACCTGCCCCTCACCCGCTGCACTTCACACTACCTGCCCCTCACCCGCTGCACCTCACACTACCTGCCCCTCACCCGCTGCACCTCACACTACCTGCCCTCACCCGCTGCACCTCACACTACCTGCCCTCACCCGCTGCACCTCACACTGCCTGCCCCTCACCCTACCTGCCCCTCACCCGCTGCACCTCACACTACCTGCCCTCACCCGCTGCACCTCACACTGCCTGCCCCTCACCCTACCTGCCCTTCACCCGCTGCACCTCACACTGCCACCCCTCACCCACTGCGCCTCACACTGCCACCCCTCACCCTACCTGCCCCTCACCCGCTGCACCTCACACTGCCACCCCTCACCCTACCTGCCCCTCACCCGCTGCACCTCACACTGACACCCCTCACCCGCTGCACCTCACACTACCTGCCCCTCACCCTACCTGTCCCTCACCCGCTGCCCCTCACCCTACCTGCCCTTCACCCGCTGCACCTCACACTACCTGCCCTCACCCGCTGCACCTCACACTACCTGCCCTCACCCGCTGCGCCTCACCCAACCTGCCCTTCACCCGCTGCACCTCACACTACCTGCCCTCACCCTACCTGCCCTTCACCCGCTGCACCTCACACTACCTGCCCTCACCCGCTGCACCTCACACTACCTGCCCTCACCCGCTCGCCTCACACTACCTGCCCCTCACCCGCTGCACCTCACACTGCCTGCCCTCACCCGCTGCACCTCACACTACCTGCCCTCACCCGCTGCGCCTCACACTACCTGCCCTCACCCACTGCACCTCACACTACCTGCCCTCACCCGCTCGCCTCACACTACCTGCCCCTCACCCGCTGCGTCTCACACTACCTGCCCTCACCCGCTGCGCCTCACACTACCTGCCCTCACCCGCTGCACCTCACACTACCTGCCCTCACCCGCTCGCCTCACACTACCTGCCCTCATCTGCTCGCCTCATACTACCTGCCCCTCACCCGCTGCACTTTACACTACCTGCCCTCACCCGCTGCGCCTTACACTACCTGCCCTCACCCGCTCGCCTCACACTACCTGCCCTCACCCGCTGCGCCTCACACTACCTGCCCTCACCCGCTGCGCCTCACACTACCTGCCCCTCACCCGCTGCACCTCACACTACCTTCCCTCACCCGCTGCGCCTCACACTACCTGCCCTCACCCGCTGCGCCTCACACTACCTGCCCCTCACCCGCTCGCCTCACACTACCTGCCCTCACCCGCTGCACCTCACACTACCTGCCCCTCACCCACTGCACCTCACACTACCTGCCCTCACCCGCTCGCCTCACACTACCTGCCCTCACCCGCTGCACCTCACACTACCTACCCTCACCCGCTGCGCCTCACACTACCTGCCCTCACCCGCTGCAGCTCACACTACCTGCCCCTCACCCACTGCACCTCACACTACCTGCCCTCACCCACTGCACCTCACACTACCTGCCCTCACCCGCTGCGCCTCACCCTACCTGCCCTTCACCCGCTGCACCTCACACTACCTGCCCTCACCCTACCTGCCCTTCACCCGCTGCACCTCACACTACCTGCCCTCACCCTACCTGCCCTTCACCCGCTGCGCCTCACACTACCTGCCCTCACCCGCTGCACCTCACACTACCTGCCCCTCACCCACTGCACCTCACACTACCTGCCCTCACCCGCTCGCCTCACACTACCTGCCCTCACCCGCTGCACCTCACACTACCTACCCTCACCCGCTGCGCCTCACACTACCTGCCCTCACCCGCTGCAGCTCACACTACCTGCCCCTCACCCACTGCACCTCACACTACCTGCCCTCACCCGCTCGCCTCACACTACCTGCCCCTCACCCGCTGCGCCTCACACTACCTGCCCTCACCCGCTGCGCCTCACACTACTTGCCCTCACCCGCTGCACCTCACACTACCTGCCCTCACCCGCTGCACCTCACACTACCTGCCCTCACCCACTCGCCTCACACTACCTGCCCTCATCTGCTCGCCTCATACTACCTGCCCCTCACCCGCTGCACTTCACACTACCTGTCCTCACCCGCTGCGCCTCACACTACCTGCCCTCACCCGCTCGCCTCACAGTACCTGCCCTCACCCGCTCGACTCACACTACCTGCCCTCACCCGCTGCGCCTCACACTACCTGCCCTCACCCGCTGCGCCTCACACTACCTGCCCTCACCCGCTGCGCCTCACACTACCTGCCCTCACCCGCTGCACCTCACACTACCTGCCCCTCACCCGCTGCACCTCACACTACCTGCCCTCACCCGCTGCACCTCACACTACCTGCCCTCACCCGCTGCGCCTCACACTACCTGCCCTCACCCGCTGCACCTCACACTACCTGCCCCTCACCCGCTGCACCTCACACTACCTGCCCCTCACCCGCTGCACCTCACACTACCTGCCCCTCACCCGCTGCACCTCACACTACCTGCCCTCACCCGATGCACTTCACACTACCTGCCCTCACCCGCTGCACCTCACACTGCCTGCCCCTCACCCTACCTGCACCTCACACTACCTGCCCCTCACCCGCTGCACCTCACACTACCTGCCCTCACCCGATGCACTTCACACTACCTGCCCTCACCCGCTGCACCTCACACTGCCTGCCCCTCACCCTACCTGCCCCTCACCCGCTGCACCTCACACTACCTGCCCCTCACCCGCTGCACCTCACACTGCCTGCCCCTCACCCTACCTGCCCTTCACCCGCTGCACCTCACACTGCCACCCCTCACCCACTGCGCCTCACACTGCCACCCCTCACCCTACCTGCCCCTCACCCGCTGCACCTCACACTGCCACCCCTCACCCTACCTGCCCCTCACCCGCTGCACCTCACACTGCCACCCCTCACCCTACCTGCCCCTCACCCGCTGCACCTCACACTACCTGCCCCTCACCCTACCTGTCCCTCACCCGCTGCCCCTCACCCTACCTGCCCTTCACCCGCTGCACCTCACACTACCTGCCCTCACCCGCTGCACCTCACACTACCTGCCCTCACCCGCTGCGCCTCACCCTACCTGCCCTTCACCCGCTGCAACTCACACTACCTGCCCTCACCCTACCTGCCCTTCACCCGCTGCACCTCACACTACCTGCCCTCACCCGCTGCACCTCACACTACCTGCCCTCACCCGCTGCACCTCACACTACCTGCCCCTCACCCGCTCGCCTCACACTACCTGCCCTCACCCGCTGCACCTCACACTACCTGCCCCTCACCCGCTCACCTCACACTACCTGCCCTCACCCGCTGCACCTCACACTACCTGCCCTCACCCGCTGCACCTCACACTACCTGCCCTCACCCGCTGCACCTCACACTACCTGCCCTCACCCGCTCGCCTCACACTACCTGCCCCTCACCCGCTGCACCTCACACTGCCTGCCCGCACCCGCTGCACCTCACACTACCTGCCCTCACCCGCTGCGCCTCACACTACCTGCCCTCACCCACTGCACCTCACACTACCTGCCCTCACCCGCTCGCCTCAGACTACCTGCCCCTCACCCGCTGCGCCTCACACTACCTGCCCTCACCCGCTGCGCCTCACACTACCTGCCCTCACCCGCTGCACCTCACACTACCTGCCCTCACCCGCTGCACCTCACACTACCTGCCCTCTCCGCTCGCCTTACACTACCTGCCCTCATCTGCTCGCCTCATACTACCTGCCCTCACCCGCTGCGCCTCACACTACCTGCCCTCACCCGCTCGCCTCACACTACCTGCCCTCACCCGCTCGCCTCACACTACCTGCCCTCATCTGCTCGCCTCATACTACCTGCCCCTCACCCGCTGCACTTCACACTACCTGCCCTCACCCGCTGCGCCTCACACTACCTGCCCTCACCCGCTCGCCTCACACTACCTGCCCTCACCCGCTCGCCTCACACTACCTGCCCTCACCCGCTGCGCCTCACACTACCTGCCCTCACCCGCTGCGCCTCACACTACCTGCCCCTCACCCGCTGCACCTCACACTACCTTCCCTCACCCGCTGCGCCTCACACTACCTGCCCTCACCGGCTGCGCCTCACACTACCTGCCCCTCACCCGCTCGCCTCACACTACCTGCCCTCACCCGCTGCGCCTCACACTACCTGCCTTCACCCGCTGCACCTCACACTACCTGCCCCTCACCCACTGCACCTCACACTACCTGCCCTCACCCGCTCGCCTCACACTACCTGCCCTCACCCGCTGCACCTCACACTACCTGCCCTCACCCACTGCACCTCACACTACCTGCCCTCACCCGCTCGCCTCACACTACCTGCCCCTCACCCGCTGCGCCTCACACTACCTGCCCCTCACCCGCTGCACCTCACACTGCCTGCCCTCACCCGCTGCACCTCACACTACCTGCCCTCACCCGCTGCGCCTCACACTACCTGCCCTCACCCACTGCACCTCACACTACCTGCCTTTACCCGCTCACCTCACACTACCTGCCCCTTACCCGCTGCGCCTCACACTACCTGCCCTCACCCGCTGCGCCTCACACTACCTGCCCTCACCCGCTGCACCTCACACTACCTGCCCTCACCCGCTGCACCTCACACTACCTGCCCTCACCCGCTTGCCTCACACTATCTGCCCTCATCTGCTCGCCTCATACTACCTGCCCCTCACCCGCTGCACTTCACACTACCTGCCCTCACCCGCTGCGCCTCACACTACCTGCCCTCACCCGCTCGCCTCACACTACCTGCCCTCACCCGCTGCACCTCACACTACCTGCCCCTCACCCGCTGCACCTCACACTACCTGCCCCTCACCCGCTGCACCTCACACTACCTGCCCCTCACCCGCTGCACCTCACACTACCTGCCCTCACCCGCTGCACCTCACACTACCTGCCCTCACCCGCTGCACCTCACACTGCCTGCCCCTCACCCTACCTGCCCCTCACCCGCTGCACCTCACACTACCTGCCCTCACCCGCTGCACCTCACACTGCCTGCCCCTCACCCTACCTGCCCTTCACCCGCTGCACCTCACACTGCCACCCCTCACCCACTGCGCCTCACACTGCCACCCCTCACCCTACCTGCCCCTCACCCGCTGCACCTCACACTGCCACCCCTCACCCTACCTGCCCCTCACCCGCTGCACCTCACACTGCCACCCCTCACCCGCTGCACCTCACACTACCTGCCCCTCACCCTACCTGTCCCTCACCCGCTGCCCCTCACCCTACCTGCCCTTCACCCGCTGCACCTCACACTACCTGCCCTCACCCGCTGCACCTCACACTACCTGCCCCTCACCCGCTGCACCTCACTTTGCCTGCCCTCACCCGCTGCACCTCACACTACCTGCCCTCACCCGCTGCGCCTCACACTACCTGCCCTCACCCACTGCACCTCACACTACCTGCCCTCACCCGCTCGCCTCACACTACCTGCCCCTCACCCGCTGCGCCTCACACTAGCTGCCCTCACCCGCTGCGCCTCACACTACCTGCCCTCACCCGCTGCACCTCACACTACCTGCCCTCACCCGCTGCACCTCACACTACCTGCCCTCACCCGCTCGCCTCACACTACCTGCCCTCATCTGCTCGCCTCATACTACCTGCCCCTCACCCGCTGCACTTTACACTACCTGCCCTCACCCGCTGCGCCTCACACTACCTGCCCTCACCCGCTCGCGTCACACTACCTGCCCTCACCCGCTCGCCTCACACTACCTGCCCTCACCCGCTGCGCCTCACACTACCTGCCCTCACCCGCTGCGCCTCACACTACCTGACCTCACCCGCTGCGCCTCACACTACCTGCCCCTCACCCGCTGCACCTCACACTACCTTCCCTCACCCGCTGCGCCTCACACTACCTGCCCTCACCCGCTGCGCCTCACCCTACCTGCCCTTCACCCGCTGCACCTCACACTACCTGCCCTCACCCTACCTGCCATTCACCCGCTGCACCTCACACTACCTGCCCTCACCCGCTGCGCCTCACACTACCTGCCCTCACCCACTGCACCTCACACTACCTGCCCTCACCCGCTGCGCCTCACACTACCTGCCCTCACCCACTGCACCTCACACTACCTGCCCTCACCCGCTCGCCTCACACTACCTGCCCCTCACCCGCTGCGCCTCACACTACCTGCCCCTCACCCGCTGCGCCTCACACTACCTGCCCTCACCCGCTGCACCTTACACTACCTGCCCTTACCCGCTGCGCCTCACACTACCTGCCCCTCACCCGCTGCACCTCACACTACCTGCCCTCACCCGCTGCGCCTCACACTACCTGCCCCTCACCCGCTCGCCTCACACTACTTGCCCTCAACCGCTGCGCCTCACACTACCTGCCCCTCACCCGCTGCACCTCACACTACCTTCCCTCACCCGCTGCGCCTCACACTACCTGCCCTCACCCGCTGCACCTCACACTACCTGCCCCTCACCCGCTCGCCTCACACTACCTGCCCTCACCCGCTGCGCCTCACACTACCTGCCCTCACCCGCTGCGCCTCACACTTCCTGCCCTCACCCGCTGCGCCTCACACTACCTGCCCTCACCCACTGCGCCTCACACTACCTGCCCTCACCCTCTGCGCCTCATACTACCTGCCCTCACCTGCTGCACCTCACACTACCTGCCCCTCACCCGCCCTGCCCCTCACTCGCTGCACCTCACACTACTTGCCCTTACCCGCTGCGCCTCACACTACCTGCCCTCACCCGCTGTGCCTCACACTACCTGCCCTCACCCGCTGTGCCTCACACTACCTGCCCTCACCCGCTACTCCTCACACTACCTGCCCTCACCCGCTGCGCCTCACACTACCTGCCCTCACCAGCTGTGCCTCACACTACCTGCCCTCACCAGCTGTGCCTCACACTACCTGCCCTCACCCCCTGTGCCTCACACTACCTCCCCTCACCTGCTGCGCCTCACACTACCTGCCCTCACCCACTGCTACAGGTGGCATTCTGACTGGCGCTATCTACAGGTGGCATTCTGACTGGCACTATCTACAAGGGGCATTGTGACTGACGCTAGCTACAGGGGTCATTGCGACTGGTGCTATCTACAGAGGGCAGTGTGACTGGCGCTATCTACATGGGGCATTGTGACTGGCACTATCTACAAGGGGCGTGGTGTGTGGTGTTTTACTTTACAGTGTTTGACACAATTTACTTCATGGGGACAGTGTATGGCGCTACTATGTTCAGGGGCGTAGTATGTGATACTATTATATTCAGGGGCATAGAGTGCGGCACCATGAAAATTTTATCTTCCTTTATAGGTGCGGAAATATTGGAAAAGTGAGGAGCCGAAGACATCTGAGCGGCAAACTGCAGAAATGGGTTGTGGCCGGGAGAAGTCATCAAAGAGTTGTGAACCAGATGGAGAAGAAAAGCGAAAAAGAACGAAAAATAATCTGAGACGTCACCTGTGAGTCACTCAATGTAAATGTTTATTCTCCCTCTGAGTCATCAGTACGTAGTCATTGTATGATCTGCTGCGAGATGACGGATGGTAGCATTCTTTTTGGAAACAACAATCCACAGCATATCCTAACCATTGTTCAGGCTATACTGGGAGCTGTTCTTTTTCTGTCGTACAAACTTATATGGCAGGGGGTAAACTGAATTTGCAAATGATCTCTGTACTGAGCTGTATTTGTGCTGGTGCTGTATATATGTAATGAGATTGGTTATAGCGCTGTTTATATGTACTGGGCTTGGTTCTGGCATTGTATATATGTACTGAGCTTTGTTCTGGTTCTCTATATATGTACTGAGCTCTGTTCTGGTGCTGTATTTATGTAGTGAGCTTGCTTCTGATACTGTATATATGTGTGGAGCTTGTTTCTGGTGCTGTATATATGTACTGAGCTTGGTTCTGGGGATATATTTATGTACTGAACTTGGTTTTTGTGCTGTATATTTGTACTGCGCTTGCTTCTGGTGATGTATATATGTACCAAGCTTAGTTTTGGTGCTGTATTTATGTAGTGAGCTTGGTTCTGGGGATATATTTATGTACTGAACTTGGTTCTTGTGCTGTATATTTGTACTGTGCTTGCTTCTGGTGATGTATATATGTACCAAGCTTTGTTCTGGTGCTGTATTTATGTAGTGAGCTTGGTTCTGGTACTGTATATATGTGCTGAGCTTGGTTCTAGGCCTAACCATTGTTCAGGCTATACTGGGAGCTGTTTTTTTTATGTCGTACAAACTTATATGGCAGGGGTTAAACTGAATTTGCAAATAATCTCTGTATTGAGCTGTATTTGTGCTTGTGCTGTATATATGTACTGAGATTAGTTCTAGCGCTGTTTATATGTACTGAGCTCTGTTCTGGTGCTGTATTTATGTAGTGAGATTTGTTCTTGTGCTGTATATATGTAATGAGCTTGTTCTGGTGCTGTATTTATGTAGTGAGCTTGGTTCTGGTGCTGTATATATGTAATGAGCTTGGTTCTAGTCAGGGGCGTAACTAGGAAAGACTGGGCCCCATAGCAAACTTTTGACTGGGGCCCCCCTCCCCCGGGTGTCACACAACCCCCCCCCCCCTTGTAGATAGTGCCTTTTTTACAAACCCCCCTTTTGATAACGCCATACAGCCCCCCTGTAAATAACGCCATACAGCCCCCTTTGTAGATATCTACAGAGGGGGCTGTATGGCGCTATCTACGGGGGACTGTATGGCGTTATCTACGGGGGGACTGTATGGCGTTCCCTACAGGGGGGTGTATGGCGTTCCCTACAGGGGGGGGGTGTATGGCGTTCCCTACAGGGGGGGTGTATGGCATTCCCTACAGGGGGGTGTATGGCGTTCCCTACGGGGGGGTGTATGGCGTTCCCTACAGGGGGGACTGTATGGCGTTCCTTACAGGGGGGGGCTGTATGGCACTATCTACAGGGGGGGCTGTATGGCGCTATCTACAGGGGGACTGTATGGCGCTATCTACAGGGGGACTGTATGGCGCTATCTACAGGGGGGCTGTATGGCGTTATCTAGAGGGGGGACTGTATGGCGTTATCTATGGGGGGCTGTATGGCGTTCCCTACAGAGGGGGCTGTCTGGCGTTATCTACAGGGGGGACTGTATGGCGTTACCTACAGGGAGTCTGTATGGCGATCCCAACAGGGGGGGTCTGTAGGGAACGCCATACAGCCCCCCCTGTAGGGAACGCCATACAGCCCCCCCTGTAGGGAACGCCATACAGCCCCCCCTGTAGGGAACGCCATACAGCGTTCCCCCCCTGTAGGGAACGCCATACAGCGTCCCCCCCTTGTAGGGAACGCCATACAGCGTCCCCCCCCTTGTAGGGAACGCCATACAGCGTCCCCCCCCCTGTAGGGAACGCAATACAGCCCCCCTCCATGTAGGGAACGCCATACAGCCCCCCCTGCAGGGAACGCCATACAGCCCCCCCCCCCTGTAGGGAACGCCATACAGCCCCCCCCCCCTTGTAGGGAACGCCATACAGCGTCCCCTCTCCCCAAAAAAATGCGACCTACAGCGTGATAAAGACTTTACAGACCTAATAAAACACATGTATCCCCTGGCAGCGATAGGGAGAACGGGGGACTGAAAGTCCCCTGAAGTTCTCCATCACTAACCTCTGACTTCCGGCGTCTGTGTCGGCAGCTCAATAAAAATGAAAGGAGTGCTGGTCACCACTGGCGTAGCTATAGGGGTCGCAGCGGTCGCAATTGCGACCGGGCCCCGAAGCCAGGGGGCCCACGGCCCCCCCGCACCACATCAATAAAAAGTTACTATAGTAACTCGGGCCGCGGGCCCCTGTTACTATAGTAACATACTTTACTTACCTTCCTGGTTCCGGATCGCAGCGGAGGTCCTGACGTCAAGCGCTGTGCGCAGCGCATGACGTCACAGCGCTATGCCGCCGCGCACAGCATCGAGACTACAGAACTCCCGCCGCGGCCGAAGAGGAAGGTAAGCTTAGCCCTGACTGGCGGGGTCTGACTCCCTGGACCCGCCAATCAGCTGTTTTGAAGGGGCCGCAGCACTCGTACGAGAGCTTCTCCCCTTCATTCCTGTCACTTCATTCCGGTCACACTGTGAATCGGTGTCGGCGATTCACAGTGTGAGCGAGTAGTGAAATGAAGGGGAAGCAGCTCTCGTACGAGTGCTGCGGCCCCTTCAAAACAGCTGATTTGCGGGTCCAAGGCGACACATCAGCTATTGATGGCCTATCCTGTGGATAGGCCATCAATGTTTAGGGACTGCACAACCCCTAAGCCTACGATGTAGCAGGCTTAGGGGGCCCATGAGACAGGATCACAGATTGTGTGATCCTGTCTGCTGGGCCCTGTATCTAAGCCTACCACACTGTAGGTTTAGATACAGGGCCCCAGCACACAGTGCTAACACGTGTGTTAGGGTATGTGCACACACACTAATTACGTCCGTAATTGACGGACGTATTTCGGCCGCAAGTACCGGACCGAACACAGTGCAAGGAGCCGGGCTCCTAGCATCATAGTCATGTACGATGCTAGGAGTCCCTGCCTCGCTGCCGGACAACTGTCTCGTACTGTAATCATGTTTTCAGTACGGGACAGTAGTTCCACGGAGAGGCAGGGACTCCTAGCATCGTACATAACTATGACGCTAGGAGCCCGGCTCCCTGCACTGTGTTCGGTCCGGTACTTGCGGCCGAAATACGTCCGTCAATTACGGACGTAATTAGTGTGTGTGCACATACCCTAACACACGTGTTACTAATAATTTTTTGTGTTTTCTTACAGGTTCGGTCGTTGGACTACGGCGGATTCCAGGACTACTTCGATGACAGCTTTTTTTTTTATTAATAAAATGGTTAATGAGGGTTGTGTGGGTTTTTTTTTTATTTCAATAAAATATTTTTTCTATGTCTTTGTGGTTTTTTTTTAAACTATATTACTACCGCCTTAGTAATGGCCGCCGGCTGATTGACAGCGTCCATTGCTAAGGCGGGACTTAGTGTTAGCTGCTGCAGAGGCTAACACTAACCCCCTTTATTACCCCGGTACCCAGCGCCACCAGGGGTGCTGGGAAGAGCCGGGTACGATCCAGTACCTGACCATCTGTAGTGATGGTCGGCCACTGGGGTGGCCGCAGGCTGGTATTATCAGGAGGGGAAAGGCCAAAAACAGTGGCCCTTCCCATCCTGGTAATGCTGCCTGCTGCTGCTTTATTGTATCTGGCTGGTTATGAAAATGGGGGGGACCCCACGTCATTTAAATAAAAAATAATTGGAAAGAACGATGTCGGGTCCCCCCCAATTTTCATAACCAGCCAGATACAACACAGCAGCAGCAGGCAGCATTACAAGGGTGGGAAGGGCCACTGTTTTTGGCCTTCCCCAGCCTAATGCTACCAGCCTGCGGCCACCCCGGTGCCTGCCCGTCACTACAGATGGTCGGGTACTGGTTTGTACCCGGCTCTTCCCAGTACCCCTGGTGGCGGTGGGTACCGGGGTAATAATGGGGGTTAGTGTAGCCTCTGCACCGGCTAACATTAAGCCTCGCCTTAGTAATGGAGGTTGTCAATCAGCCAGCGGCCATTACTAAGGCGGTGATAATAAAGTTTAAAAAGATGCAAGCACATAGAAAAAATATTTTATTGAAATAAAAAAACACAACCCTCATTAACCATTTTATTGAGAATAAAAAAAACGCCGTCATTGAAGTCCTCGAATCCGAAGTCCAACAACCGAACCTGTAAAAAAACACAAACACACAAAAATAATCAGTAACACATAAAGAAGCAAAATTATTATTCTTACCTATCCTGGGTCCAGCGTTGGAGCCGCAATGTCAGCGAGCTGGGCCCTGTATCTAATCCTATCATGTGTGATACAGTCTGCTGAGCTGTGTATCTAATCCAATCATGTATTATACTGTCTGCTGGGCCCTATATCTAATCCGATCATGTGTGATACTGTCTGCTGAGCCACTGTATCTAATCCTATCATGTGTGGTACTGTCTGCTGAGCCACTGTATCTAATCCTATCATGTGTGATACTGTCTGCTGAGCCACTGTATCTAATCCTATCATGTGTGGTACTGTCTGCTGAGCCACTGTATCTAATCCTATCATGTGTGATACTGTCTGCTGGGCCACTGTATCTAATCCTATCATGTGTGATACTGTCTGCTGAGCTGTGTATCTAATCCTATCATGTGTGATACTGCCTTCTGAGCCACTGTATCTAATCCTATCATGTGTGATACTGTCTGCTCAGCCACTGTATCTAATCCTATCCATAGTTTATAGGGTCGTAGTGCTATAAATATGCTATGCTGTCTCATATACACACTTTTTTTTTGGGCGGACACATATGTATTGGGGCTATTTCCCTGACATTTTAAGCCCTGAGGGTATGTTCACACGGCAGCGCCCGTTACGGCTGAAATTACTGTGCTGTTTTCAGGAGAAAACAGCACCGTAATTTCAGCCGTAATGGCATGTACAGGCGTCTTTTGCTGCGTCCATTACGGACGTAATTGGAGCTGTTTTTCTATGGAGTCCATGGAAAACGGCTCCATTTACGTCTGAAGAAGTGACAGGCACTTCTTTGACGCGGGCGTCTTTTTTACGCACCGCCTTTTGACAGCGGCGCGTAAAAAAAAATTACCGTCGGCACAGAACATCGTAAGACCCATTCAAATGAATGGGCAGATGTTTGCCGACGATTTTGAGCCGCATTTTCGGACGTAATTCAATGCTAAAACGCCCGAATTACGTCCGTAAATAGTGTGTGTGAACCCAGCCTTAGTGACGCCCCGGCTGCTAGTGCTGCATTGTTGGGTCACTTAGGAGACCCAGCGATGCAGCTGAAAGCGGACCGTCGGCCATGAGAAGTTTGCGGGGGGGGCCCAGTAAGAATTTTTGCATCGGGGCCCATGAGCCTCTAGCTACGCCCCTGCTGGTCACGCATGCGCACAAGCGTCACCGGCGCTCCATTCATTTCTCCGGAGCTGCCGACACAGACCCCGGAAGTCCGAGGTTTGTGATGGAGAACTTCAGGGGACTTTCAGTCCGCCGTTCTCCCTATCCCTGCCAGCGATCACACATGTATCCCCTACCCTGTGGATAGGGGATACATGTATTTTGTTTAATGGCAGAGCGGGGAGATACCTCCCTGCTCTGCCGTACTGTTCAGTGGCGTCCCGCTGTAGCAGCCATAGCGGCTGCTAGCGGAGCCTGCAGCCATGGTGGGGGCCCGTGCCGGCGGGCGACACGGGCCCCCTCATGCCGCGGGCCCCGTAGCAGTCGCTACTGCTGCTACGGCGGTAGTTACGCCACTGGTTCTAGTGCTGTATATATGTGCTGAGCTTTCTCCTCTGGAACTGAACAGCATTGAGTTGGTGTCATCATTTCACTCTATAGGAAGATTCTCAAACCCAGGCTTTTTCGTTGAGACCTGATGCCCTTGAACTTTTTTCTGTGGAGATCTTCTTTGAGGCCTAAGGTTTACTATATGTAGATATGGAGTTTGAGGATTGTGAATTCCAGAAGGTTCAGGGGTACTCTCCAGTACTTCGTGCACTGGAAGGGGTATCGGCCAGAAGAACAAACTTAGGATCCTGCATATTCAGTACATGCCAGTCATTTAGTTAAAATCTTTCATTTAAAGTTTCCTTTGAAATCTAGACCGAGGTTTAACCAGTTCCCGACCGCAGGCTGTGTATATACATCCGGCAGTCGGCTTTCTTAAAACCCACGCCATAGACTATTTACGGAGCGAGATTTAGCTTTCTCCCCGAGCGATCGGGCAGCTAAATGTTGGGTTTCCTGAGGAGAAGATAGAAGCAGCTTTCGCTGCTTCTATCTTCTCTGATCTCTTGTACACAGAGCACCGCTGCCTCTATTGGTCCAGCACAACCCTATCAGTGACAATAGTCACTATGAGAGGGCTGATTTCCCCTGTAACTAGGGCTGCTCTGCTGTTCCAGTTACAGTGGAGAAACATGGTGTAAAAGAAGAAAAAATATATATAAAAGTCCCACAAAGGTCTTTTTTGACCTTTGAGGGACAGTCCATAATAATCAAAAAATAAAAATAAAAAAAAGTGCAAAAAAAATTATAATAAATACACATAAAATACTCACCCCAAAAAAACGTTGTTCCCCCGCCAATCATTGTAGTAACGCTAGCCCTGACCCAATTACCCTAATATAGACATGTAATATATCAAAATTTATGGTAGACAATGACATTCACAAATAAAAGGTCTATTTTGGGGTAAAACTATATTATTACCAGAAAAAAATATATAAAATGTAAAAAAGCTTATTTTTTTACTATTATTTTCAAACTTTAAGCCTAAAAATTCTAAAATAGCAAAAAGGATGTGTATAAAAAAGGATAAAAAAAAGAAACCTGCATTGTCTGCGGAAAAAAAACATCACAAAAATCACGTCGCTAGCACAAAAAATAAAAAAGTTATAGATGGTTAAACGAACGCTTGCTAAAAATGGCTAAACAATGTCTGGTCCTGAAGGCTCAAAATAGCCCGGTCCTGAACCGGTTAAGGCTTCGGTGGCCTCTCGTAGAAAGTGGGGTACTGTTAGGAAACGTCTGTTCCTTTAAGATCGCCATGAGTACTAGCCTAGCCTCTGGGCGGTTCTGGTTTTACTTGTTGAGCCTATCCCACTTCTCTGTCTTTCTTCCTGTCAGGTGTTAGGGTGAAGTATTTATACCTGGCTTCCTCCCCTTTTTTCCATGCTTGTGAATTTCCTGGTTTCCCTGTGTTTGATCAAGCTACTGACTATACCCGGTACCTTTGGCTTTTGACTTCCTGGAACTGGACCTCGGCTTGTCTCTGGATTACCCCTTGCTTTCTGATTTGGACTTTCTGATCCCGGTTGGTTCTGACCTCTGCTATTCCAGATATCCACTAGCTTTTTCAGTTGGATTCTCTGTTTATCCACTGGCTGTCTTGTTACCTGTTCAGGTATAGCCTGCATTGCAACTCTTATCCAACACCAAACTCTGTTACTACAACCTGCGTTCTATGCAGCAAAAACTATCCTGCCTTGCGGTGGGCTCCACATAGAGTAGCCTTAGACTCTGTTGATCAGAGTTGTGACGGATTTGAGGTTGCGGATTTACTTGCACCCTTGGCCCTTGGGGAATCGCTCAGCTAGCAATTCCATAAACGATCACTCTGGCAATTGCTCAACTAGAGATTCCATAACAGGTCCCCTGGTAACAGGGGGGTTTCTGGGCAACTAGAAACTCCCACTGTGTACACTACTGCTAGCAACCAATCGTTTTTTAACGGCAGTCATACGCAGGGCCGGCTCAGGTTTTTTTTTGGGCCCTTGGGCGACACAGACTTAGTAGGCCCCTTTGTGGGGGAACTCATGGCGTCAGTAAAACGGCAGAAAATGACACTTTGTGCCCCCATATAGACATTAGGCCCTGTTTATGCCCCCATATAGATGTTAGGCCCCCAGTTTGTACCCTCAAGAATTTAGTGCCCTCTGTATATATTGCCACACAGCCCCCCTCCCAGGTAATGCCAAACAGCACCCCCTCCCAGGTAGTGTCACACAGCCCCTTCCACCCAGGAAGTGCCACACAGCCCCCTCCGCCCAGGTAGTGCCAAACAGCCCCAATCCCTGGTAGTGCCAAACAGTCCCCCTCCCTGGTAGTGCCAAACAGGCCCCCTATCTGTTAGTGCCACACAGCCACCTCCTCCCTTGTAGTGCCACAAAGCCCCCCCCCCAGGTAGTGCCACACAGCCCCCCTCCCAGGTAGTTTCACACAGCCCCTTCCACCCAGGAAGTGCCACACAGCCCCCTCCGCCCAGGTAGTGCCAAACAGCCCCAATCTTTGGTAGTGCCAAACAGTCCCCCTCCCTGGTAGTGCCAAACAGCCCCCCTATCTGTTAGTGCCACACAACCACCCTCCCTGGTAGTGCCATCCCCCTGGTAGTGCTACACAGCCCCCCTCCCTGTAGGTAGCGCCTTTGAGGTTCCCTCTAGGAGTGGAATCCCCAGACAGAGCATTGCCGACGCTCTGGCTGGGGATTCCGCTTCAGGAGAAGCCCCTAGCGTCACTGTCCATATATGGACAGTCTTGTCAGGGGCAACCCCAGAGCACTACTAGCACTCTGCCTGGGACCTGGGGCGTAGCTAAAAGCTCATGGGCCCTGATGCAAGAATTCAGCTTGGGCCCTGCTACCCCTCCCCAACACCACCAGACCCCTGTGCACGCCTACACCCAGCTGCCTTGCCCGACAGACCCCATGAATGCCCCCACAGTATAATGCCCCCCATAGCTGCCCCTACAGTATAATGCCACCACACAGTATAATTCCCCCCTAGCTGCCCCCACACATTATAATTCCCCCCATAACTGGCCCCACACCGTAAAATACCCCCCATATCTGACCACCACAATATAATGTTCCCCATAGCTGCCCCCACACAGTATAATGCTCCACCATAGCTGACCACCACAGTATAATGCCCCAATAGCTGCCCCCACAGTATAATGCCCCCATAGCTGCCCCCACACTATAATGCCCCTATAGCTCCCCCCACAGAATAATGCCCCCCATAGCTGCCCCCACAGTATAATGTCCCTATAGCTGTCCCCACAGTAGAATGCCACCCATAGCTGCCACATACAGTATAATGCCCCCCCCATAGCTGCCCCATACAATATAATGCCCCCATACAATATAATACCCCCATAGCTGCCCCATACAGTATTATGCCCCCCATAGCTGACCACCACAGTATAATGCTCCCTATAGCTGCCCCCATACAGTATAATGCCCCCCCATAGCTGACCACCACAGTATAATGCCCCCATAGCTGCCCCACAGTATAATGCCTCCACAGTATAATGCCCCCATAGCTGCCCCCACAGTATAATACCCCATACAGTATAATGCCCCCAATAGCTGCCCCATACAGTTTAATGCCCCACACAGTATAATGCCCCCATAGCTGCCCCATACAGTATAATTCCCCAATACAGTATAATGCCCCCATATCTGCCCCATACAGTATAATGCCCCCCCCATAGCTTCCCCATACAGTATAATGCACCCCATACAGTATAATGCCCCCATACAGTATAATGCCCCCATAGCTGCCCCATACAGTATAATGCCCCCATACAGTATAATGGCCCCCATAGCTGCCAAATACAGTATAATGCCCCCATACAGTATAATGCCCCCACAGCTGCCCCATACAGTATAATGCCCCAATACAGTATTATGCCCTCTATAGCTGCCACATACAGTATAATGCCCCCCATAGCTGCCTCATACAGTATAATGCCCCATACAGTATAATGCCCCCCATAGCTGCCCCGTACTGTTTAATGCCCCACGCAGTATAATGCCCCCCATAGCTGCCCCATACAATATAATGCCCCCCATACAGTATAATGCCCCCATATCTGCCCCATACATTATAATGCCCCACATAAAGTATAATGCCCCCTATAGCCGTCCCATACAGTATAATTCCCCTCTTAGCTGTCCCACAGTATAATTCCCCACATACAGTATAATGCCCCCTCAGCAGCTACCATATGAACCCCCTCCCATACACAGTATAATGCCCCATATGTAAGTACCTAATAGAAAAATAATAACATAATTACATACCTATCCCCAATCCCACGATGAGTGGAGGATCCTTCTCCTCTGCACTGTGTTGTGAGTGACTCATTGCAGACAGGCACGATGACGTCACTACATCGCGCCTGCCTGCGCCGAGCCGCTCGCCGCACAGTAAATGCTGGAGCAAGGCTCCAGCATTGAACCCAACTGAATCTGCGCCCTGAGGACGCAGATTCAGTTGGAAACGGGACAGTGATGTCGGGCTTCCCCAGAGACGGAGTCCCAGAGCAGAGCCGCTAGCACTCTGCCTGGGACACCTCTCCTCCTTACATTACTGTCCATATATGTGATGCCGTGGCGATGGCAGCATCAGCACCCGGCGGCCGAGAGGGCCTTCCCAAGTGTAGCGGGCTCCGGCACTTGCCCGGGTTTGCCGGGTGCTGACTCTGGCCCTGGTCATACGGATGACTTTCTGAGAAACGGGCACTAAAAAACTAAGCAATTGACTTCTATGGAGACCGTCGGGCAGTGAAAACAGACGAAAATAGAACATGTTCCATTTTTTGACGAACAGTATTCATGGTCCGTTTAAATATACCCATAGAACTTCATTGCTCTGAAATTGGCAGTGTGATGCCCGTTAAAAAAAAGCCTAAGGCTACCTTCACACGAATGTGGTCAACCTCGCATCCCCCATAGACTAGACTCTATGGAGGGATGCGTGAAGCGCAAAAAAATAGGACATGTCCTATTTTTACACGGACCCTTTACAGGCTCCGTTGAAACAACGGTCGTGTGAGCGGCCCCATTGAAATACATGAGTCCATGTGATGGCCGTTGTTTTAACCGCCGTCACACGGACGTGATACACTCTCGTCTGAATGAGCCATAAGCCATTACTGGGGGGGGGGGGGGGGGGGGGCATTTTAATATTTACTATAGGCCCCTTCTCTTCTGTGTATACCACTGGTGCCGATCCCCAAGTTGAAGGGCTCTGGCACACCCTAGAGCCCTCCAACACTTTTGGGCTTATTTCATGAGGAATATTGCCCCAAAATGGAAATTGGTGAGGATCTGAGGTCACAGAGTCCCCATCTATAACATATCACTGTCATGACTGGTGCTCTACATGTCTATGTCCGCTTAGGTCAATGCTGTGTCTATAGAGGAGTTTTCCTTCCTCTTTGGACACTGGATACATGTACAGTACATTAATAATGATTAGATTCAGCTCTGGTAAGAAGGTGGCACGGGGCATCCACAGGGCAAGGTCACAGATCTGATCACCACGCTTTCTCCAGCAGTGATTTCCTATGGGAATAACAATGACTACTGACACATTGAGACGCTGACCCCTCTGTTATCACAGCTGACCCCAAGTGTCAGCCGCAAAAACCCCATAGCACAAGTTCACTGACACTAATAGCATTATAGCCCCTGATAGGCTCCGTATAGATGATACCACGGGCACTGTGTAGTATCATAATATTACAATGTATATAGTCTTGACAGCTGATGGAAAGTGGTTGTGAATTTTTACCTGAGCAACATAAACATAGTTCCTCCATTGTTTTTTGGGTTTTGTTTTTATGGCATTCACCAGGCGGTAAAAATTACATGTTAACTTTATTCTGCTGGTCAATACGATTATGGCGATACCAAGTTTATACCGCTTTTTTTATGTTTTACTACTTTTACAGAGAAAAAACTATTTGTTTAAAAATATATGTTTTGTGTCGCCACATTTTGAGAGCCATAGTTTTTTTGTTATATTTTTCCGTTGATGGAGCTGAGTGAGGGCAGGTTTTTTGCGGTGCAAGCTGTAGTTTTTATTGGTACCATTTTGGAATACATACAACTTTTTGATCATTTCATTGGAAGTTAACGTGAATAAAAAACAGCAATTCTTGCGGGGTTTTTTCTGACATTCATTCTGCGGGTTAAATAATGTTATATTGTAATAGTTTTGATATTTACAGAGGCGGTGATGGCAATTATGTTTCATTTTTTTTATTATTTTTAACATTAGGGGAAAAGTTTTTTTTTTTTACTTTTAATATTTTTTATTTTTATACACCACAATATTAAAAACTTTATTTAACTGTTTGTTACATTTTTTATTAGTTTCCCTAGGGGACTTGGAGAAGCGATCGTTTGAACACTGGTCCAATATTCTGCAATGATTATGTATGGTGATTTTTGCCAACTCCCATTAAGCCCAGCATCTGACAGGACTTAATAGGAGGACAAAGATGACAGACCTGGAGGCCTTTATTAGGCCCCTAGTCTGCAATGACAACCATCGGTATTCCACGATCACATTGCAGGGAAGACGATGGAGTAACAGAGGGGCTCCCCCTTCTTTCTAACAGCTTAAATTCCGCGGTCTCCATTGACATACAGTTGACACACGCTTAGTATGAAGCTGGCTCAGCCCGTGAGCCCCCTCCATACTCCTCACTTAATTTTCTGCCAAAAATAGGCAATTTTGGCTCTATGACCAATTCTGACTCTATGAGTCCTTATATACTGCTGTTGTAAGTATGTTCACATGCTTGAGAAAGGTCCGACTGGACTGAAACACTATGTATTTTGGAAGTGCTGCCTCGTCTCTATTTTGTTTGAAGATATATAACCAGTCATCCATACACAATCCGCCTTCTCATCCAGCGCCACATCACGTGACCATGACATCCATTTATTGACCTCCATGGTGGCATCACTAAGGATGCCAAATTACAGAGGTCGGCTGATATTGAGTATAATGTCTTATGTCACTGGACAACACATCATCACACAGGAATGAAACAAGTAGCGACAGCAGATTCAGTCACAAAAACGGTGCCAAATTGTCGGTTCCACCATGCTCTCCATTGTTTTGTTGGCAAGAATACGACAAGTGCCGCACCTGCCATGAGGCAAGGTGAGCCGACAGCCTCAGGTGGCGCCACCTAGCCGAAAATGGGGGGTGGCATTTTGAACCAGGGACGGACTGGACCGGGGGTAAGGGGCATGCCTTATTTTACTTACCTGACGTGCCGCATGATGGGCACGTCTGTAAGGACACCCCTCCTCCTCTCTGATGCTGTACGCAGCACGCACCGCCAGAGAGGAGCGGGTCTGCAGAAGGAGCAGTCTAGAAGAGAAGTGACGAGATGCACGAGGTGAGCGGTGTATTAAAAACTTGCAGCGCTCACGCTCCTGCCTTCACTAATTCAAAAGGTGTCGGTCGGCCATAGCAGGGGAACCGGGACCCGAGAGTATACTGCAAGGGAGGTCTGGGCATTTTACTAGCAGCCAAGGGCTCTATGGGGGAGAATAATCCGCCCCATAGAGCCCTTACTTTACTGTAATGGAATGATAGGGTGGATGCAGGGTGGTCGGTCTGAGCGTCTGACTTACTGCAGAGGGCTCTGTAGGGAGGGGCTCAGACCCCCCTTACCTTTCAGTATAGTAACTAGTGAGGACTCTATGCGTGGGGGATTATTCCCCCGTATAGAGCCCTCTGCTGTCAGTAAAACGCCCAGACCCCCCCTTGCAGTATACTCTCGGCCCCCCAGCATTGGCCGACCCCTTTTAAATTAGTAGGGTCAGGATCGAGCTCTTACCGATCACATCTAAGTCCACAACTTAGATGTGATCGATAATAGGTGACCTAATGGATTCAGGTCTCAGCACTAGATACAGCTGCTCTGTATACAGGATACAAAGCAGCTGTATCTCAAAAAGTAAAAATAATTTTCAGTAAAAAGTAATTAAAACTTGCACCAATCACATTGATGGATATCTTCATATATATATATATATATATATATATATATATATATATACACACACACGTTTTTAAAGGTGTACATAGCCTTTAAACTGTAACTAAACTTTTGTCATGTCATACTGACATGTCAGAAGTTTTCATCGGTGGGGGACCGAGCACTGAGACCCCCGCCGATCGCTAAAATGAAGCAGCAGAAGTGCTCGGGTGAGCGCTGCGGCGCTTCATTTATGATCGACTTTCAGCCTTTCTATTGAGCCCGTACACTGCTCCAAGGAAAGCCAAGCAGAATCGAAGGAGCACACCGCTCACCCGAGCACTTCTGCTGCTTCATTTTAGCGACTAGTGGGGGGTCTCAGTGTTCGGACCACACTGATCAAAACTTCTGACATGTCAAAAGTTTTTAAAATTTTTGTTACACTTTAAAAAGAATCTTTCACCTCCCCATACATGCGCAGCTGAGTGCAGCATGTAATGGTCAGGGCTGCACAAACATTGGGGCACTTTAAAAAATTTTCCTAGCCTCCTTCGTTACTTAGATATCGGTGCCGTAATATTTGGCGTCCCATATGTAAATAACCCCCTGAACTGTCAATGGGGTGGTAATTGGCAAGGGGGCGTGTAACATCGCTGTGACACTGTCCAATCAGCTACAGACAGTGTCAACAGCAGGAGCTAGAGAACGTGTGCGTGCGCACGCTCTCACTCTTCAGCTCTCGGCAAGCAAGTACAAGACTGTGTGATCTCTCGTGAGAGATCAGTCTTGTCGTCCTTGTTTGCCGAGAGCTAAAGAGTGAGAGCGTGGGTGCGTGCACAGTTCCGATGCCATGGAACAGAAGAAGAATTCACATTCTTCTCCTCTTCTGTTCCGTAGTGGCGGCGGAGCTGCAAGCTCGCGCGCACACACGCTCTCCTCTCTCCAACCTTTTCCGTGACACTGTCCGTAGCTGATTGGACAGTGTCACAGTGATGTTACACGCCCCCTTGCCAATTACCGCCCCATTGACAGTTCAGGGGGCTATTTACATATGGGATGCCAAATATTACGGCACCGATATCTAAGTAACGAAGGAGGGTAGAATTTTTTTTTAAAGTGCCCCAGAGTTTGTGCAGCTCTGCCCATTACATGCTGCACTCAGCTGAACATGTAAGAGCAGGTGAAAGGTTGTCTTTAAAGGAAAGGTGTTATAATTATTAAAAAAAAAAAATATTTGATAGTTTATTGAAGTTTTACTTTATGGGCCTATTTTTTCTAATTATTTTAATATGTTCTCTAAAGTAACTATTTATTCATATGTTTGTACTTCAGCCATCTTTATTTTTATTTTTCATACTGCTAATTTTTGTTTTGCAGGTTCCGCTGGACCATTTGGACTACGTCGTAGATTCGTTGGACTACTTCGCTGATTTAAAGTGTAGCTATACGCTCGACAAACTTCTGACGTGTCATAGTGATATGTCAGAAGTTTGGATTGGTGGGGGTCCGAGCACTGAGACCCCCACCAATCGCTAGAACGAAACAGCTGAAGGTCTTGTGTGAGCGCTCAGCCACTTCGTGACTGTTCCGCTTTTTCCGGAAATAAATGTATCGGTGTACGGACTCAATACAAAGTCTATGAGTCCATACTCGATACATTTATTTCCGGAAAAAGCCAAACAGACATGAAGCAGCTGAGCATTCACACGAGCGCTTCAGCTGCTTCGTTCTAGCGATTGGTGAGGGTCTCCGTGCTTGGACCCCCACCAATCCAAACTTCTGACATGTCATGTCACTATGACATGTCAGAAGTTTGTCGAACGTTTAGCTACACTTTAAGCTTTTTTTCAATAAAATGGTAAAAGTTGATCGTGTGGAAGATTTATTTCCCAAAAACTTTTTTTATGTCTCTGTTTTTAAATACTTCATTACCGCCTTAGTAATGGCATTTGTCTGATTGAGAGCGTCCATTACTAAGAAGGGCCTTAGTGTTAGCCAGTAAAAAGGCTAGCACTAACCCCCTATTATTACCCCAGTACCCACCACCAGCAGGAGTACTGGGAAGAGCTGGGTACGATCCAGTAGCCGACCATCTGAAGAGAAGGGTACTGGGGTGGCCACAGGCTGGTAATACCAGGCTCGGAATGGCCCAAAACCGTGGCCCTCCCCACCCTGGTAATGCTAGGCTGCTGCTGCTTTAGTGTACCTGGCTGGTTATTAAAAATGGAGGGGATCTCACGTAATTTTTTTTCAATTCATTTTTAAAAAATTATGTGGGGTTCCCGCTATTTTTCATAACTAGCCAGATACAATAAAGCAGCTGCAGCCTAGCATCACCAGGGTGGGATGGGCCATGTTTTTTGGCCCTTCCCAGCCTGATAATACCAGCCTGCGGCTACTCCGCTGCCTAACCGTCGTTTCAGATGGCCAGGTACTGAATCGTACTCGACTCTTCCCGGTATCCCTGGCGGCAGTGGGAACCGGGGTAATAATCGGGGTTAGTGATAGACTTTTTACTGGCTAATGCTAAGCCCCAGCCTTAGTAATTGAACGCTGTCAATCAGACCTCAGCCCTAAGGCCATAATAAAATATTAAAAAAAACAGACATAAGATTTTTTTTTAAATTATTTATTTAATTCAAAACTCCCCCATGTTTCACAATTTAAAAAAAAAAAAAAAGTAGATCATCGGAGTAGTCCAATGAATCTACGACGTAGTCCAAATGGTCCGGCGGAACCTACCAAAAAATAGTTAGCAGTATAAAAATTGAAAAAAACTTAAATTTGCCACAATAGAAACTAGAGGTCAAGGAAAAATAATTCCCCTTCATGTAACTCTGCTACCTATTAACTGAAAAGTCATTAGCCAGAGGGAGAAATGTTTCCCCATGGCGGAGTACAAGAAAGTCTAATTCCCAGGTGAGGCTTTCTTGTACTCCGCTAACAAGAAACGTTTTTCCTCCTGGCGGATGATTTTTTCATTGACAGGTAGCAGAGTTCTTCCGTAGCGCTGTTAGGGGGGCAAACTCGCCAATTGCCCAGTGCCCCCCAGAATTGGCTGTTACTCTTGGGCCAGTGCTGTGTGCTTGCCCCCCAGACTAAAATTTGCCAGCCAACCACTGGCCATTGGCTCTTTGCTCTTGTAGGCCACAGCCTGGTTTCGGCCTGAGGCCTACAAGACATCGGGAGCACGCTGATGACGTCAACTGCCCGGCATGATGACGTCACTGCATCATGCCGTCCACGCCGGGCCACTGAACTCTGTTAAAAATCATAAGTCAATTAGGTAATAAAAAGGGGGCATAGAAGATGCGTTAGACCATTTTCAGTGTTAATGCTACGTTGCTGATCTATGATACTAAAGTAACACAGTAAAAATAATTCTTTAAATCTTTTCTATACATTAACTAGCACTTTAACAAATAAACACCAAATGTTTTCCTATTTAATTTTTTTTATATATTGCGTGTTTGTTGTGTAAAGCTAGTAATGAGAAAACTCGGATAGATTTGGGGGGGGGGTGTCTTTTTTTAGGTCGCCTCAGGCAGCAGAGGGGCTAGGTTCACCCCTGAATACGACTGTATGCTGCGCTACTCTTGCCGTCAAATCTGAGTGTGAACATGTCTGGTAATCAATAGTTGGCGACTTTTAACATATCCGACATCACCAGGTCAACTAATACTCAAACTGGATGATATAAAATGTTGGTGCATTTTTAATCCATGGCACAAGTGGCATTTTGTAAGAACACGTTATAAAATATTTATTGAATACTAAATTCTGTGATGCTAAATATATGTCTTAAAATATTATGTGAACTAAAATAAGGCCAGATTCACATGACGGTAATAAAAGCGTTTTTTAGTACCCGTATTATGGACAGTACAATACAATCCCCCCAACCCACCCGCGGCAGCTTAGGTTGCTATGGGGAAGTCTTGTTATTATGGCAATGTAAGATTGGCCAAGTCTAGTTGTTATGGCCAATTTCTAGCTAGCTTTTGTAAAATATCCACATTTTGGAAAACAATTTTTTGTCAATGAATAAATTGTGACACAGAAAAACATTTTTGTGATACAAAATTGTATTTTAAAAGCAATATAATAAGCAGCACTTTGGTCAAGATATTGGAAGTCAATTCACTGATTCTAGTAGTCCCATCTTGAACATGTAGGATCACAAAAAAGCAAGTAGCGAAAGTATTCTCTAATGTAGTTATCTAATGTGCCAATATGTTACAGAAAAGTGTCCACCCCATAATTGAGTCTTTTTCATATTTCGTCACACAGAATACAATTTTGTGACAAATTATATTTTTGCGAGACAAATTTCAGAACATGTAGAACAAACAAGTACGAGGTCCATGATGACTGTAGTTAAAATAGAACTAATGTAATGCAAACATTTATTTATTTTTTAAATTAGTTTTTTTTTTTATTGGGTTCATTAAAAAAATGTTCTATCCAAGATGTTCTAAAAGTCACATAATAACATTAAAAAGTATTTCACTAAAAACTGGTTTTAATGGACTGTCCAGTTCCTTTGGGGTGAGAGCTGCTCTTCGGGTTAATCGGATATTTCTTAACGGATCATTCAGCCATTTCTTAAAGGGGCTCTCCTGCTCTGACTCCCACCCCCCGATCTTCAGAATGAAGGAGCTCCAGCCCCTTTACAGCTCTATTACCTTGAATGCAGCTATATTGCAGTTTTCTGCACAGCGGTTGGACAGGACCTACGCTGTGCAGGGAAATTGTCCAAGGGTCTTTCTATTTCAATATCTGTGGATCCAATGTAGTAAAAGGGTTTATTGTAAATTTCTTGATGGTCTACAACAAGGGGTTAACTTTATATTCCCTGGAGGCAGGGCAGGCGTCAGCACCCGGCAAACCCGGGCAAGTGCCGGGGCCCACTCCACTTGGGGGGGCCCAGTCGGCCGCCGGGTACTGACACTGCCGTCGTTAAGGCATCACTGTCCATATATGGACAGTGATGTAAGAAGGAGAGGTTTCCCAGGCAGAGCGCTAGCGGCCATGCTCCGGGACTCCGTCTCTGGGAAAGCCCCTGACATCGCTGTCCATATATGGACAATGAATATGGACAGCGATGCCAGGACCAGAGCAGTGTCCCAGCCTGGCCGCGCTGGTCCCGCCTCGATTCAGTTGGGTTGAATGCTGGAGCCTCGCTCCAGCATTCACTGTGCCGTGAGCAGATTGGCACAGGCAGGCGCGATGTAGTCTGCGATGAGTCACTCACAGGACAGTGCAGAGAAGGGGAAGGATCCTCCCCACGTTGGTAGATAAGTAATTATGTTGTTGTTTTTCTATTAGGTACATATGGGGGCATTATACTGGGTATGGGAGGGGGTCCTATTGTAGCTGCTGAGTGGGCATTATACTGTATGTGGCAGCTATGGAGGGCATTATACTGTATGGGGGCATTATACTGTATGGGAAAGCTATGGGGCATCATACTGTATGGGGCAGCTATGGGGGCATTATACTGTATGGGGCAGCTATGGGGGCATTATACAGTATGGGGCAGCTATGTGTGCATTATACTGTATGGTGCAGCTATGGGGGCATTGTACTGTATGGTGCAGCTATGGGCGGCATTATACGGTATGGGGCAGCTTTGGGGGGGCATTATACTGTATGGTGCAGCTATGGGGGCATTATACTGTATGGTGCAGCTATGGCGGGCATTATACTGTATGGGGCAGCTATGGGGGGCATTATACTGTATGGTGCAGCTATCGTGGGCATTATACTGTGGGGCAGCTACGGGGAGCATTATACTGTGGTGGTCAGCTATGGGGGGCATTATACTGCGTGGGGCAGCTACAAGGAGCGTTATACTTGGTGGTCAGCTATGGGGGGCATTATACTGTGTGGGGGGCAGCTATGGGGTGCATTATACTGTGGTGGTCAGCTATGGGGGCATTATACTGTGTGGAGACAGCTATGGGAAGCATTATACTGTGGTGGTCAGCTATGGGGGGCATTATACTGTGTGGGGGGCAGCTATGGGGGGGGGGTCATTATACTGTGGGGGCATTCATGGGGTCTGTCGGTCAAGGCAGCTGGGCATAGGCATTCGCAGGGGTCTGGTGGTGTTGGGTAGGGGGGCCTAAGCTGAATTCTTGCACCAGGGCCCATTAGCCTTTAGCTACGCCACTCCCAGGCAGAGTGCTAATAGTGCTCTGCCCGGGACTATGGATCTGGGGTTGCCCCTGACAACTCTGTCCATATATAGACAGTGACGTCAGGAGCTGTGTGCCACTACCTGGGAGGAGGGTGCTGTGTGGCACTATCTACAGAGGGTACTAAATTTATTGGGGTACAAACTGGGGGCCTAACTTTTAAATGGGGGCATAAACAGGGCCTAACATCTATATGGGGGCACAAAGTGACGATTTTTGGCATTTTACTGCTGCCGTGAGTTTCCCCGCAAAGCGGCCCACTAAGTCTGTGTCGCCCAAGGGCCCACATAAACCTGGAGCCGGCCCTGCCTGGAGGTCTAGGGCTATGAAGGGGTCAGTGGTTAATTGAGGAGGCTCCTGGTGGTCGTGTCCGTAGGAGGAGAGGGGGTTAGGAGATGCAATTGCCACCTCGGCCATGCCCGGCTTTACAAGAAAATTTATATAACTAACTACAATTTTTAAAACCAATATTAAAGGCTATGTAAACTTTTGAAATCCAATTTTTTTAAAATAAAAATGTCAGTCAGTGTGATTGGTGCAACTTTCTAAATAGTTTTTATTAAAAATTATTTTAACTTTTTAAGATACAGCTGCTTTGTATCCTGTATACAGAGCAGCTGTATCTAGCACTAAATCCTGGTCCCGTCAGGTCCACGGCTCTGACGGGTTCAGTGACAGCGGGGATCCCCCTGTTATTTATCACATAGATAAGTTCATAACTTAGATGTGATTGATTACAGGTGGATCCTGCATGATCCACTGACACTGAACCTGTGAGGTCCCTGGGACTGAGGGATTCAGGTCATAGCGAAAGATACAGCTGCTCTGTATAGAGAAGACATAGAAGCTGTATCTAAATAAGTAAAAATAATTTTTAATAAAAACTATTTAGAAAGTTGCGCTAATTACACTGATTGAGCTTTTTATTAAAAAAAAATTCTTTCAAAGGCTTACATAGCCTTTAACGGTCGATTTTGTAATTTTTGGTTAAAAGTAAACCAATGTAGCCAGAAATGTGTAAATATTCATCACATAAGTATGTAACGCATTTGGGTCTTTGCAGCTTTGTATGACGTATGAGGCCATATTTTGGATTGGGACAATGAAATTGCTTTAGATTACGGCAATCATCATCCACACCCTGAACCCATAAGAATTCTGTATGTGCACATCTAGAGAATTTTACATAATGACATCTGTGAATCATAACCCTTCGCTCCTCCTACACAAGTATCCTGGGAGAACGGCCTGAGGAGAACATCAAGCCAAGTGGTTCCTTCAACTGTAAATAATTCTTCATTAATCTGCTTTTTCTTCTGACAAAGATTACGTTTCCTGTCTGCGTGGGGAGTAATCAGGAGCCCCCCGAGAAGAGGGAATAGGCAGATGTTAACAGATGTTTCGGGTGGTAAAGTCATAACAATTATGGATGAACTTAGCATTTTCAGTATGTACTTGCGCTAAATTCACTTTATCAAAGTAAAAAAAAAAATCTCCATGAAAGCACGCAGAAGGGAGTAAGACAAATACAGGGGATCTCAGTTGTTATACATATGTGGAGATCACGCCCACTTGCCTATGCACTCTTCAAAACTGGCGAAAAGTCGCCAATATGGCATACGCAATGATTTGCAACTTTTTAAGCCCAAATACTGACGCAAATCTAATAATAAATTTCTCCCTCAATCCCCCATGTT
This sequence comes from Rhinoderma darwinii, assembly GCF_050947455.1. Lineage (NCBI taxonomy): Eukaryota > Metazoa > Chordata > Amphibia > Anura > Rhinodermatidae > Rhinoderma > Rhinoderma darwinii. The sequence continues at coordinate 37,452,052 of NC_134687.1, read as the reverse complement.
TGAGGAGGAGTACTCCATCCAGCAACTTGCAATGACTTGATAAGGTACAGCAATTCTTTAGGCTTGAGGCGGCATTAACCTGGGGAAATAAAACCAGAAGACAGTTTTTAAAGACATGAGAACCATGGTCAACGTTTCGATCCTCTATGTAAATCTAAGGGTATGTTCACACGATTAACAAAATACGTCTGAAAATACGGAGTTGTTTTCAAGGGAAAACAGCTCCTGATTTTCAGAAGTTTTTTGAGCAACTCGCGTTTTTCGCAGCGTTTTTTTACAGCCGTTTTTGGAGCTGTTTTCAATAGAGTCTATGAGAAAATGGCTCCAAAAAGTCCCAAGAAGAGTCCTGCACTTCTTTTGACGAGCCGTCATTTTACGCGCCGTATTTTGACAGTGACGCGTAAAATAACAGCTCGTCTGCACAGAACATCGTAAGACCCATTGCAAGCAATGGTTGCCGACGTATTGGAGCCGTCTTTTCAGGCGTAAAACGCCTCCATTACGTCTGAAAAGAGGTCGTGTGGACATACCCTAAAGGGCTCTTTAAAATAAACGCCTATTGTTTAGGGATTCTATTTAAAGGGGGCCACCCACTACAGTATTTGGTCATGTGATGGCACCTTGCTACTCAACATTATTATTTGAGAGCTTTCTAGTAATATATTCACCACACTACGTTCCTTTGTTCCCCACGTTCCCTATGTTCTTTATTATCTTAATAGAGTAATCGGCAATGTTTTGACTCTTCAATAATGTGTATGGTTCAACTAATCTCAACCGCCTTTACGATGGTCTCAACATGTAAATACTTTTGATTGTGGAAATTGCTATCTCAGGTCTTTAGGTATGCCAAAAAGTTTGATCATAAAATTTGCTGTGTGGAAATACAAATCCTTAATGGTTTGGCAATAAAATCACCCATCTAGACTTTGGTGCTCCACCACTGTACCATATGTCTGTGATTACAATTTCATTGATGGAGCCCACCCCCCCCCCCCCCCCCCAAATAAAACAGGTAGCACTTAATGTGCCCACAGAGCACTAGTTGCAGAGGGTTACTTTGGAATAAATTCTTTAAGCTTCTTAAATTTCCATTAAAAACTGGTAAAAAAAAAGAAGGTCCCATGACTCTAAGCTCTGAGAAATGTGATCATGTGATTCTTGCTGCCCGCCACTCCTGTATCACGCTCAACGTGCCACAAGTAGTCATCTATATTTGGCCGAACAATGCTAATGTATGTTTAGAGGATATTAGTGAGGTATTAGAAGGTTGATTCATATTTGTAAAGGAATAATCTCTGTGTCTACCACCCCTTACAATAGGACCGTGAACCCTGGTTACTTTATTGGAAATACTAACCTTCCGCTCCTCCTATCTATAGAAGTACAAAAAATTAAGGGAGTCAACATGACTTTCGGTGAACTACTTGGAGCTCTCCCTTATTTTGCATGAGTGTAAAGCACTTGCCACATGTAAGTCCGGAAACTTGGCCTCGTATCCGGGTTTGATAAGAAATTACATTAGGTGAAGCTCAGAATTTACAGCTCTCCAACATTCCATGTATTATGATGTCACTGGTTACCAGGCAACCAAGCCAAACATTCACTGTGTATCCTGGTTGGATAATAATTAGTGACATCATAATGACATCACACTCATCCTATGTGCTTGTATATAATTTCTGTGGTATAAGAAAGCCAAGTATCGGTAAGTAGCTGTCCATGATGGATAACCCTTCCATTTAGCTAATGGCCACTTTCCCATTTGCTAAGGCATAGATCCACATTGGACCATGGTTCATTCGATTCTTGGACCAGATCAATCAATAGTAACTACGTATAATACTATTGGTTAGCTATTGACAGATTCCTACGCTCTAAGAACGTAGTTCACAGTCCAAGGATCCTGTTGTCAACTGGACATTGGAGATCATAGCATTTAAAATGTCTGGAAGTAAAATGTATCTTCAGAAAACAACATATTATTTAAATCAGGTATTTATTCTAAACATATTTTCTTTTTTTTGTGTTTTTTTATGTTGTGACTACGCATGTATAAAAAAAAAACTTGAAATACAGCAAAGGTACGATCTAGACAACATGACGACATCTTCAGAAAATATCATATTATTTAAATCAGGTATTTAGTATAAACATATTTTCTTTTTTAGTGTTATTTTCTTTTATGTGACTATCCAACATGACACTGTAAATGAGTTTTCCCTTATATGCTGTGTCTACTCTGTGTAGAGTCTGGGCACTCGGCTTCTTATACGGGTTTGATAAGAAATGACACCAGGTGAAGACTAGAATTTACAGCTCACCAACATTCTATGTATTATCATGTCACTGGTTACCAGGCAACCAAGCTTGACTTTGATATTCTAGAGCTCAGCATGCTAGTACCCAACCCCATTACCGTCTAATCAACTGCTAGCCTCTGCAAAGCTCACTTTTACCAAATAAATACTTTAAAGGCTATGTAAACCTTCGAAAGTGATTTATTTATTTTTTAATAAAAATGTCAGTGTGTTTGGTGCAACTTTCAAATTAGTTTTTATTAAAATAATTTTTAATTTTTGAGATACAGCTGCTTTGTATACTATATACAGAGCAGCTGTATCTAGCGCTAAGACCTGAAACACCTTGTCCAGTGTCAGCGGGTCCTGCGTGTCTCTGACGCGCAGGATCCTCCTGTAATCTATCACATCTAAGTTATGAACTTAGATGTGATGGATAACAGGTGGATCCCTGCTGTCACTAAACCCGTCAGTCCCGCGGACCTGACAGATTCAGGTCTCAGCGCACAATATAGCCGCTCTGTATAAAGGATACATTTCTCAAAAAGTACAAATAATTTTTCATAAAAACTAATTTTAAAGTTGCACCAAACTCACTGATATGACATTTTTATTAAAATTAATATTAAATCACAGTTAGGCTTACATAGCCATTAATATTCCACACAACCCCTCAATCATACCACAAATATGTAGATAACGAGACAAAAGGAGTCCGTGCAATAATCTGCCTCTCACTATCGAGTTAGAGGCACCAGAAGCAACCACAAATGGCTGACCCTTTAACCTACTCCCTACCATCCTGCAGGATCCCCAAAATATGTCAGACCAACCAGAGTATACCCATACAATTTGGGGGGGGGGCATACCCACAATAAATCCCCTTCACCAATTTAACACCAACTTTGCTGCCGTGACACCATACGACCAGATTCACTCCCAAACCATGCAAATATTGAAGAAAAAGAGGGGAGGGCAACTTACTAAGACCGCCCCCGCTTCAATGCTCTCCAATTAGCTTGGGAGTACAAGAACCCCCCCCCTACTGTACTCCTTCCCTTTAACTCCTCCCTTTTTCTCCCCTTCCTATGTTTTAAATTATAAACGTATCCGTTTTTCTAATGCACATTTTTTTTTTATATGAAGTGTATACAAACTTTGTTAAGAAACATACGCGTTAAACGTATGTAAACGTAAACCATTGAGTTTGCATACGTCACTCATAGACCACAATGTTAAAAAAAACGTATCTGTCATGTATACTTCTTTTGACTGGAAACAGCGTGGTAGACTATTCTCTCCGGGCAAAAAAATTCAACAGGGGAAAACCAATTAGGTATCTTTTGGAATCTCTTTGCCTCATTGAATAAAATGGATCCACCGTGGGATACGTTTGAATTCCGTTTCCGGGTAATCAAATGTATCTGCTTGTCGGAAAGCAAAAATTCGGTGTGAATATAGATAACCTTACACTGTGGTCCAGAAAGCCAGAAATTCTATTACTGAAATGTTCTACCGCAAAGAGAATCTTCTTTATCATCAGACGACTCATAACGATCGCGTATGGAGTCCAAGTGACACTATGTCACACACACCAGTATGGCCTTATATCATTCTGATATGGCTGATGTACATTGACCTTTAACAGGGGCTTAGGTAGGGGGGGGGGCAGGTGGGGCATTTGTCCCTGGTGCAACTTAGGCTACATTAAGACGAGCGTCGGCAACCTCTGACATGAAAAACAACCTCTGACATGTCACGTCGGAGGTGGACCCGTGCGGGACGCGTTGTTACGGATCCCGCACAGACTAGAGTCTAGTCCTATTTTTTCACGGACCCTTCACACGCTCCGTTGAAAAAACGGTCGTGTGAATGGCCCCATTGAAATACACGAGTCCGTGTGGCGGCCGTCACACAGACGTGATACACTCTTGTCTGAATGAGCCCTAAGAGTGATGGAAGGGGGGCGCTGGACCAGTCCACACACAGACAGTGCGGAGAAGAGCCTGAGTTATGGTTTCCTCTGTCCTCAACAGCTGATCGCTGCTGACAAGGGCAACCCTGCCTCTCAGAGTTGAAGAGATACAGCACTTAGCTGAGAAGTACAGAGGCCCCCCACTATTTTACTATAAGGGGCCCTCTACATTTAGTTCTTTTAATGATACATTAGTGATTTTATTGTTCTGTCTATACGACATACAGTAAATGCAGATTTGAAGAATGCTCCTACGGTATTTTTTATGATGCTGCTGAGTCATAGAACAGATCCTTGGAATTAAACCCACGCTGAAAATCTGAAAAGTATTTATTTTTTCAGTATTATTACCACTTCAAGTATCATGTATTAGATAATGTCCTCCCTGCTGTAAATTATAAGAATATTAGAAGTCACCATAGTGTTCCATGCCCATATAAACAGTAGCGTACAAAGAAGACCCTATAAGAAACATTAAAGGGGTTGTCTCATGAAGATAACCCCTATTACAAAAAAAAAAGCCGGCTTCTCCCACCCCCGGAGATCGCTGGGATCACCAGGGGAAGCGGCCAGCCACACATTTCCCTCACAGCGGCTGCTGCAGGGGAAATGTAGCATTACATGGCAGCCATTTAAATGAATGGCCGTCGTTTTAATGCAAGGACGTCGCAGGTATATAAGAGCGGGAGCTGCTTGTCGTCAGCATCTTTCCATTCTGCCATATAGAGGGGGTCCCAAGAAGGGCGCCCCCCTATGACGTCCATATGCCCTAATAGGGCATATGGACAGATGTTGTCCTGATGGAACAACCCCTTTAAAACAGCCAGGAATGGCATTATGGTATCGGGTTTCGCCACTCCGGACAGAGTGGCCTGGTGTTCCTTTCCACCCCCATCATATTTCCATGACCCCCTGGAGTAGGGAGGCAATGTTATTCTCACCAGTTATTAGCAAAAGGTACTAGGCTGGGCCCCCTCCTTCCAGGGGCCCCATAGCAATCGCATCGGCTGCCTCTTACATACAAAACATGAAGCCCACAACTAAGCTCATATATACAGGTCACGCTTCTCCATGGTGACTTTTAATATTCTTATGACTATAAGGCAGGGAGTACAATATACCATACAATACACACCTCCACTGCTGCAGAACCTCTTTTTGAACAGTAAGGGGAACTTACTGTCCACTATTGCTTGACATATGAAACTCCTTCATCCTTTTCATAAAGATCTACAGCATCTGAGGTGTGTATTATGAGGTTCTGCAGCATCTGAGGTGTGTATTATGTTCTGTAGCATCTGAGGTGTGTATTATGAGGTTCTGCAGCATCTGAGGTGTGTATTATGTTCTGCAGCATCTGAGTTGTGTATTATGAGGTTCTGCAGCATCTGAGGTGTGTATTATGTTCTGCAGCATCTGAGGTGTGTATTATGAGGTTCTGCAGCATCTGAGGTGTGTATTATGAGGTTCTGGAGCATCTGAGGTGTGTATTATGAGGTTCTGCAGCATCTGAGGTGTGTATTATGAGGTTCTGCAGCATCTGAGGTGTGTATTATGAGGTTCTGTAGCATCTGAGGTGTGTATTATGTTCTGCAGCATCTGAGGTGTGTATTATGAGGTTCTGTAGCATCTGAGGTGTGTATTATGAGGTTCTGCAGCATCTGAAGTGTGTATTATGAGGTTCTGCAGCATCTGAGGTGTGTATTATGTTCTGCAGCATCTGAGGTGTGTATTATGAGGTTCTGCAGCATCTGAGGTGTGTATTATGAGGTTCTGTAGCATCTGAAGTGTGTATTATGAGGTTCTGTAGCATCTGAGGTGTGTATTATGTTCTGCCGCATCTGAGGTGTGTATTATGAGGTTCTGCAGCATCTGAAGTGTGTATTATGAGGTTCTGTAGCATCTGAGGTGTGTATTATGTTCTGCCGCATCTGAGGTGTGTATTATGAGGTTCTGCAGCAGCTGAGCTGTGTATTATGAGGTTCTACAGCATCTGAGGTGTGTATTATGTTCTGCAGCATCTGAGGTGTGTATTATGAGGTTCTGCCGCATCTGAGGTGTTTATAATGAGGTTCTGTGGCATCTGAGGTGTGTACTATGAGGTTCTGCAGCATCTGAGGTGTGTATTATGAGGTTCTGCAGCATCTGAGGTGTGTATTATGAGGTTTTGCAGCATCTGAGTGTGTATTATGAGGTTCTGAAGCATTTGAGGTGTGTATTATGAGGTTCTGAAGCATATGAGGTGTGTATTATGAGGTTCTGTAACATCTGAGGTGTGTATTATGAGGTTCTGAAGCATATGAGGTGTGTATTATGACATTCTGCAGCATCTGAGGTGTATTATGAGGTTCTGCAGGATCTGTGGTTTGTATTATGATGTTCTGCAGCATCTGAGGTGTGTATTATGATGTTCTGCAGCATCTGTGGTTTGTATTATGATGTTCTGCAGCATATGAGGTGTGTATTATGATGTTCTGCAGCATCTGATATGTGTATTATGAGGTTCTGCAGCATCTGATATGTGTATTATGATGTTCTGCAGCATCTGATATGTGTATTATGAGGTTCTGCAGCATCTGATATGTGTATTGTGAGGTTCTGCAGCATCTGAGGTATGTATTATGATGTGATGCAGCATCTGATATGTGTATTATGATGTTCTGCAGCATCTGATATGTGTATTATGATGTTCTGCAGCATCTGTGGTTTGTATTATGATGTTCTGCAGCATCTGTGGTTTGTATTATGATGTTCTGCAGCATCTGATATGTGTATTATGATGTTCTGCAGCATCTGTGGTTTGTATTATGAGGTTCTGCAGCATCTGTGGTTTGTATTATGATGTTCTGCAGCATCTGATATGTGTATTATGATGTTCTGCAGCATCTGTGGTTTGTATTATGATGTTCTGCAGCATCTGTGGTTTGTATTATAATGTTCTGCAGCATCTGTGGTTTGTATTATGATGTTCTGCAGCATCTGTGGTTTGTATTATAATGTTCTGCAGCATCTGTGGTTTGTATTATGCCGTTCTGCAGCATCTGAGGTGTGTATTATGCCGTTCTGCAGCAGCTGGGACACAGTATCGTATTATACATACTGTAGGTAGCTACTGAAGAACCTCTGTTGAAATGGAGAGGAAACATTATGTCTTTCAGTCAGTGGCTGGCACTGGATAAAGAACTTCCTACAAAAGTAATCTGTGATAGACTGCTTCTGCAGGAAAAGATAAGCGGTGCCTACGTAGCGCTGCTCATCTCTGTATAATCATCAGATTGCGACATTTTGATGTTTAAACAAATATCATTTACAGACAATGGACTTTTATATTGTAAGTAAATTTTGTGGACGTCTGTTACAATCTGTTACCTCTTCTATATAGGGTGTAAGTCACACTCATAGGAAAGGCTTTTCTGCCATAAATGATAGATGAGGGTCCTAGTTCTGAAAATCGCAACTATATCAAGTACGGGGGTCATCCAACCCGTCTCGACTGGCGAGGTGGCGGCTGGCCGCAGATTCCAGACGGGGCTAGTGGAGAGGGGCCCGCACATGAGCACGGCTTTCCGCACTCTGTTCTATGGAAGATACAGAAGCAGCTGGAGAGCGCTTATACAATAGGATGGAGAGAGCCGCATCTGACACTTATGGGATATCCTGTGAATATGCATAAATGTCTAAGTTGGGAATAAACCCTTTAAAGAGGCTCTGTCACCAGATTCTCAAACCCCTATCTCCTATTGCATGTGATCGGCGCTGCAATGTAGATAACAGTAACGTGTTTTTTTTTTTTTTTTAAACGTTCATTTTTGGCCAAGTTATGAGCTATTTTATATATATGCAAATGAGGTTTGAAATGGACAACTGGGCGTTTTTTTTTTCGTTATGTCCAACTGGGCGTGTATTGTGTTTTTAACTGGGCGTGTTTACGTGTATGACGCTGACCAATCAATGACCAGTGAGCGTCATACACTCCTCTCCATTCATTTACACAGCAGCAATCTACAGCCACATACACAGAGATTAACGTTACTGCAGTGTCCTGATAATGAATACACATGAAATCCAGCCTGGACGTCATGTGTATTCAGAATCCTGACACTTCTGACTCTTTTCTGTGAGATTTCCAGCAAGGGAAACGAAATCTCGTTTACCTCCGTAATCTCGCGAGATTTCGTTTCCCTTGCTAGAAATCTCAAAGAAAAGAGTCAGAAGTGTCAGGATTCTGAATACACATGACGTCCAGGCTAGATTTCATGTGTATTCATTATCAGGACACTTGATTAACGTTAATCTCTGTGTATGTGGCTGCAGATCGCTGCTGTGTAAATCAATGGAGATGAGTGTATGATGCTGACTGGTCACTGATTGGTCAGCGTCATACACGTAAACACGCCCAGTTAAAAACACAATACACGCCCAGTTGGACATAACGAAAAAAACGCCCAGTTGTCCATTTCAAACCTCATTTGCATAAATATAAAATAGCTCATAACTTGGCCAAAAATGAACGTTTTAAAAAAAAAACAAAAAACGTTACTGTTATCTACATTGCAGCACCGATCACATGCAATAGAAGATAGGGGTTTCAGAATCTGGTGACAGAGCCTCTTTAAGGGAAACTTGTATTGGCCCTAGATTTATGGATGGATTGTTGTCAGCTCCGTGCGGGATTAGGTGCCGTGCTGTCAGCATAGGTGACGACAAAGAACAGCTGAGGACCAAAGGGGGAGAAGGATGACCACGCTGGCAATCTGGCCAAACAATAAGATGGAACGCCCTATGACTCTTAATACTGCTACAGATTGTGTATAATGTTTAAGAGGAAGGTGTCGCGAAAAAATTTTTTTATATATAAATTTGCATTTAGTATGTTATTAAAATAATTTTTATTTATTTGTGTTTTTGTGTTTTACTTTTTTCTTACTTTTACTTCTCTATGGGAGCTGCCATTTTTTTTTCATCTCTGTATGTGTCGATTAACGACACATACAGAGATGGAATACGGCACATACAGCTCCATAGTGAATGTGAACGGGAGCCGTTCCATTCTCTGCAGCGTACGCCGTCTGTGTGGGAACAGCGCATGCGCCGCTCCCACACAGACCAAAAGGAAGGTGTTCGGAAGAGCGACATCCGGTGCCATTTTCATGTGGACCGGAAGCCGCGGCCGGACAGTAAGATGACTACTTCCGGTCGCGGCTTCCGGATATATGTTCCAGGCAGCGAAGATGCGAGGAGTAGGATTGGAGGCAGCGGCGGCAGGAGCAGGTAAGTTATGTTCGTGTATGTGATGTGTGTATTATGTTCGTGTTATACTGTGTGTGATTACCACTGTATCTAATCCTCCTACACTGTGTGCCGCCATTTTCTGAGCGAATGCACAGTGTAGGAGGATTAGCAGATTCAATCACCTCCTTCTCCTGCCACTAGCCAGGATAAGGGAGCGGGGATTGTGTGAGGACACTAGAGCGTGTGTGTCTACACCAAATTTGCAGCATAAGTCAATGAGGTTGCTTTACCACATTGTAATGCTGCAATTTTGGGAATTGCTCCCTCTAGTGACCAGCACATGGAAATGTTATAAATTAGAATCTATTTTATAATATTTCCTGACTTGTGAAAAAATTAAAACAATGTTTAATCACTTAAATACTAATTGCTTAACTGAAAAAAATAAATAAAAATCTAGCGACACATTACCTTTAATGCACAAATGTCCGGTCATTGTAGACACCTATCACCTATAATCACCTCGTTCTTTGTCCTTCTCCTGTAGTAATGGACTGAGGTTCCTTGGGCACACCAGAGGACATGATTCTGGGGGTCCACTCCCCACCTATACAGAACATGTCCACGTCTTCTTATAATCACATTGTAATCTTTGTTGATATCATTGTACACACAGGACAGATCATCAGTAAGATCTAATATGTTATTTGTGAATGATCCCATAAGAAATAGACCCCGGTGGCAAGTGATTGACCCCACTGAATTTATTACTTCTTGGATTGGGGTGAATCATAGATTTATATATAGTGCTGGCCTACTGTGCAGTTATAAAAGTGTTATAAATGAGAGTGTTCTTCTAAAGAGTTGTCCAGGATAAGACATCTCAATTTTTACTATTATATTTAGCTTTTATATATTTATACGGGTGGAGCCTGGTCGGATGGTGTATGGCCCGGTGCTGGTGTGTCGGGGCAAAGATTGTATGAAGACAGGAGATCTCACCTGAAGGGTTTGTTCACACGTCCTATTTTCAGCCGTTTTTCGGGCCGTAAACGCCCGAAAAACGACCGACAAATCGGAAGCAGAACGCCTCCAAACATCTGCCCATTGATTTCAATGGGAAAACGGCATTCTGTTCCGACGGAGCGTAAAAAAATGGCCGCGAAAAAGAAGTGCAGGACACTTCTTGGGACGTTTTTGGAGCCGTTTTCCATAGACTCTATTGAAAAAATCTCTGAAGACGGCCGTAAAAAACGCAGCGAGTGGCTTCAAAAACGTCTGAAAATCAGGAGCTGTTTTCCCTTGAAAACAGCTCCGTATTTTCAGACGTTTTTGAGTTTGTGTGTGAACATACCCTTACTATGCCGGTGTTGATGACACACACGAAGCTACAGCAGGAAAAACAACAGCCCTTCCCAATATGACGCCTCAGGGAGGCTCCTGCCCATCCCCCGCAACTGGCTCCAGGACCACAGACTCAGTCCCAACCAAGTGTCTGCGCTTCCGCGGCTTCTTACACAGCAGCTATCCCTCTATCTGTCACAGCCAGGTTCCTACTCTTACGCCCTAAAACTGAACACTCACTAGCGGGAACTGCATCCTTTTATACAATAGGCACCGCCTTCAGCGTCAGGACGCGGTACAGTCACGGAGCATCATCCTGGCGCTGTTATGGCATGGAATAAAATCTAGCAAAAGGGTGCCTGGGTCAGAGATTCAGGCGTCAAAGTAATCTAGACAAATTAAGTGAGTCAACCATCATACCACTTGTACAAATAAATAGTCGCAACGTTACAGTATAATAACATCAGCACTACATAGCACGTCTTAAAGCAATATCACCTCCTGAGGGGGGACACGGTCAAAGACATATCATATACATAAGTGCCATTACTGGCCACATAAATAAGGGTCGCCACATATGTCGTCTGGTAGCAGCTTCTCTCTGCTTCATACCTCCCAAATGTTCCGGCTTCAGCAGGACTGTCTTGTATTCTGAGCACAGCCCCCCTGCGTCCTACCAAGTCTCAAAGGGTCCCGTCGCTGTCACTCAATCTTGTCCTTACCCTGTTGGTTTAATAAAAAAATGCATTGGCTATGACTATGGTGTGGGCTGTTATGTGGACGGTAGGCTTGGCGCATAAGGGCTTGTCCACACGTAACGGAATTGCTGCGTATTTTCCGTCTGGAATTGCGGTCGGAAAATACGCAGCAGAATAGTGTAGCATCAAAGGGGGTGAGATTTAACAATTCTCATCCACACACTGCGTAAAATTTCCGTACAGAGATTCACCTGCAGTGCGTATTTTTCGGACCGCATCATGCCATTTCTTGCTGCGGAATGTGGGCAGAGGAAATGTCACCATCTCCCAGAAAAAAGCAGCAAAATACGCACCATTTTCTACAGTAAAAACCGCAGGAAATGGTGCGTTTTTGCCGCAGCGGAATGTCTGCTAGTTGAAACGGAATTGTTGCAGAAAATTAGTATTACGTGTGGACAAACCCTAAGGCTATGGTCACACGTGGCGTATTTCTGCAGACACTGTCCACATCAATGCCGCACATAATCCGCTTTGCAGATTCTGTTGCGCCTTTGCCTAAAATGTGAAGTAAATTGCTGCGGATTAGTCCTTGCGTATTCAGGTGAAGAGCACATCCTGCTCTCTTGTAAAACATTCCATCCCAGTCTGGCTATAGACCTGGAAACACATAGGTCCATCCAGAATGAAGAAATATCCTGTTCGTGAAACCAATCCACAACGCAACACACATAACATCTGCGGATTTCATTGCGTAATTTTGCAACTCCATTGAAGTCAATGGAGAAATTCCGCCACAAGTCCACAACAAGTCCGCAACAGCCAGTGTATGCTGCGGACACCAAATTCCGCACCGCAGCCTATGGTCCGCAACGTCTGCACGAAGATAACTAAAAAGGCGTGGAAAGCAATGGAGAAAATGTCCGCTGCGGATTTCCACAGCAATTCCGCCACGTGTGAACATGCCCTAACATTGCTTCATGTCACTCCTGGATACAAAAAAAGAGCCTGTGTTATGGGGCCTGATATTTAATTTAGGTTTATGTCGAAGAACATTCCTTTACCTTTTCTTCTACAAATAAATTCCCTATTATGTCAGGGGCCCCCCAGGCTATTGCCTGGGGGACACATGGTCGCACTGCCCCCCATAAGTTGTTAATAAAATATGTTTTTTTGCTTGGTATGTTTTTCTCTCCCCCTTTCCCTCTTTTCTCCATTTGTTATTTTATATTAGAATGGTACTTACCATCGTGGTGTCCCCCGGGTAAGCTGTGCTGGTGGCACGAGCCGGTTTCCAGATGTTTCTGTCTCTGGGCAGTTTGGAGTTGGTCCCAGCTGATTGGACCTAGGTCAGCTGTGCAATTGCATGAGCAGGTTCTGGCAGATTCTATCTCCAGGCAGTTTTGTGGAAGGCCAGCTGATTGGTCATTGATAAAATCCTAAAGGCGGGAAAATTGGACATAAAAGGAGCAGTTCATCGTGGTCAAGCAGCCAGTTTTTGAAGATTGGACCGTCGCCCACCCTCCCGCCCTATTGTTCTTAAATTCCTTCACGTCACGTTGTTTGTTAGAGGGGTTTGTCACCCAGCTAATGCTGGGCGGACTTGGTTTTTATTGGTCAAAATATTTATATTTTATTATTTATTCGATTATTTATGGTTATTCTCTTCGAATTATTTTATCTTAGGTTACCCTTAATAAACACCGTGGCCATTTTTATCCAAAGAAACTGTTGTCATGTTTTATTTCATTTTGATTGAGTATTGTGGGGTTTGTGCTACCATGGATATTTCCTGAAAAGTCCATTCAATAAACACAAGAAAAGCCCATAAATAAGATAATACAGTACGGCTCGCTTCCAATATGTTCCTGATTATGTTCCAGAACGATTTCATGTCATGTCAGCCGCCTCCATATCACGCTTTCTGATGCTCCAATTGTGTAAATATACACGTCCTGAATCATTTATGCAAAAACGCGGCTGTTTATGGCAGCGACGGAGGAATCTCGAGTACGACTCAAGTTAAACACATCCATGTGGTTACACGAGCTTCACTCTCCCCACCTGTTGTGATTCCACATTTATACAATGTACACGTTATATCACCAGCTTTGGTTTATTTTCATAGTAAGATTGTATCACATTCCCAATCCATATACTGTAGTGTAACATGCAAACTATGAGGACCCGTCCGCTCTCCTGACATGTCTGTTTTAGCAATAACTTGTATTCCGATGAAATAAAAATTCTGGAGAATTTTATCTTAGAACTCTGTTGTTTCATTCCTCTGTTAGGGTATGTTCACACGGCCTATTTACGGACGTAATTCGGGCGTTTTTGCCCCGAATTACGTCTGAAAATAGCGCCTCAATAGCGCTGACAAACATCTGCCCATTGAAAGCAATGGGCAGACGTTTGTCTGTTCACACGAGGCGTAAATTTACGCGCCGCTGTCAAATGACGGCGCGTAAATAGACGCCCGCGTCAAAGAAGTGACCTGTCACTTCTTTGGCCGTAATTGGAGCCGTTATTCATTGACTCCAATGAATAGCAGCGCTAATTACGGCCGTAATTGACGAGGCGTTCAAGCGCCTGCACATGCCGTTACGGCTGAAATTACGGGGATGTTTTCAGGCTGAAACATCCCCGTAATTTCAGCCGTAACGGACGCCCTCGTGTGAACATACCCTTATTCCTCCGGGAAATGTATGAATAAATTGACAACTGGGCTATATACCACTACCCTTGTCAATGGGGCATTTCCCTACACAGTGTGAAACTTTCCCTTTAGAGCTGACGGTGCAATACTGTTTATGGACACGCCTAAACAGAAGTATGAGGGTATGTTCACACAGCTTATTTTCGGGCCGTAAATGGATGAAAAATGTCTGAAAAATCGGAAGCAGAACCTGTTCCGACGGGGCGTTTTTTACACGGCCTTTTTGAAAAAAGGCATGTAAAAAGACGCCCGCGAAAAAGAAGTGCATGTCACATCTTGAGCCGTTTTTTGGAGCCGTTTTTCATTGACTCTATAGAAAAACCGCTCCAAAAACGGCCGTGAAAAACGCGAGTTTCTAAAAAAAAGTCTGAAAATCAGGAGCTGTTTTCCTTTGAAAACTGCTCCGTATTTTCAGACGTTTTTGATTTTGTGTGTGCACATACCCTAAGGGTGAGTTCACATGTTGCGTAAAAACTGCGGATTTTCCGCAGCTAATTTCATTACGGAAAATCCCCAGCATAATACAGTAGCAGAAACGTGGATGGGAGTTGAACAAATCTCATCCACACTCTGTGTAAATGATAAGCGTAAAAAAAAAATGCTCAGAAATTGACCTATGGGGGTGCGGTTTTTAATCTGCAGCATGTTACATAGTTATATAGTTACATAGTTATATAGTTACATAGTTATATAGTTACATAGTTTGTACGGTTGAAAAAAGACACGTCCATCAAGTTCAACCAAAGGACGGTAAAAGGGAAGGGAACATTTTCTACACATAGGAGCTAATATTTTTTGTGCTAGGAAATTATCTAACCCTTTTTAACCCCTTCGCGCTCAGCAACATAATAATCCGTCGCGCTAACTGTATCGTTAGCGCTCAGTGACGGACTATTACGTCGCGGGGAAAATGCATCGCCATTTTCCCCCGGCGCGTGCACGAGCTGTGACAGCTGCTGTTTCCAACAGCAGGCTATCACAGCTCAATACGCCGGGAATTGCCGCGATGGTCCCGCCTCCACGATCGCCACTATTGGTCAGTTAGTGAGAAACTGTCCAATAGTGGCGATCAGTCGCTTCACTTCCTCTCTCTGACCTCACATCCGCCCTGAACGCCCTGTTGGAGTTAGCGAGGCGTCCAGAGCGGTTGTGAGAAAGAGACAGAGAAGAGAAAGAGGGAAAAAAGTGTGAAAAAAGTCAAATAAGAAGTTAAAAAACAACTTTTTTCTGCTTCCCACCTCCCCAATCCACTACCCAGTCCTGTACCCTTCCTCTTTGTGTTCCCCCCACGTTTTTGGTCAGTGATCTCCTATCACTGACCACTTCTTAGTCTTCAGGACCAATTTTTTGGTCCCTGGGGATTATTTTTATTTTTTTCTTCATATAAAACAAAAAATAAAAAAAAATAAAAAATAAAAATAGTTAGTTTAGCCAATTTTGACAATTTAACTGGTTAGTTTAGTATTAGGGTTAGTTAGTGTCAGGGAACCGTCAAAAAGCGTAGTTAGGTATAGCGTCAGGGAATTTAGCGTCCGTAATCCGTCACCGTAGTTAGGTTTAGCGTCAGGGAAGCTCGTAATAATCTAGATAGGTTTAGTGTCAGGTACCCGTCACCGTAGTTAGGTTTAGTGTTAGGGAAGCTCGGAATAACCTAGTTAGGTTTAGTGTCAGGGAATAGTTGCCGTAGTTAGATTTAGTCTCAGGGAAGTTCAAATAAAATCTAGTTAGGTTTAGTGTTAGGAACCCTCGCCCTAGTTAGGTTTAGTGTCAGGGAAGCCCACTCGTTCTATATAAAAACAAATTTTTTGGGCTGGTTTAGCAGCCTATTAGGGAAGGAATCAAACATGTCCCAACGGACATTTAGTGCCGAAGAGGCATATTCATTTCTTGCCTCCGACACAGAGTTTTATTTGTCTACCTCCTCATCCAGTGATGAAGAAGAGGAACCCCCTAGGAGACGCCCCAGGACCACCACCACTGCAGTTGAAGCCCCCGAGCGAAATGACCCCGCCGCAGCTCAAGCCCCCGAGCGAAGTGACCCCATTTGGACCCCCACACCAGACATTTATGAGCCCCAAATCCCAGAGTACACGGGCAGCTCAGGGATAAAATTTAACACGGCAGGGCTCAGTGAGATGGACTTTTTCAAGTTCTTCTTCACTGATGACTTTATAGAACTAATGGTCTCCCAGACTAATTTATATTCCCAACAGTATATAACAAAGAACCCCACATCATTTTATGCCCAATCCCACAGGTGGACCCCTGTAGATGCAGCAGAGTTGGGCAAGTTCTGGGGACTTCATTTGAACATGGGGCTTCAGAAAAAGCCATCCATTAGGACCTACTGGAGCACGGACATCTTATACCACACCCCGATGTACCGTATGGCCATGTCCAGGATGCGTTATGAGGCAATACTTTGTTTCTTTACATTATGCTGATAATGAGCAGTGCCCACCCCGAGATGACCCCAGTTTTGACCGTTTATACAAACTGAGACCCCTATTAGACCATTTCAGTGCCCGGTTTGCCCAGCATACACCCCCGAGAAGTGTTTTTCTATAGATGAATCCCTGGTACATTTTAAAGGGAGGCTTCAATTCCGCCAGTACCTGCCGAGTAAGAGGGCAAGGTATGGTGTGAAGATGTATGAGCTGTGCGAGAGTGCATCAGGGTATACATAATAATTCAGGATATATGAAGGAAAGGACAGCAGTATTCAGCCCCCAGAATGCCCCCCCTTACTGGGAATTAATGCAAAAATTGTGTGGGATTTGGTGCACCCACTGCTGGACCAGGGTTACCACCTCTACCTGGATAATTTTTATACCAGTGTCCCACTCTTCAAGTGCCTCGCTTCCAGAAGGACTGCGGCATGCGGCACTGCTAGAAAAAATCTGAGAGGCCTTCCTAAGACTCTGCAGGGCAAACACTCAGAAGGGGTGAGAGCAGGGCACATTCTAGCAGCAACATATTGTGTGTCAAGTACAAGGACAAGAGAGATGTCCTTGTATTGACAACAATACATGGCCACACCAGTACCCATGTACCTGTACGAGGTACCAGTATAGAGACCCCCAAACCAGACTGCATCCTGGACTACAATAGGTACATGGGAGGGGTGGACTTGTCAGATCAAGTCTTGAAACCCTACAGCGCCATGCGGAAATCGAGGGTGTGGTATAAGAAGCTGGCCGTGCACATCATACAGATGGCATTGTACAATGCGTACGTGCTACATCCATGTGCAGGCCAGAGGGGAACTTTCCTGGAATTTCAAGAGGTGGTTATCAAGAACCTAATCTTTAGGGACCAAGAAGGGGGGGCACCCAGTACTTCTGGAAGCGGGGCCACACGCATCGTACCAGGGCAACACTTTCCCGGAGAAGTTCCCCAAACTGGCAAGAAGGGAAAAAGTCAAAAGAGGTGCAGAGTCTGCTCAAAGAGGGGGATAAGGAGGGAAACAATATACCAATGCGACACGTGTCCCGAAAAACCAGAGCTCTGTATGAAAGATTGTTTTAGAATTTATCATACATCCCTTCATTTTTAATTTACCCTGATGCACTCCGCACAGCTTATCCCCCTCATCTTTCCCTTCTGAGCCCTGCCGTGTGCCCAGGCAGCTGATAACAGCCACATGTAGGGTATTGCCGTACCCGGGAGAACCCACATAACAGCTTATGGGGTGTATATCTCCGGTGGCGCATGCTGGGCACCCTATATCGGACACTGACATGCCATATATATATATATATAAAATTGCAAATCTCCCACTGCACCATCTGCTGCGCATTATCTTTTACACAGTACCTGTGGGGTCAAAATGCTCACTACACCTCTAGATGAATGTCTTAAGGGGTGTAGTTTTTAAAATGGGGTCACTTCTCGGGGGTTTCAACTGTACTGGTACCTCAGGGGCTTCTTCATACATGACTTAGCACCAGAAAAGCTCCAGGAGGCCAAATGGTGGTCCTTTCCGTCTGAGCCCTGCCATGGGCCCAAACGGCAGTTTATCACCACAAATGGGGTATTGCCGCACTAAGGACAAATTGGGCAACAAAATGGGGTCTTTTGTTCCCTGTGAAAATAAGAAATTTTGATCAAAAATTACATCTTCTTGGAAAAAATTTCATTTTTTTAATGTCACAGCCCAATTGAAATAGGTGCTGTGAAAAAACTGTATGGTCAAAATGCTAACAAAAACCATAAATGAATTCCCTGAGGGGTGTAGTTTCCAAAATGGGGTCACTTCTGGTGGGTTTCCATTGCTTTGATACCTCTGGGGCGCTGCAAATGCGACATGGCACCCGAAAACCAATCCAGCAAAATCTGGACTCCAACAAACACATAGCGCTCCTTTCCTTCTGAGCCCTCCCATGGGCCCAAACGGCAGTTTATCACCACAAATGGGGTATTGCCGCACTAAGGACAAATTGGGCAACAAAATGGGGTATTTTGTTCCCTGTGAAAATAAGAAATTTTGATCAAAAATTACATCTTATTGGAAAAAAAGGCATTTTTTTAATCTCACAGCCCAATTCAAATAGGTGCTGTGAAAAAACTGTGCGGTCAAAATGCTAACAACAACCATAAATGAATTCCTTGAGGGGTGTAGTTTCCAAAATGGGGTCACTTCTGGTGGGTTTCCATTGCTTTGATACCTCAACACCTCTTCAAACCTGGCATGCTGCCTAAAATATATTCTAATAAAAAAGAGGCCTCAAAATGCACTAGGTGCTTCTTTGCTTCTGGGGCTTGTGTTTTAGTCCACGAGAACACTAGAGCCACATGTGGGACATTTCTAAAAACTGCAGAATCTGGACAATACATATTTAGTAGTGTTTCTCTGGTAAAACCTTTTGTGTTACAGAATTTTTTTTAATAAAATTGAAATTCAGCAAGAAAAATGAAATTTGCAAATTTCACCTCCACTTTGCTTTAATTCTTGTGAAATGCCTGAAGGGTTAAAAAACGTTCTAAATGCTGTTTTGAATACTTTGAGGGGTCTAGTTTTTAAAATGGGGTGTTTTATCAGGGTTTCTAATACATAGGCTGTTTTACAAGCAGATGCATTTAAATTCTGAAAAATGCTATTTTTTCCAAATTTTCTCTAAATTTTGCAATTTTTCACCAATAAACACTGAATATATCGATCAAATTTTACCACAAACATGAAGCCCAATGTGTCACGAGAAAACAATCTCAGAATCGCTTGGGTAGGTTTAAGCATTCCGACGTTATTACCACATAAAGTGAAATATGTCAGATTTGAAAAATGGGCTCTGAGCCTTAAGGCCAAAACTAGGCTGCGTCCTTAAGGGGTTAAAGGGAATGTGTCGCTAGAAAAAAATATATATATTTTTTTTAGTTAAACAGTTAGTATATAAATGATTACACATTGTTCTATTTTTTTTAATTTTTTCACAAGTCAGGAAATATTATAAAGTAGATTCTAATTTATAACATTTCCATGTGCTGGTCACTAGAGGGAGCAATTCCCAAAATTGCAGCATTGGCATGTGGTAAAGCAACCTCATTGCTTTATGCTGCAAAATTGGAGAAGACACACTCGCTCTAGTGTCCTCACACAATCCCCCCTCCTTTCTCCTGGATAGTGCCAGGAGAAAGGAGGGGGTTGAATGTTCAAACCTCATACACTGTGTGCAGCCATTTTTTGAGCGAATGCACAGTGTAGGAGGATTAGATACAGTGGTAATCACACAGTATAACACGAACATACACAAACATAACTTACCTGCTCCTGCCGCCGCCGCTGTTGCTGCCTCCGCTCCTAGTCCTTGCTTCTGAATATATGGACGGAAGCCGTGACCAGAAGTAGTCATCTTACTGTCCGGACGCGGCTTCCGGTCCACATGAAAAAGGCGCCAGATGTCGCTGTCATGTCCCTCGACTTAGGTTTCTATTCACTGTCATGTTATGTTATATGCTCCTATTGCAGTTGCTTTGCTTTATTTAGTTTGTCCCTGCTATCTCCCTGTAGCTAGGCTCTGAGGTAATAGCTCCTCCCTTCTTTCTGTGCTTAGTTGTCTTTCCTCATGGTTCCCATACTGTGTAGTCATCTCCTGCTCAACTCTGGCAAAATATCATCTTTTCACCTGCTGGTTTGTGTACATTACAAGTATTTCAGCCTGAAAATAAACTTCTCTGGAAACTTCCCACGTGCCTCTTCAGCTGAGTTGACGCTATCTGACAGTGTCTTGGTGTGAGTACCGGTTCAATACAGACATATACAGTGAGATTGTCTCAAGGGCCCTACAACTTACAGCCTGGTCATGGAGTCAGAATAGTCGCTCTGCCGAAGACCTTCCTTTTGGACTGTGTGGCATGCGCCTTTACCACACAGACGGCGTACGCTATAGTGAATGGAACGGCTCCCGTTCGCATTCTCTATGGGGATATATGTGCCATATTCCATCTCTGTATGCGTCGTTAATCGACACATACAGAGATGAAAAAAAAATGGCAGCCCCCATAGAGAAGTAAAAGAAAGAAAAAAGAAAAAAGTACAACACAAAAACACAAATAAATGAAATTTATTTTAATGACATAATAAAAGCAATAACATATAAAAAAATTTTTTTCGTGACACCTTCCCTTTAAAGCCATCTACTGTCCCTGCTGTGACGGCTCATGCGGTGACTATTCCATATATTCACAGTTATCACAGTAAGGCTGGGTTCACACACCTTATTTACGTACGTAATTCGGGCGTTTTAGTCTCGAATTACGTCCGAAAATGCGGCTCCAAAGCGTCGGCAAACATCTGCCCATTCATTTGAATGTGCCTGTCACTTCTTGAGACGTAATTGGAGCCGTTTTCCCTTGACTCCACGGAAAAACAGCTCCAATTACGTCCGTAATGGAAGCAGCGAAAAGCGCCTGCACATGCCATTACGTCTGAAATTCCAGAGCTGTTTTCTCCTGAAAACAGCTCCGTAATTTCAGCCGTAACGGAGGCTGCCGTGAGAACATACCCTAAGGGTATGTGCACACGATATCGACCATTACGGCTGAAATTACGGAGGTGTTTTCAGGAGAAAACAGCTCCGTCATTTCAGACGTAATTGCTCGTACTCGCATTTTGCGAGGCGTCTTTGACGGCCGTAATTTGGAGCTGTTCTTCATTGGATTCAATGAAAAACGGCTCAAATTACGTCCAAAGAAGTGTCCTGCACTTCTTTGCCGAGGCTGTTATTTTACGCGCCGTCTTTTGGCAGCTGTCAAACGACGACGCGTAAATGACAGGTCGTCGGAACAGTACGTCGGCAAACCCATTCAAATGAATGGGCAGATGTTTGCCGACGTATTGGAGCCGTATTTTCAGGCGTAAATCGAGGTGTAAAACGCCTCGTTTACGCCTGAAAATAGGTCGTGTGAACCCAGCCTAAAGAAGACTTGTCGCCTCTGCAGCTTGAACCTTTTTTTCTCCAGACAGAGGGACTGCCCCCTTGTTTTTTGTGGGGGTTTTACATGGAACAGGATCTCACCATATTTTTTGTATGTCAATTGTATTTGCATAATCGCTGCTTTTGTATTGCGGATTTTCCACTTTGAATTCAATGGGGAGGTAAAACTGCAACAAATATTAGATAAAAAGCTGTGATTCCTCCGCAAGAAAACTCAGAAAGAAAAAGCTTATACTTACCCAGAATTCTGTGTTTCTTCGTCCATACCGGCCTCCTGGGATGACGTTTCATCCCATGTGACCGCTGCAGCCAATCACAGACTGCAGCGGTCACATGGGATGAAATGTCTGTTGGATGTCCGAGGATAAGTATGTTTTTTGTTTTTTAATGTGCAGTTTTCCGCAGCGCACATTCCGGCCGAAAAACTGCACCACAATTTGGTGCGGTTTTACAGACGTAATTCTCTGCGGCCGCCAGGGCGGATACGCTGTGTATCTTTACACAGCATATCCGCCCTGTGTGAACGTAACCTAAAGTCGCAAGATTTAGCTCAACTATGGCGTGCGCCAAAATATGTGACTTTGTTATTCCATAGGCGTAAACCTTTTAATATATTCCCAACATTGAATTTTTCGTCTCCCACTCTGCAAGTAGACACAGACCAGCTCTCCATTCCCTCATGATAGTCCCCGTGCAAACTCCTCCTCATGGGGTTTTCCATTCACTTCATTGGAGGCGATGCACATTATACATTACATGTTGTGCATTACTGCGGCCTCTTTATTAACCCTTCCTGTGCCATTTCAGTATCTAGGGGAATCCTAGTAAACTGGGTCATATGGAAAGAATAGTGAAGTGCAATACAAATAGAGTAGATCCCAAGAAGTTTTAAGGTTAATACCACCAAAATGACAACACACATTTTCCTGCTCTCCTTTCCTCTTTAACAGGAACGCACACATAACAGCCCACATGCACTCTAAGGCTATGTTCACACGGGGTATTTTGCAGGAGGAATATCTGCCTCAAAATTCCATTTGGAAGTTTGAGGCAGATTTTCCTCTCCCTGCACGCCGATTTTCGCAGAGTTTTTCGCGCCGTTTTTCGCCCGCGGCCATTGAGCGCCACGGGCATAAAATAGCGAGAAATACGCTTTCTCTGCCTCCCATTGAAGTCAATGGGAGGTCAGAGGCGGAAACGCCCGAAGATAAGGCATGTCGCTTCTTTTTCCCGCGAGGCAGTTTTACTGCTCGCGGGAAAAAGACGCCGACGCCTCCCATTAAAATAAATGGGAGGCATTTTCGGGCCGTTTTTGCCGAGTTTTGCGACGCGGTTTCCGCGTCAAAAAACTCGGCAAAATACCCCGTGTGAACATAGCCATAGGAATGTAAATGCCTCCATATTCAGTTTGTTTTTTTAAACTTATTTAATGGGATGGAGGATACACATTACATATTGTGCATTACCGCTACCTCATTATTAACCCTCCCTGTGCCATTTCAGCATCTGGGGGAATCTTATAGACTGGTGGTGCTATACGGAAAGAATAATGAGGTGCAATGCAAATACAGGGCAAGGATAATACCACCAAAATGTATTCTTTACCAGAATTGTATACATATAGTAGAACGCAACGCCATAATAACACGAAGAGGCAGCAGTGAGTGAAAGATCTTTATTTTTGTAGCACATGGTCATTATCTGCACTGCAAAATAATAAAATCACAGAACAAAATATCAATTGCAGAACCGTATTGTATGATATACCTGAACAGTGAAAAGAAAGCGGAATACATTGTATCGATAGAAGATATTGACCCACGGTAGTAATGTGCACTCTGGGTTGTAAAATGTCATTGCGGCTATACTGTGTGTGTGTATGGTGCCGAGCGGGAACATTGCTCTGTACAAACAGCACAATCAGTTATCATTGAGCCCATGCTCACAGAACAAGACTACAAAACAGATTGCATACATTCAATGAGAGTATAAAATAAAATATATTGATAAATATACATTTCGATGCCACCACCTCTTGGTCCGACTATCACAAGGCCAAAGTAATAATCCAGAAGTTGATTTTCTTTACGTGCTTGGGTTTGATAGAGTATGAAGGTTGCGCGCAGGCCCTGGCTAAACAGCATTGCAAAACATTTTTTTATTAGCGCCAATCATTTATTTTATACATGCCGGGGTTGCAAATGTGTTTTGTTCTTACAAGTTCCTCCATAATAGTGGTAACTTTACCAATGTGTGGAGACGGCTTGGAATAGTAAACCATGGAGTTATAGGAATCTAGGTCTTACTGTGCGCTTAAAGGCTATGTAAACCTTTGAACACATATATATATATATATTTATTTATATATTAATGTATCATGGTGTTTTATGCAACTTTTGAATTGTTTTTTATGAAAAAAATGTTTTACTTTTTGAGCTACAGCTTCTATATATCCTGGATACATTATCTTGCGCTCAAACCCGAATCCGTCAGATCAGCAGGACTGACGGCTTAGGTGACAGCTGGTCCTGCGTGTCTCTGACATGCAGGATCCACCTGTTATCAATCACATCTAAGTGCATAGACGCTGTAGCTCACAAAGTAAAAATGTATTTGAATAAAAAACAATTAAAAAGTTGCTTAAAACCCCATGATACGTTGTTTTATATTTAAAAAAAAGTGTCCAAAGTTTTACATAGTATTTAAAGGGCATGTCCATCCGTGAACAGAATTTTTTTAAACTAAATAGATCCAAATTTTTGTTTTTATCTGTTTCTTAATATATCTTTATAGCAGTCAGAGCTTTATTTTTCCGATACAGAGCTCCAAATCCCCTGCTTAGACATAGAGTTAAAGGGATTGTGTCATCAGAAAGTGACCTATTGTTTAAATGTGTTTCACTATCTATGTTTAATTAGGAAAAAAAAATATAGGTGACACAATCCATTTAAGGTATAAACTTCCGGCTATGCTAGAGGGATCTTACTGTATACTGTGTTGTTATTGAGTTCAATGTATAAACAGTATGCACTAAGCTCCTAGGCTCCCTCTAGTGGAGACTGCAGGCAACCAGAATTATATTATTTACCCACATCTAGAATTTGGAGCTCTGTATCAGAAAAATAGAGCTCCTACCACTATAAAGAAATTTATCAGCAAAGAATCTAAAAATATTATGATGTTAAAATCCTGTTGGCTTCATGGTGGCGGTGTGGAAAGGGGGGTGAGGTGGAGGGAAGGTAAATAAGTCACAACGGCTGCTCTGAGTATTTACTGTGCGGTTGCCATTTCTGTTCCCCAACGCAGCAGGCTAGGAGAAGTTGGACTGCAGAACCCTCGCAAACCACTTAATTTGGTGATATAAAAAAAAAAGAAAGGTAATTATTGTTATTAATAATATAGGTAATTGGAATGGACACTGATTGCATATATTGATATAAAATGGGTGGAAATGGAACAAACAATGAAGGAGAATGTGACAACTACGTAGAGTCTCCATCTCATCGAACCTAAGACTTGCATGGATCCAATTCCTTGACTTGTACGTATCACCCATTGCGGGAACAGCCATTTTGACTTACTGGGGTAGTTTTGAAACTAGATAGATGGAATCAACCCCAGAAATTATGAAGACGTGATTGAGAATCTTTCGAAGATCCAAACAAGAGACAAGACATTCAGGAGAAAAGTCAACTTGTAATACTTTTAATAATAGTAAGATGTCCGGATATAACGAGGTAATGTTTAATAGGGGGAGGGGAGGTCCATCCAATAATGCCTCAGACTGGAGCACAGGGTTCAACTTTTTGTTTTCCTGTGCTCAATGTCGCCCCTGCATCGTATGACCAGTCGAGAAGAGTGGGGGAAGGGGAGTGACAACTGATCTCACCGCATTTCTCACTTAGGAAGTGGTTGTCACTTTTTAACCAATGACCTAACAAGCTACGACTCATATCTTTACCACAACCAACTACTATAATGCCGCCCCTATGGACAAGAATATGGAGACTATTCATATGTTAAGCAGAATGCACTTAGAGGGGAAAGGAAATTATTTTAGAAGCAGCAGTGAATGTGACTCATACACGGATGCCCTTTCAATGACCACACGGCCCGAGTTGCTATGAATAGTGAACTCGAAAAATATGACTCGAAATGTACCCATGGCCAACACACAGTTAAGTCAGAGATTTGTCGGACAAGACATTATTACTCATGATTCAATTATTTAATTCACTACGAATGGTTGAATTCAGACATGAGACAAGAAGCCACTCGTAGCCTAATAATGGGATTATGTGAGGTAGGGAAAAATGGACACATTCTATCAAAAACAGCGCCGCTCATGGGCTGTGTTTGGTATTGCAGCTCACTTCCATTTAAGTGAATGTAATACCAGACACAGTTTATGGAGTCACAATGTTTCTGGAAGCAGCTATGTTTTTCTAATCTCATACAACATCTTTGGGCCTCATGCACATGACCGTTGCCATTGATCAGGTCTACACTACGGATCCTAGTGTCCGCATTTGGGTTCGTAATGCCTCCAAGTTGCTTCCGCAACCATTCCGTGTATGTCTGTATGTTACGACCGTGTTGTTTCCAGGTGTCATCTGCATTTCGCTAGACGCACCCGTAGGAAGGTCACGTTAACGGTTTCCTAGCGACGTATCTGAAAAATGTGGACAGCACATGGATGGCTTCCGTGTGCTGTCAGTTATTTTTGTGAACCCATAGACTTGAATGGGCGGCACGGGTCGGCAAAAACGGACAGGAATAGGACATGTTCTATAATTTGCGGAACAGAACAACAGATCCGCAAAAAACATGATAGAAATGTATGGGGACGAGCGGTCAGAGTAAAGAGCGGTCGTCCCTGTACATATCCAATCATTGCTCCATGTGAAAGGGGCAGACGAGTGCCGATCAATGAGCTGTCTCGCTGATCGCCGCTCATTTTCACGGCCCATATCGGGCCATGTAAGAGGACCCTTAGTCATGTCCTGTCAGGGCTCTTTGCAATAAATATGGAAAATAACCTGGGACACCATTTATTATTGCATAGTGTTCATGCACTGAAGGCCTCACTTATTAAATATGTCTACTAGAATTGTCCTTGTTGCCTATAGCAACTAATCACAGTGCAGCTTTTACTTTTCCAGAGCAGTTTAAGAAACGGAAGCTCTGATTGGTTGGTATGGACAAAAATCACAGTTTTTTGTTAGACACATTTCCTACCACGAATACCATCATAGTCTACGGGTGACAGATGGCACTATTTGGCATCCATGTAATGGATCTGTCACCCATGGACTATAATGGTATCCGTTTAACGGATACGTCGTGAAGAGCTCATGACGTATCTGTTAAACGGATGCCTGTGACGTATGCCCTACATTGGCATCTGTCACTCATAGGCTCCCAAGTTAAAAAAAAGGTATACATTTAATGTATATGTTCTTTTACTGGATGCCTCTGGACAGAATAGCGCAGTGAACTACGCTGTTCTTTCCTGCAAAAAAACGGTATACCGACGTATATTGCCTAATGGAGGTCAAAAGAACACTCTTTTTGTCTCCGTCGGTACAATCTGAGCCTATGGGTACATTTGACGTATGCGCTGGGAGCTTTCCTGATGTAGCTTATGAAAAACTACAACTCCCACCATACACGGACAGCCGCACTGCTCTATAGTGTAGAGATGGAGGAATTGTAAAACAAATCATCCACAGTTAATCTGGAATTCGGTGATGTCACACATCATTTCTGTGAATTACATTTATTGTTATGTAGGGTTAACTACATAAAAAAGATGAATAAATCTGGGAAATCCCATAAGTGGCAGGTTGTATTTTATCAAATCTAGAAAGGCTGTGTAACAGCGGGTGATATTCATGGAAATGATATGAAGATGAAATATTTCAAGATGAATTAGGGATAATACTTAGCTTGGTTTTGTCATGAAAACATATTATCATTGCTAAACTTTTTTTTTGCTCAGAATTTTTGTTCATAAATATAATACTACTGACTACGATTTTTTTTGTGGTACTCATAAGAGTATGGAGCAAAAACCCAAATAATTACAATCATCTCCAACTACTGTGGAATTATCTGACTTGCAACCAAGAACATATTACAGTATATATGTACGCGGACCATGCGGCTGTTATGGGGCCATTGTAGAGAGGCGAGAACCTGTGCTGGTCTCCCCTCCTCGGAGCAACTGCAAGGGTCATGAAAAGCGGAAAACAAACACCAAGCCCTTCTGTACTTGGTGGCAAAACCTGGTGCCATGATGAGGAGGCAAATAGCAAAATCAAAATGTATGACTGTCCATATTTCACTTAAAGGGTAACTAAACTTTCAGAAAACTTCTGACATGTCAGAAATTTTTTATCGGTTGGGGTCCACGTGGCAGAAGCGCTCAGGTGAGTGCTGAGCCGCTTAGTTTCTGATCAGCTTTTCTCGGAAAGCCGATGTAACGGAGTACGGGCCCATAGACTTCATATTGAGTCCGTACACCATATCAGCTTTCCGAGAAAAGTCGATC
Source organism: Rhinoderma darwinii (assembly GCF_050947455.1). Lineage (NCBI taxonomy): Eukaryota > Metazoa > Chordata > Amphibia > Anura > Rhinodermatidae > Rhinoderma > Rhinoderma darwinii. Next base: position 37,423,801 of record NC_134687.1, on the reverse strand, counting down.
AGAAACAATGCGACTCAGCGATCACCCGAGCGCTTCAGCTGCTTCGTTTTAGCAATCAGTAGGAGTCTCAGTGCTCGGACCCCCACCGATCAAAACTTCTGACGTCACTATGACATGTCAGAATTTTTTCTGAAAGTTTAGTTACCCTTTAATACCACAATACTGCTAGCTAGGCAGGAAAAGGGAGCCCATTGCCAAGACTGAAACCATAGTATGGGGATATGCTCCAGCGTGATGAAGCTGTCCAGTGTGTCCAGTGTGATGAAGCTATAAGTTTCACTTAAAGGGGTTGTCTCATCACAGATAACCCCTTTCATACGGTAGTCGACATTCCCAGCAGACAGCTGATTTTGCCGGGAAAGCCTCTTAAAGACAGACATTTCACTGCAGTGGTCACTAGACTTGTGTCCGCCAGAGTGGTACTTATAAAGTGGCTTTCTGTTCTGGCTCAAAAAGGGGGTCCCGAGTGGGGGCTCCCCTTCAATGATGTCCCTATGCCCTAATAACGCATATAGACAGAGGTTGTCTTCATGTATTATTGTATAACCTATACTAGGAAGTCCCAGTGCGAATCTAAGGGTGACACCGCCGCTCTCCAAGTTTTTATTTATAAGCCCCTTAATTGATCACCACCAATTTTCCTACGACAAGCCCATACAAAATAGACTTCGTCAAAATATTAGTAAGTCTCTAGAGTAAGACCATGGTTGGCATGAAAGGTTGGCAAGAACAGTAAAACAGATACGCAAAATCCAAAATACCAGGTTTCCAAACTATAAGGGTATGTTCACACGGCCTATTTACGGACGTAATTCGGGCGTTTTAACCCCCGAATTACATCCGAAATTACGGCTTGAAAGCGTTGACAAACATCTGCCCATTGAAAGCAATGGGCTGACGTTTGTCTGTTCACACGAGGCGTATATTTACGCGTCGCTGTCCAAAGATGGCGCGTAAATAGACGCCCGCGCCGAAGAAGTGTCATGTCACTTCTTCAGACGTAAATGGAGCCGTTTTCCATGGACTCCATGGAAAACCAGCTCCAGTTACGTCCGTAATGGACGCGGTGTTCAATCGCCTGCACATGCCGTTACGGCTGAAACGACGGGGCTGTTTTCTCCTGGAAACAGCCCCGTAATTTCGGCCGTTCCGGATGCTGCCGTGTGAACATACCCTAAATGTCACTTACTGGACTAGGGCCCAATCATAAGTAAAAGACAAAACTAAGTAAACTAGCTTAAAGTGACCCTCCAGTCAATAAAAAATAAATGTGAATATACATTACAAATGTTAACTTACCTGTTGATATCTTCAACTTACCCGCTCCTGAATGATACAGCCTCTGTTCCTGCATTCCTGTCCCCCATTTTCTACTTTCCATGATGGCCGCTGCAGTCTTAGACTTTGCTATGGAGAGCTTCTTTGGAAGTCTGAAACCCCCTCCACTGCCTTCCGATAGACGAGTGCCGATGATGTCGGACAGAGTGCCAAGGCAAGAGCTGACGTCATCAGTGCTCATCCATCGAAGGGGGTGGGAGAGTGTCTCAGACTTCCAAAGAAGCTCTTTATTGTGAAGTCGGAAACTGCGGTGGTCAACTTGGAGGGCACAAAACGGCAGACAGGAATGCAGGAGCGGGGCAGCAGGTGCGTTGACTATACATTTCCAATGTATAGTCAAATTTTTCTTTTGGACTGGAGGGTCACTTTAAAGAGGCTCTGTCACCACATTAAAAGTGGCCTATCTTGTACATGATGTGATCGGCCGCTGTAATGTAGATCACAGCAGTGTTTTATATTTAGAAAAACGATCATTTTTGACGGAGTTATGACCTATTTTGGCTTTATGCTAATGAGTTTCTTAATGAACAACTGGACGTGTTTTACTTTTTGGCCAAGTGGGCGTTGTAAAGAGAAGTGCATGACGCTGACCAATCAGTGACCAATCAGCGTCATACACTTATCTCCATTCATTCACACTGCACATAGCGATATAGCTATATCGCTATGTGCAGCCACATAAACACACTATAACGTTACTCAAGTGTTCTGACAATGAATATACATTACCTCCAGCCAGGACGTGACGTGTATTCAGAATCCTGACACTTCGCTAATACAACTCCGACACCACAGCACAGGAAGCGTAATCTCGTTTGAAATGACAGTTTGCAGCGTAATCTCGCGATTAAGTACAGAATTAAATACAATAACTATCGTTAATTACGGTTGTTAAAGCCCTTCAATGCTACCCACTGTGCCACCATACCATAATTTCCCTGTGCGCTAACTTGAAGGAGAAGAGAACTTCTAACGACCTGAAATATTACGTTGTCTATTACAAGGTCTGAGAATTTACTAGCCATACCATAAGAAACTTTAACCATTTCTGGTGTCCCCCTAATGATGTCTGGACGGTAAAAGTGAATTTCTTATATTTAATTCAGAGCTTCCTACAGACTACAGCCAGGCACGAGGAGGACCCTACAATACAAGTCTGGAGTGAGGAACTTACTTCACACAGTCTTGTCCAAGGTAAACTCAGGACACACCAGCAGGAATCCTCCGTACAATATCATGAATCTTATTCCAAATTCTCGTGAACTTTGATGAGAAATTATAATCTGAAGAAGATATATCTCCTCGCTGTTTATTTGGCCGTTTCTTCACATTCTCATTTACAGGCCCCTTCGAGGCAGGTAATACGATTATTTTATGACTGCAAATTTTGCAGCGGCATTGTCTATGTTACATATAATAGAAGAATCTTTTTGAGATTCCCTTAGGTCATCATGTTTCTCTTACTCCCGCCATACCATTACCTATAAGCGCAGTCATACATGACTGTAGGCGTGGTCTATTTGATGGGTGGAGTCTAAAGCGCCAGACAATCTGTGCCTACAGGCTCCTGAAATGTAAATCTGGTATTGCACCTGATGGTTGCTGAGGGTCCGTTAACATGAGTCCTATCCTAATTTGAGTGGGTTATCACCCCTATCCTCACTCGAGGTTTGCGCAAGGACACTCGGTGCTTATTGGCTTATTCTATATATCAGAAAATCCGAGAGCCATAACCTTTTTATTTTTCTGTCTACGTAGCTGTATAAAGACTTGTCTTTTTGTGGGGCGGGTTATATTTATTCCAAAATTGTACCATTGAAAAATATCTCACTGATTAACTTTTAATATTTTTTTGTTGTTGGGGGGTGGAGTAAATGGAGAAAAAAAGCAATTCTACCATTGGCTTATGGGATTTTTTCAAATATTTCCCACTAGGGTATTTGAACATGCGATCCTCTGATCGCTTCTATAATAAATTGCATTACTAATGTATTTTAATGTATTATGTCGTCACTATTTCACCTTTGTTAAGGCCACCGGCTGCCAAGACAACCCATTGACACCCCGCTATGACATCACGGGGCACTGATGGTGTGACAGAGGGAGCCCCATTGCTCTGCCAAACTCCTTAGGTGCCGCTTTCATTATGGGTTAAACTGCCTGGTTCGAAGTTATCTCTGATCCTGACCATTAGAGCGGGGTGTCGGCTGTAAGTTACAGCTGCCACTCGCTAGGGATTGTGTGGGCTCAGCCTCCGGTGCAACACGATCATCAAAACATACTAGTACAGCGGATCGTGGGTACTAACCGCTCCCTGGGACATACTGTTACATTATGGGCAGGGGTTAAAGGGACGCTATTATTAGTGGGAGAAGGGACAAAAAATTCCATAAAAACATCTGCCCCATAACCATATTCTATCTCACATATAGAAACCAAAGAACTTCCCAAAACCTTTAGCAGCAATTTTTACTAACCTTCCTTTTACAATCCTTCTACTACATGGACATGCTTCTATAAGGAGTAGTGAGGGTCACAAGTAAAAGGTCCTCATCAATCATAATAGATTTCCATATGAGGGTGACTACTGATTTTCTCATCTCACTGGAATCCCCCTTTAAGTATCTGATAAAAAAAATATTTATTCTGTAAAGAGTTAACTAGGGCGAGGATAGAAATCATGACGCTATTGGCAAATTAACGCCATTAAGGGAGTGAAATCCATATCTTATTGTCTTGTGCTCTTCGGGCAACATTCAGTAACATGCTTATTACTTCCTCTCAACACTTTCTTAGAAAACAGAGTAACCGGCTCCAGATGTGATTCATCCCATACCACTAGTCCCTCAGGTTATCTCATTAATATCCTCGTAAATTTCAGCCACTAGTTTCTTAAAGGCAATCTGACTTTTTTTTACATGGGTTGCGGCTGATAATTCTCACTATTTGCACTAGTTTTTACACCGTTCTCTATGTGAATAGAACAGAACTATTCTGCACCCCCATTGGTTGGATGATTTGGGCGCTGTAATTTAGGTAAAGTTGACTCCTAGTTCCATTATACTTGTTACCCAGTGCTGAGTGTATAAATGGAGCCAGAATACAAGTGACAGTTCACTTTAGGCTACATGAGCTGTGTCATATAGGAGTGCACCTTATATGCACCTTATAGGAATCCATGAATGTACCTTATATGCTGCATGTATCTTATATTCATCTTACAAGACTCACATGAGCGCACCTTACAGCATATTCAGCTTATGAGTCTAATGTATCACATGCGTAGACCTTATAAGCACCTTATAGGAGTCACATAAGTGCATTTTATAGGGAGTCACATGAGTGCACTTTTCTCATAGGAGTCACTTGCGTGGGACTCGATCTGTGCATGATTCAGTAGTTGCATACGGTTGCATATAGATTCCCCTATTACTACAGCTATCATATTAAAGTAGCACCCCATCGTAAGCGACGTCCATACACAAATGGAGGAAAACAGAAAAACTCCAAATCACACCAGTCCCATTATACTAGTTATGTTGAGCCTAAGTTAGGCCTATCCTTACTGTTCTTTGCGTGAAGGGCAGTGTTCTCCGATCCTCCAAGTAAAGAGGACTCAGAAAAACATTTCCCTTTTCACCTCCTATTAACACAGTAAGCAATATGGAACTATATGTCGCCTCTTACTATATAGACCCTCAAAAAGCCCCCAATATAAGGCCCTTCAATCATGACTAGCGTACATGACTACTGATCCCCAGAAAGCATGGCAGTGTCAGCCATATTGCCGCCACAAGAGTGGCAGCCACAGTGCCCTCATAAAAGTGTTAACTACACAAAGAGTGGCAACCAATGTGCCCCCAAAAGAGTGACAGCCACAGTGCCACACTCACAATGCCATTGGTAGTTCAGTATAGCTGTTTGTTCTGATATTTAAGGGAGTATATCAACAGGATATGCAATAAATGTTTGATAGATGAGGGTCCCAGCTCTGGATCAGCACCTATCTCCAGAACGGGGGTCTCCCGAACCCGTCCTGCCTGGTGAGGCGGCATGTGTGCGGTTCCCTCCATTGTTTCCTATCGGAGTTAGAGAAACGGCTGATGGAACCCACATCTATCAGACATTTATAGCCTATCCCATTGATATGCCATAAATGTTTTAGCTAGGTATAACCCATTAACTGATATCTCAATACTAATGACGTTATTTTATCTCCTGTATATTAAATGAATAATTAACTTTCACATTACAGTAAAGTGGTTTTCCGGGGCGGTAATATCGATGGCCTATCCTTAGGTATCCGATTGGTAGCGGTCCGACTCCCGGCAACGCTAAATAAAGAAGCTGCAGTGCTCCAGCGAGCTTCGCGTTGCCTTCATTGTTTACCCAGGCACAGCGCCATACTTTTTGTTGTGTCTGTGTCTGGTACTGCAGCTCAGTCCTATTTGCTTTACTGAAACTGAGCTGCTGTGATTTCAGTACCAGCTGGGAGTTAGACCCCCTACCGATCAGATAATGACGGCCTATCCTAAAGATAAACCATTAATATTAGTCTCAGAAAACCCCTTTAATACCATCCCATGTTAAGTCACCTGGGGAACAGCCTTTAGACAGTCATTCCCTTATATAAATATTAAATTAAATATTAATAGTAAATATTTCATTCAGAATATTCTTTTATTTGGCACAAGAACGTAATCCAGAACATAACTACATACATCTATATTTAATTCTAGATTTTCTTTTTCTTTTTTTAATTTAAAACACCAAATGTATACCAATAAATAATTCTCTATTATGCTATGTATATATTTATATATTTAATATATTAATATTTATATCTTTATTTTTTCACTGCTATAAATATATAGAAAACATATTTTAGGCTGGGGATATATGACATACCGGTTGTTTGATATTGCCCTGTAGCAGCATCTAATAGTGTTTTTGTTTTTGTTTTTCCATCAGGGTAACTGTATTATTTTTGGTTTTTCCAGGCTGCAAAAGTTTGGCCAATGTCTAATCTGACCGTGATCCCAATTTCTATGGGCCATAAGGTCGGAATGTGTCGCTACACTAAGAAAATTGTGCAAATTGTCTTGCTATAAACAAGTTAATTTCAGCCCAGGGCTGTTGGTAATGGGTGCACCATCTATCTACTATAAGGCTGGGGCTCCATGGCGGGCATGTAGGAATTCTTGCAATTGTCACTGTACTTTTTACCCCATGATGTTGCACAATAGACGTGGCAATGTCACACTTTTAACATGACTCACAGGTGACCAAAAATTCATGTGGAGCCCTTGCCTGAAATGTTTTCACTATAATCATCAATCATATCTTACTATTAAATGATAGAAATGGCATAGACTGTGTCTGAATACATTCATACATGTTTTACGATCTAATTATTGATCTATGCATATTATACATATTACAACAGTGGTCTCCGACCTGCGGCTCTCAAGGTGATGCGAAACTACAACTCATATAACATTCTCTGGAAAACTGGGAGTTGTAGTTTCACAGCAGCTGGGTAGCTACAGGTTGGAGACCGTTATATTATTATATAGTTAAAATAAAGGGAAAAAAGTAATAATGGATGGTAATAAAATAAGAGATCCGTCTTACAGGAAATTGTAACGCAAAACCGAACAGTTAAATTTACGTAAGAAACGTGCTTCCCCCTAGAGGATTTATAGGTGAAGTACAGAAGTAGATTTGTCTTACACAATTAGGAACTCCTCAACCTTACCTGGCTGCGTATCTTACACAATCATAAATGGAGACGCCTGAAGTTGGTCACACGCAGTCCAATGGCCCAATTAGGACTGTGTGGAGGAGATAAGAAGGGAGGATGTTACTCACAGCTTTACTGCCGGAAGATATAGATCAGTGTTTCTCAACTCCAGTAACTAAACTTCTAAAAAACTTTTAACATGTCATAGTGACAGGTCAGAAGTTTTGATCGGTGGGGGTCCGAGCAGTAAATCACCCACGGATCGCTAAAACAAAGCGGCAGAAGTGCTCGGCTGAGCGCTGTGCTGCTTAATTTTCGATGGGCTTTTCTCGAAAAGATGACTGAGCAGTGTACAGGCTCAATATAAAGTCTATCAGTCTGTTTACCGCTCGCTCGGCTTTACAAAGAAAGTTGATCGGAAACGAAGCAGCACAGCGCTCACCCAAGCGCTTCTGCAGCTTCGTTTTAGCGATCGCTGGGGGTCTCAGTGCTCGGACCCCCACCGATCAAAACCACTGAAATGTCACTATGACATGTCAAATGTTTTTTAAAGGTACCTGTAACAAGTCATGATTTGAAAATATTGCATATAGAGAACACCTGTGGCAATGCTTCGTGAACCGACAATAATTATATCAAATACAAATGCAAAACTTTTGGGTTGAGTCCAGACATCACAAATCTCACCCTTTACATTGCAAAGTGTGAAATTCGGGGAGAAAATCTGTGACAAATCCCCGAAAGAATTGACTTGCTGCAGACTTGAAAATCTGTGACGTGTGAATTCACCCTTGGGGTAGATTCTTGAGGACTAGAGCTGAGAAACACTGATCTAGAATATGAATGCCCAGCAGTGAAAGATCTCCACATTAATAGTCACCCTAATGGCTTATTCAGACGAGCGTGTTTCACGTCCATGTGCTTTCCATTGAAATAACGGACATCACACTGACACATGCCATTCAATGGGGCTATTCACACGTGCGTGTTTTTTGGCGGAGCGCGTGTCCGTTGCGTGAAACTCACAACATGTCCTATTTTAGTCTGTTTTTGTGGACCTTGTCGCCCATTAAAGTCTATGGGTGTGTGAAGAACACGGAGAGCACACAGATGACATCGATGTGCTGTCCATGTTTTACGCATTTAGTTGCTAAAGAAATGCTGAGAAAAAAAAAACTAAAAAGAGGAAGAGTTTGCAAAGGAAAAAAATGGACGTGAAAAACTGATGACCCACGGAGAGCACACTGATGCCACATGGAACTGAAATTAATGAAATACGGTCCGTTTTTTGCGGAGGCAAAACAGACACACTTGTCTAGGGGACCTATTAAACGGGCAGATATTCTTTCATGAACAAGCAACGAGCGATAACTTAGCATGTCATTTGTGCTCGAAAGGTGTTCTATTACACGTAACAATATTCGCTAAAGATATCTCTTTGTAGTCGTTGCTGCGATCCTTGCTGGCTCGCCCATACACCCAAAAAAAAAACAAACCTCATCTCTGATCTGCTAACAACTTGAAGATTTCTCATTAGACAAGGGGATGTGGCGGTGAAAAACGATAATCTTTCCCTCCGGTAGCTGTGGCTAATCCACGGAAACTCAATCTCGTTCGACTGTTCCATGCGATTACATGTGGCGATTATCTCTTAACTTTCAATGACTATAAAAAAAAAATTGTATGATAATCGCTACATCTAATAGGGCCTTAAAGGGGTTGTCCACTACTGAACAACTGATGACTTCTCCACCGGATAGGTCATCAGTATCTCATCGGTGCGGGTCCGACACCCGGAACCCGCACCTTTAAGCCGCTCCAGCTGCCTCTGGGCTCCGGATGTTATGGCCCATTATGCCATGTGCGGAGCTGGAAGCAGTTGGCTCCGTACATAGCATAGCGGCCGTGCTGCCGAACTGCAGCTCTGCTCCTATTCACTTAAATAGGAGCAGAGCTGCAGTACTACAGCTCGGACTCTATTCAGTGGCCGGAGCCAACTGCTTCCAGCATGTACGTCCGATGCTCGGAGGCAGACTTAACGGTACGGGGTCCATGTGTCGGACCCCCAAAGATCATGTACTGATGACCTATCCTATGGATAAGTCATCAGTTGTCCAGTAGTGGACAACCTCTTTAACTCTCCCACCCTGAAAGATCTGTTACTTGATCTGAAAACATATCACATAACCCTGTTAGAACCCAATTTGATATGATAGCCGGACTGCCCAAGACTGAGATGAATTTACTTTAATTTACTTTCAACCACAGGAACGACGAGGATTTCTGTATACAACACAGATAGATCAATCTCTACATAATGTACAATTCCCATTCCCATTCTAGTTTTCCCATAGTTGTACCATATGTAATGGCGACCATACATTCCAGAAAATGGCAACGAATGTACCCTTGGTGGGTTCAATATTGTAGGTACAACTATGTGTCTCAAGCTTTACCAATATCTCTATTTAGTAACTACATAAACTCATCAATCTTGGACAAAATTTCCACTGTGTGTGGGCCACAAGTACACTTCATTGGCTCAATGAAAAAAAGCACCTTGTTTGCAACTGCTGACGGTCTAAGGCCTCATGTACACATCCAGGCAGTATTTACGGTCAGTAAATATGGCACTGACGGGCAGCGGACTGTCGCATTTGCGGGCAGTGCTCACATCAAAAAGTATAGGAACATGGTCCGTAAACGCAGAAAATAGGACAGGTCAAGAAGTAATCTCCACTCTTTATGCCAGGATCTCACACACAGTTTTAATGTCATTTTTGTGGCCCTTTTTGGCTCCGTTTTTGAGTGAAGTCAGAAGTGGATCCAAAAGGAAGGAAATGTATAAAGAAAAGACTGATGCGTCTCCTTTCTTTTGTGTCCATTCCTGTGTTTGGCTAAAAAAACTGAGCCAAAAACTGCACTAAAAACTGCATGGAAACTGTGTGTGTGATCCTGGCCTTAGAATGCCTAATGCCATCTTTATGCTGCCTACCGCATAACTCGGCCTCTTCCCTTCCTCTACACAGACTCATACAGTACAGCCATGCACCTACTACGCCCCATCTACTGCGGGTGAGACTGGTTTGAAGTGATGCATTATGGGACCTAATAAAACGAAAAATAAGGAGTTTGTAAATTTCCGTTGTGTAATTTTCAAGACCTATCACCATGGGTTTCCCACAACAGTCATCAACGTCCAATAATGTCCTGACTGTAATGAATTAGATCTAGTTGTATTATTGTCACTGGATATATCTGTGAGCAAATGAGAATCCAGAATGATGTAAATGAGTTGGATATCCAAGCTACATAGACTACAAAAGAAATAATTATGGCCGCAAAGATGCCTGAGATAGCTTCTATAAGAAACGGTTGTTAGATAATAACTTAATGTGCCAGTCTTAGTGAATACATGGGTATAGCAAGCACAGGCTTATTGGTACATATGAAGAGTTTTGTTATCAGGTTAGTCAAGCTTTCATCTCCATAATAAACCACATAGAAATGAATGCAATCATGGCTTACATGCGAGTCTTTGGCCTTCGTGTCACTTGATTTTGATGAGAAATGTGGATACACGGGCAATACATACGGTTGTACCCCTGAAATGCAGTGGTCGGTGTTCCAGTGTTCCAGGGTAGCTAGAAATATTGTAAATAAAGCAACATTGGCAGACATTGGCATTTTCGAAGATGATGAGCGAACTTGCTGGCCCCATGGAACAGTCTTGCCTTGCTCTTCCAGGAGAAGAGTGTGAAGAAGTTGATAACACTACAGATGGCAGCTCTGTGATGTGGGTGGCGCAGGCTAGAAAAGCAGTGCCTTCTTCTTCATGTCATTCCTCTTCCATAATGCCAAGCGATCAAACTCTTCGATGGTCATCCCAAAGATGTGTTGGAATTCCTCTGTTGACAGGTGTCTCTTCATTGTAGTCATGAAACAGAAGAAACAGTGACAAAGTCTTGTTAGGCACCAACTATATCTAGTGAAATTCAATATTATTTAAGGTGTCATCAGGTTTACACAATTTCAAGTTCCCATATTAGGGAATTCTGAGTTAGTAGACCCTATAAGTCGGAGAAAATCAGCTTTTACTCTGGAGAAACATTTGATTTCCATAAAAATGTGTAATGCTTAATTTCCCCTGTGGTAGCGCTACAGGGAAATTGAACACTTGCTGCTGGTTCTTTCCCAGATTTCAGCTGATCGCTAGGGATCTCAGCAGTAGGATAAACTGTGATTAGCTTATTGTCGGGGGGCCAGTCTAACAAAAAAGGATTGCCCCAAGTGAACAACCCCTTTAAAGACCCTTCATGAATCTAGGTTTGAAATTACTTTGGGAGGGTCGTTGAAGACATATACAAGTGGCTGTTATTCACAGGGGTATTGTTGCAAGTACTGAATGTGGGGCAGTATGGCTGGCACTATTGGGTGTATTGTGGCTTGAACTCATGGGAGGCGCTGTGGCATTTATAAATAATAATATATAAAAATAAGCAGATATACAGCTAAAACGAACTGAACACATATGGATCCATTAATGTTCCTTTTTGTTTTTCTATACATTTGTGTTCTAGACTGCCCTCTAGTGCAGAAAAGATGTATAAAGAATGATGTTGTATTAAAGTAAAGCTTAGGTTTGGAGCCCCTTTCAGTATTATGAGTAAGATCCTTATATAAGGTTATTATCAGTATCAATTACAATCTATAGCAATACCTATAACAGGGCAGAACTCCCTATATCTCCGCGGCATGTTGTTAGACAATATAGACTAAAGAGACAACATATAAGACGGCTGATCATCACTCAGGACACACAATAATAATACCAGGGGCTTGGTTGTGGATATTGTGTCCAGAAAATGTGTGGGTGGATATAAACGCTCATTACTGGCAATCTAACCCAGAACAAGTACTATATGGAAAACTCACTCTACATGTAAAATGGTTTAATATGTGGGGAATGCTGCTGCGGTGAGATCATACTTGCAAAAGTAACCACATCGTATGGTCTTTATTTCCTTTAAAACAAAACTTTGGCAAATACTCTTTGTATCCTGTGAAATGAGGAGAGTTTAGGTCAATTCTGAGGAATGGGACTTAATGAGTAAAGTTTTTAGGACTGAGGTAAATGTAACATCGCTCTCCCCAGGGTGCCATGAGAACCACAAGGTTTAGCGTTGAACAGTGGTGATTAAAAGTGATAGAAGTCAGGGGAGGATCTTGGCCACCTTCTGGAGGAGACACGCGTTTCACTTTATAAACAATTTTTTTGATTGCAATGAGATGACTGCAAAAGATCTAAAATCCCCAATGTGACTTTCACATTTTTGCTACAAATAAAATAATAATTTAGGGAAGAATTGTTTAAGTCATAGAAACAACCACAAATAAAACAAAGTCAACCAAAAAAAAATCTTTGTCTTTGAAGCCGTAAACCCTCTCTTTCGCTTTTTCCTCTCATTCGCTGGTACCCAAGATCTGCTGCTAAAGGCAAAATTTTGCCAGTATGTATATAAGTGGATGAGTGTACCACCTTTTCTGGTCTGAGGGTGCTATTCCAGATTTCCAAGGTCTGCAAAATAACTTAGGAGTACTTCAGGTAAAACGGATACACTGTATTATACCTAGTGCACGACCTCGGGGGTGAACCGGGTCACAGGGATTCAAAGAACACCAAAGAAAGAATCCCAGTGTCATGCGCCATCCCGTCAAGTTTTGTACGGGCTTTCACCACTTTTATAGCAAAGTGGATGGTTCCAACAAGGCTGGGGGTCTCCTCTCGAAGGCAGGGTCGGTTTTATAGAAAATGCAAGAAGACGTGGGCAACAAGCAAAAGTAACCATGATCGCCATTTTTAGATTTTTTATTTTTATTTCAAAATCCCTGGGGGGTCTAAGGTGTAATTTTTAATCCCAGGTGGTAAAAAGCAGTAAAGTGGTCAAATGAAAAATGTCATATTGCTCCTGGGGTCCCATCCTTGGGGAGCCGCCTTACTCCTAGTAAATGGAGGCTCTGGGCAAATGCCCAGTTTGCCACCCACTAAAACCGTCCATGCTTCAATGGCCCCATAGCAGTCGCATGGTCTACATCCATAGATACTGTATTTTACAGATTGTGGCCTTCCCCAGGTGTATTATATAAAGCGGCAGATCGACATGAAGGTCCCAGCTTAGCACGGTCACTCTGCTGATCCCGTTTTTGGACTTTATATTGATTCAGGTGTTTGGCATTAGGATATTCTTCACACAAATACCCTGCAATAATGTTCCCGTCACACATGGCTGGCGTATTTATTATTTATCCCCCTGAACTCCGGGACATCCTTGAGTCTTTGATCTCTTCAGGACGGCCAAGGCCACACCTGCTCTAAGACAACTAGATCAAGACCCGCTCTGAATAAACATGAGTACAGCTAAGGGTTGATAAGTAGCTACACGTCTTATTAAGAAGAGGAGCCAAGGGGTCTCGTATCTGTCCAAAACAAACTTGATGTCCCCAAACAAACGTTCTGATTAAAGTGGCGCGTTTAACCTGTGTACGGCTGCTGTCGACAGGCTCCCCTGGCATCGTATAATCAGATACATTTCCATTCATGAATTCCAGATGTACAAGATTTTCTCACATTCTCTTTATTAGTGATATGTCTTTTTTTATGATCCTGGCTTAAAAAAGAAATGAGCTGCGAAAGCAAAATCTCTTGCTGAGTAATCAGGAGAAGAAACACATTGAAGTGTTTAAGGGAAGAAGTACCAATCTGAATAAACAAGGTTCTTGCGAGTGATGTCCAAAATCCTCAGCGGCTGCTTGGCACGTTGGGGATATTATGGAGAGGTCAAAGAAGAGAATAGGATTTTACAGGTTTTGTGGGCATTAATATAGGCCTCTACATTCAGTATATTTACAGTGAACCCAAGAATTATCCCTCCAAATTAAAAAAATATACATTAAAAAATAAAAGATCCTGGGTTTTTCTATTTTATTCATTTATTTTTAACAGATTCTGAGTGGAGTATTAATAAATGCAGTTTTTGCCGTAATCAATGTCATGTGCTCACAGGTGCTCCTGCACTCCCGTTGGGGGAGATCAAAGGGTGAACTGTATGTCAATCAGCAAGTTCTTGGCTGATCGGCCGAGTGGGATCACATGGTTAGAACTCCGACCCCTATGTCCCTTTCCGCTGCGAGCAGTAGGGCTGTGTACTGTCACACTGCACATATAGTACAGCCAATTCAGGAAATCTACCGCCTCCCCAAGAATTCAGTGGGACCTCAGAAATAAAGGCAAGATAGCCCTGTCCATAGGGCATATGAATGTGTCATAGATGGAAACCCTGTGTTAGCCATAGCAGAAAGCCAATGCATAGAGCAGCACCCACTCTGGCGGACTTGGCATGTCCATGCATTCCATGGTTGCTCAGTCACTTACAGGGCTAGTCCACACGTGGCGTAAATACTGCAGATTTTCCGCAACTTATTTTGTTGCGGAAAATCCGCAGCATAATACAGTAGCAGAGGAGTGGATGAGATTTCAAGAAATCTCATCACGCTGCGTACATGGCATGTGGAGATTCTGCACACATATTGAACTGTGGTGCATTTTTTTAAGCTGCAGCATGTCAATTGTGGTTGCGGAATTGCCAATTTTTTGTTGCGAGTTTTCCCCATTGAATTCAATGGGGATCCAAAACCCGCAACAGTCAAGTGTTGCGACTTTTGTGTTGTAATCGCACAGATTATGGCACAAAAATCGCAACTTTTAAACATAACAAAAACTTTATACTTACCTCTGACGTTCTGCAGGCCGGCCTCCTGGGATGACGTTTTATCCCATGTGACCTCCGCTGCAGCCAATCACAGGCTGCAGCGGTCTCCTAGGCCAGCTAATACCGCAGTCTTCCGCAACGGACATTCTGGGCAAAAAACTGCACCGCAATTTAATGCAGTTTGTCGCTCCGGAATTCCCTGTGGCCACCGGGGTGAATAAGCTGTGTACCTTTACGCAGCGTATCCGCCCCGTGTTAACTTAGCCACATAGTGTGTCATGTAATACTACAAATGACGCCGTCCGCAGCATTTAGAATGAGGTTTGTTCAGATGGAACAAACCCTTCAAGCTTTATTTACATAAAAACTTAAAACCTTTTACCGGTAAGTGGTCGTGCAATTTAGAAAACCCATTTTCATATACCCGATTAGAGAATTCTGAGTTCATAGACGGGGTCCCCTACTCAGGATCCTCATCTCTTGGCCAGAGTGGAGAATGGTTATAAAGTGTGTCTCCTGCTCTGGAGGACCTGTCCTGTCCAGCAGACAACCCAGTGATATGAATGGGCAATGTGTAATGCTTAAGTTCCCCTAAGGTGGAGCTGCAGGAAAATTGAACATTTACTGACAGGTTTCCCCAGAGGCGTAACTTGAAGCTCCGGGGCCCCATTGCAAAATCTATAGCAGGGCCCCCACCAACCATATATCATTTATTATACTGGTGTATTCTTATGTGGATGAGGGGCTTTTTGGCCCCTAAGGCTCCACGGCTCGGGTGTGACTGCTACTTCTGCAACCCCTACAGCTACACCCCTGGGTTTCCCCACAGATTACAGCGAATCGCTGGGGGTCACAGCAGGGGGAAACTTTATGATCAGTTTCTTGTCAAAGGACCCTTCTAAGGGCTCATTCAGATGAGCGCGTATCACGTTGTTGTGATGGCCGTTAAAAAAACGTCCGTCACACGGACTCATGTATTTTAATGGGGCCGTTCACACGACCGTTGTTTCAGCGGAGCGTGTGAAGTGTCCGTGAAAAAATAGGACATGTCCTATTTTATTGCGCTTCACGCATCCCTCCATAGACTCTAGTCTATGGGGGATGCGTGATAACGCGTCCAGCACGAGTGCATCTCGGACATAAAAAATACGTCTGAGGTTGGCCACATTCGTGTGAATGCAGCCTAATAAGTAGCAGAGAAACCCTTTAAATATAGTCACTGAACAGTTTTTACCTTGCGCTGATAACAGTGATACATTTACACTTCAGCTGTCTGAGATTAGAAAAGTAAACAGGAATTAATTGCAATACCAGACACAGTCCATAGTTAATAATGGCGCTGTTGCTGGAAAAAAAGCAGAGCTGTTTTTTTAATCTAATAATATTAATCTCAATAATGGGTCAAAGCCATGAACATGAGCAGATGCTCCGCTTTACCTCCAGTCTGGTCCGGTCCACTTCTTTCGGGAGTTTTACCCGCACTTGGTTTGTTACAATCAGCATTTCATAGGGATAGACCTAGGATGGAGGATCATAAAAGAGAGCTCAGACTCATGTCACCTGTGTCTTCAGATAAGAAATGTAGACTGTACATACTTGAATTCATAGTGTCACATACAAAGGTACGGTCATAATAAAGGCATAGACAGTGTAACCTTGTGCGGGAGAGGAGAATGGGGGGTGTCTATTTGCTCTGGTCTCACGCCTCTTACCTTGTACTCTGTGAAGAAAATATATGACATTTAATGGATTTAATTGTGGATCTTCACTTTCAATTGAGTTTTACTAAATCTGATTAATAAAGTAATAAGAGATTGCCAAGCCTCCTTGCCCCTTTTTTGACCTTGGCATAGTGCCAATTGAGCTGAGACATGAATATGGGAAAGACTGGTTACTGAGGACACGCTGTCTTTGTTTTTGGAAACTCGAATAACAACCAATTACCCCATTAAAGCTCCCACAAGAGTTGTGACCCAACGTTTCTAGATGGTAGAAAGGGAATGGTACTGATTGGCTTATCTTCCATCCCTAAATTCAGTGCAAGTTCAGTATTCCTGAAGTCACCACTAGGGGGAGCTTAGTGCATACAGCTTTTTACAAATACCACAGAGTTCAATAGTAAATACTTAAATCCATATGCATTGAGCTCCCCCTAGTGGTGGCCACAGGCAGCCAAAGTTTTCTCGTAGAATTCTATGACTGTGTGAAGGGCAGCTGGAGCAATACGTGTAAAAAATGAAGCTACAACCCCTATAATATGTTACAAAATTACTGTAGACATTAACTCTCAATATGCTGAGCTGAATTATTGGAAAACGGTATCCTAAGACACAGTCATGTTAAAAGCTACCAAAAGTACACCTATGAGTACAACCCATTCTACCTGACAATTCATGGTTATATGCTGAATTATATACCCCTGGTATAAACAGATGTGACTAAAATGGCCAAATTTACTAATAATAAGTAATGTCCACAAATATAGTATATATTTTAATAGAAATAACTTGAATTGAGAGAAGTTGTACCTTTCATGCCCCAGCTGGAATCATCGTCCAAATGGTATTGACCAAAGTTGGCAGCCTGGAGAAATAGATATAATATCGGTTAAGTTGAAAATCATTTCATTGTTATTTATTTTTAATGTAATCTCAATTCTCTACTAACATCTCTAGTTAACACTGTGTCTGCTTCACTGTGAATTGTATATCGCATTGTTTTTATGTACATTTATACTTAATGTATTATCTATTAATGAATTACAATGTAACTCTGTTAACATCAGCATTGCGACAGTTTCCCTTCAAGGGAAACTGTCACTATGCTGATGTTAACAGAATTACTGGGTAATGTACTTACTGCACCTCTCTGGAACCAGACCTGTTTAAGTGTGTCCAGCTGTACTGCAGATTCAACACATAGTGCTGGCTCAGGATTGGCGTTGTTTAGTGAGGGTCCCAGAAGTTAGACGCCCACCAATCAGTCATTCACTGCATATCTGATTAACATGCTTTTAGTTGGGCAGAGAAACAGCTTTAAAGGAAATCTGGTATCAGAGAATTTTTTTGAATTTGAAGAGGACCTGTAACCTCTCAAGACATGTCTGTTTTAGTAAAAATAAAAAAAAATAATCCCTATGAAATAACAAATCTGGATCATGTTTTCTTAGAACGCTATGTTGCATTGTTCCTCTGTTATTCCTCCTAGAAATGTATGAATAAATTGACAACTGGGTGTTACCAGTTGTGGGTGTGTCCTTACACAGACCGACACTGTCCAATCAGTGCTGACAAAAGAGAGACTGTGTAGGGACATGCCCCTTTGACAAGCTGAATGCTAACACCCAGTTAACAATTTATTAATAAATTTCTAGGAGTAATAACAGAGGAACGCCACTGTCATGTCCATGGCCACGGGCCGTCAGGCTCACTCACCTCGTGACGGCCGCAGCCATGGGTCTGCGAGCGCAGGCCCCGTCTCCTCCTCAGGAGACGCCAGCGCTCACTTACGCTTACCTCGGCCGGGTCCCCGTAGGGTGCGCGCGCACACTCGTGTCCGCTCTTAAAGGGGCAGCGCGCGCACCGGACTTTATTGTAAAATTAGCCCATGAGTATCCTGGACTATATGAAGGGCCCAACCCCTTCCTCCCATGCCTGAGCGTTGTTGTCATACCCAAAGTTTGTCTATGCAAATGGTCTCCTAGTGTTTTCCAGTTCCCAGTGTTTCCCGTACCTGTATCCTGTGCTATCCTGATCAAGAGCTGTGCTGAGCTGTAGTCGTTATGTGCAGCATTCCACGCCTGTGCTGCTACACGACACCTGACGTCTGCCTGCTGCCTATTCCCAGCCGAGCCTGCCTTGCTACTGTCTGAGCTGCCACAGGTACACTATAGGAGCTATAGACTGTGACCTGCACCCTGTTGGCCAGCTGCCATACCGTCAAGGCGGTACGGCCCAGTGGGTCCATGAACCCAACGTGACAGCCACAATGCAGAGTTCTAAGAAAATACGTTCCAGAATTGTTATTTCATGGGGAATACATTTATTTATTAAAATAGACATATGATGAGAGGTGGCAGATCCATTACATGCCCTAAGTGGTCCTTGATCCTCTCTTATCAGGGGTAGGGCAAAAGATTGTATGCATTTTATGTAAATGACGAGCTCAGTTGTGTTTCATTGACAAACTGAACTCTGCTACATGTGTTTCTGTACACCCTACTGAGCTGCACAATAGCGCCTCCTAAGGGATAGCTGATTCATATAAAAAATACTCCACCAGTCCATCATGGTCTACGTGGAAAAGGAATCATATAACTGGCTAACTCTGCATAATTGAAAGATTGCATATTATGTTTACTGCACTTTGACTTACTCGATTTAGTCCATTTTTACCATATCCAGGTAGGGATGCAGACTTCGAATAAGGTAACCCTATATACCAAAACACAACGAGACAGGTTATGTCTTCATCCAAAACTGATTGATAAGATCAGTCAAGTTTCAGGATGCCATTTTATGCCTTTTAACAAATTAAAAAAACAGCCCAGTCTGTATATTCCTGCCACTAGGTGGCACTTTAGAGTACTGTACTATACTGCTTGAATACTACGTGCTTTGAATTGCGTATGAACAGACATTATCTTAACAGCACAACATGTGGTTAGGCATGGTATTGCAAGCAAAATATATACATAGTTTTCTTCTGAACAAAAATATCATCGTGGCACATGAATACCGGTGGTGAAACACAATTTAACATACACTACATCTATATGTTGACTTTACATTAATATGTATGAGTTTTCTTAATTCCATCCATTAAATAATGATACTCGTATATGCACCGTCACTTTTGCCTGTGTTTGTGAATGGTACTCTGATTTTTGTTTCCACTGAACCAGGGACTGAATTGAATAACTAGGCATCACCATATAAAGGGTTGAGTAAAAGGTTTCTGCAATGTTAAGGAAGATAAAATGTATGCATACATAGACACATACTGTAATCCATCACAGGTCTCAGAAGAACATAAAGCAACTTACGAGAGTAAGACTCCCCGGGGTTCCTCTGGGTAGAATCTCTGTAGGCTCCCGAACTTAGACAAAGTGATTGTGTGTCTGCTTCTGATGAGTTACTCTGGCCATCCATGTCTCCTTTAAGATTCAGCCAGCTAGATTTAATCTAAGGGGACAAGCCATGTCAATTAGAATTGTATTTATTGATGATATTACTGCAACATTAGAAATGAATAAAGCATATAGACCATGGGTGTAACAATCATGGTAGTTGGCATATGCATAGAAGAATGGAGACATAATCATAATAACTTCATGTCCAGAAGTCGTTGCTACAGGTGGTTGTGGTGGAGTTCGACCCCATTCCAAAACTTGCTATAGACCCCTTGATCCTTTGTTACACCACTGATATAGACAGTACATACATCAATCAGCCATAACATTAAAACCACCTGCCTAATATTGTGCAGTTCCCCTTGTGCCTCCAGAGCAGCTCTAACTCGCCCAAGCATGGACTCCACAAGATCTCTGAAGGAGAACTGTGGTATCTGGCACCAAGACGGTGGCAGGAGATCCTTTAGGTCTTGTAAATTGTGAGGTGGGGTCTCCATGGATCATACTTGTTTTTCAGCAGATCCCACAGATGATAGATCGGAATGAGATCTGGGGAATTTGGAGGCCAAGTCAACACCTTGAGCTCTTTGTCATGTTCCTCAAACCATTCCTGAACAAGGCATACAGATGTAGCCATCTTTATCTTGACTTTTAACGCATTAAATACACAGTGGCTAGATCTCTTATCTTGACTTTTTCAAT
Source organism: Rhinoderma darwinii (assembly GCF_050947455.1). Lineage (NCBI taxonomy): Eukaryota > Metazoa > Chordata > Amphibia > Anura > Rhinodermatidae > Rhinoderma > Rhinoderma darwinii. The sequence goes on along the minus strand of NC_134687.1, from coordinate 37,403,118 downwards.
GACTTTTCAATGGCTTTTGCTGTGTGATATCACGCTGCAGCAAGTTATCAGAGTCAAGTTAAAGATGGCTACATCCGTATTATTCTGCTGAAAGAGGCAATTGACATTAGGGAATACCAGTGCCATGAAGGGGTGCACTTGGTCTGCAACAATGTTTAGATAGGTGGTACATGTCAAAGTAACATCCACATGAATGCCAGGACACAAGGATTCCCAGTGGAACGTTGCCCAGAGCATCACTCTGCCTCCGCCGACTCGTCTTCTTCCCATAATGCATCCTGGTGCTATCTCTTCCCCAGGTAAGTGACACACAGGCACCCAGCCCTCCACATGATGCTAACATCACATGTCCATTACATAGGCAAAAATGGATGGCACTGCTTAAAGAGGCTCTGTCACCAGATTTTGCAACCCCTATCTGCTATTGCAGCAGATAGGCGCTGCAATGTAGATTACAGTAACGTTTTTATTTTTAAAAAACGAGCATTTTTGGCCAAGTTATGACCATTTTTGTAATTATGCAAATGAGGCTTGCAAAAGTCCAAGTGGGTGTGTTTAAAAGTAAAAGTCCAAGTGGGCGTGTATTAGGTGCGTACATCGGGGCGTTTTTAATACTTTTACTAGCTGGGCGCTGTGAAGAGAAGTAACATCCTCTTCTCTTCAGAACGCCCAGCTTCTGACAGTGCAGATCTGTGACGTCACTCACAGGTCCTGCATCGTGACGGCCACATCGGCAGCAGAGGCTACAGTTGATTCTGCAGCAGCATCAGCGTTTGCAGGTAAGTCGATCTTACCTGCAAACGCTGATGCTGCTGCAGAATCAACTGTAGCCTCTGGTGCCGATGTGGCCGTCACGATGCAGGACCTGTGAGTGACGTCACAGATCTGCACTGTCACAAGCTGGGCGTTCTGAAGAGAAGAGGATGTTACTTCTCATCAGAGCGCCCAGCTAGTGAAAGTATTAAAAACGCCCCGATGTACGCACATAATACACGCCCACTTGGACTTTTACTTTTAAACACACCCACTTGGACTTTTGCAAGCCTCATTTGCATAACTACAAAAATGGTCATAACTTGGCCAAAAATGCTCGTTTTTTTAAAATAAAAACGTTACTGTAATCTACATTGCAGCGCCTATCTGCTGCAATAGCAGATAGGGGTTGCAAAATCTGGTGACAGAGCCTCTTTAATATATGTGGTGCAACAAAGCCACACACCCACAGCAATGAATTATATAGGAAAAAAGGCAAAGTGTGCACACAGACAACATCCAAGATACAAAAACCTTTAATTTTATTTAATCAATATGCAGAAACAGAAGCAGGAACGAGTTAAAAAACATTTAAAAAGCACCCAGACAGTACATGATAGTATAAACATTGATAAGCTACATATACCAGGGCCGAGACCACTACCCTTGGGGGGGGGCCCACTCGGCCACCGGGTGCTAATGTTGCCATTGTCACGGAATCACTGTCCATAGTGCTAGCGGCTCTGCTCCGGGACTCTGTCTCTGGGGAAGCCCCTGACATCACTGTCATACATGGACAGTGTTGTCAGGAGCTGAGCAGTGTCCAAGGCAGAGTGCTAGAAGTGCTCTGCTCGGGACATTGGCTCTGGGGTTGCCCCTGACATCACTAGCCGTATATGGACTGTGGTGTCAGGGGGTTACCCAGTGCCGGAGTACCGGAGCAGAGCCTTTACTAGCACTCTGCCCGTGACTTCAGCTCTGCCCCGAACATCACTATCCATATATGGACAGTGATGTCAGGAGCATAGCAGGAGTCCCAGGAAGAGTGCTAGTAGTGCTCCACCCGGGACTATGGCTCTGGGGTTGCCCCTGACAACACTGTTCATATATAGACCATGATTTCAGGGGCTTCTCCTGAAGCGGAATCCCCAGCCAGAGCGTCGGCTTATGCTCTGGCTGGGGATTCCACTCCTACAGGGAACTCCAAAGGCGCTACCTACAGGGAGGGGGGCTGTATTGCACTACCAGGGAGGGTGGCTGTGTGGCACTAACAGGGAGGGTGGCTGTGTGGCACTACCTGGGAGGGGGGGCTGTGTGGCACTACCTGGGAGGAGGGGGCTGTGGCACTACCTGGAAGGGGGGCTGTGTGACACTACCTGGGAGGGGGGCTGTGTGGCACTACCTGGGAGGTGGGGGCTGTGTGGCACTACCTGGGTAGAGTGGGCTGTTTGGCACTACGTGGGAGGGGGGCTGTGTGGCACTATACAGAGGGCACTAAATTCTTGGGGGTGCAAACTGGCCTAACTTCTATATGAAGGCTTAAACAGGGCCTAACGTCTATATGGGGGCAAAAAGTGACGTTTTCTGCCATTTTAGTGCCGCCACGAGTTCCCCCGCAAAGGGGCCTACTAAGTCTGTGTCGCCCAAGGGCCCACATAAACCTGTATCCGGCCCTGCATATACCAATCTAGACGTAACCTCCCAAATTAATGCAAAGCACAAAAAACAAAATGTAAAGGCATAAAATTGTAAGAAATATATCAATAAAGCACTCAAAAAATTATTCCGTGGCTTCCTCAGGGATATACCCTTACTTCATATTGCAGGGGTCCTACCTCCTTCGATTGGACCCTACTGTAGGCTCTACTAGAAAGTTACAACCTTTCAGTTAAATTATTAGCTTTAGAACACCACCCCTGACAACTGGTAGATGTTTACAATTTTACCTTCCTGTTATCTGGATCTATGTTGAGTTCCTCTCCTACAGATCTCCTTGAAGCTGAAATAAAAAGATAAGGACAATAATCAAACAATAAAACTCAAATGCTTAACCTCCAGGGCTGTAAGCCTTCTCCTATCCAGGATCCTTGAGCGTTATTTGATGTTATGATCTCTGCAAGTTGAATCAGCACCTTCCAAGAGCAGCATCAAAGGCAACTCACTCTAAAGGCCCTTTTACATGGGCCAATTATCGGGCAAACGATCGTTCACAGAACGCTCGTTGTCGATAATTGCCCTGTGTAAACAGGGCAGCGATCAGCAGATGAACGAGCAAATGCTCGATCATCTGCTGATTGTATCGTTTTAGAAAAGTCAAATATAATCGTTGTTTTTTAGTATAAAGGTACTTTTGCTAAAGGGGTCGTGGCATGAAGGCAACCTGCAGCAATCAGCTGTTGTCCCTGAGAAAAGCCGTGTTTGGATAGAGATTTCTCCTGCAGTGGCCAGTACAAGGGAAATGTAGCATTACATGGCGGTCATTTAAATAGGTGGCTGTACATGTAATGCATGGACGAAATGGGCCCACCAGAGCCAAAGCTTTTCTTACATAATAGGGGGTCCTGAGCAAAGTATTTGCTCTATTAAGGAATATAGACATAATAGAGGGAAGTTGACCCCCTCTGTGAAGTCTGTATTTCCTAATAGGGCATTTGGAGAGGTGATGTCATCATGAGACAACCCCTTAAATTCTGCACCTCTAAACGATAATTGTACAATACTTGTTACATCTGAGGAACTACATTTTTCATTCAATTTTCGTTCTTTGTAAAATTGCGGCAAGAAAAATGCCACAAACTAAAACGTGTGAATATACCCTTATTGATCATATATTTTTTGATTAATAGTAATAAAACAATCGCTATGTGTATCTTTTAATTGACTAAAGTGTTAACATTTCGTACAACCCCTTTCCAATTCATAAGTTCCCGGAGAGCTTGCTGGGGGTGTAACTACTGGAACCCCATTATATGACTTTTTATTGGCAGGAGAATTTGCCAACACTGCAGGAAAATAATCATTACACAGCATCCTACTGAAATCAGTGGGCCGTCCAATTATTTCTGCCTTATTGCTGCTCTTTGTAGTGGTTCTTCACTCTAATAGAAGGAGGTCCTGATCGGTGGATCTTCTATCTCCTCAAAATGTCCTAGTGGTCCTAATGGTCCTAGACAATTGGATATTGTTAAATCATCCGCACAAAATAATTTATTTTTTAACTGAAGATTCTTACTTTTATGTTATTTTATTACTATGTAACTTTGCCTTTTTCAATGAGGATCTTTATATGGAGGTAGCTACAACAGATGGGATGTGGGTGACATATTAGTGATGTACGGAAAGTCACATCATATGTATTGTATATAAAATAGAAAACATGAGAAGTGCGGCTGGAATACTAGTTTTTATTTCATGGTTCAATACAAGGGTGTCGTTAGCACCGGACTTCTGGGGCCCAAGCCTCGGATCTTTGGCCTGGTGCCCCGGGCGACCACCGCTACAGGGGTCGCACTGCTATAGAAATGTACTATAGAAACTGGGGCCTATGACATAAAATACACGGGCTCCTGTTACTATAGTAAAGACACATACTTAGCCACCTTCTCGAGCACGTAGCGTAAGTCCTGACGTCTTCTCGCGTCATGATGCTGGATGGTGTCAGGACATCCGCTGCACCGAAGAACTGGGTAAGGGCTCATTTACACGAGCGTGTTATACGTCCGTGCAACGCGCGTTATTTTCATGCACGTCACACAGACCTATATTAGTCTATGGGGCCGTGCAGACAGGTGCGTGATTTTTACGCAGCGTGAGTCCGCTGCGAAAAACTCACGACATGTTCTATATTTGTGCGACGTTCGCGCATCATGCACCCATTGAAGCCAATGGGTGCGTGAAAACCACGCATGTCACACGGAAGCACTTCCGTGGGACAAGCGTGAATCGCGCAATAGCACTGAAAAGGATGAATGAAAGCAGAAAAGCACCACGTCCAAACATCCAAACGGAGTGTCACACGGTGCTGACACACGGCGCTGTTAAGTGCCTTTTGCGCAAAACGCACATGCTCGTGTAAACCCGGCCTAAGTGTGACATCATTACTGCCTGCTGGGGTCCTGTACCTAAGCCTGCCTTGTGGTAAGCTTAGATACAGGGTATATGATTACTGTCAGCTGGGGTCCTGTATCTAAGCCTGCCTTATTGTAGGCTTAGATACATGGTCTAAAAGACAGTATCACACATGGGTACTGTATCTAAGCCTACCACATGTGTTACTACTGTTTTTTTTGGTGTTTGTGTTTTTTTACAGGTTTGGTCATTGGACTACATCGGATTCGAGGACTACTTTGATGGCGGCTTTTTTTATGTTCAATAAAATTGTTAATGAGGGTTGTGTGGGGCGTTTTATTTCAATAAAATATATTTTTTCTATGTCTTTGTATTTTTTTTTTAAACTTTATTACTACCGCCTTAGTAATAGCTGCTGACTGATTGACAGCGTCCATTACTAAGGCGGAGCTTAGTGTTAGCCGATGCAGAGGCTAACACTAACCCCCATTATTTCCCCGGTACCCACCGCCACCAGGGGTACAGGGAAGAGCTGGGTATGATCTAGTACCCGACCATCTGTAGTGATAGTCGGGCCTTGGTGCGACCGCAGTCTGGTGTTATTAAGCTGGAAAAGGCCAAAAACCGTGGCCCTTCCCACCCTGGTAATACTAGCCTGCTGCCGCTATGTTGTATTTGGCTGGTTATCAAAAATGGGGGGCCCCACGTCATTTTTTAATTTATTTATTTTTAAATGAAATAAACGTTGTGCGGACCCCTCCATTTCTTATAACCAGCCAGATACAACATAGCAGCAGCAGCCTAGCATTACCAGGGTGGAAAGGGCCACTGTTTTGGGCTTTGCCCAGCCTAATAATACCAGCCTGTGGCCCCCCCAGTGCCTGACCTTCACTACAGATGGTTGGGTACTGGATCATACTCAGCTCTTCCCAGGACCCCGGGTGGCGGTGGGTACCAGAGTAATAATGGGGGTTAGTGTTAGCCTCTGCACCACCCACACCAAGCCCCGCCTTAGTACGGGGCTTGGTGTAAGGACATAGAAAAATATTTTATTGAAATTTTAAAAAAAAACACACACAACCCTCATTAAGCATTTTATTGAAAATAAAAAAAGCCATAATCGAAGTAGTCTTCGAATCCGACGTAGAACAACAACCAAACCTGCAAAAAAAAAACACAAATAAACCAAAAAAGCAAAACAATTATTATTCTTACCTTTCCTGGGTCCAGCGCTGGAGCCGCAATGTCAGCGAGCTGGACCCTATATCTGATCCTATCATGTGTGATACTGTCTGCTGAGCCACTGTATCTAATCTTATATATAGCTATAGGGTCGTAGTGCTATAGATCTGCTGTGTGATATAGATATATATATACACACACACACATACATTTTTTTTCCGGGGGTGAACATATGTTAGTACAAGGATACTTACTGCTGGGGCCCTGTATCTAAGTATCATGTGAGATACTGTCTGTTGGGCCATGTATCTAAGCCTATTGTGTGTGATACTGTCTGCTGGGGCACTGTATCTAAGTCCATCATGTGTGATACTGACTGCTGGGGCACTGTATCTAAGCCTATCATGTGTAATACTGTCTGCTGGGGCCATGTATCTAAGCCTATCATGTATGATACTGTCTGCTGAGACAAGGTGAGTATGCTGCTGCTGGGGCGCTGTATCTAAGGCTACATTCACATGAGCATGACAGATTTACGTGTCAAAAACGTGCGTAAATCTGGTTGTGTGCTTTGCGTTTTGCATCAGTGTGATTCGTATGTGGCATATGTTTTTCACATACTCGCAAGCACTTTTGGTTTTTTTCAGTGTAATTGATGCGTGAAACACAGACTGCACACGGATGTCGTTCGTGTGCTGTCCGTGGTGTTCGCGCACCAATTGACTTCAATGGGCGGCTAGGTGCATGAAATACGGGACTGATATGGGATATACAATGAGTTTCACGCAACGGACACTCGTGTGAAAACTCATGCATGTGTGAATGGCCCCATTGTTTCAACACACGGTCGAGAATCACGCTCGTCTGAATGAGACCGAAGTCTATCATGTGTGATAATGTCTGCTGGGGCCATGTATCTAAGCCTTTCATGTGTGATACTGTCTGCTGGAGCCATGTATCTAAGCCTTTCATGTGTGATACTGTCTGCTGGAGCCATGTATCTAAGCCTATCATTTATGATCTTGTCTGGTGAGACAATGCATCCAATTCTATCCAGCGGTGAGGCTATAGGATCCGATATGTATGTAAAAATGTAATCGTTTTTCAGAGGGGGGGGGGGGTAAATATATGTCATGGGGCTTGTGCCCCTGATCTTTTAAGACACTAGCAACGCCCCTGGTTCAGTAGATGTTTTAGTAAGAGACGATTTATAAAAACTAGTGCAAGTGAAAAGTGGAGCAATTGCCAATAGTAACTTGATTGGTTGTTGTGGGCAACTGCTCAACATTTCTATTTCGCCAGGGTATTGATATCAACTGGTTTTATGGCTCTGAAATGGACGTGATAGCAGTAGTGATGGCAGTAGAGTACAATATTAACTTGAGCTGAAAACCTGACTAATCTGAGACAGGTGGTTGATATGGACATGCTGACTAACTAAAAGGCTGCAGTTGTTAGGCAATGTATACTTAGCAACCAGACTGTCGGACATAACTCTCCTGTCCAGCTCATTGGTGGTATTTGGTTGGGTCCAGTCCAATTCTCTAAAGTTTTTGATATCACAACCATCATGTCCTCCTGTGTGGCTTGGCAATATTGCCACAAGTATATAGGGAACCCATCCCAGGTCCAGCTCACACCAGTCACTAAGCTGACAGTAGGGAAGGGAATAGCGACATGGCAGCAGTTCTACCCTGTCCTTCCTTACCTTATTAATGAGAGTTTTATCACAATTTAGATGGACCTCTTAAAAAGATCATACTTTCAAGAAATGATTTCTCCTAAATGCTTTGCTTGAATCCCAACTTTAAATCAATGGCAATACCTACTCAAAAATACAAATAATCCCACAGAACTATCATGTCATCAAAACATCTCATTACTCAGCTATGATTTTTCTTTACTATTCCGGACTATAGATTATTTTGGTATTTTAACAAGCAATTCCATTTACAATTAAAGGCTATGTAAACCTTTTAAATGCAATTTTTTTAATAAACTTAGATGTGATAGATTGCAGGTGGGACACGCAGGACCCACCAATACTGAACCCGTCAGGTCCGCGGGACTGACGGGTTCAGTGAATAGCGCTAGATACAGCTGCTCTGTATAGAGAATACAGAGCAGCTGTATCTAAAAGTGTAAAACAAATTTTTAATAAAAAGTATTTACAAAGTTACACAAAACACACACATATATATATATATATATATATATATATATATATATATATATATATATATATATATATATATATATATATATATATATATATAAAAGAAAAATTTGCCTGTCAAAGGTTTAAGGTAAATATTCCTATGGGAAAAAAAGTTTCTAATTTTTATTCTGAATTTCCCTTCCATCATGCCTCAAAATCAGCACACAGGGCACAGAGCTCCTTCTCGCCCCCTGCTGGCTATTTTAGGATCTGCCAAAAAGAGCTGGAGACAATTGCTCTGCATGAATTTCTGGCTCAGAAAAGTGGTTGTAATAAAGATCTTAAAGCCTAATATCTTAAAGGGGTTCTCCGGTACATTGATGACTTATTTGATCAGTTGGAGTCCGACCCTCGGGACCACCGGCGATGAGCTCAATGGAGGAGCCTGAGATTATTAATATAACTGAGCTGCAGTACCAGACACGGTCAGCTGTATGGTCGAGCCTTTCTGCCAATATAAACAATGAAGGGGGTGCGGAAGCGCCGTTACCCCTTTATTGTGATGATTGGTCCCAGGGCTTGGACCCCCACCGATCAAACAATGATATTTTTTCCGAGGGATAGACAAAAAAATTTAAAAAAAACGCAACACTCGTTCTTGATCATTCAAAGCTACATAGATTTATTTCACCAAAGCATTGCGACGTTTTGACCCTAGCATGGGACTATCTCAAGCCTGTTCTTCACACTTTATCCTAAGTATAGGCCATAAACCCCTTTAACTTGACCAGCACCAACTACTAGATCATGGAGTATTGCTCTGTATAGGTACGAGAATTTTTATTCAGAATTTAACTATTGAAAACTGATCCGACTGTTGTCATCTATGATGGCAATTCCAGTCATTCCCTAATATTGTGCTCACAATTACTCCCTGTTGAAGCATTTTGAGCATGAACCGAACAGCAACAGGGGAATCAAGTTTCCTAAGACTGCCTTACAAGACCATCAGCAGAATACAGGCTACATTCATAACAGCCTGTATTCTGCAAGGCACTGGCAGCCATAAAACAGATTTTGTCTGCTGCGGCTCCCCTGCTCTTTTAGCACTCACACATAATAGTAGTATTTTAGGGAATTGCTATAGATGCAGGTTCAGTCATCCAGTCCTAGCCTTAGGTATCGAGCTGCTCTGCCGACATCAAATACAACTCAGATCACCCAAAGTACCAGGATATGAGAATAATGCGAACCAAGGACAAAACTGTTATATAAATCCCAGCAAACCAATCAGATCCTGACTTCAGATCGTCCTTGTTAGAAACTATTGAAGGTTATTTTAATGCACATTTACCGGAAGACTGTCCTATGAAATTACATAGGTCAATATGGAACACAGTAAATGACTCAGACCTTCATTCTCACATTGTTCTCCATTAGGCGGCTGATGATTCAGAAGGATCTGCTTGTTTTACACTTCTGAATAACTAGAAGCAGCTTTTACTGGCAAACACCCACACTGATCAGCAATTGTGTCTTCTGGAAAGAAGAAGATTTAATATTCTCCATAAACATCTTAGGGTATGTTCACACAGAGTTTTTTGCAGGCAGAAAAATCTGCCTCAAAATTCCTGCCTGCACACTCTTTGCCGCGTTTTCCGGCCGCGGCCATTGAGCACCGAGGCCAAAAAACGCAGCGAAAACCGCTTTCTCCGCCTCCTATTGATCTCAATGGGAGGTCAGAGATGGAAACGCCTGAAGAAAGAGCATGTCGCTTGTTTTTCCCACGAGCGGTTTTTCTCACGGGAAAAAATGTCTCCTCCCATAGAAATCAATGGGAGACGATTTCAGAAGTTTTTTGACTCGGTTTCCATGTCAAAAACAATGTAAAAAAAACGGTGTGAACTGGGCCTTTTCCTGCAAAGTTCAATGTAAGAATCATTGGTGCATTTAATATGTGGTGTGTACAGTTCATGGATGGTGCCGATGGGAAAAACAGGATTGTGAAAAAAACTACAGTCAGAGCCAATGGCGGATCATCATAGGGTGTTTTGGGCGTCCGCCAGGGGGCCAGAGGCACCAAGGGTGCCCATGGCCGCCCGAAGTACAATTAAGTTTTGTCGCGTTATTGCCCTGATTTTGCCGCGAATGGCGGCAAATCCTGAGTCGAATCGGCGTTGTATATGTCCTGTAAAAGGACCCTTAGACATAAGGTCACATGACCTCATCTCTAAAGTTCTCACTACTGTTTAGAGACCTGCTGGTCATGTGACCGCTGGTCCATGAGCAGCAGCAAGACTCCACGGAGAAGACTGAGGCGAGCTGCTATGTAAGTATAAGGGGATGGATTTGTTTAAGGGGGTCTGGTTTGGGGACTGTATTTAGGGGGTCTGGTCTGTATTTAGGAAATTTGGTGTCTATTAGTTTAAGGGGTCTGGGTTCTGTATTTAGGGGGTCTGAGGTCTGTATCAGTTTAATGGTTTTAGGGTCTGTATATTTAGAGGTCTGTTAGTTTAAGGGGTCTGTATTTAGGGGATCTGTATTAGTTTGACATCTGGGGTCTGTATTAGTTTATGGGGTCTATTTAGGGGGCCTGTTCTAGGGTCTGTATTAGTTTAGGGGTATTTATTTTGGGGTCTGTATTAGATTAGGGGGTCTGGTCTGGGGTCTGTATTACTTGAGTCAGGTCTGGGGTCATTATTAGGGTAGGGGGTCAGGTCTGGGGTTTGTATTTAGGGGGTCTGTATTAGTTTGAGGTCTGGGGTCTGTATTTAGGGAGTCTGTATTTAGGGGTCTGTAGTAGTTTATGGGGTCTGTATTTAGGGGGCCTGGTCTAGGGTCTGTATTAGTTTAGGGTTCTTTATTTAGGGGTCTGTATTAGTTTAGGCGGTCTGGTCTGTGGGTCTGTATTAAGGGAGTCAAGTTTGGGGTCATTAGTAGTGTAGAGGGTCGGGTCTGAGGTCTGTATTTAGGGGTCCTGTCTGAGGTCTGTATTTAATTAGGGTGCTTGTTCTGGGGTCTGTGTTTAGGGGTGTCTGGTCTGGGGACTGCAATAGTTTAGAAGGTCTGGGTCTGTATGTATTCTAGGATCTGGTCTGGGGTCCAAATTTATTAGTCTGAGTAAAAGGGGTTGTCCGGGCACATCGATAGGTCAGCAGTATGAAAAATGGTCTGTGCCGGGACAACACTTTTAATCTATGGTCCTGGGCCTTGGTATCTAAATTTTTGTGTTTCTATAGAGTCTGTAAATGGCTGCAGAAGTGATGGGCAAAGATGTCTCACCAGGAGAAGTCGCCATAACGGTCTGCGTCAGATGGAGAAGAAAAGAAAACAACTCCCATCAGAGAAGACATCACCTGTGAGTCACTGGATCTATAGGGGATCTGTCCACTCTCCTGAAATGTCTGTTGTAGCAAATCCTTGTATTCTACATATCTTTGTGTACCCAGGACTAATAGACAAATGCGTGTTACCATTCCCATTGTCAAGAGGAAGTGTCCCTGAACAGTGTGATACTGTCAGCGATGGTTGGATTCTGTCAGTATGTAGGGACACAGCCCTTTGACAAGGGGAATCGTAACACCCATTTGTCAATGCTCGCACAAAAAGGTGGTTTTCACTATAGACACGGCAGAGCGGCGGTGGGGAAGGGGGGCCCAAGTTTGGGGAACAGCCCATGGCCTATGGTCTACTTAATCCACCACTGCTCAGAGCTGTTAACTTGGATATAGACTTGTCCAAAAACAGCAGGGTGACTAGCTACCCATAGGTGGCACTACAGAGTTTCTTTCTTCGGAAGGGGAGCTATTTTGCAGATCCCTGAGAGTGGAACGCCTCTGCCGCATTGTACAAATATTAGATGTCCCGCAGCCTTATTACTTTACTCAATATTATATGTGATGGGCACTGTTCAAATATGGAAATTTACATTCCTAGTACACTTTCCACAGATTTTTGCTAAATTATTGTAGAAAATTAATTTTTGCAAATAAAATTATTTGACACTAAAATAAAAACTATTTTCAAAGATACCTTTTCACATAAATAACCAGAAGTGTACCTCTTTAATCATCCAAAAAGTTGAAAGGTATGTAGACAACATACGTCACAACTGTGAGGCCTGGCACCAATTTTTGGCAGAAGTGGTCAGTCGAAGACTGTTCCCTGATGTCTGTAATCCTTGGTCGTTCTGCCCAACAAGAATAACAGAGGATCCTCCTGTGTGCTCAGGCTCTGACACAATAATGGGCCGTAAAGGTCCAGCAGAAGCCGACCCCATTTGGAGATGACTTTGAAGCCAATCACTTGTCCCTGCAGTCTATTTCTTATGGGCTGATTCACAAATGACCTATTAGACCTTAATGATGATATGTCCAACAGGCCTGCATGCAAGGGGGTATGCAATTGCTTAGAAATCCTGTGGCAAGGGCAGGGAGGCTCTCACATACAATTGGACTCAATTGATACAAATGACAGAGCTGGTGAGGCAAGGAAACCATCAGTGTGTGGCACTACCTACAGGGGACAGTGTGTGGAACTATTTACAGGGGGCAATGTGGCACTATTTACAGGGGGCAATGTGGCACTATCTACAAGGGGCACTATCTACAGGGGACAGTGTGTGGAACTATTTACAGGGGGCAACGTGGCACTATCTACAGGGGGAACTATCTACAGGGGGCAGTTATGGCACTATCTACAGGGGGCACTAGCTACAGGGGGCAGTGAATGGCACTATCTACAGGTGGCCATGTGTAGCACCATCTACGCTGGTTTTTACGCTACGATTAGTGATCAGGACATATCCATTAGCCTAGCCCTTTATATTAGAGGTTGTAATATATAGGGCCAGGCTGGTGGATACGTGCAAACCACTACTTGTAGCGTAAAAACCAGAGGGTAGCGGAAACGTGTCAAAAATAACTTGGTTTCAGAAGTATGTATTTGAAAACCCCCTTTAAAAGTCCTGCATTTGCCCCTGTCCTGCGTGCACAATGATAACAACAAAGAAGTGTATGTGCACATGTTTTTTGTTATAGATGGAGGGTGAGCCTATCTATATATCTATCTATCTATCTATCTATCTAAGAACTTGAAATTATGAGACAGCACTCCTCAGTTAGTAAAAAAGTGGATTTATTTACCACATCCGACGTTTCAGCCCTACTCCATGGGGCCTTTCTCAAGCATCAAAGGCCCCTTGGAGTAGGGCAGAAATGTCGCATGTGGTGAATAAATCCACTTTTTTGCTAACTGAGGAGTGCTGTCTTATATTTTGGAGTTCTTTGACTAAGTATCTAGGTACACTGGTCACGTGTCCAAACGGGAATATTGCACCCGGTCTACACGAATTGCAGAAACTGTGCTGCTTTTTTACTTCTTTGTTGATATGTACAGATAGGTCCAGAATTATTTGGACAGTGACACAATCATCATGATTTGGGCTCTGCTGCCGCCACATTGGATTTGAAATGAAACAACTGAGATGCAATTGAAGTGAAGACTTTCAGGTTTAATTCAAGGGGTTGATCAAAAATATCCTGAGAAACGTTTAGGAATTGCAACCATTTTTCTACACAGACTCCTCATCTCAGGGGTTCAAAGGTAATTGGACAAATTAACATTACCAGAAATAAAATGTTTTTTTAAATACTTTGTAGAGAATCCTTTGCAGGCAATGACGGCCTGAAGTCTGGAACCCATGGACATCACCACACGCTGGGTTTCCCCCTCTGTGATGCTTTGCCTGGCCTTTACTGCAGCCGTCTTCAGTTGTTGCTTGTTTGTGGGTCTTTCTGCCTTAAGTTTTGTCTTAACCCCTTAAGGACGCAGCCTAGTTTTGGCCTTAAGGCTCAGAGCCCATTTTTCAAATCTGACATATTTCACTTTATGTGGTAATAACGTTGGAATGCTTAAACCTACCCAAGCGATTCTGAGATTGTTTTCTCGTGACACATTGGGCTTCATGTTCGTGGTAAAATTTGGTCGATATATTCAGTGTTTATTGGTGAAAAATTGCAAAATGTAGAGAAAATTTTGAAAAAATTGCATTTTTCTGAATTTAAATGCATCTGCTTGTAAAACAGACGGTTATACCACCCAAAATAGTTACTAGTTCACATTTCCCATATGTCTACTTTAGATTGGCATCGTTTTTTGAACATTTTTTTATTTTTCTTGGACGTTACAAGGCTTAGAACATAAACAGCAATTTCTCATATTTTTAAGAAAATTTCAAAAGCCTTTTTTTTAAGGTACCTCTTGAGTTCTGAAGTGGCTTTGTGGGGCCTATGTATTAGAAACCCTGATAAAACACCCCATTTTAAAAACTAGACCCCTCAAAGTATTCAAAACAGCAGTTAGAAAGTTTTTTAACCCTTCAGGCATTTCACAGGAATTAAAGCAAAGTGGAGGTGAAATTTGCAAATTTCATTTTTCTTGCTGAATTTCAATTTTATTCATTTTTTTTTCTGTAACACAGAAGGTTTTACCAGAGAAACACTACTAAATATGTATTCTCCAGATTCTGCAGTTTTTAGAAATGTCCCACATGTGGCCCTACTGCGCTCGTGGACTAAAACACAAGCCCTAGAAGCAAAGAAGCACCTAGTGCATTTTGAGGCCCCTTTTTTATTAGAATATATTTTAGGCAGCATGCCAGGTTTGAAGAGGTGTTGAGGTGTCAAAACAGTAGGAATCCCCCAATAGTGACCCCATTTTGGAAACTACACCCCTCAAGGAATTCATTTAGGGTTGTTGTTACCATTTTGACCGCACAGTTTTTTCACAGCACGTATTTGAATTGGGCTCTGAAATGAAAAAAATGTCATTTTTTCCAATAAAATGTCATTTGTGATCAAAATTTCTTATTTTCACAAGGAACAAAATACCCCATTTTGTTGCCCAATTTGTCCTTAGTGTGGCAATACCCCATTTGTGGTGATAAACTGCCGTTTGGGCCCATGGGAGGGCTCAGAAGGAAAGGAGCGCTATATGTTTGTTGGAGTCCAGATTTTGTTGGATTGGTTTTCGGGTGCCATGTCGCATTTGCAGAGCCTCAGAGGTATCAAAGCAATGGAAACCCACCAAAAGTGACCCCATTTTGGAAACTACACCCCTCAAGGAATTCATTTATGGTTGTTGTTAGCATTTTGACCACACAGTTTTTTCACAGCATCTATTTCAATTGGGCTGTGACATTAAAAAAATGACATTTTTTCCAATAAGATGTAATTTTTTACCAAAATTTCTTATTTTCACAGGGAACAAAATACTAAATTTTGTTGCCCAATTTCTCCTGAGTGCATCAATACCCCATTTGTGGCAATAAACTGCCGTTTGGGCCCATGGGAGGCCTCAGAAGGGAAGGAGCGCTGTGTGTTCTTTGGAGTACAGATTTTGCTGGTTTGGTTTTCGGGTGCCATGTCGCATTTGCAGAGCCCCAGAGGTATCAAAGCAATGGAAACCCACCAGAAGTGACCCCATTTTGGAAACTACACCCCTCAAGGAATTCATTTATGGGTAATGTGACCATTTAGACTCCATAGTTTCTTCACAGAACTAATTTGAATTGGGCTGGGAATTAAAAAAATATATATTTTTTCCAATAATATGTCATTTTAGCTCAAAAATTCTTATTTTCACAAGAAATAAAATACTCCATTCTGTTGCCCAATTTGTCCTGAGTGCGGCAATACCCCATTTGTGGTGATAAACTGCCGTTTGGGCCCATGGGAGGGCTCAGAAGGAAAGGAGCGCTGTGTGTTCTTTGGAGTCCAGATTTTGCTGGATTGGTTTTCGGGTGCCATGTCGCATTTGCAGAGCCCCAGAGGTATCAAAGCAATAGAAACCAACCACAAATGACCCCATTTTGGAAACTACACCCCTCAAGGACTTCATTTATGGGTGTTGTGACCATTTTGACCCCATAGTTTTTTCACAGAACTTATTTGAATTGGGCTGGGAATGAAAACAAAATTATTTTTTTCAAATAATATGTAGTTTTGGCTGAAAATTTCTTATTTTCACAAGAAACAAAATACCCCATTCTGTTGCGCAATTTGTTCTGAGGGCCGCAATACCCCATTTGTTGTGATAAACTGCCATTTGGGCCCATGGGAGGGCTCAGAAGGAAAGGACCACCATTTGGCCTACTGGGGATTTTCTAGTGCGAAGTCATGTATGCAGAAGCCCCTGAGGTACCAGAACAGTTGAAACCCCCAAGAAGTGACCCCGTTTTAAAAACTACACCCTTAAGGCATTCATCTACATGTGTAGTGAGCATTTTGACCGGAGACCTACACCCCATAAACTGTAATGTGGGTTCTCCCGGGTATGGCAATACCCTACATGTGGCTGTTATCAGCTGCCTGGACACACAGCAGGGATCAGAGGGGAAAGACGAGGGGGGATAAGCTGTGTGGAGTGCATCAGGGTAAGTAAAATTGGGGTAAATTATAAACCAAGGGATGTATGATAAATTTTAAAACACTTTCATACAGAGCTCTGGTTATTCGGGACACGTGTCACATTGATATATTGTGTCATCCCTTATCCCCCTCTTATAGCAGACTTTGCACCTCTTTTGACTTTTTCCCTTCTTGCCAGTTTGGGGAACTTCTCCTGGAAAGTGTTGCCCTGGTACGATGCGTGTGGGCTCGCTTCCAGAAGTACTGGGTGCCCCCCCCTTCTTGGTCCCTAAAGATTAGGTTCTTGATAATCACCTCTTGAAATTCCAGGAAAGTTCCCGTCTGGCCTGCACATCGACGTAGCATGTACGCATTGTACAATGCCATCTGTATGATGTGCCCGGCCAGCTTCTTATACCACACCGCATGGCGCTGTAGGGCTTCAGGGCTTGATCTTACAAGTCCATCCCTCCCATGTACCTATTGTAGTCCAGGATGCAGTCTGGTTTGGGGGTGGCCTTTCCTTCATATATCCTAAACCTGTAGGTATACCCTGATGCACTCTCACAGCTTATACATCTTCACGCCATACCTTGCCCTCTTACCCGGCAGGTACTCGCGGAATTGAACCCTCCCTTTAAAATGTACCAGGGACTCATCAATAGAAATACACTTCTCAGGGGTGTATGCTTGGGAAAACCGGGCACTGGAACGGTCTAATAGGGGTCTCCGTTTATACAAACGGTCAAAACTGGGGTCATCTCGGGGTGGGCACGGCTCATTATCAGTATAATGTAAGAAGCGAAGTATTGCCTCATTTATTTATTTTTTTAGGTTCCAGTTCAGTTCTGAAGTTGCTTTGAGGGGCCCATATATTAGAAACCCCTATCAAACACCCCATTTTAGAAACTAGACCCCTCAAAGTATCCACAACAGCATTTAGAAAGTTTATGAACCCTTTAGGTGTTTCACAGGAATTTAGAGCAAAGTAGAGGTGAAATTTACATTTTTTTTTTGGTAAGAAAATCCTCTTTATACCATTTTTTTTATAACACAAAAGGATTTATCAGAGAAACGCAACTTAATACTTATTGCCCAGATTCTGCAGTTTTGAGAAATATCCCACATGTGGCCCTCGTGCGGTAATGGGCTGAAGCATCGGCCTCCGAAGCAAAGGAGCACCTAGTGGATTTTGAAGCATCTTTTTTATTAGGCACCATGTCCGGTTTGAAGAGGTCTTGTGGTGCCAAAACATTGGGAACCCCCCAAAAGTGACCCCAATTTGGAAACTAGACCCCTTGAGGAATCCATTGTAGTTTTCTTGGGGTGCATGCGGCTTTTTGATCAGTTTTTATTCTATTTTTAGGTGGCGTGGTGACTAAAAAACAGCAATTGTACGATTGTTTTTTTTTTCGTTTTTTTTTACAGCGTTCACCATGCGCTATAAATGACATATTCACTTTATTCTGCGGGGCGATACGATTACGGCGATACCAGATGTTTATAGTTTTTTATGTCTTATGGCGTTTGCACAATAAAATAAGTTTTGTAAACAATCATTCACTTTTTGTGTTACCTTATTCTAAGAGCCATAAAGTTTTTATTTTTCAATCAATAAAGCCGTGCGAGGACTTATTTTTTGCGTAACGAACTGTAGTTTCGATCAGTACCATTTTTAGGTACATGCGACTTTTTGATCTCTTTTTATTCCATTTTTTGGGAGGTGAAGTGACCAAAGAATTGTGATTGTGGTTCGGTTTATTATTTATTTTTTTTACGGCGTTCACCGTGCGGGATAAATAATGAAATAATTTTGTAGTTCAGGCCGTTACGGACGCGGCGATACCAATTATGTATAGTTTATTTGTTTGTTTATATATTTTTATTAATAATAAAGGACTGATAAGGGAAAAGGGGGGATTTTTACTTTTAATACTTTTAAATCTTTTATTTTCTTATTTTTACACAACTTTTTTTAACTTTTTTTTTACTTTATTACTTTGTCCCACTAGGGGACATGAGGGCAGGAGGCCCTGATCGCTATTCTAATACACTGCACTACATGCGTAGTGCAGTGTATTAGAACTGTCAGCTACTCACTGACAGCAAGCATAGTGGGTCCTGACGTTGTCAGGACCCACTAGGCTTCCGTCTATGGCATCGCCGGACGCCATTGTTTGGTGTCCGGTTGCCATAGTCACCATCGCCGGCCGCTATCGCGTAGCAGGCCGGCGATGGCAGCTTAACCCCTAAAAAGCCGCGATCTCTATAGAACGCGGCTTTTAAGGGGTTAATCAGCGGGGACACAGCGATCGGTCCCCGCTGTAGGAGCTGTGACAGCTGCTGAACAAGACAGCAGCGTCACAGCTCCTGTATGTGTCGGGAGGACGGCCGAAACGGCCGTTACTCCCGTGACGTACTATTACGTCATGGAGCGCGAACGATACAGCTGCCATGACGTAATAGTACGTCAAGGAGCGGGAAGGGGTTAAGCAAGTGAAATGAAGCTCGATCGGGTTGGGATCTGGTGATTGACTTGGCCATTGCAGAATATTCCACTTCTTTGCCTTATAAACTCCTGGGTTGCTTTCGCAGTATGTTTCGGGTCATTGTCCATCTATACTGTGAAGCGACGTCCAATCAACCTGCTGCATTTGGTTGAATCTGAGCAGAAAGTAAATCCCTGAACACTTCAGAATTCATCCGGCTGCTTCTGTCTTCAGTCACATCATCAATAAACACTAGTGACCCAGTGCCTTTGGCAGCCATGCATGCCCACGCCATCACACTGCCTCCACCATGCCACCACACTGCCTCCACCATGTTTTACAGAGGATGTGCTGTGCTTTGGATCATGAGCCGTTCCAAGCCTTCTCCATACTTTCTTCCTCCCATCATTCTGGTACAGGTTGATCTTAGTTTCATGCTGTTCCAGAACTGGGCGGCTTCTTTACATGTTGTTTGGCAAAGTCTAATCTGGCCTTTCTATTTTTGAGGCTGATTAATGGTTTGCACCTTGTGGTGAACCCTCTGCATTTGCTCTCATGAAGTCTTCTCTTTATGGTAGACTTAGATACTGATACACCTACTTCCAGGAGAATGCTCTTCACTTGGGTAGATTTTGTGAAGGGGTTTTTCTTCACCATGCAAAGGATTCTGCGATCATCCACCACTGTTGTCTTAAATTGACGTCCCAGCCTTTTGGAGTTTAGGAGATCATCAGTGCGCTCTTTTTTTTTCAAGAATGTACCAGACTGTTGATTTGGCAACTCATAACATTTGTGCTCTCTCTCTGATGGATTTCTTAATTTTTTTTCAGCCTAACGATGGTCTGTTTCACTTTCATTGAGAGCTCTTTTGACCTCATGTTGTGGGATCACAGCAACAGCTTCCAAATGCAACTGACACACCTGGAATCAACTCCAGACCTTTTACCTGCTTAAATGTCAAAATAACTCTATGGTCAAGATGGTGGCCTGTGGCTTCTTCTCGAGATTGTTTTCCCCGGCCGAGTGCAACTATTTCATCGGAGATCGGGATCATCAAGTTGGCATTAGAACAATAGAGACACTTGCTGGAAGGTGTGGTTCACTGTATTATCATTTATACGGACCACAAGAACCTTACGTACTAACAGTCAGCACAACGACTAAATCCTCGCCAAGCCAGGTGGTTGTTGTTCATTGCCAGGTTTCAATTCTTGCTTCATTTCCGCCCTGCTGATAAGAATGTGAAGGCTGACGCCCTGTCCCAATCATTTGAGACTAATGTCTCTGAGGAAATTCCTCTATATATTATAGACCCGTCTAGGATTATTGTCACTAGCCCATTGCAAATTAGAGACATTCCTCCTGGAAAGACTTTTGTCCGCCTTGCCGACAGGAAGAGAATTCTCCGCTAGGGACACAGCTCAAAATTGGCGGGGCACACAGGTGTTCGAAAGACTCTGTACTTCATAGCTTATCAGTACTGGTGGCCCACACTGCTGAGAGATGTTGCGGACTATGTCTCTTCATGTACGAACTGTGCCCGCTCCAAACTTTCTGGTCTGCTCCTACCCCTGCCCGTTCCTGATGCCCCTTGGCAGCATATCGCTATGGACTTTATCACGGACCTTTCTCCTTCAGCTTGGTGTACTACGATCTGGGTAGTAGTTGATCGGTTCCCTAAAATGGCACATTTTATTCCACTGACTGGTCTCCCGTCTGCTCCTCGCCTGGCAAATCTGTTTATTTTGCACATCTTCCGACTACACGGACTTCCTTTGCATATTGTCTCGGACAGGGGTGTACAGTTCACATCCAAGTTCTGGAGAGCCCCGTGCAACCTGTTAGATGTAAAACTGGACTTCTCTTCTGCCTTTCACCCACAGTCCAATGGTCAGGTGGAAAGGACCAAATCAAATTTTGGAGAACTATCTCCATCATTTAGTTTCCGCCCAACACGACAATTGGGTGCAACTTCTGCCTTGGGCGGAATTCTCATACAACAATCACACAAATGAGTCTACTGCCTCGTCTCCTTTCTACATTGTGTACAGTCAGCATCCTCGAGTTCCTCTTCCTGTGCCAGCCATGTCTCAAGTACCAGCAGCGAATTCTTCATTTGGGACTTTCATTCACATCTGGCAGCAAACCAAATCTGCGATCCTCCAGGCAGTGGACTGCATGAAAAAGCATGCCGATAAAAGAAGAAAAGTTCCTCCTCAGTTTTCTCCTGGAGCCAAGGTCTGACTTTCCTCAAGGAACATTCATTTGAAGGTGCCCTAATACAAATTTGCCCCAGGTTCCTCGGACCCTTTGAAATCCTGCAACAAATAAACCCTGTCTCCTATAAGCTCCAGCTGCCTTCTACCCTCAGAATCCCCAACTCCCTTCACGTGTCCCTCCTGAAACCTGTGGTTCTGAACCACTACAGTTAGACTCCTAGTCCTGCAGTGGCTCCCAGTGATTCATATGATGTGTTTGAGGTGAAGGAGATCCTGGACTGCAAGAGGGTAGGAGGAAGGACTTTCTATTTGGTGGACTGGAGAGGGTTTGGTCCAGAGGAGAGGTCCTGGGAGCCAGAGGAGAACCTTAATGCCCCTACCCTCGTTAAAAAATTCCTCTCTCACTCTGGATCCAAGAAGAGGGGGCGTGAGGGGGGTACTTTAATGGCCGCGGTCACGGACCACAGCCTTCCCTTACCTGTTGACTGCAGACCTCCTCTCTGTGGCCGACGTCTCCTTCCACAGAGACGTCAGCGCATTCGGCCGTAATGGCCGCGAGGGGTCGCATATGTGATTAATTAATTAATTATTTCCCAGACCAACCTGGACTATAAAAAGGGCCCTGCCCTTCCACTCCTTGCCTGAGCATTGTTGTAGTTTTCCCATGTTTGTATTGCAAATGGTCCCTTAGTGTTTTCCTGCTCCCAGTTTTCCCGTGCCCTGCTACCTGTATCCTGTATCCCATGCTGTGTCTTGTTCCCGAGCCTGTTTAGTATTGGAGTCGTGTTGTGCCGCCTGCTGTTATTGACCACTCCCTGGTATCATCCGCTTCGTATGCTGGTATACACGTCTGGTGTCATCGGTCATCTCTGGGGTATCATCCGCCATGTCTGGCGCAACCTGCCACGCCTGCTGGTATACACCATGTTTGGTGTCACCTGGCACTCCTGATACCATCCGCCACGTCTGGCTCAACTGGCCACACCTAGTCCCATCTATGCCAGAGCCCCTGCCACCATCTGGACTATCTCAGGTAACCTTGTGCTACGAACTTGTATAGACTTTGGCATAGACTGTGACTTGGCCAGCTGTCTCTCCGCTACGGCGGAGCGACTTAGTGGGTCTACATACCCCCATATCGTGACTATATCTATCTATCTATCTATATTAAAGGTTGTAATATATAGGGCTAGGCTGGTGGATACGTGCAGACCACTACTCGTAGCATAAAAAACAGAGGGTAGCGGAAACGTCCTGCAGCAGATCTTTTACCATCAGCATAGTATTGTAAACAGCCTGTAGGGTACTAATAAAGTTAAAAAAGAAAGAAAAATATTCCTATAAAAATAAGGAAAACAACGCCATGCGCCACAAATAAAAATTATGCAAACATTTGTGTAGCCCAAAAAAGAAACAAGTTAGACACGTTAACTCGTCATGTGTGCTAAATCGCTGAAAGCTATTAGGTCATTGAGGACCAAAACACTCTAGTTTGTTAAGTGGTTAAGTGACGTCACAGTGTCAGACACAGTATAGTCAATGGTCCCTGCCCAAACAGCCAGAGCAACCTCAAGCCGTCCATACATATGAGATACTGTAGCCATCGGCTAAACACTAGTAAGACCGACCGCTATCTCTCCCCGATAACAGCTTTTTGATTGGCCAAGGTGCTCCCCAGCCTGGTTGTTAGAGGGGGGTCCTGATCGAAGTCCCCCCTCTCTGATGTCCTTATGTCGTATGTCTAGTGGATATGCTGTATATCTATCCTATCGATACCTATTGTGTAGGTAGAATAGCTAAGTAATAGAAAGGATATTGCTAATGTGACCTAAGACCATGTATAGGTGTTACTAATATTCATCACTGCCATTACTGTTCCAGCCATTAGAAATCTACGACGCACTAATGATTGTTGATGACCAATTAATAAATGAACATAGAAAAAAATAGGATTAGTCGTCATGCAAAAGACAAAAAGTAACAGCGAGCTAAAAGCAAGACTGTACCATGCTGTCTGTAGATAGGAGGTTTCCGAAAGATGTTATCTTTTACTCCAGTGTCTACAGAAGAGAAAAGGAAAGAATAAAAGAATGAGAAGACACAGCCTGCAAATAATATATCTGTCCAGGGTTAGAAAAAAGGGTCTGCTTATTTTCCCTTAAACAGCGCCAATTTTGTCTATGAGATGTGTCTTGTATTGCAGAACTGCCCTGAACGAGAGAAAGTTGCAATACCAAGCATAGCCCATGGACAAGAGTGGCGCTGTTTCTGGAAAAACAAATACCCTTTTGTCTGATCATGGGCAACCCCTTTAACTCAACAAAAAGATAGCATGACACCAGTCTAATGCTACATTTCATATTAAAGGGGAAATCCATCTAACCTTATCTTCAGAGGTTTCATATAAACATTAAAAAGAATGACCCTCAACAATTCCCCATATAAATGGGCAGGGTCACTCTGTAGAGTTCATTAATGTTCTAATGGCGAGTAGCAAACCTAGGGAGGTGCTAGGGCCCACGGCGATATAGGTAAATGTCTGTTATACTTGTTAAGCCAAAGATGTGGTAGACAGGGGGTCAATGTGACTGTCTCCCCAGAGCCCACTAACACCCATCGCCAGCCCTCCTAAGAGCTGCACATGAGATTTTGGCAGTTATCAAGACCCAGTGACCCTCCCTCTGTTAAGGTATTGGTAAAAGTCCTGGATTAGAGTCCCCACTGAACTTAGATGGAATGCCCTTTAACATACACGTGTCTTTTGCGCAGCGTTCCAGCAGCCATTTTCTAGTCCTATATAGGAGAATATAATCTAAGGTTGCACTAGTCAATGACATAGCTCGATAATTTGCTATTACATGTCATCGGTTACCAGTGAATTGATTGGCTGAAAAATGGCTACCCCAGCGGCCTGTGTGAGACAGATCCGCTATAGGTATATGTTAGTACATGAAGCAAGCATGAGACGTGAGAGCAGGAAGAAGAAATATATCTCTAAATAAAAGCTATTATCAAAATAGATGAAACGTTTATGTGATCCCGTCTTTAGCCTAACTAAGAGCGCCGATCACAGCCGAAGGCGCAGAGCTGAGGGCTTCGGTACCTTCGTTTCAGCAATGGTGGGGGTCTCATCACCAGTAACCCCACCAATCAAATCTTCTGATATGTTTATATAACATCTCAAAAGTTTTTGGAAAGTGCAGATATTTTTTAAAAGGTGGGGTCTTAATCCCAAAAAACTGTTTAGTATTTTTTTTTTACAGGTGAATATCATTCTAGAAAGAAAAATATCTCATATTTCATATTTAGAGGTATTTTGATAACAGCTTTTACTTAACTGGACAGGGTTATATTGAGGAAGAAAGTTTTTGATTATTATATTATATCAGCTAGTTTGTAAAGTAAAACTAAACAATGAAAATAGTAATAATAAAAAAAATAATAATAATAAAAATAATAATAAAAACACAAAATAAGAAAAAGTATTAATTTTAGTGTCAGTAATTAGCAACCTTAAAATGTGTCTATCATTTCACAAAATGATTTGTCAGAAGTATGGGTTCTGAGATCGTCATGGATTGATGGACTGAAGGGGAATACCTCCTTCTGCTATGATCGGCTTTGTCAGGCGCTCCTTTGGGAGGCGCGTCTAGCTGAGTATGGGCTCATATACTTTCTTTGAACCCCTGCATTGGTCTGCTTGGCTTTTGAGGATCAGCCGAACAAAGCCGATAACAGCCGAAAGGACACAACGCTCAGCTGAATGCTTCTGCCCCTTCAATCCAGCGAACGCGTGGGTCCCAGGACGTGAACCCCCTCAGATTGAAACTTATGACATGTCACAGTATAGAACATATCTGAATTTCTTGTTAGTAGTCACAGGGTAAACCTGAGCATGTGCCTACCTGGGACATGGAAATGTCTAGGCGCCTGTTGATAAGAAGAAGAAGATGTAGATTTGGTGTCTGAGCACATGGATAAGCTCGGGGTACTCCGGCCACTTTCACTGCCTCCAATGGGAAAAGCAAAGACAGTAAATAAAACCAAAGCTCGGGAATTGATCAGATCATTGCGTTATTCTCTTCATGACATAAAATGGATGGAAACTGAAGACAAACACAAACTCACTCTCTAGTCTAAAGACTAAACTTTTGGTTATGGAATAAAGGACAAAAAAAATGAAATATTCTCCCTAATCTCTTTTGTGTATTTTTGCTTTTTAAGTGAACATTTGGTTAGATCATTCTGTATTTGTGAGAATTATATCAGATGCCATTGATAAACTTTAATTATAGTGCTGATTATTGGTACTTCTCATCTTTCACAATTGCACTTTCAGGCCCGGATGACACAGGGCAATTTTTGATGGAGTTTGTTTTGGGGAAAGTCAATTTTCAAAGTATAAAGAAAGGCTTTGATCATCTCTTCTTGGCCTAAAAAAATTGCAGTGTGTGAACCTGGCTTGGCTTGGTTTTGTATGTATGTTTTAGTTGCAGTTATGATCACCTATTCCTGCTTTCTTGTCAACCGATTTGACTTTACATACATCAGTTATTGAGTTGAGCGTTCTTGTAATGAACTGACAAATGCCCCTCTGCTCACTTCACTCACAGAATATAGGTAGGGTACACAATGCTGTAACCTACTGACAGTGATAACATACAGTAGATAGTAAAGTTTAAACATGATACAAGTCCATCTAATTCACCCTCTAATCCTAAAGTGTGGATCCAGAAGAAGACAAAAAAGCCCTATGAGGCAGTTCCCAATTCGTACTCTTTCCTGACTCCAAATATGGCAATCCCTGGATCAATAACCCATCTCCAGTGATCTAGTACATATAACTGGTGAGAACATATCTTTCAAGAAAGGCATCTAGACCGCTCTAGAACTCTTTCTGCGAAGCAACCATCGCAACAAAGAGTTCCATAGTCTCACTGCTCTTACAGTAAAAACCAAGGGAGGAGGGTCTATGCTGATGGTGAAAACTTCTTTCCTCTAGACCAGAGGTGCACATCCTGCGACACAGAGGCTACATGCAGCATACGATACTGTTCTGTTCAGCCCCTTACCATCAGGACACAGATGTTGTCCTTACACTTATCATAGATATTAGTTTCCCGTCTGGTGGCTGCTCGTATGTATCTTCCATGTCAAAGGAACGAGGAGTGGCAAGCAGCCTTGTGTAGTTGGCACTACTGAGGGGGTAGCAGGGGCGGGACAAGACTTAGGCGGAGTTGGTGTGCGCATCGGACACCATTAAGGGAAGGCACAATTTATGGATATGTGCCCAATATTCTGCCCTTACATTTTTTACTAATCAGTGTTTCCCTGTATTATTAAGAACACTGGAGATTGGTAGGAAAAGGAGCAACAGGAGACAGGTAAAAGGGTGATTGTCTCTATGACAACTCTCAGTGTCTGTGTTGGAGAGGGGTCTGCTCTGGGGTCTGTCTGGTCCATTTTGTGAACGGCTGGTCTGGGGTCTTATTGAGTGGGGGTCCGGGGTCAGTCTTAATAGGGGGTGTCTGCTCTGCTCTAAATATGTGTGCAAAATGCTGTAAATATATAGTGTGTACATAGGTACATAGGTATGATATTTGACCATATGTAGAGATAAGCAAATCAATTCTACACAAATTGAATTTGTTACAAATTTTCCAAAGTTTCAGGTTTTAGAAAAGCTGAAACTTTTGGGATTAGTCTCGCATGAATTACTCAAAATAGCGTCTGCCATTTTACATCTCAGAAGAAGACAAGACGACAGAGAAGAAAAATCACATGACCTCAGGCGGTGGCCCGGCAGGTTTCCCCATAATACCTTGCAGGCAGCCCTCCCTCTCATCATAGTGTATGAGAGGTGGTCGATACAAAATGTTGCCCCCTCTTCTTTATTAATTTCTTCCCAGTAGACTTTGATATGTGCTCACTATAGCTAAAACATCATGGTAAACATGTTAAAAATGGTCTTCCAGAGGAGTGGTCCTCCCAAAGAAGAGGCCGATACATGTAGCTTATAAAAGGGAATTAAAAATTTGTCACAGAAAAATGTTGTGTAGATCAGGTTGGTCTTCTCAAGGAAGTGGTCTTATAGTTTCACTGTACATAAGTTATATTTATGTATAATTAATATATATATATATATATATATATATATATATATATATCTGTCTCAGTATTAGCTTGAAGTTGTTTTTGGCACCATTTTAGGGTAGTTCTAGTCTTTTTTTTTTAATTATTTTTTTTACGGGGGGAATGTGAACAAAAAAATGATTACACCATTATATTTTGCGTTCTTGTTTTATTTATCTTTTTTTCTATGGGTCACTACGATTGTGACGTTACCATATATCTATTTTTAACAATATTTAACAAAAGTAATAACATTTTTATGAATTTTTTTTTGTTTATATATATATTTTTTGTTTTGTCACTCTAGGAAACTAGAATCTGCAATCCTTTGATCAGTTTCATAACGCTTTGGAATACTTAGTATTCCGAAGCATTATTGCCTGTCAATAAAATACTGGAGACCCACCGGGACCCCGCATTCACCTCTCACAGTGCCCATTTAAAGGGTTCGTCAGTGATTGCGCAAAAAGATCTGCTTTATTCCATAAACAGTGCCACTCTTTTCCATGGGCTGTTTCTATTATTGCCGTTCACCCCTATTCAAGTGAAAAAGGAAATTTGCAACAACAGTCACATCCCATGAACAGGGTGGCACTGTTTATGGGAAAAAAAAACAGTTCATTTTTTCGAACCCTGAGCAACCGCTTTAAAGTGAACTTCCAGGCAAATTCTCAAAACCAAAAAGTTACTTGGGTCAAATAACATACCAGGAGCTTTAATTCTTTAGCTTTGGTCCCTCAAATGCAGGAAATACTGCTGCATGTTCCTGTACTGTACAGGAGAAGTTGACAAAAGGAAGCCCCTTCTCTGACATCACTTACTGCTCTGCAGCTATTGGCTGAAGCTGCACCTCACAGACTTCCTGCTCTGCAGAGCGCATGCAGGGAGGGGGTGGTCAGAGCAGGAAGTCTGTGAGATCCAGCTTCAGCCAATACCTGCAGAGCATTGAGTAATGTCAGAGAATAGAGAGAAGCCCAGTAACAAGCAGCCGCTTTGTTGCTTCCTATGGTTCCATGGACCTATAGTGTACCGAGCACATTGTAAACTTACATTTGAGGGAAAATGCCTGTCAGTCCAAAAAAGTTGAACAGAGTGGCAGGGTGCATGCCTGACCGTCGCTCCATTCAAATGGGGGACATGAGACCCCTGTTCTCACGATTGGTGGAAATCCCAGCAGTGGGGCCCCCAGCGATCAAACACCATATTCATAAGAAAGCCCCTTTAATAGCCCTGGTATGATAAATGACTTCAGTAGGTTCATTTTACTAAATTATGAACAAGATTTTCACTTTCAGGCTCTGTTCACATTTGGGTTGCAAGCTATGTCAGCCACGATGGAATTTTGATGCGCCTCATTATAAGTCTATAGGGTCTATCGGGCGCTGGTGGTATCTGTCGTATGACGAATCCGGCACTATGTCCTGGTTTCCGCAGATCTGAACATTGTGTACAATGTTAAATGCAAAATCAAAATTCTTGAGTTTGTAGCGAAAAAAACAAAACAAAAAACAGGAAATATAAGTGTACAAACTGATCTGCAGAGCGGCTGGCACTGTATCACAAGTTAATAATGACTGTCTAGTTATCGATGATGGTGCTTGGCTTTTGTCTACACATTTCTATACATTTAGCCATGAAATATTACTGCATGTATATGAATGGTAACTGAGAACCCCCGATTTGCTGAAAATGAACCACCAATCTAGTAAATACATTTCAGAAACCAAAAATGAAATTATGGACGATAATGCAGATGGGGGAGATTCAGTGAAAATGCACATATGGGGTAAATTATATATAGAATTATTGCATGTTGTGCGTCACTGGGTTACATAATATAAAGCGCAACTCAGCAAACCGTGCTGGTTCAGATATTCTGCTGTAATGCATTGTGGGAGAAGTATTTTTACGTTAGGCATTACATGTTGGTTTATTAATTCTTCCTGATAGTTATACAATTTTACTGTACATGTCTGAGGTAGTCTGAAATCTAATTCCTGTCATATTAAAAGCTACGACTGTTTCTCGATTTCTTCTACCATGTTTTATACTGCAGATCTGCTTGTCCAGATTGGCTCCTGTCTATAAGCACTAGCCCTCCACAAACCCATCAAAAAGTTAGAGAATGGAGTGCTATTTTCTGTTATTCTATCCAACAAGCAACTAAACCAATGGGTAATTTCCATACATACAGTCAGGCAAAAATGTAAGGAAGTAGTAATTGTGGCTCCTGTGGCCACCACGCTGCCGAGATGGCCTCGTGCTTCCTCACCATGGGATGTGTGACCTTAAACTCCTCGAATAATAAAAATATTAGTGAACTAGCTAGGATGACCAGCCTCAAAAGGGTTACAAGAGATGGGAATGGGGGACAGAAAGTGTCAGGAACTCCTGCCCTCATATTGAGGCGGAACTAGCAACAAGAATGGGTAGGTTTTATTTTTACTTTGGGGCCCCGTCTCCTCTAAGTAAACCCCTATGATCAAAAATAATTATCCTTCAAGGAAACATGGTGTAAATAGGCCAATGTTGGTGGCACCCATACAGTAACTTTCATGCAGAAAAATAATTAAAGGAGTTAAAAAACATTATAAACATGGCTGCTATTGTTCAAAAACAGCGCCACTTTGTCCATGGGCTGTGTCTGGTATTGCAGCTCAGCCCCATTGTGAATAGAGCTAAGCAGCAATACCAGACACAGCCCATGGACAAGTGGTGCTGTTCTGAAAAAAGGCAGACACTTTATTGTATTTTATTTTATTATTCTCACACAATCCCCTTTAATTTTATGGAAACTGTATTTATGAATAACACAATTTTAGTTCTTGTTACTCACATGTACATGGAAGCTTTCAGTGTTTAGTTATTAAAGACAAGGGTACAGATTTTCTGAGACACATGAAATATGGGTTTAGATGAAATCGGAGATATTTTGTGGTTATAATTAACATATAAGACATTTAAAAGAATAAAATAAATGGGGACAAGAAACAAAAGTCCTTTCTCATGCAACAAGACAAAACAGAATGGCCGCCCCAAACCATGCCCATGAACTACCGGAATCACATCACAATGGCATTCCTGTCCTTACCTTTGAAGAAAGGGATGTAATGATGCCTGAATGTAGATGTGGGGCTTGTATGTTGGGACAGGGAGATGCAGCTACTGGTACCGAAAGGCTCAGTACCAGCTGATAAGGCAACAAAAAAGGAAATTAATAGAATGGTTCAGTTCCATGGTGGAACTCATGCAGAATCGATAGCAAAGATACATTGCAAAGCATTAAAAATCATAGAAGCAAATGTTTTGCAGCTTTCTCGTTGCATGAATTCATGCAGAGGTATCTGCTCAGCTTAATATCCTGATGGAATATGCTCCGAATGAAACGGAATGTTTTTTAGTGTATGGAGACCGATCCATGAACGTAATGAAAAACTCATAGACACCATTAAGACACTGGCCACTTATTAATTGATATAACATGTATATAAATTATAGCATACTATTATATAAGGTCAGCAATTTCCCTTAGGCCAATCAAATTCCATCATTAGGACACCACGTCCGTAGCTGATTTCTGGGAATACCTATATGGCAGTGGTAAGACGATAAGTGTTCCCTCAAATCATCCAAGATGATCCAATAGATAAACTACCTGGTGCCCAGTGGTTTAGTTCCACAAGATCTGGTTGGCATAAATTCAAAAAAGTGGCAAAAAAAATCCCTTGTGTGATTTTTTTTGTGTCTTAGTCCCTTGTCTTTAGCATTTAGTGCCCTGTTCCTTGTGTAAAATGGTTGAGTTTCCTTCCCTTGGTGTCCGTTGTTCTTGTGCCTCAGTCCCTGTTGGTGTTCAGTAGTTTAGTACTAAGTCTATCATGTCCCTGCCCCTGGTAGCTGCCCTTTGTTTTTGATTCCACATTGGTGTTGTTACGTTGGCGTCTAGCAACTCATGTTCACATATAGCTTTTATTCCATCACTGTTGTCCCTCTCAGAGATCAATGAAAAGAGCTGCTGTCATCTCACAGCTGTTCCCTTTTCTGGAAGCCAGAGATTGAAGTGTGTACAGTCCTGTAAGGTGACACTGTGTCTACGCCTCATCTCAGTCTTGTGGCCGCCATCTAATCAGCTGACCAAGATATTAAGCCACACTGTTTATGGTTGGTTTCCCTACTGTACTGCTGCAAAGAAAACACAACATCACAGGTGGTTCATGGCTCTCCGTATCACATCATGATAAATGAAGCAAGTTAAAAAGATCAGTCGATTATACATTCCAATAATGAATAATATCTACTTGGATGATGGTTATATCATTTATATAGATATCACAAAGAAAAAAATTCTAGATCATGCCATAAGCTAGATGTAATTGTCAGAACTTGTGAAAGGGGCTTCCAATGGATTTCTGTAAAAATGGCAAAAAATCCAACACTGTTCGATTTTTTGCAATTGTAAAGTCACAGACACATGACCTCACGTGCCATGTCATCCCGTAGGCTAACATTGCATGCAATATCACAAAATATCACACTGCAATTAAGCACGGCCTTCGTAGCATACAGACGATGGGTCCATGGGTTCAACTCAATATTAAGGCTGGGTCCACACACTGCAGACTTTTTACGCAGTGAACTTTGCAGAAAATCCGCAACGAATCCGTGACGAAATCCGTATGTATTACATGCAGATGTTGACACAGACAAAATGATAACTTTATATCTAGTAAGAGTTGTCATCTACATGTGCGTAATGGAAGCGACTTGCGTCATTAAAGATGGCGGTTACCATAACATATCAACAAGTCTTTAGGATCAGAAACGACAGACCTTTCATCCAGATTACAAATAAAAGACAAAATAGGGAAGACTGAGAATACAAAAAAAAATAAAAAATATCCCGAAGCCCACAAAAGCCTCTTCCTGTTACTGGGCACTATGTATGGATTACTCTTTCTTGTGACTGTGCCTAGCATTGAGTGTATAGTACATGAGCTTTATATATACTAAATGTGTTCCGTTATAGAAATGTAAATTAATGTCCCGTGGCAGGCAACAGTGGAAAAGGACCGTGGAATGAAAATAGTGTGGATAAAATGGGTTACACAATACATAATCATCTAGCTAATATTTCTAACTCATGGCAACCTATGGAATAGGATACAATTATGTGTGAATCCTATGGGAGGTGCCCAATATGGATTTCACGAAGTCAGCCCTTTCCTCATGGGTGGTGTTAACCAGTACTTGACTCCTCCTCTCTACTGTTACAACAACTTCAGGAGGAGGGGAGCTAACGTTAAAGGGGTTGTCCGAGATAAAATCACTATGTGTTAATGCTTGTAATTTATTAATGTAAATACATTTGTGGAATACACTTGTGACGTGCCTTGTATGGGCTGTTCTGCTGTACAGCCCATAACGCGCATGCGCAGTCCATGCTTTTCTCGCGGCCCCTGCTGTTCTCGAGAGAACAGCAAGGAACGCGCCTGCGTGTTACAACAGAACGGCCCATACACGGGACGTCACAAGTGACGTGTCGTATACCCGGAAAATAATTGAGGATCAACACAGCGGCCAGAGAGTGATGTCACCCGTCAAGTTTCCCACGGCAAGATCTGGAAACGGGGCCACTTTGGAAAATGTAAGTATATTACAAATGTATTTGCATTAATAAATTACAAGCATTAACACATAGTCATTTTTATCTCGGACAATCCCTTTAAGGTCACACCCTTCTCTTTATCCCTGTAAAAGGGGGCTGAATGAATTCTGGACCCTTACATCCCAAGATGGTGAGGATGTGGAGACATGATCCAGCAGGACAGACAAGAGGGATCCATTTTGGGTGTCTCATATGGGATCCTGTTCTCTGTAGACCTCAATATACTGTAAGTGGCTACTTTTACACTATTCACTATGAAAACTTTCTTCATCCACTGTGTGTGGGCTACACATTTATACTAGTGCTGAGAACTGTCCTGTAATATTTCATGTCCTTCCAATGGGCATGTGTGTTTTATACAATATTAGCACATTTGCTGTGTTGATGTGATTGTAATGAAGACAGAAGGTCATAGGTGATTCTATTTACCTGGCTGGCTGTAGTGCTGGGGCGAGTGAGATGTTGGTGTGTATCGTCCATAGCCAATGGAACCGGTAGAGCTGGGGCTTGATGCCCTGTACTGTTTTATTGACCGGTCATCCAGATCTCCCTTCAAAATAAAACAAGGACTCATTATTGCTACATTACATGTCATTATACACCCAGTGTTAAAACAAATCTATCATCTATACAAAATAGTACATTGAACAAACAGAAGGACAAGCCAAATGACAAAGTATATATATATATATATATATATATATATATATATATATTGAGTGCAATGTAATGCTGTATAGTGTATAGAAATGTACCTTCTGATATGACTATTTAGAACCACCAATTAGAGAGTGAGCAGCCTATCTACTGGTACTCTAATGTGACTATTCATGAGGGAACATCCTATGTACTGGCAGGAGAATGCCAACTTGGCCCCTAGGAAACTTTTTGTGTCCATCTTTCTGAATGGTGTCTGGGTTATCTATGTTATTAACTAATTTAATGTCTGATGATTTAAGTAACACTTTAAAAATCGTAGATATTTGTCGGCACATTCAATTTCTATCAGACTGTAATGACCCAATTTTCAAAATGTAAGAAAACTTGTCATAGGGACGAATCGGATTACAGCTATGAAATGGTCCTCAAAGACAAAATCCCTGTCCCTGTGAGTCCTAAGAAGGTATATGACGCCAACTTTAAAGGTTTTCCACACATTGAGTCCCAATAGAGCTCATATAGGGTTGCCATCCTATAGGATCGGAACTTCAGCATACTTATTATGCGCCACCTTACAGATGACCTATTGCAAGTTGCCATATAATGTACCACTTATGATGTAAAGTAGACTCCCTTGAGTCTTAAAGGGTTTTTATAACAATCAACATCATGCAATATGATGTGGATGCGTGATTTATGTTACAACGCTGTGAGTCCCACTGTTGGGACCCCCACAATTACTAGTACATGGGTCCTGAGTCCCCCGTTCCTTCTTACCAGCATAACCTCGGTGAGGAAGTGTTTGTATGGAATGGTGGTCAAGCATGTGCGGTGCCTCTCCATGCAACTCTATGGGAGTTACGGAAACAGCCAAGCGCTCTCAGATAGCTGTTTCCACCATAACCCTAGTGATCAGTGCAGGTCCCAGCAGTGGAGCCCCCAGAAATGTAACATTTATAGATATTGAATGTGGAAAAATGCATAAGCAGAAATTTGATAATATCTATCCTATGCCTGAATTTCTCCCGTCCACCCAGACAGAAGAACAGGGTGATTTACAGGAGTGTATTTTATGAACGGACTGTGTAGTTAGGGTGCCGCAATGACCGAGAGAAGAAAATGGCGCCTGCAGCTGTGAGCAATGTACATTTACAATGCCGCTTGCTCAATTAGCTGTAGCAATTCCCCTAACAGATATATCAATCCAAACCTCTCTTGAGCGTGGTCCTACAGATTTTTTTCTCACCAAATATACACATGAAATTATGATTATGGTGGCTCAGCAATGAGATGAAAACCATAATACAAAAAATGTAATAACAAAAAAAAAAAATTTTTTTCAACATAAAAAGGTGTAAAATGGCCAATTACCTCTGTAGGTGTTGGGGAGAGCAATCGAGGTGACTGCAAACAGCAACACAAAATCAGAAATTAGTGAGTGGAACCCATGCAAGTGAAATATAATGGAAATATAAGCGTTGTTAGCAACCATGTGTAGTGAATTATATACAGGCTATCAATATTCTCTGCACAATCCTTCCATTTATAATACTAATAACCAAGTCAGTAAAATAAAGTCTTATTGGCCCACATTGTAAAGCCAAATGTTCCTAATTTTCTATGCCATGGTTGTATCACTCTGCCCAGTTCTTTAGTTTTGATAGTAATATGGTAGCGAAATGGGTGGAGATGACAATGGGATCACAACTCCCGTCAGTGGACATTTTAAGTGGAAGTATAAGGTCGGAAAATCAGAAATCTCCACCTGTGTCCTGGATTAGAAAAAAAGGTCTGCTTTTTTTTTTTTTTTTTTTAAGAAACAGCGCCACTATTTTTCTATAGGCTGTGTCTGGTATTACAGCTCAGGGCATAAGGTTGGATACAGTAAAACTCCTGGTGAGGCTCTTGATGTACAAGGAAGAAAAAAACGCACAAAAAAAAGACGATAAATATTGTTTACTCTGAGGCCATGTTGTCGATTTGTTGCGGATTTTTGGTGCAGATTTAAAAATCCTGCAAAAATTTACAGTTCATCCAATCGTAGCGGAAAATATGTTAGCAGATATCAGGGCATGCTGCATATTTTTAAATCCGCAGCATGCCCACTATGTTGCTTAATAGTCGTAGATATTCAACGCAGATTTCACCCTTTACAATACAAAACGGGTTTGTTTGTTTTTCCCAGGAACAGCGCCACTCTTCTCTATTGGCTTAGTGTGGTATTGCAGCTCCTCCCCATCAAGTGAATAGAGAAAAGCTGCAATACCAGACACAGCCCATGTTGAAGAGTGGCGCTGTTCCTGGGGAAAAATAAACAAAAAACAGACTTCTCTTTCTAATTCTGTCAACCCCAAATACGATACAAGGTGGGCGTCACGGGATCTGACTTTTCCAGTGAAGATAGACAGTTTTACTTTTTCTTTTCACTAGTTTTTATACATGAGACCCAATATTTTATTTACATACCAAAATAAAAATAAGTGAACTGATAAAAAGTAAATGAATAAAATGCTGTAAATATAAAACAATGTCGGGGGATACATCATTTTATTGAAGCATTTTATTTTTTCTGGTCATTTTTTAAAATGTAAAACAATAGGGATTTCTGGACAGAATGGAAGAGAAACTGTGAAAAATAATATTTAACAGTCAGATCTGCTCTGTAGATTATATTTTAGACTGCTGTGGTTGGTGGTAAATTTCTGCTGAAAAAGCTCAGATGTTCCTTTTTCGTTTATTGCCTTTGGCTATCTTTTCTACGTGTATAACACAACACTGGGTATGTGGCTTGACACAAAAATATTTATATGGCATAAAACACACAACGACCCTGTAAATGTTGCTGACTACAAGTTTTCCTGGACTGCGCGACCAGAAACACATAAATCACGGTTGTCACCATTGTGAATATTGATTTAGGAAGTCGTAAGTCATTGAGGTTGTTCTAGCAAACAATTTTACCGCAATGTATTGCATTAATACGTGTGTGTAGTTCCTCCATATACGCAAATAAGATGGTTATTAATGTACACACTAGTCACTCCCCTAGCTGTATACACATAGTATATAGCTAAGACAAACCCTTTAAGAGTCAACATTTATTTCACTTCATGCAATTCCCCCTTGTGTATTCTGAAGGCTGTTATACTACAGGTTGCCTAGCAACCACTTGACTTCTTGTCTAGGTGACCACCATTGGAGTGCATGTAGCTACATTTACTGGAGTGGTCTTGGAAATTACTGCCTATGCACAATAACCGGTCTCTCTATGGTACATGGAGTTGTTTAGGTCCCTCCATCTCAGGCAACAAGAGGCATAAAAATAAATCATGTAGCTTCAACATATACAACATGAAATACAGAAGAGGGAAAACAGCAGCAACAAGAAATATTGTAAGTTATATACTTTCTGTGTACTGAGCAGGAGGCTTGGGGGAGACAATACAATTTATTTCTCATTTGCAGCACTAACATTTTACACCTACTTTGCCAATAATTAAAAAGTTAGAACTTATTAGAACAGGTAAAAACAAAAAATGGAACAGAATCTCCGATCTAATTTAAAATGGGCGGTTATAGTGACCATTAAACATTGCAGGAAAAAAATAAAATAAGAATTGTGGGAGGAGCTATCTGGGAAGCAGAGGCCGGCCTAAAGACGGCCAGCCCATGAGGGGAAAGAACAAGGTTTTAGAACTGAGGAAAAGATAATTGGATAATAGTATAAAGAAACTACTCAGAACTCAGGCTAAAGGTGTTGTGTGAAGTGGCACATAGGAACATACAACATATACATATGTGCTTGTACACTTAAAGGGGTTATGTGGGGACCAAAAATTATTAGCAGCGTAGTCACTGCAGTAAGTGAGTACACTCGCTAATATACGTTCTGGTCCCCGTCACGCTGATTCTGAGATCTTCATAGATTTTTCTTTGTTATGTAACCGGCCTCACTGTACTCTATCAACCCGCTATACTACTGCTACTGCTTATACATAGAGTACAGCGGGGCCGGTCACATGATGAAGAGTCGTATCGTCATCAAAGAAGACGCAACTAGACTTCCGGTCCCCCGGCAAAGCTATCAAAATCGATGAAAAGTTTAGAATTAGTGCGACGGGGAAGCAGAATGTACATTAGCGAGTGTACTCACATACTACAGTGACTACACTGATAATAATTTTTGGTCCCCACATAACCCCTTTAAGTGTGTAAGGTGATTGTGATAATGTGAGAACTGTAGCCAATCTTGCAATAGCTCTGAGCAGCCATACGCTGTAAAGAAAAGTTTTCCCAAAGGGTTACATTTCCCACAATGACGATGTAAGATTTGACAATTGATGTATTGTGCACTAGATAAGCTTCTGTATATGTTTGAAGTATATGTTTTTTTTAAGTAAGAAAGTTATAGCATTCTATGTTTGTTTGGAATGTGCCCAAAAATGTCCTTTTAGTATAGATTTGATAGTTTTGTTGCCCTTTAACAAATCTACCATCCATTGCTTATCCCATACAGTAAGGTAAACCAGTTCCAGTACCTCCCCATAGCTATGCCTGTCGTCTGCTGAGTAACTGATGTATGGAGAATAGGAGATCATGTCAGGACGGTCAATATTATATATGGCTTTATCTTTTGGAAGAGCTGCCAAATCCTTGTAGTCAATAATTTCATCTCCAAGTTTTGCCTAAGAAAGAAAGGAAAGAAAGAGATGAAAGAGAGGTAAGAGTGGAAACAGAGACCGTGAAACAGAGGCAATGTGATTATTTAAAGGGAATAAGAGTAGGGGTAGAGAACATGTACTAATAGAGGTAAACTGACCATAGATGTAACAATAACCAATACCAGTCCAGCCATACATGGCCATCATTAAAGGGGTATGCAAGAACTTCATATTGATGGATAGGCCATCAAAAACTGGTCATTGGGGATCCAACCCCCGGGAGCCCCTGCCAATCAGCAGAAGAAAGGGCCTGTTGCGATCCTCTGAGCACAGTATCCCCTTCATTGTCGGAGCCCTACCAAACAAAGCTCAGCCATGTACATGAGGCTGAAATCAAAGTGATAACCAGCTGCTGGTCGGTGGCATTGGGTAAGTAGACATCTAATTTAGACTGCTGTCAGAAGAAAACCACAAATATTGGCCACATCTGTCTTTTCACCATTTATCAACATGTCCATTAATAGCACAATAGACAGGACTTCGCTATTAGGATGAGAATACTAACATTACTCGAACCTGGAACTTCCAGAAGATTTCCCTTATGTGATATACAACTGTCCCCTATTGGGTCTACTCACATGGGATTGTGAACTCAAGCCTCTGTGAAAGCCTTTCTTACTTGTTCAAAATGACAAGTACCATATTGTCTGTAGTTCAATATATAGAGGAAGACACTGAACAAGCAGGAGCAGCAATCCAGAGAGGCAGATCTGGTGCCGCAATCCTTCAATCTGGTGCCATTTTCCAGATATTTGGACAGAATGCAGGATATTATATAAGAAGTTCTAGCAGTAGAATGTGTCAAAGATGTCCAGTCAATTTCCTTTAGCCTCTAAAGAACCAGTGTCATGACAATTTAGTGAAATATTCCAAACCAGCTAAAAGGGGTTTACCACGAGAGTACAAGGACTCCAGGAAGAAAAATGTTAAACTTGGCCATATATTTACCTTTATAATTCTTCATTGTTCCCCCGTCACCACTGTCTGGGTCTCACACTGGTCCTCTGTTTAGGCAGGAGCATGACATGTCACCCATACTGATATGTCTCAATACTGGCCAAATGCCACCCTCTGTAGTCATGAGATATGTCATCAGTATGGATGAGATTCCATCACAATCCTGCATACTGGATTGGCAGGGTCACAGTCAGCAATTACAAGGGTACGTACAGAAGTAGCCAAGTTTATCTTGACTGATAACTTGCTGCAGCGTGATATCACACGACAAAAGCCACTGAAAAAGTCAAGTTAAAGTTTCTTGACACTGTGTATTTAATGCGCTAAAAGTCAAGATAAAGATGGCTACATCTGTACAGTGAAGGAAATAAGTATTTGATCCCTTGCTGATTTTGTAAGTTTGCCCACTGTCAAAGACATGAACAGTCTAGAATTTTTAGGCTAGGTTAATTTTACCAGTGAGAGATAGATTATATAAAAAAAACAAAACAGAAAATCACATAGTCAAAATGATATATATTTATTTGCAT
This sequence comes from Rhinoderma darwinii, assembly GCF_050947455.1. Lineage (NCBI taxonomy): Eukaryota > Metazoa > Chordata > Amphibia > Anura > Rhinodermatidae > Rhinoderma > Rhinoderma darwinii. Next base: position 37,363,179 of record NC_134687.1, on the reverse strand, counting down.
TGTGCACAGAGAAATAAGTATTTGATCCCCTACCAACCATTAAGAGTTCAGCCTCCTCCAGACCAGTTACACGCTCCAAATCAACTTGGTGCCTGCATTAAAGACAGCTGTCTTAAATGGTCACCTGTATAAAAGACTCCTGTCCACAGACTCAATGAATCAGTCTGACTCTAACCTCTACAACATGGGCAAGACCAAAGAGCTTTCTAAGGATGTCAGGGACAAGATCATAGACCTGCACAAGGCTGGAATGGGCTACAAAACCATAAGTAAGACGCTGGGTGAGAAGGAGACAACTGTTGGTGCAATAGTAAGAAAATGGAAGACATACAAAATGACTGTCAATCGACATCGATCTGGGGCTCCATGCAAAATCTCACCTCGTGGGGTATCCTTGATCCTGAGGAAGGTGAGAGCTCAGCCGAAAACTACACGGGGGGAACTTGTTAATGATCTCAAGGCAGCTGGGACCACAGTCACCAAGAAAACCATTGGTAACACATTACGCCGTAATGGATTAAAATCCTGCAGTGCCCGCAAGGTCCCCCTGCTCAAGAAGGCACATGTACATGCCCGTCTGAAGTTTGCAAATGAACATCTGGATGATTCTGAGAGTGATTGGGAGAAGGTGCTGTGGTCAGATGAGACTAAAATTGAGCTCTTTGGCATTAACTCAACTCGCCGTGTTTGGAGGAAGAGAAATGCTGCCTATGACCCAAAGAACACCGTCCCCACTGTCAAGCATCGAGGTGGAAACATTATGTTTTGGGGGTGTTTCTCTGCTAAGGGCACAGGACTACTTCACCGCATCAATGGGAGAATGGATGGAGCCATGTACCGTCAAATCCTGAGTGACAACCTCCTTCCCTCCACCAGGACATTAAAAATGGCTCGTGGCTGGGTCTTCCAGCACGATAATGACCCGAAACATACAGCCAAGGCAACAAAGGAGTGGCTCAAAAAGAAGCACATTAAGGTCATGAAGTGGCCTAGCCAGTCTCCAGACCTTAATCCCATCGAAAACTTATGGAGGGAGCTGAAGATCCGAGTTGCCAAGCGACAGCCTCGAAATCTTAATGATTTACAGATGATATGCAAAGAGGATTGTGCCAAAATTCCATCTAACATGTGTGCAAACCTCATCATCAACTACAAAAAACGTCTGACTGCTGTGCTTGCCAACAAAGGTTTTGCCACCAAGTATTAAGTCTTGTTTGGCAAAGGGATCAAATACTTATTTCTCTGTGCACAATGCAAATATATATAATTGTGACAATGTGATTTTCTGTTTTTTTTTTTTATATATAATCTATCTCTCACTGGTAAAATTAACCTAGCCTAAAAATTCTAGACTGTTCATGTCTTTGACAGTGGGCAAACTTACAAAATCAGCAAGGGGTCAAATACTTATTTCCTTCACTGTATATGGCAATTTTTTTTTCACCCCCAGGAAATTCTCTTTAATTTACAAAAAATGTCAGGAAAATGTTGCTTTTCATAGCTGCAACTTTGTACATTTGTGCCAATATTTGCCTCCATTCACACAGACATCACATGTGTGCATATATATGCCCCTCTCTACCAATATTGAGAACTTATGACTAAAGACCCTCTTGATATCAATCCCCTTTATGGCTTAATTCTCATCCAGTTCTCAGTCTATACAGTAGCAACAAATCATGCAGGTATGCCCAACCTAAAATGGCATAAAGTGAGAACAGATTGTTGAACAATCTCATTGGACATATCATACAGGACCTGCCGTGTCTCACTTTCAATGCACAAAACAGTATATCTATAGTAATATCCCTGTGAATATTATAATAAAGTTCATGTGGTCATCCATAAAACCTCACATAAATGACTCTGCTTGGGGATCCAGATGTACTTGAGGCTGGAACTGATATGATACTCTCTGAAGACGTTCTTGTTTCCTAGAAAGTAAAGATAACAAACATCAGATTATAGATGACGTATAAAATAAATGTAACGGAAAAAGTGGGCCTAGCTTAAAAATCACACCGAGATCGACTCATTCGTGATAGATTTTCGGCACTCTTCTAGTTAGGTCTGACCAGTTGACTGCAGCGTTGTTGATGAAGCTGTTGCACACTGCACCGGGGAACAGATAGGCGCACCTTACTATTTTCAAGACCTCTTGCAGTCAGCGAATAGAAACAGTTGGGCATATACAGACGTAATGCATCTCACAGTTGAGAGTTTGCTACAATCTATCAGTTTAAGCAATCCTCTGTAAGCCAAATATAGCACTATGCTACAATTAATAAATGTAGGCAAGAAAATTGTCCAGGATTCGTTAGTTTTTTTTCGAAACAGCGCCACTCTGGTCCATGGGTTGTGTCTTGTATTGCAGCTCAGCCCCATTCATTTGCATAAGGATAAGTTGCAATATGTGACACAGCCTATTGATAAGAGTGGAGATGTTTCTAGGGAGAAAAAAAACAGACGCTATTTTATAATCCCCCAATGATCGTTATGATTCGCTAGCTTTCTAACGATCTTCACTATATCTGCTTATTGGGAATGCTGGAAAATATCAAGATTTACAGTGAAACTATTATTTATCAGCGATCTCGATCAAATCACGTCATTGACGGCATGATCTGTAAATGTTATTGCCACTTATAGTGACATTTACATTTAGAATAGGCATTGCTGCCCAGCGCTTGGCTCTCGCAAGAGCCTTCGCTACAAAACAATGACGTTCCTTCCCCGGTTGTTGGGATGGTTAAAATGAAATAGTTAATCGGAAACCTGCAGGAAAGATTTTTCAAACCACTGATTGTATATATTTTGGAAAGTCATTCTATGTAAACGGGCTCTAATAGTCTGGATTTCAGGCTCACAATAGGTTGTTTCGACTGAATATGTTGTAGCAAACCCGCAGCTGTGGGAAGTATTTGGGTATGTTCACACGTAGTCAACCAAAACGTCTGAAAATCCAGAGCTGTTTTCAAGGGAAAACAGACCCTGCTTTTCAGACGTTTTTTACAAACTCGCATTTTTACCAACTCATTTTTTTACCAACTCGTTTTTGGAGCTGTTTTCATTGGAGTCTATGAGAAAACAGCTCCAAAAACGTCTGAAAGAAGTGTCCTGCACTTCTTTTGACGAGGCTGTATTTTTACAGCTGTCAAACGACGATGCGTAAATGACAGGTCGTCTGCACAGTACGTCGGCAAACCCATTCAAATGAATGGGCAGATGTTTGCCGACGTATTGTAGCCATATTTTCAGACGTAAAACGAGGCATAATACGCCTCGTATACGTCTGAAATTTGGCCGTGTGAACATACCCTTTAGGTCTTTCCTGTTTTCATCCACTGGATGTAAACAAGAATGACTTTTGAATGCTTTCTATGTTTTTGTTTAATAAATCCAATCCGTCAGTACAGCTATGTTCCCCTAACTGAGGGCAATGCATGACCAAAGCCTCAAAAGCATTATATCAGCTGTCAATTTGTGATCAATGCACATTCACAACATTAATTATAACAGTAAAAAAACAAAAGGAGATGAAAGTAAATGAGAACATGGCTACATATATGTAAAAGGGATGTTAAAGTACAAAATCATCCAGAGGGGCAGCTCACGGTATCAGAGTACTACGTGGGTCCCTCCAGAATTATAAGGGCACGTTCAGACGTGGCAGAATTTTTCCGCTGCAAATGTTGGTGCAGATTAAGGGCAATTACGCAACGAATCTGCACCAACATTTGCATATTTGACAGGTAGTTCAGACGTTGCAGATATCACAGGGGACTTGCCACACATTTCAGTTTTTGCATTGCAAAGGCTGAAATCCGCAGTGAAATTCCGCTGCTTCTCTGCAATGGAAAGAGCTGCTGCGGAGGGGAGATTCTGCACCGCAGCCTGATTTCCGCACAGTTATTTTCTGCAACGTCTAAACGAACTTTCCCAAAAATGTATAGAAAGAAATGAAAAAACCGGCCGCTGCAGAATTCCACTGCGGACTGTCCGCAGCGGAATTCAACAGCAATTCCGCCACGTGTGAACCTGCCCTAAGGGTCAATACACACGATGCATATTACGTGCGGTTTTGCATGCGGCAAATCTGCAGCATAATACAGTACCAGCATAGTCAATGAGATTCCAGAAAATCTCATGTACACGCTGCAGTATTTTTCGGGACTGACATTGACCTGTGGTGCGTTTTTTAGAATCCGCAGCATGTCACTTTATCTTGCTTTTCCGCTTGCGAATTGTATCTGCCTAGTGCGGAGGAAAATCGCACCAAAATCCGTAGCATGAAGACGCGCCGAAAAACGCATCAAAATGGAAAAACCAGATCGAAAAACGCATTTAAAAAAACGCGTTTTGTCCTGCAAGTTTCTTGCAGTTTCCTGCGGTTTTGCTGCGTATTTTCCGCAGCCAAATACGCAACGTGTGCATGTAGCCTAAAATTGCTGGACCAGTCTGCCTGTCCACTGGTGTGAAATCTGGAAAATTGGTCAAAGGGACAGCCGGGAGCTCAGAAAGAGCCAACACGATGATGAAGAGTGACCTCAGTGAATGTTTTGTTCGGGGTTCACCCTCGGCTGCCCCTTTGTTTCGGCTTTTGGGTTTGTTATTTCATTTCCATACCTGCACGTGGTGTCATATTTTACCAGATTAAAGCATTTACCTTGTTTCTTTCTTCTGTTTTGGCGGCTTGTCTGCAAATTGGATGCCATATTGAATTCCCTAGGGAAAAAAACAGGATTAGTTCAGAACATTTGTGACCATGACAATTGGACAGCAGCTTTAACCCCTTAAGGACGTGGCAATTTTTATTTGTTTATTCCTCACATTCCAAGAGACATAACTTTTTATTTTTATTTCGACAAAGCCACGTGAGGGCTTGTTTTTGCAGGACGGAGTATTTTTTAATGGCACCATTTTAAGGTACATATAATGCATTGTATAACTTTTATAAATTTTATTTGGGGGGGGGTAGAAAAAAAACCCAGCAATTCTGCCATTGTTTTTTGGGTTTTAATTTTAAGGCGTTCACTGCACAGTATAAATGAGATGTTAAAGAGAACCTTTCACCTCCCCATACATGTGCAGCATGTAATGGTCAGGGCTGCGCAAACCATGGGGCACTTTACATTTTTTTTCTACCCTCCTCCGTTATTTAGATATCGGTGCCGTTATAATTGGCGCCAGATATTTAAATAACCCCCTGAACAGTCAACGTGTTACTATGGCGGTGACACCGTCCAATCAGATATGGTCAGTGTTACAGCAAGAGCAGCAAGTTTTTATGTCGCCTCATTCAAAGACCCATTACATTTTTTTTCTGTTAACAGAGATGTATGAGAGCTTGTTTTTTGCAGGATGATCTGTGGTTTTTATTGGTAACATTTTGGGGTACATATGACTTTTTGATCCCATTTTTTTTGGTAGTCGAGATGATAAAAATCAGCAAATCTAGAACGGTCTTTTTATTTTTATTTTTTTTTGCCATTCCCCGTGCGGGATAAATTCCTTTCATTATTTTAATAGTATGGGTCAAGACCAATTTTGTAATTTTTTTTGCCATAATAATTTCTTTGTGTAAATTAGGTGATTTTTATACTTTTTTTTACTTGAATTTTTTATATTTCCCAATACTTTTTTTTTTTTATATTTTTTTTTACAATATTTATTAGGGCCACAAGGGGACTTGAATATTGAACTACCAATGTAGTGCAGTGTATTTTGCCAGTCTGCTAGTATTCTATTGTTCAGGCATCCTGATTTCATATATGGTAGACCTGGGGACCTTTGTTACGTCCCCGGTTTCTCTAGAAAATCCATTGGATCCCTACAACGACGTTGCATGGGGGGTGGGGGGTGACGGCCTGCCAAACTATGTAGATAGCGTGGTCAATATTGCTTGTATGCCCCTTTAACAACCAGCATTGTGTTTGACTCCCCAATAAACATGTAGGAACGTACATATTTTACTGCCATAGGGAGAGGTCACTGCCAAAAACCTATGTAGCGATAAGGGAAAACATTTTTTTTATTTCTACCAGTCATTTTGTCACCATAGACAGATAGTGGGAATTATAGCTTGTATTGGCTGAGTTATTATTGTGTGTATGGCCACCTTAATAAATGGCTGTTTCTAAATCCGTCATATATAAAATGTCTATGGTTGGGACAATGATAGAACAGTTCAATTTCCGGCCAGTATTGTTAAAACGCTTTATGTTTCACGTCACTAGTTCTGTTTTTAGGAGACGAGGTCTTGTCATTTAGGAACATTACAGTAATGTCTGGCTGTTTCTAAATATAACACTTGTCTTTTACAATTGTACTAGCTATATACAGTCCTGCCACTATTTATAGTCAATAAGTAGAAGAACCAACTCGAGTATATTGTTTAACACTGTCCTGCTCCACTGTTCTTAAAGTGAAACTCCAAGAAAATGGACGTCCTGTAAATAATTCCCATATAAAATTCCAAGATCGTTAATTCTTTCACCCACGTTCCCCAAGTTTCCAAGGTGCTCTGTACACCATAGGTCCTAAACCCCAAATTAAAAAAACTATTGCTGCATGCTCCTGGGTTGTACAGCAGAAGTTGCCCAAACAACACCCCCCCCTCTGACATTACTCATTGCTTTGCAGCAATTATTTGCCCCTTGGTTTTTGGTCCCTTTTAGCTCATTCCCCCTGCTTTCTGATACAAATGCAGGAGAAAGCGCTAAAACTGAGCAGTATGTAACAAGGCAGGAAGATATTGGTGATTATCACGGTGCCAACAGGCAGGGGATGGTGTGGACCGTCTGTATTGCCAACGGATTTGGGGTGGGGCTAAACTGGGTAGTGGAGTATAAGGGATTGCGAGATTTTCACCCTTAAACCTGTGTACGGAGATGTGGACTTGGCCGCTAGAATCCCTAGGTCGCTACCCCCAGAGTAGTCTCCGTTGGCAATGGCTGACGTGGACATGGTTAGCTGAGCTAGAGGTCAGGGCATGCGGTCATAGGGGTAATCCGGCAAAAGTTCAGGGCTGGCGAGGTCAATTTCAAGCAGGGGCGGCAAGAGATAATACAGGGTGGGGAGGGTGCATTAAGTACCCTGGAAAGTTGGGTGAATTTGTGCCTGGTGACACTTTAAGAAAGGGAGAGACAACGTGAGTGGTCATCAGAAAGGCTGAAGGAGATCGGAAATGGGGGAGGCCGCACGCAGTGGTAGAGAGGCGTGCCGTCAACCAGGAGCCAGAAGACCCCACGGACCAGTAAGTACGAGGCAGCGGTAGACAGCGGCCAGAGCACAGTATTATGTACACAGTAGATTAGGGGGCGGGAAGAGCAGGAAGTGATGTCAAAGAAAGGGACATCATTTTGGCAACTTCTGCTGTACAGCCCAGGAACATGCAGCGGTAGTTCTTATTGACTGTGGTGTTAAGGACCTATACAGAGCACCTAGGAAACTTGCATTTTAGGGACCAGTGTGAAATAATATAAGGTTCCATTTGACTAATTATGAAACTTCGCCTGGAGTTTCTTACATGTTATTTTTTTCCTGTTTACTAGAGAGCAGTGCATTTGGGGGAATTCACATGACAGATTTCCAGTTAGACCAAAGCTGCTAGGTCACATGACTGACTAAAATGTTTAGATAAACTGTAGTCTGTATCCAAGGACAACCAACAGATTTTTTTTTTACCTTCACTTCAGAGGGAAATGAAATGTAAGACATAATGTAACTCAAAATCAGTACAAAATCTGAAACGCAAAGCATTTGCACACTTATTTAACTTTGTATGTGTATTTGAGCTGTGAATGGTTGCAAAATGTAGAGATATGTTAAAAAACAGAGACCTCAAATTGCTGTAAATAGACTATTGCCCCTTTCTCACCTTGCAGGTACATCTCCTCTCCTTCAGCAAACATCTGATTGCAGCGGACACATCGCGCACAGGTTGGGTGATAATGTTTCTCTCCAGCCTACAAGGAAGTGGTGGGATTTATCAGAATGGGCTTTACATATTTCTTTTAAAAAATGTGTTACATGTTAAATGGGTTCACCATGACTCAATTCCCCAGAAGTCCATATGTTTGCTAATGACCACCAGGATGAGCCAGTAGAACCACTGGAAGAACTTTCTGGGAACTGATATCAAAAATTTTCATTTTTAAATAAAGGGCATTTGTCTGAAAGCGGGCCTTTCAGCAAGAAAACACAAAAAAAGTCAGTCAGTCTACCATAGCAAGGTTGAGGTAGAAGAATTTAAAAGGGTTTTCCCACTATAATAATAATCAATAGAATTTTCCTTCTTTCATTGCTCACTGGAGGTCTGACAAAACCCCCAACTGTTAGCCGAAACTGTGCTGAGATGGCAAACCAGGGCCATTGATTTCAATGGTGACGGATCCGGTGCAAATGGTTTCTGGTTGTCACAATTGTTTACGGGTTAAGAAGTTTTGACGGAATCGATACCGTAGTCGACTGCGCTATTCATTCCGTCAAAACAGATGTGAACGAAGCCTAAATTAGGTTTTTCATATATCTCATACGTGTGACTTTCCACCATTTAAGGAGCTCAGACAAGGAGCAAGGAGACGTTTTGAGAAATACATTAGAACATTATTCTTCCCTGGACCCAATGGGGCTGTAATAGGACACCAGAATCTGGACTCTCTGATGGGTCCTTCTGACTCGAATGACTACAGCATGATTGCTTTTCCAGGCCAGAAACGAACGCGAATTAACTTATAAATTTATAGCAACAAATGCAAATAAAAAAATTATTCTGGTCGTGGCAACCAATCAGATTCAAATTATTATGGGGGTAGTAAAATGAGTACACTCCCCAGACTGATCACTAAGAGTAACTTCATAGGAAACCAATAAATATATTAATATGTTTTTGTACATAACTATAGGGGGTGCAGATGTAGTAGTAGCACCTGGACCCTGATCCCGGATGGGGGAAAATGGCCCCTGTACCACATAGGAGGGCACCAGTACTGTAAATGGCACATGGTAGGTGAAGAGCCCTAGTACAGATTTTGCATCGGCGGTTAGAAACTCCATGTTGCACCTGCGTGTTTTTGGATTCTGGGAGGAAACTTGAATAAGTTGGAGAAAACGCATAAGCACAAAGATAACATACAAACTCAAGCCTGCCCTGGTCTGATTTGAACCCTTGTACTGTAATGCAACATTACCACCATGGCATCATGCTGCCCACTTTCTTAGTTCCATCAGACTTTCTACCAGTGCTTATCAGGTTAAAACTATCCATATAAGTGTTTGATGAGGGACTTTTCAGTAAACATGGAATTATAAAGAGCTCCAATCACACTGAACTATTTTACTTAAAGAGGCTCTGTCACCACATTATAAGTGCCCTGTCTCCTATATAAGGAGATCGGCGCTGTAATGTAGGTGACAGTAATGCTTTTTATTTAGAAAAACGATCTATTTTAAACCACTTTATGAGCGATTTTTAGCTTTATGCTAATGAGTTTCTTAATGCCCAACTGGGCGTGTTTTACTTTAGACGAAGTGGGCGTTGTACAGAGGAGTGCATGACGCTGACCAATCAGTGACCAATCAGCGTCATGCACTTTTCTCCATTAATTTACACTGCACTAGCGATATAGCTATATCATTATGTGCAGCCTCATACACACACACACACGAACATTCCTGCAGTGTCCTGATAATGAATATACATTACCTCCAACCAGGACGTGATGTGTATTCAGAATCCTGACCACTTCTGTAGCGTCTCTGTGAGATTTCAGCAAATCAATCGTAATCTCATTTGAAATGACATGTTACATCGTAATGTCGCGAGATTACGCTTGCCTTGCTGGAATCCCACAGAAAGGATTCAGAAGTGTCAGGATTCTGAATAAACATCACGTACAGGCTGGTAGTGATGTATATTCATTGTCAGGACACTGCAGTAATGTTAGTGTTTGTGTAAGTGACTGCACTAGCGATATAAGTATATCGCTAGTGCAGTGTAAATGAATGGAGAGAAGTGCATGACACGGATTGGTCACTGATTGGTCAGCGTCATACACTCCTCTGTACAACGCCCACTTGGTCTAAAGTAAAACACGCCCACTTGGGCATTAAGAAACTCATTAGCATAAAGCTAAAAATCGCTCATAAAGTGGTTTAAAATAGATCGTTTTTCTAAATAAAAAGCATTACTGTCACCTACATTATAGCGCCGATCTCCTTATATAGGAGATAGGGCACTTATAATGTGGTGACAGTCTCTTTAAAGAAATACTCTACACAAAACATATACACTATGTATTGCCCCTCAGCCCCTGCACTAGGCACTATGCAGTATAATGGTTATCCCTTAAAGAGTAACTAAACTTTCTAAAAAGTTTTGACATGTCATAGTGACATGTCAGAAGCTTTGATCGGTGGGGGTCCGAGCACGGAGATCCCCACGATCGCTAAAATGTGCCGCTTCGGTTATGATCGGCTTTCCTTGGAAAGCCAAGCAAACGGAATGCGGACTCACATTTTCTACTGCGCTCGTACACAGCTCTGAGGAAAGACAAAAAAGAGGTTCAGAAACAAAGTGGCACAGCGCTCAGCCGAGGGCTTCTGCCACTTCGCCATTGGTGGGGGTCTCAGTGCTCGGATCCCCACCAATCAAAACTTCTGACATGTTACTATGATTGTCAAAAGTTTTTTGAGAGTGTAGTTACCCTTTAAAGTAGAATCCTTTGTTTGACTATCCTGTGTGTCAATAGTTCTATATATATACTTGCAACTAGGGCTTGGCAATTATGACTTAAATCAAAGTCACGATTAATTGAACATGTAACCTCGATTACGATTAATGAACGATTATTTAGACCACACCTCTTTTTGTATGCTATGCCATGCCATTGAATCAATATTTATCCCCGGAGCCTGCTGCATACTACTGTATGTACCAGGAAACTGCCCCCACGCTGTGTAATGCCCCCACACAGCCCCAATAGTGCCTAATAAAAATAATAATATAGATACTCACCTAATCCCATTCCAACGACGAGTGGAGGAGATCCCTCTGCTCCTCCGCTCTGTACAGCTCGGCACAGACAGGCGCGATGCTGTCACTGCCTCGCGTCCGGCAATACATAGTGAATGGTAGAGCAGGGGCATTACAGTCCCCTGCTCTACCATTGCATTCAACTGTATCTGCGTCCTGAAGATGCAGATACAGTTTAAATCTGGAAAAATGTAAAAAAAACGAAATGATGTCGATTAATTGCGCTGAATTTCAGTTTAGTTTTTTTTTACGATTTATTGCCCAGCCCTAATTGCAACCTAAACAAATAAATCAAAATTGAAGTAAAATTCAAAGCTTAAGATGAGTCCACTTTGTACAAGCCCCTGTTCTTCTGTTCTCCCCCAATGATGAGCTTATCATGGGAAGGTTCTGCAGTATGTTCTCAAGCTCTATGACTCCAGCTGAGGGTGGCCACAGTCCAAAATTCTTTATGAGGTCTTATAACTACTTATTAGACCTCCGTATATCTGTACAGTATATAAATATAAACCATATCGATATGAACAGGCCACACTCATCTGGGACTGCAGAAATCAATCAATATCATTTACAATTAATCCAATATCAGTTGCAGCAATATTCATGTGTTTACCTCCAACACTCGACCTGTGATGAACTTCTCACAGTGATCACATTTAATGCCAAACATAGTGTGGTAATCCATTTCACAATAAGGAATCCCATCTCTGCAAGACACATCAAACGTCAAGGGTTAATATTATGGAATAATGACATTTACAATTTACTTATAGGTCTATATAACCCATCTGTGATCAATCAACGCCGCTATTCTACCCCTATCATCATCCTATGACTATTTAAAGATTGCACATATACACCAAGCAAGAGGTAAACATAATAAAAATATTCTTTAGCATACCTATCATTATATTATTTTTTATAACTCAGTCAATAAGTTATATATTTTATTAGGGGCAAGTGGTACCCTCCTCCTCCAGCAGCCTGTAGTTCCTCTTTCCTTGCCTGCAAGTTTTCTATAAATATTTGGAAACCTCCTCATTCATCCAAAAAATCCATATGGAGTAATACAGTAAATAGAAGATAGGGAGGAGGGGGATGCAGCTTCAGTTTCTCACTCTCTATAATATCTGAGACATCTGATTGGCACATTCCTAGCGTCACTCAGGGAAGACCCAGCCCACTCAGCAGGCATAGGGAGAGTGAAAATATACATTTTCAAAAGTCATGCATGGGGAAGAAAGCCCCTGAATCATAAGTAAGAGACACAGTTTCTGTCTGAACTACACCTAACAAACATCTACAACTGCCTAAAGAACGACTGTGATTTGATAGGTGCTTTACTTACATCCGGCCGACACATGGACCGTTTTTCACGGCGCAAACTCGGTCGTGTGCAAGAGGTGATACAGTGCCCATAGAGGTTGTCACTAGACTCTCCAGACACCCTCAATAGCATTTACAAGGGGTATATGTAGGAGGTCAAGAAAATGGTGAAATGGATGAGTATATTATTAAAAGACTGACAATGATGAAGAATACTCTCAAGTAATTATTTTTTAACTCTTTCTAATTTGATATCTAATTCTATCATCCATGGATTTGAGGAATCAGACATCATAGGACTCCCTTAAAGAGAGCACCTGTTGGCTCTCCTGACATGTCTATTTTAGTGAATACTTGAATTCCCCATGAAATAACAATTCTGGAACATCTTTTCTTAGAACTTTGTCTTGTGCCGTTCCTCTGTTATTACTCCTGAAAATGTATGAATAAATTGACAACTGGGCGTTACCATTCCCCTGATTAATAGGGTGTGTTCCTGCAGAGACTGACACTGTCAGGACTAATTGGAGAGTATGGGACTGTGTAGGGACACGTCCTTTTGGCAAGGGGAATTGTAACGCCCAGTTGTCAATGTATTCATATATTTCCAAGAGGAATAACAGAAGAACAGCACAATGCAGAGTTCTAAGAAAAGATGCTCCAGAATTGTTATTTTATGGGGAGTACAATTACTTTGGTCCTCTTTGACTCAGTGTTCTATCAAATATCAGGTTGAGCATACAGGAAGGTTGAACAAGACTATGAGCCCACTGCCGGTAGGCAACTCTGGCCCCTCATACAGAAGAATGTATTTACTCAGTGTGCACCAGTGGCCCACATTATATATTACATACTTGTTCCACCAACTTACTTGCTAATATATTCCGCTTTCAAATGGACACCGCATATCTTGCATTTGAAACAGTCCAAGTGCCAGTGCTTTTCCAGGGCAACCAATGACTGTCCATTTTTTATTTCCAAGCCGCAGCCACCACAATCTGTAAATGGTGGAAAATATCACATTGTAAGCCTGGCAAACTGCTAACAACATGGTTAAGAGTAATGACCTGAGTACTGACGTCACTAATAGGGGGGAGCTCCCTGTTTACAGATTTATAAAGCTCCGAATCCGTTTATTAATACCTGTATAAATCCATATGGAGTGAGCGCCCCCTAGTGGTGGCTGCAGGCAGACAAAATATTATCATGCAAATCTCTGGCTGTATGAGGAGGGTGCAGGAGATTATTTTCTATGTACACCCCTGATTTTGAGAGCTTAGTATGAAATCGCCAATGTTGGCACCAGATGCTTACCGGCTGTTATGGAGCATAAAGTTCCAGCACGAGATAGATATATATATATATATATATATATATATATATATATATGTAGCTGAACATATAGTACCAACATAGACAGACTCCTATAGCTGTAAATATGGGGGGTGCCAGAAACGACCATAAAGTGACAGAGATTATAGTCATTGTACAAAAATATGTTTATAATCCGACTTTGTCAAACTTCTTGACTGTTTCCAATGACAACCAGAAGAATTATGAATGCAGCTCTGGAGTATAATACAGGATGTAACTCAGAATCTGTACAAGATAAGTAATGTAATGTATTAAAGTTACTCAATCTATTATGTTGAATTTATATCAAAATTGCAACATTGGGTCCAAAAGGTGGACATACTCTTTAAGATTTGGAAGCTGTGTGATAGTCCAAATAAGCTGAGAATTGACATAGCTGAATAGTAATTTTTGCCAGACTTGCAGAAAAATGTGTGACAGTGTGTACAGTACATATTACATATTTACGAAGACTTGTAGTCATCCCTCTGCCTCTCTGACTTATTTTGTGAACCACCCACGGTGCTCGAGCTCATTCCACATCTGCTTCTCAGCACGCACCAAACATTTCCTCCCTGTATCTATTTCCAAAAGCTCCATCAAGCTAAATATATGTAGAGTCGTAAAGCGGTGCTATAATTAACGCATACAAGACGCAAGTTATAAAATGTCGCAGCCCACAAATTTAAAGGTAAAGGTTGTCTGTGTTTTCGCTGTCTGTACAGGGCAGGTACGCTGTATTTGATTCCAGGTTTCAATTTACCCTTAAAGGCGATGTAAACTTTTAAAGGCAATTTTTTTTATTTTAATAAATCAATGTTTTATTTAATTTTGAACAACTTTTGAATGTTTTTTTATAAAAAAAATTTAACTTTTTGAGATACAGCTCATGAATTTAGAAGTGATCGATAATACCTGGATTATGCATGTCAGGGACACGCAGGACCAGCGCTCACCGAAGCCGCCAGTCCCGCTGACCGGATGGATTCAGCTTTGACCGCAAGATACTGTACAGTGTCTATGTATACAGGATACATAGAAGTAGTATGTCAAAAAGTAATTTTTTTTTTTTTATAAAAAACAATTCAAAAATTGTCCAAAATGAAATAAAACATCGATTTATTAAAAAAAAATTGCCTTCAAAAGTGTACATAGAATAATAATTTCAAAAAAAAGGTTGCAGTACTACTTAGTACCTGTAGGTGGCCTTTTCTTATTTTTTTATTATTGTAAAATACTGAATATCTGCTACATTTGTAATTATTCTGATGTAGCAGAGCTATGTTTTTACAGACGCAGGAGAGAAAAGTAAGCTATATGCTATTTCTGCCTTTGCCAACAATGTTCTTGAACTGCTCCAATAGACTTGATATGAAAAAATAATCTAACGTTTTGTTCATACAGCTCCTGTGCAGACCTATGTGTCTCCATGATCACAGACTACAAACAAACCCTTTGTAGTCTGATTCTGCAGTCATATTCCCTTTAGCTGCGTATTCAGCTTTCACTCAGGATCAGAATGATAAGTAATGTTACTCAGATTATTAAAATCGACTTCAGAAGCTTTAATGTAACCACCAAAGAAACTTACTTCTCAGAGACTGGATTGAGAAATGGCTGTTGCCAACAGTGGGGGAGACGGTACACTTTTGGCATACACACTCCTTGCCGTTAAAAGTAACACGATCGCCAGGGGGGAATGGGCTTCTAGAACACAGGAGATGTATAGATTAGAAGAGGCCTTTATTTTCTGCAAAAGTCAAACTTATACAGTAGTTAAAAGAGTTTCCCCATAATCATTATTTATAACCTTTCCACATGATAGGTGATAAATATCTGATTGGTGGGGGTCTGATCCCTGGGACCCCCACCGATCACGAGAATAGGCTTGCAATGCCGTTCCTGGGAGGACCATAGAAATGGAGTGGTAATGCACATGTTCGACCACCGCTCCATTCATTTATATGGTGCTGCCGAGCGCTATCTTAGGCAGCCGTATAGAAATGAATGGAGCGGTGACCGAGCATCGCTCCACTCCTATGGGGCTCCAAGGAACGACAAGGTAAGCCCGTTCTCGTGATCAATGGGCGTTGAAGCGGTCGAAACCCCACCAATCAGATATTGATCACCTATCCTGTGGATAGGTGATAGATATTAATTATGTAATTATTATTATTATTATTATAATCATTATTATTGATTGTTATATTATTATTCCCTTTAAAGGGAATTTTGCGCTGAAATAAAAATCATTAATAAACTTTAGTAATTAAATTGTCTTACTCCTTTATGATTTATTTAAAAAATATATATATTTTTAGCTATTTCTTAGTTATATCTACAGAATTTCTAGGGAGACTGGGTGACAACCAATACGGCTGCCATGTCCTTCCCAAACTCTTGATTGATGAATGTGCCAAGCTTTATAGTAATACCTCACTACTACTGTATCACTAGGCATACTTAGGCTGGATTCACAGGAGCATGTTCGGTCCGTAAAGGACGGAACGTATTTCGAAACTTAGTCCCGGATCGAACACAGTGCAGGGAGCCGGGCTCCTAGCATTATAGTTATGTACGACGCTAGGAGTCACTGCCTCGCTGCAGGACAACTGTCCCGTACTGTAATCATGTTTTCAGTACGGGACAGTAGTTCCACGGCGAGGCAGGGACTTCTAGCGTCGTACATAACTATGATGCTAGGAGCCCGGCTCCCTGCAGTGTGTTCGGTCCGGGACTTGCGGCCGAAATACGTTCCGTCCTTTACGGACCGAACATGCTCATGTAAATCCAGCCTTAGGGTATGTTCACATGGCCGTAAACGCCCGAAAAACTGCCGAAAAATCGGAAGCAGATAGCCTCCAAACATCTGCCCATTGATTTCAATGGAAAACGGCGTTCTGTTCCGACTGGCCGCATAAAATAAAGTGCATGTCACTTCTTGGGACGTTTTTGGAGCCGTTAAAAAAGCCGCGAAAAACGCAGCGAAAATCGCGAGTGGCTTAAAAAAACGTCTGAAAATCAGGAGCTGTTTTCCCTTGAAAAGAGCTCCGTATTTTCAGACGTTTTTGAGTTTGCGTGTGAACATACCCTCAGGCCTCATGCACACGAAGGTGCTTTTGCAGCCGCAATTCCCCCGAAAATCCACGGGAGAATTGCGGCCCCATTCATTTCTATGGGCCCATGCACACGACCGTGGTTTTCACGGTCCGTGCATGGCCCAGGAGCCCGGACCGCAGAAAGAACGGGCATCTCTTATTACGGCCGTGTTCTGCGGTCCGGGCTCATTGCGGACGGCTCGCGGCTGTCACTCCGTGGCCGGCCGACCCGAAAATCACGGCCGTGAACATGGCTACGGTCGTGTGCATGAGGCCTTACTGTTCCAGAGCTCTAATGCCACCATATTAGTTGTCATTCAGTTTTCCCTGGAACAGACTTAAATTACAAATACAGTAGCTGAATACAAATATTTGAGGGGTATAATGCTCTTTGGAACCTTGACCAATTAAAAGGGTATTCCCATTTGGAAATTTTGGTGCTTATCATTAGAATATACCATAGCATTCTGATTGGTTGGGGCCCAATCTCTCGGACTCTTGATAATCCGGAGATCAAAAAGATCTAGGGCCCTTCAGCATTTCTTGTGCACAGCAGATCTCCCAGCCACGAGCTGTGCATAAACTGCAGGACAGCCTCATTCAAGTGAATAGGGCTGTGTTGTACTTCCCTGCAGAGCGGGAGGCTGTGAGCACCACTGTGCAGGGAAAAACAGTGAAATTTGAGGATTGGTGGGGGTCCCGGGAGTCAGACTCCCATTAATTAGCATTATGCAATCACATACCTTAGTGGGAATACCCCTTTAAATGCTTTGCATACAATTTTTTTTATTATTTTTGTTCCTCCAAAGCATCTGGGAACTCTGTGTAGTCTGATCCAACAATCATACTACCTTTCATATGTCCCCTACTTCATTGTAGGATATAAATGGATAGATGGATGGCAATATGACTGCAGGATCAGACTACACAGGATTTGTTTGTAGTCTGTAGCATAGAGACACATAGGTCTGCATAAGAGCTGTAGACACCAAACAATTTCCAAAGTCGCCTCAATTTCATTTTAGATGCATTGGAAAAAAAAAAAGTAGCGAAGCTGGACACAGCATTTATAGGGGTTTATCGAGACTTTTAACGGATGCCCTATTCTTAGGCCATGAAGTGAACATGTACGGCGATGTGCCTGAATAAACAATAAAACGGGCTCTGCGGCACCTTATTGTACTGATAGTTTGGGTCCCAGGGGTCAGACCTCAAGTCAATCATATATTGATGGCCTATCTGTGCTGCAAAAGTGACAGTCCTTGCTGCTGCGGTCTTCCCTGGGAACCCCTGACCATGTACCAGGGAAGACTGCTACTGTATACACAGTTGGTGCAGCCTTTACCAGCAAGAAAGGACAACATAAACACACACTTACTTGCACACAGCGCACACAAAGCATCGGGGGTGGTAGGTTTTTCCGAGGGCAGAGACCACTTCTCCCTCTATGAACTCATCGCAACTGAAGCATCTGGTGCCATAGAGTTTCTGATAATCCAGAGTACATACGTAATCTCCCTGCCGTACAAAAAATCCACCCTGGGCAAGGTCAGAGCCGCAGACTAAAAGAAGAAGAGAACACGTTCACCATTAATGCCGTCCAATTGACTACATGAAAACATCTTAACCTGACACCGGCAGTTGCCACATCATCAATATAAAGTTTTTTTCCAGGAAGATCTTTAATTTTGCAACCAAAAACACATAATTTTTCCAGACAATTGCTGGGGCATCGGGGACTTTAGGCAGGAGAGAACGTCTAGTTGAGTTGGCACTGCGGAGTTCCTGACACACTTGGAGTCCTCAAGATATTCTGTTCACTGGAGGTGGCAATACGGCTATCACTATTATGGGGGTTGGTGACTGCACTAATACTGGGGGTCAGTAGCTGCCATTGTTATAGGGGTCATATATCTGTTATTGGGGGTCCTGTGACAGTTATCGGGGGTTCTGTGGCTGTTTTTGGCAGTTATATGGCTATTATTAAGGTTTGTGACTGTTACTGGGGGTTAGGCAGCTGTAACTGTGGGTATCACTGTCATAGGGACACAATAGCTGTGGCTATTGGAGTGGCATACCTTCCAACTTTCAAGTATCACAAAGAGGGACAAGTGATGCGGCACGTGCAGGGTGTCGCGACAATTTTTTTCTTTTAAGCCATGCCTGTATTCCCACCCAATCCCCGCTCATACACACCCGATTCAGCCCACACAGTATCATGCTCCCATAGTGCCTCCCACACAGTATAATACTAAATAGATGCCCCATCACAGTATAATGCCCTCTAGCTGCCACCATACAGTATAATGGCCCCATAGCTGCACCCATACAGTATAAAGCCAACACAGATGCTCCCATACAGTATAATGTCCACACATATTCTCCCATGCAGTATAATGCCCATAGAGATGCCCCCATGCAGCATAATGCCCCCATAGCTTCCTCCATACAGCATAATGCTCCCATAGATGCCCCCATACAGTATAATGCCCCCTTAGCTGCCCATAGTTCCAGTGCCCTTGTAGATAGTGGCACAGTGGCCATGTTGCCCTCTTGCTGCCCCCATACAGTATAATGCCCCCATACAGTATAATGCCAACACAAATGCCCCCATATAGTATAATGCCCACAGATTCTCCCATGCTGTATAATGCCCACACAGATGCCCCCATGCAGTATAATGCCCAAATAAATTCCCCCATACAGCATAATGCCCCATAGCTGCCCCATGCAGCATAATGCCCCCATAGCTGCCACATACAATATAATGCTCCATAACTGCCCCATGCAGTATAAAGCCACATAGCTGCCCCCATAAAGCTTAAAGCCCCCCTACAGCATAATGCCCACATATATGCCCCATACAGTATAATGCCCCCCAGCTGCCTTTATACAGTATAATACCCCCAAAGCTGCCCCTAGTCCCAGTGCCCATACATAAAGTGCCAGTGCCCTCTCGATAGTGCCACAGTGCCCACGTAGTTAGTGCCCCTATATAGTGCCACAGTTTACATGTTGATAGTGTCACCTCTCTGTAGATAGCGCTACCCCCGCCCTGTAGATAGCGCCATTGGGACTCCTTCTAGGAGCGGAATCCCCAGCCAGTGCATAGGACGGTGATTCTGCTCCTAGAGGGAAGCCCTGATGTCACTGTCCATATATGGACAGTGACGTCAGTGGCTACACCTTGAGCGAATCCCCGTTCCCGACTCTGGCCCGGGATTCCGATCCAGGAGGAACCACTGATGTCAATGTCCATATATGGACAGTGACCTCACCGGTTTCCTCTAGGAGCGGAATCCCCGGCCAGATCATCGACAACGGGGATTCCCCTCAAGGAGTAGCCACTAATTCTGAAGCAGGGAACTATCAGCTCCCTAAATTCAGAATTAGTTCAGAGCGGAGGGAGCTCCTCCACTCGCCGAAGTCTCCCCGGACACAGCGCTACTTTAAGCGCTTTGCTCAGGAAAGCCCTTGACGGTACTGTCCATATATGGACAGTGACGTCAGTGGCTAATCCTTGAGCGGAATCCCCGTTGCCAACTCTGGCCGGGGAATCCGCTCATAAATGGACAGTAGTGTCAAGGGCTTCCCCGAGCACAGCGCTTAAAGTAGCGCTCTGTACGGGGAGTCTTCGGCGAGCGGAGGAGCTCCCTCTGTTCCTCCGCTATGAACTAATTCTGAAGCAGGGAGCTGATGGTTCCCTGCTTCAGAATTAGTTTGACAGTGGGACATATCCCCGGATGCCCGGGACAGTGGGACACCGCCCGGAATCCGGGACAGTTGGGAGGTATGGGAGTGGAGGTACCTTGGCACCCCTGTTTTGGATGAAGCTTCTTTTATATAGTGTTTGACATTTTGTTGTGAATTTACTAGATGCCTTATTATTAAGAATTTTTTTATTAATTATTATAACAAAATTATTACGACATCACAGGCTTTGCTATACTGTTGAGAAAAATAGTGCTGGAATACAGTATTTATGCATCACTGCACTGGTGGCTGCAGGGAGTTCAGTGAATTAGAGCAATTATTACCTTATGCTTTTCCTTAAATCACCTTATGCTTTGTGTCCCCCGAGCTATTTCTGCTCTATATTGTTCGTGGACTGTTACGTGGTTTTATATGAGACTTTACTGTATATCATTGTAAATATAAAATGTCCTGGGACCCCTAGCATAATCCTAAAATTGTAATCTTGGGCGATCACAGAGAATTTTCTAAACCGGATACATTGTAGCTTTTCATTCTCTTAATGTAAACAAGAATGTTTTCATCTACTGACTGCAAACAGAGATCTTGACAATGTTAAGAAATGTAAACACAAAGTACAGTAGAAAGTTGGTGAACTGTTCATTATACAGCGATTAAAGGGGCTTACCCATCAATGAAATTTATGGCAAATCCACAGGATATACCATAAATGTCACATCTTTGCCGGTCCCATAGGTGGGACCCACATCTATCTCTAGAACGGGGCCCCCTAGCCCCCGTTCTATCTTTCTCCGCTTCTACTGCCTCCTGAGCCACTTCCTGATTATATGGTCGGGAATTACGAAAACAGCATAGCTCGCTGAACTACGCTGTTTCCGAAACGCCGAAAATAGAAGTGAATGGCAGTTACGGGAGCAGTCTATTCTCTCTATAAATTATATTTTTGGTTTCCACATGTTGAACAGATATGTGGAAGAAAGACATAACCAGTCCCTCGTTCTCACTTTATGCCTGACAACAGGGTAAATATTACACATGTTCACATAACAACAGCATATTTTGCCAATGTCGATAATCAGATTTTTTACTATTACACTTTTTTTTTTAAACTTTTTTTTATACTTTATATTTTCTTCCTTGTTACCAGTTATCACTATGATCAATGTGGCTCATTGTGCAGTTGAATATTTCCTCACTGGTTATACTTTGAACTGACCCAGTACATGGGACGACGGGACATAAGGGCTCTATTTACTGAGCACATGCTGTACAATAACTCGATTTATCTGAAGGTCATTCGGTCCTGCACAGATGGATCCTGTTTTGGAGAGATTCAGTAACTTGCCTCCCTCTACATCATGTTCTCAGCCCAGTGATATGTAATAAAGTGTGGAACAACTTATTCCATTAAATAGGACAGATACTTTTGTTAAAGGGAATGTGTCATCTATATTTTTTTTACCTAATTAAAACCAGATAGTGAAACCTAATCTCTATTTTCTAATCGGTTTTGATGTTTTGACTGAAGATTTAGTTATTCTGTTTTCTGTACTTTATTATGGGGGCAGCCATCTTTCCTGAGCTGCTGTTAACAGCATTTAGAGAGATGCTTTACAGCAGTCACATGGACCATAGAAGCCTGTGAACAGGAGGGGACCCATTGACTTCTATGGGAGAGTTTTCCAGGCATCTTCTGTGACCTGTGCAGAGGTCATTGTACGGGTGGGGGAGGAGGGGAGCTGTGTCCATTACCTATTGTCAATGGTGGATCCTGTGTTATCTATATAGAGGTGTTACCTGTCAATGTAATCCTGCCTGTGATAATAATGAGATGACTGCTGAGAAGTGATCACTACAGAACAGGAAGTATCAGTCTATTGTGAGGCTCAGAGGCCAGAGTGAGAACTGCAAGATGTTTTGATTATTTTTAATAGAGATAATGACATATAAACTGTAAAAAAAAAATCAACATAAAAACACAACATAAAAACTTAACTTAAACAATAGGCTGTTTTCTGATGACACATTCTCTTTAAAGGAATTGTTTTCAGCCACTAGTAAAAAAAAAAAATCCCTGTACATTCACATACTGTATATATATTCCACATTCATGGAAATTTCTCATTAACATGTCTATAAATAATATCATGTAAATAATATCATAATATACACCTAAGCTGTTGCGGATCTTTTTTATGAAAAGGATGTTGTACTTGCATTGTATTTCTGCAGAGTAAAAATACGCTTGCAGAAATTACAATTTATTCCTATGGAAAAAATATTCTCCAACTCAGACAGATTTCTCTAGTTCTTGTGTTGCGGAATATTTTTGCCCATAGGCCTACATTGTAAAGTACACAACGTGTGAGTGCACAGGGTTTCATACCAATTAATGACAGAAAGGAAGCTCCCCCTTACTTTATAGGTTCTGCAGCAGCTGAAGTATATATTACAAGGAATAGTGTACCCTTTATTATAAAGAGTATTATATGTCACCTTGGTGATCCCTGACCTGTATAAATTCCCTCAACCTGCGGCTTTGCTTTTATATGGTCTCAAAACTCCTTGGTGACTCTTTAATCTTATAATTTACAATGGGGGGGGGGGGGTATGAATAATATAATAGTTTCTTACATCTTCTTTTATCCATTTCTTGGAGAGCAGGGAGACAGCCATTATTTTCTGCCATAAGTGTACCCATATTTACCAGTATTTAGAACTGGTTTCCCCCGTTACCCCTGTCAAGAGGCACACGTCAGGGCTCACCCAATGTTATTTGCACTGGTATAAGAGGTGTTAGCTATTGAATTACAGAATAGCCAGGAAGTGAAGGGTTTCAGGTTTGGCATTGTGGAGGAGAAAGTGTATGTGGACGATCTTTTGGTGTTTTTGGGGAATCCATCCATCTCAGGGAGGTTAGTTTAAATAAATTAAGGTTTAAAGGAGTTTTAAGGTCTGATAATTAACCGGGGAAAATCAACATTGTTGCTGCTAGATCAATTTGAGTCAAAATATGTGGAGAAGATGGCACCAAATTTAAGGGTCTTTTTTTATACAGCCCAATATGGGCCCTGAAAACTAGCTACAATCTTCTAGACTGAATGGGTCAGATATCTCCACTTATGTAAAGCACAATGGCAGGAAGATATCAGAGAGGGGCTTAAAGAGTCTCTGTCACCAGATTATAAGCGCCCTATCTCCTACATAATCTGATCGGCGCTGTAATGTAGATAACAGCAGTGGTTTTTATTTTGAAAAACGATCATTTTTTAGCAAGTTATGAGCAATTTTCGATTTATGCTAATTAGTTTCTTAATAGACAACAGGGCGGTTTTTAACTTTTTACCAAGTGAGCGTTGTAAAGAGAAGTGTATAACGCTGACCAATCAGTGACCAATCAGCGTCATACACTTCTCTCAATTCATGCATAGTATCATTGAACAGCGTGGTCTCGCGAGATCTTGCTGCGATGGGACTTCCTCCCACAAGTTCTTCATCGAAGCATGGAAGACTTAACAGACATCGCCTCCAGCCGCTGCAGATTCGGATAAACGTCCTGGCACGACTGGAGGCGATGTCTGTTGACTCTTCCATCGCTCCGGTGAAGGACCTGTGGGAGGAAGTTCCATCATAGCGTGATCTCGCGAGATTACGCCGTGCAGTGAAACAAGCTGGGCTGGAATAAAGAGACGGGTATGACGCTGATTGGTCACAGATTGGTCACTGATTGGTCAGCGTCATACACTTCTCTTCACAACGCCCAGTGGGTAAAAAGTAAAAAAAACGCCCAGTTGGACATTAATAACTAATTAGCATAAATCGAAAATTGCTCATAACTTGCTCAAAAATGATCGGTTTTCAAAATAAAAACCACTGCTGTTATCTACATTACAGCGCCAATCACTTAGTTAGGAGATCTTTAGTGGGAAGAACTGGTACAAAATTTTTGAATCGATTCCCAAGGTGTCAAAAAATATAAAAAGGATCTGTGTATAAATTGGTAAATATAGTGAATAACAATTTTAGAGGAAAAAGGAAAGAAATGATTAGTCACACGTTGTACTGCAGCCAGTGCCAATATGGGTGAATGTCTAATCCCCTTTCCTAAAGGGACAAGTTTGTTGTTTTAGATATAGATGGTTTCAGCTTCATGATGAGCGAGTGGATATGTAGAGAATTGTGGTTTGGTTTAAATTTTCATAAAAAATCAAATAAAAAACTGTGTAGCTATTTATGTCCATATTTATGTCCGTGGATGACATCTAATTCCTGGAAGGTGTAGTGTCATTTATAGGGATTGGACAATCACAGGCTGAGGTTGTGACCTAGCAGTGAAATGCTACTCCATCTGTGATGATAATATGATATCAAATTGTTTTTTTTAAAATTCTTTAATAAAGAACGAATAAAAACAAAATAGGAAAACTGATTTATTACGCAGCAGTTCAAGACCAAGGATTGTAATATTGCATAACCAGGCACATTTGCCATTCAGTAGTAGTCCATGGACAGCTGGATGTCCTGCATAGAAGGAAAAGTTATGGCAACCCGGTCGTGGCAGCTTTTCCCAAACCAGATATAACTAAGGCCGGATTCACACGAGCGTGTGCGTTTTGCATGCGGAAAAAACGCAGCGTTTTGCGCGCGCAAAAGGTCTGCAAGAGCTCCGTGTGTCAGTACTTCCGTGTGCCGTGCACGGTTTTCACGCACCCATTGACTTCAATGGGTGCGTGATGCACGAAAAACGGGCAAATATAGGACATGTCGTGAGTTTTACGCAGCGGACACACGCTGCGTGAAAATCACTGACAGTCTGAACGGCCCCATAGACTAACATAGGTCACGCGTGTTGCACGGACCTATTATACGTTCGTCTGAATAAGCCCTTAGAAAGTGACAAGTGAAGATATACACTACATGGACAAAAGTATTAGGACACACCTCTAATCATTGAATTCAGGTGTTACCTCCAGTCACAGGTGTATAAAATCCAGCACCTCGCCATGCAGTTTCCTTTACAAACATTTGAGATAGAACGGGTCGGACTATAGAGCTCACTAAATTCTGGCGTGGTCCTGTAATAGGACGCCACCGCTGTAACAAGTCGTTTAAATTTCTTCCCTCCTAGATATTCCACCATCAACTGTGAGTGATATTATTACAAAGTGGAATGAACCACAGCAAATCAGCCACAAAGTGAAGACCACGTAAAGTTACAGAGCGAGGTCGCCGAGTGCGGAGGCGCATAGTGCATAAAGGTCGCTAACTCTCTGCTGACTCAATAATTGCAGTGTATAAACTTCCTCTGGTATTAACATCCGCACAAAAACTGTGCCCCGGGAGCTTCATGGCACGGGTTTTCATGGCCTAGCAGCTGCATGCCAGCCTTACATCACCAAGCACAATGCCAAGTGTCGGATGGAGTGGTGTAAAGCCGCCGCCACTGGACTCTGGGGCAGTGGACATGTGTTCTATGGAGTGATGAATCACGCTTCTCTATCCGGCAGTCTGATGGACGAGTCTGGGTTTGGTGAATGCCAGGAGAACGTTACCTGCCTGACTGTATTGTGCCACCTGTAAAGTTTGGTGGAGGAGGGATAATGTTATGGGGATGTTATTCAGGGGTTGGTCTTGGCTCCTCAATTCCAGTGAAAGGAAATCTTAATGTTTTATCATACCAAAACGTTTTGGACAATTGTAGCTTTTGGGAACAGTTTGGGGTTCGGTCCTTTCCTGTTCCAGCATGACTGGGCCCCAGTGCACAAAACAAGGTCCATAAGGACATGGTTGAGTGAGTTTGGTGTGGAAGATCTTGACTGGCCACACAGAGTCCTGAACTCAACCCCATTGAACACCTTTGGGATGAACTAGAATGAAGATTGAGAGCCCGGCTTCTCATCCAACATCAGTGTCTGACCTCACAAATGATCTTCTGGATGAATGGGCAATAATTCCCACAGACACCCTCCAAAATCTTATAGAAAGTCTTCCCAGAAGAGTGGAAGCTGGTATAGCCGCAGAGGGGGGGGGGGGGGGGGGACCAACTCCATATTACTGTCTATGGATTTAAAATGTGATCTCATAAAAGCTCCTGTAGGTGTAACGTGTAGGTGTCCCAATACTTCTGTCCATACTGTGTACTTATAAAAGGAATGTTCTTATTTTTGGGGTATCTCTCATTAACATGGCAGTTGTGTAACTAGACCTACTACTATCACCTTGTGAAACATGGCTGTTATTAGACACAATTATTAGAGGTTCTTACCTTTACATGTGAAGCATTTGATGTGGAAATATTTATTCTGCACCCGAAGGACCTCTCCTTTACATGCACTGCTGCAGTTGTTGCAGAGGATTGCATTTCCAGGCGGCTTCTCTAGGTGGCTCTGCAGAGCCTGGTGCTGAGATACTGGGGGGCAGACAAGAAATGGCACTTTAAATTCTATATCATTTTATTGACATTTTTCAACAAATATTAGTAAATACCATTGGTATATATGTATCCAGCAGAGTGGAGGAGAGTGGAGGATAGCAAAGTCATAAGTCTACAAGATGTTTGCTACAGACCAGATGACAAACAGTCCATCAAGATTGCCAACGGGAGTATCTTATAAGTGGACCCAGGTCTCATACCCCAATAATAAACCAAAACATAATCTTAAAAACATTGTGAAGCCGTGACCCAAGGACATTGAGGGGATCCAAAGTGACTCAACTTGTTAGGATGTGGACACTGATGTGGACAGAAATTTGGATGCATGAAGTGTCCTTATTATGATAATATTAAAGTGCCATCACAATGACAAGTGAGCCGCAGGACGGTGTCAGATTTCATGCGCTGTCCCGCTGAGTCCCGGAAGATCGGAGGAACTTTGTGAGTCGGAACTTCTGTATAGTAAAACTAGAAATGTCAAGGAGACCTTACTGGTTTTATTGGTTACTGCCAGCAGGGGGCAGCATACTTTACATCTCCTGCACAGTGCAGGATAGTTGGTGCAGGAGAGTTGAGGTTGAGGGCACTGTGAGCACGATTTGAACATTGTAGATGCCTACGGGCACTGGATTTAATAAGTCAAAGTATCGAACTAGTAGATGCACCGTCTGGCACTCTACATAGACCGATCATGATACTCTCTAGACACTATGTGAACCCTCTATGGCACTATGTGAACCCTCTATGGCACTATGTGAACCCTCTATGGCACTATGTGAACACAGTATTGTACTCTATGTGGCTGTATGTAAGCAGCATATGCACTGGGTGGGCACTGGCTCTACGTTGGCAAAGTACAGTATTGTACTCTCTTAGCACTTTTTGGCACTATGTGAGCACTATATGGAAAAGTTGAGTATGATGGGCAAGGCAGCATGCACTATGGGCAATGCATGGCATGAAGTAAGCAATCTGTCTATTATCTGTGGAGTAGATGGGTGCGGCATGGCTCTGTACAGCAATCTTTAAAAATGTGTGCACTATTTATATGAGCTCTATAGGGCACTATATGGCCATGTATAGCACTATGGCAGTGTATTCATAATATGATCATTACCAGGAAAGAGCTAAACATACATTTTACCAACATTAATCCACTGAAAAAATTATCAAGGCAGGATAGACATTTGCGCAACTGATGTATTTAGCTGAAGGAGGATTGACTAGACCTAAAATAATGGTATCCACCTCCAGATGTCACAGCAATCAGGGATCTTGAAAGTAGTAAAGAATTGAAATACAAATAAACAATATAATGGTCAAGCTTTCTTTACATAAATACAGAAAATTCCTTTAAGGCCAGGATCACACACAAACTTTTAATGCAGTTTTTGATGCCGTTTTTGGCTCAGTTGTTTTTTAGCCAAATACTAAGTGGACACAAAAAAAGGAGCTGCATCAATCCTTTTTTTATATATACCTTCCCTTCCTTTTTGATCCCCTTCTGGCTTTGGATCAAAAAACTGAGCCCAAAACTGCATCAAAACTGTGTGTGTGATCCTGACCTTACACTTGTATGATGATTCGGTCAAACTGGTGTAGAACATTATAAGGGTATGTGCACACACACTAATTACGTCCGTAATTGACGGACGTATTTCGGCCGCAAGTCCCGGACCGAACACAGTGCAGGGAGCCGGGCTCCTAGCATCATACTTATGTACGATGCTAGGAGTCCCTGCCTCTCCGTGGAACTACTGTCCCGTACTGAAAACATGATTTCACTACGGGACAGTTGTCCTGCAGAGAGGTAGGGACTCCTAGCGTCGTACATAAGTATGATGCTAGGAGCCCGGCTCCCTGCACTGTGTTCGGTCCGGTACTTGCGGCCGAAATACATCTGTCAATTACGGACGTAATTAGTGTGTGTGCACATACCCTTACATGCAAAATACCTCGACCTGAAATGTAGCTCATACATCTAATATGTGTTACTTGTAACCTGTCTGTTTTAGTAAATACTTGCATTCCCCATATAAAAGAACTCTGAACTTGTGTAGTTCCTCTGTTATTCCTCCTAGAAATAATTGAATAGGCTGACAACTGGGTGTTACCATTCACATGTTCAACAGGGGGTGTTACAGTCTAATCAGGACACACCCTATTAACAGGGGTAATGGTAACGCCCAGTTGTCAGTTTATTCATACATTTCCAGGAGGAATAACAGAGGAAAGGCACAGTGCATAGTTCCGAGATCAGAGTCTAGTTATTATAAAGTACCCAGTTTATGAATATTACTCTTATAACCAAAATGAGCAGTCTGTTTCACAAAAAGAAATATGGATGTCATTTTTAGGTCTTGCGGCATTGAAATGTAACTGTAACGAGCAGAGAAACCTATTATGAATAATACATCGCAGCAGATCACTGCAGACAATCTCTAGGAGGCAGATTAAAAACATTTCATTAATCCTCCCGTCAAGGCAGAGAAATGGTTTTGCTAGTGATGTAAAATAACTCGCTTAGATTGAGTAGAATAGCGGCTCGTGGAGGCTCAGCGTGATCAAGGGGAGTCATTTCGACATTAAAATGAAGTGTATATGAATGTGTAGTGGGAATAATATGCTCCTGCTTGTAGCGCTCTACTACGGAGATCATAAACATGAAATGTGAGATGTTTCCGAATGTTCGTTATTTGTGAAAACAGAAAGAAATTAAAGCCGATCTTCAGTCCAGGGGGTGTTCTGGACCTCGAGGCCCACTCCGTGCCTGGAGCTGCATTTTGGGGTGGATGGGAATAAGGGCCGGTTCACATCAGCGTTCGCTTTCCGTTCAGGGGTTCCGTCTGAGGTTCCGCAGTCGACTGCACTATTGATTCCGTCGAAAAAACGGAAACCTGCCGGAACGGTGACAAACGGAAACCATTAGCAATGTTTCTGTCACCATTGATATCAATGGTGATGCAAACGGAAGCTGTGGTTTCCGTTTGACTTTCCGTTGCGGGGTTCCATGACGGAAACCTCCGTCGGAACTCCTGAATGGAAAGCGAACGTTGATGTGAACAGGCCCTTACGCCATTTGTGCCTGCCTACTCACTCCATTTACTAAACTTTGCTGGGGCATGTGTTACAACATAGGTTCCCAACCTGTAGGAATGTATACCTCAGTGTGCACCATGTTTCTTGGGTGTACCCTTAAAGGGGGTTTACAGGCATTTCATATTGATGGCCTATCCTTAGGATAGGTCAGCCATATCAAAACGGTGGTGGTCCGACTCCCAGCATCCCACTAATCCACTTGATGGGGTCGCGCCATTCATCGCCACGTCCTTTTCAAAGGTTACAGGCACAGCGCAGTACACATTCGTAGCGCCTGTTCTTGGGATTGTAGTTCCGGTCCCATTCAAGTGAATAAGACTGAGCTGCACTTCTTCAGTCCTGATGACAGCCCTCCCTGTTCTGATTTCTGTCAAGGTCACTGGGGCACATTGGGACTGGATTAAATAGTATCAGTTATGTGTGGTGGGACATCAATGTGGATGGGAATTTAAGGAACAGCATATAATACTGGCATAATATACAAGACTCTTTAGCGGAGTTTGGAAGAGTTTCTTATTATTCGGTTAATGCTTCTAAGTCCCAGATATTGAACTTGGGGGTTGATTCCCAAACTAAAAATAGGCTGACATCTCAGTATCCATATAAGTGGCAAGAGGGCAGTATTATGTATTTGGGGGTGTATATCACTATCCCCAGCTCTGCACTTTTCTCTAAAAACTATATGCCTTTGTTGTCTAAAATATCTAAAATGTTAGAGGGGTTTTCAAAGCCAATGATCTCGTGGGCAGGGAGAGTGGCGGTGGTGAAAATGATGGTGTTACAAATTGTGTTGTATCTATTTCGTACTGTTGCTATTCCTGTGCCTATTAACTATCTTACGAACTTACAGAGAATTATCACTAATTTTATCTGGGCAGGACGGAAACCCAGAATTCGTGTTTCCACCATGACTAGGCACTGTTCTAGTGGAGGAATGGGAGTCCCGGATGTTAAGAAATACTATCACGAAACAGTTCTTTCTCATCTTAAGCACTGGTGGAGGGGGCATACAGATCTCAGATGGGTGGAGATAGAGAGGGCTGCTGCAGCTCAACCCTTGATTTCCTTGTTGTCTATGGGTAGATCCTCCCGATGGGTGCCGTTTGTCCGCCTTTCCTCGATAACAGTATCCTTGTCTTCATGGCAATTTTTAGTGGCTTCCACACCTATAACGGAATGCGAGGCTCTGAAACTATTACCGCTGGGATATATTTCCACGTTAGTGCCGGACCTTCATGTCGAAAACTGGGTACTAGCTGGGTTGAACACTATAGGTTCTCTGTATGATTCCGCCATTTTATTTTCGTTCCAACAACTGGTCCTCAAGTATGGACTCCCTCAGAGGGATTTTTATAAATATTTACAACTCCGTCATGTTTTACACTCTCTAACAATAGATGCACCCTATTTTCCAGCTACTGCATATAGATTCTTTACTAATGCGAACCAGAAACTTAGGGGCATATCGTTGTTTTATTCTGGGTTCAGTAGTACAGTGTCCGCATCAAAACCCGGCTATTTCCTGAAATGGGAAGCGGATTTAGATCAAGAGGTTCCGCTCAAAGATTGGTATACGGCTATTCATTGGGTTAGGAAAATTTCCAGGGGAGCTAGCCATTGGGAAACTGCGCATAAAATTCTATTACGTTGGTATAGAACTCCCTCCCAGATAGCCAAAATTAACCCCCTGTACTCCCCCCTGTGTTGGCGGCAATGTGGTTTCCCGGGGAACTATATGCATGTGTGGTGGCAGTGTCCCTTGGTGTTTATATTTTGGAAGGTGGTGTTTACCCTTATTAGCTCTATATCAGCTACTCAGATCTCTCCCTCACCTGCCTTAGCCTTATGTTTCATAGGCTTGTCTGATATCCCTGCACAAATCCGACATGCAGTAGGTCATATTATCCTAGCCGCTAGGTTGTTAATTGCTAGGTCGTGGAAGTCTTCTGCTCCCTTAACGGTGGCAGAATTGGTAAACTTGGTTAAATTTGATTATGTTATGGAAAGGATGGTGGCGGTATGACTCAACCAGGTTGAAAAGTTCACTGTAAACTGGTCTATATGGTGTGAATACCTGAGCTCCGGGGCTCTCCCTCACTAGGATGTTAATGGGAACTCAACCCTGAATGTGTTTGAATTTAAACGATTTTTTGACTCTCTGATACCTATGACTTTGTATGTATGGGATTGCGTCCTGGAATATTGTTTGGTTCATAAGTTGTAATTTTCCTAAAACAGTATGTTACTATGATAATATGTCAACAGTGTAATGCATAATATTCTGTGACCTTTATGTACGGCCATGTTGGCCTCACTGTTTGCAATGTATTCTATGTTTTACAAAATTTTGAATAAAGAGTGAAATGTAAAAAAATAAATAATACTAGCATAATATTGTCCTCTGAAATGAAAAAATGAAGTTCAATAATTACTCCAGCCAGTACATTTCTATAAGAGGGGGGTAAGAAATTCCTCAAATTGCCCTAAATGTTCATCTGAGCATGCTGATTCACTATATCTTTATTGCTGATGCCCAAAACGCCAAAGATTCTGGCACCGGGTTCTGACCAATATTAAGACAACATTTTCAGTAGAGGTGCCCTCAAATCCTACTGTTTGCATTTTGGGTATCCAAAAGGGGGTAAAAAGGCACGAAATACGTTATTAAGGCTAGAAGGCCAGGATCACACAGTTTTGATGCAGTTTTGGCCTCAATATTTTGAGCCAAACCAGAAGTGGATCCAAAATGAAGGAAAGGTATAAAGAAAAGACTAAGGCCCCCTGATCACAACCGTAGTGGTTTTGGGAGCCGCTAACCACGGATCTGTTGCTGTCTATTTGACCACAAAAAAAACTTTTGTTGTGCATCCGTGTGTCATCAGGATTCATGGATCCGTAACAAAGAGAAAAAATATTTCACCAGTTTGTGCATCCGCAAATCCGGTCCGGATTCGCGGCCCTATTACGTGTTTATGAAAACCACGGTCATGGGTATGGGGCTAAGGCTTCGTGCCCACTTCAGTTTTTTCCTTCAGGGTGCTATCCGTTTTTGTCACTGATAGCACCCTGAACCCATTCATTTCAATGGCCCCATGCACACTTCCGTTATTTAAATGGATCCGTTGTTCCGTTCCGTGCAAAGTAGAGCATGTCCTACTTTGCTCAGTGATTCAATGACCGTGTGGCCCATAGAAGTCAATGGGTCAGTGAAAAAAACGGATGGCACATGGAAGGCTTCCGTGTGCCATCCGTTTTTGACGGATCCGTTGCCATAGCAACGGCTGGGTGGGCCAAAGTTCAGACTCACAGACTACAGTAAACATTCATTCCTGAAGATAGGCTCATATTTTCACTCCAAAAAACCAAAGTAAGCCAAGCAGAGTAATCTCAAACTGTTCTCTATGCTCTGAAAGCTGCAGAAAACAGCACCAAAAACTTCTTGTAAACTTTCTATGGGTGTTTCCTGGGACATGTGACAGGCTCAAATGAAGTTCACATCCGTTTTTTAAACGGAAAAACAGAAGCAAAACGCCCGTGTAAAACGGAAACACGGAACGGAAACGGAGTGCACACGGAAACAAAAACGGACACACGGATCC
The DNA here is from genome assembly GCF_050947455.1 of Rhinoderma darwinii. NCBI lineage: Eukaryota > Metazoa > Chordata > Amphibia > Anura > Rhinodermatidae > Rhinoderma > Rhinoderma darwinii. The sequence continues at coordinate 37,329,522 of NC_134687.1, read as the reverse complement.
GTCAAAAACAGCCGATAAAACGGTGATGGAAGTGTGCATGAGGCCTTAAGAACTGAATGGGTCTGCAAAAGATCCACAAAAATGTGGATAAATTGCGGACGCAAAAGCACGGTTCTCTGCATAAGGTCTCATGTATCTCCTTTCTTCTGCGTTCACTTCTGTGTTTGGCTCAAAAAACTGAGCTGGAAACTGCCACAAAATGTAACATTTCAGCTAATTTGGCCTAAATGGATAGAAAGTCATAACCTGATGGGTTAATTATTTAAATTACTAGTATGGTATGTTTTCCTGAAGTTAAAAAAAAAAATCGAATTCTGTGTGTATCACTTTTTTTCTTGGCTAATAAATAAATAATAATTGAGTTTTTTTCATACAATTCATTGTGTGATAGGATGAAGCTACTGCTGTCATTGGTCTGGTATATAATATTGAGAACTATGTAATGCTGTGTGACGTCATGACATCAATGAGATTCCCGTTTATATTATATCAAATCTATTGCTAATTTTTTATGCTTATGATGGGACTGATACAGGTCCCAAAGAGCGCAAAATATTCCCATTGTTATTGTGAATCATTGTATTTATATTTAATGTGCATCTCTTCTCAAATAATAAGACTGCAGAAACTAGTAATGTGACAACCACTACAGAAATATGCTCGGAGCAGTTGTCACTTCCCTTCCCCCACCCCTCTTGGTAACTCGTACAAAGTTTATAACTTATTCAATGAGAATAGGAGAAACCTTCCAGGATGAACAACAAATCTATGTTGCAACTTTTGGCATAGCGAAATGGAGAGAGGAGGTAATACAGAAATGGTGGGAGGGAGAGAAGAGGAGGACAGAGATGGGGAGTAAGCTTCTATAGTCTAAATTATCTAGTACTTATGAAAATGTTATATAATGCAAGTTTGTATCATGAAGCCAAGATCTCTGTAGCGATACTGTATGTGAACTATTTCCACGCGCCCCTTTGTGCTAAGGGTCCATGCACAGAGGGCTCATCTGCTATGGGAGATGACCACAGTGGCCAGATAATTTACTATGGTGCATTGCTTCACAGAAGGTGGCTGGAAACTTTTTGGGAAATCATAGAATGCCCTATTTATTGTGTTTTTGTGGTGTTTTCTGGACAATTCTTCCCCATGACCTCAATGGGTAACCCACCACCCCAATAAAACACGCACATGGCTTTCCATACCTCCCAACCATCCCAGATTCAACGATGTCCCTGTCAGCCAGGGGTATGTCCCACTGTCAACTGTATCTGTGCTACTTTAAGCGATATGCTCGGGGAAGCCCTTGACGTTACTGTCCATATATGGACGGTGATGTCAGTGGCTACTCCTTGCCGATGATCTGGCCGGGAATTCCGCTCCAAGAGGTAACCCGTAAGGTCACAGTCCATATATGGACATTGACATCAGGGACTCCTCCTGGGGCGGAATCCCCGGCCAGAGTCGGCAACGGGGATTCCGCTCAAGGAGTAGCCGCTGACGCCACTGTCCATATATGGACAGTAATGTCAAGAGCTTCCCGAGCACAATGCTTATAACGATATGCCCGGGGAGTCTTTGGCGAGTAGAGGAGCATCCTCTGCTCCTCCACTCTGAACTTATTCTGAAGCAGGGAGCTGATGGTTCGCTGCTTCAGAATTATTGGCTACTCCTTGAGCAGAATCCCCGTTGCCGATGATCTGGCCGGGGATTCCACTCCTTGAGGAAACCCCTGAGGTCACTCAGCATATATGGACATTGACGTCAGGGGCTCCTCCTGGAGCGGAGTTCTCGGCCAGAGTCGGCAACGGGGATTCCGAATGCTCAAGGAGTAGCCACTGACGTCACTGTTCATATATGGACAGTGACATCAGGGCTTCCCTGGCTGGGGATTCCGCTCCTAGAGGGAGTCCCAATGGTGCTATCCACAGGAGGGGGGGGGGGGGAGTGGCGCTATCATCAAGGGGTATGTTATACTATCTACTTGGACACTGTGGCACTATATAGGGGCAGTATCTACAGGGGACACTGTGGCACTATGTACATGGGCACTATCTATATGGGCACTGTGTCGCTAATTACAAGGGCACTGTCACTATGACCAGCTAGGGGGCATTATACTTTATGGGGGCAGCTATGGGGGCATTAAGCTGTATGGACGAATTTGTTTGGGCATTATACTGCATGGGGGTATCTGTATGCGCATTATACTGCATGGGAGAATCTGTGTGGGCATTATACTGTATTGGGGGCATGTGTGGGCATTATACTGTATGGGGGCATCTGTGTGGGCATTATACTGTATGGGGGCATCTATGGGGCTGTATACTGTATGGTGGCAGCTATGGGGGCATTATACTGTGTGGTGGCAGCTAGAGGGCATTATACTGTGTGTGGGCAGCTATTTGGTATTATACTGTGCGGGGGCAGCTAATTGGTATTATACTGTGTGGGAGGCACCATGGGGGCATGATACAGTGTGGGCTGAACCGGGTGCATATGGGCAGGGATTGGGTGGGATTAGAGGCTTGACTTAAAAGAAAATACATTTGCCGCGGCGCCGCATCTGTTGCCCTCTTTGTGATACTTGAAAGTTGGGAGGTATGCTTTTACTGCGGTACTGCAACGCAATTTTTAATAAAAACAGTTCTAGCAATACTTGCAGTGCTGTAATATCTTGGCTTTCTGCTGCACCATGACTGCCCTGTGCAAAGATGTAGCTATACGTAGTGCAGGATACAGAAGTTACACCCTCTGCCACATGAGAAAACAGAAGCATTATAAATGACACATGGCAGGTGGGGGGCACCGACACGAACTTTGCACTAGGGCGCAGGAGCTTCAAATTACAACTCTGGGGCCCACCATGTGCAAGTAACCTAAGGCCATTCACTGTACATAGACTTAAAGGGGTTTTCCAGTCACTAAAAATTGATGGCCTATCAATAGCCGATCGGTCGGGGTCCGACTCCCGGGACCACCGCCTATTAGCTGTTTTGAAGGGGGTGAATTGATTGTATAAGCGCTGTGTGATGGGGCATTTTTGTGTATTGGATGCAATAAACCTTGTTGGAGTTACTCTGTCATCAGCAGCTCTGTTGATTGTGTATTAACCTAACGAATCCCATGACACGCTGCTTCCCCTTCATTTCTTCATTCACTTGTTCACTGTGAATCGTCGACACACATTTAGTGGCGATTCACATGTATTGCAGCCTTTTTCTCCCATTCACTTCAATGGGACAAGGCTGAAATACTGTGAATCGCCGCTAAATGTGTGTCGACAATTCACAGTGAACAAGTAGAAATTAAGGGAAGAGGCGCTTATACGAGCAATGCACCCCCTTCAAAACAGCTGATTGGCAGGGGTCCCCGACACATCACCTATTGATGCCCTATCCTGAGGATAGGCCATCAATTTTTATTGGCTGGAAAACCCCTTTAATATATACTTTGCTCATTCATATGACACAGAAAGTACGGAAACCCATCAATTCAGAGAGGTATCATGATGAAAAAACAATGTGGTCCCAACAATTTTAAATTCAGCATCTGTATATATAGATTGGAGGGTGCAAGTCAAGGTAATGTGCTTTGAAATAGAAGAATAGTATGTTCTTTTTGCCCAAGACATGATAGATAGATTTGCCCAAAGATATGTTGAGCTAACTTTGACAATAACGGGTCAGCAGATTAGAAAAAATAGGTCTGTTTTTTTTTTACCAGAAAGAGCGCCACGCTTGTCCATAGGATGTGTTTGGTATTGCAGCTCAACCCCATTTACATAAATGATGATAAGCTGCAATTCCAGATACAACCCATGAACAAGAATGGGTCTGTTTCTGGAAAAAGAGTAGACCCTTTTTTGTAAAATTGGACAATCCCTTTAATTACATTATGCTAATATATAACGGTATATCACTTTAAATACTCGTGGCACGTATTGTTCTAGAACTAGTAGTTTCGGTGACATATCTCAGCGTTTAACCACTTTACTCTTTTCTTAATCCAGTTGCCTCCTCTACTTTACTCCTCAGTAAAATGACTGGTTGTGGCACTGCACAGGTGTGTCGTGACAATTACAGCTTTCCTCCCTCCGTGACTCACTCAGCGTGAGTTGTTCTTCACAGTGATAGTTAAGTGATCCACACTTACTCACCCACGCACATATATATCTCTCATCACCATTGCCTTTTCCCGCTGAGAACTAAAATGTTTTCCTGGAGAGTGGGGTTTCTCTGCAAAAATCTTGAAAAATATAAATAATGGTTTAATACATGAAAAGCTTTAACCCTATAAATTAGATTAGTACCAGAGTTGTAACTCAAAGCTACTGGGCCCCATTGCAAATTGTGTAACATGGCCCCTCATGTGCCATGTATAATACTGATGTCTTCTTATGTGGCAGAGAGGCCTTTGGGCACCCTCAGGTACCCACCCCTGACTGCTATCTCTACCCCCTACAGCTACGCCCCTGATTAGTACATCCGACATATCGCACGATTTCAAGTAGAGGAGAACAATTTCTTTCTCTTTTGTGTTTACCTGATTCGCAGGCCATGAGGATCCATTGGTGAATTGATTTACCAGGTTTACGAAATGTATGAGAGTAATATGCGTACCATTGGTGCAACTGCACAGGGACCCAGCAAGTAAGGAGGACCACTGTCACTTTAAAGCAGCCCTCTTCTGTCTATTAGATTGCATGTAAATGCCTGAGATAATGAATTTTATGGCTGACAATTACTCAGAGTAAGAGAGACATTAGGGGGTGATTTATGATGAGATATTGAACAGCAAGGGGCCCATATACTGCTCTTGCACAGGGGCCCTCGGCTATCTGTGTCTGCCACTGGAGTGGAGTAAATGTATGACACCTAGTTGTATATGTATCACCCCTAGTTTGTGTATCATCCCCTAGTTGAACGTGTATCACCCCTAGTTGAACGTGTCTCACCCCTAGTTGAACGTGTCTCACCCCTAGTTGTACGTGTATCACCCCTAGTTGCACGTGTATAGCCCCTAGTTGCACGTGTATCGCCCCTAGTTGCACGTGTATCGCCCCTAGTTGCACGTGTATCACCCCTAGTTTGTGTATCATCCCCTAGTTGAACGTGTATCACCCCTAGTTGAACGTGTCTCACCCCTAGTTGAACGTGTCTCACCCCTAGTTGAACGTGTCTCACCCCTAGTTGTACGTGTATCGCCCCTAGTTGCACGTGTATCGCCCCTAGTTGCACGTGTATCGCCCCTAGTTGCACGTGTATCGCCCCTAGTTGCACGTGTATCGCCCCTAGTTGTACGTGTATCACCCCTAGTTGTACGTGTATCACCCCTAGTTGTACGTGTATCGCCCCTAGGTGTACGTGTATCGCCCCTAGTTGCACGTGTATCGCCCCTAGTTGCACGTGTATCGCCCCTAGTTGCACGTGTATCGCCCCTAGTTGTACGTGTATCACCTCTAGTTGTACGTGTATCACCCCTAGTTGTACGTGTATAATCCTCTAGTTGCACGTGTATCGCCCCTAGTTGCACGTGTATCGCCCCTAGTTGTACGTGTATCGCCCCTAGTTGTACGTGTATCGCCCCTAGTTGCACGTGTATCGCCCCTAGTTGCACGTGTATCGCCCCTAGTTGCACGTGTATCGCCCCTAGTTGTACGTGTATCGCCCCTAGTTGTACGTGTATCGCCCCTAGTTGTACGTGTATCACCCCTAGTTGTACGTGTATCTCCCCTAGTTGTACGTGTATCACCCCTAGTTGTACGTCTATCACCCCTAGTTGTACGTGTATCGCCCCTAGGTGTACGTGTATCGCCCCTAGTTGCACGTGTATCGCCCCTAGTTGCACGTGTATCGCCCCTAGTTGTACGTGTATCGCCCCTAGTTGTACGTGTATCGCCCCTAGTTGTACGTGTATCGCCCCTAGTTGTACGTGTATCGCCCCTAGGTGTACGTGTATCGCCCCTAGTTGTACGTGTATCATCCTCTAGTTGTACGTGTATCGCCCCTAGTTGTACGTGTATCACCCCTAGTTGTACGTGTATCGCCCCTAGTTGTACGTGTATCATCCTCTAGTTGTACGTGTATCACCTCTAGTTGTACGTGTATCGCCCCTAGTTGTACGTGTATCATCCTCTAGTTGTACGTGTATCACCTCTAGTTGAACGTGTATCACCCCTAGTTGTACGTGTATCGCCCCTAGTTGTACGTGTATCATCCTCTAGTTGTACGTGTATCGCCCCTAGTTGTACGTGTATCACCCCTAGTTGTACGTGTATCGACCCTAGTTGTACGTGTATCACCTCTAGTTGTACGTGTATCACCCCTAGTTGTACGTGTATAATCCTCTAGTTGCACGTGTATCGCCCCTAGTTGTACGTGTATCGCCCCTAGTTGTACGTGTATCGCCCCTAGTTGTACGTGTATCGCCCCTAGTTGTACGTGTATCGCCCCTAGTTGTACGTGTATCGCCCCTAGTTGAACGTGTATCGCCCCTAGTTGAACGTGTCTCGCCCCTAGTTGCACGTGTATCGCCCCTAGTTGTACGTGTATCGCCCCTAGTTGAACGTGTCTCGCCCCTAGTTGCACGTGTATCGCCCCTAGTTGTACGTGTATCGCCCCTAGTTGTACGTGTATAATCCTCTAGTTGTACGTGTATCACCCCTAGTTGTATGTGTATCATCCCTAGTTGTATGTGTATCATCCCTAGTTGTACGTGTATCACCCCTAGTTGTACGTGTATATCCTCTAGTTGTACGTGTATCGCCCCTAGTTGTACGTGTATCGCCCCTAGTTGTACGTGTATCGCCCCTAGTTGTACGTGTATCGCCTAGTTGTACGTGTATAATCCTCTAGTTGTACGTGTATCGCCCCTAGTTGTACGTGTATCACCTCTAGTTGTACGTGTATCGCCCCTAGTTGTACGTGTATCGCCCCTAGGTGTACGTGTATCTCCCCTAGTTGTACGTGTATCATCCTCTAGTTGTACGTGTATCGCCCCTAGTTGTACGTGTATCACCCCTAGTTGTACGTGTATCGCCCCTAGTTGTACGTGTATCGCCCCTAGTTGTACGTGTATCGCCCCTAGGTGTACGTGTATCTCCCCTAGTTGTACGTGTATCATCCTCTAGTTGTACGTGTATCGCCCCTAGTTGTACGTGTATCGCCCCTAGTTGTACGTGTATCGCCCCTAGTTGTACGTGTATCGCCCCTAGTTGTACGTGTATCGCCCCTAGTTGTACGTGTATCGCCCCTAGTTGTACGTGTATCGCCCCTAGTTGTACGTGTATCGCCCCTAGTTGTACGTGTATCGCCCCTAGTTGAACGTGTCTCGCCCCTAGTTGCACGTGTATCGCCCCTAGTTGTACGTGTATCGCCCCTAGTTGTACGTGTATAATCCTCTAGTTGTACGTGTATCACCCCTAGTTGTATGTGTATTATCCCTAGTTGTACGTGTATCGCCCCTAGTTGTATGTGTATTATCCCTAGTTGTACGTGTATCACCCCTAGTTGTACGTGTATATCCTCTAGTTGTACGTGTATCATCCCTAGTTGTATGTGTATCATCCCTAGTTGTACGTGTATCACCCCTAGTTGTACGTGTATATCCTCTAGTTGTACGTGTATCGCCCCTAGTTGTACGTGTATCGCCCCTAGTTGTACGTGTATCGCCCCTAGTTGTACGTGTATCGCCTAGTTGTACGTGTATAATCCTCTAGTTGTACGTGTATCGCCCCTAGTTGTACGTGTATCACCTCTAGTTGTACGTGTATCGCCCCTAGTTGTACGTGTATCGCCCCTAGTTGTACGTGTATCGCCCCTAGTTGTACGTGTATCGCCCCTAGGTGTACGTGTATCTCCCCTAGTTGTACGTGTATCATCCTCTAGTTGTACGTGTATCGCCCCTAGTTGTACGTGTATCACCCCTAGTTGTACGTGTATCGCCCCTAGTTGTACGTGTATCGCCCCTAGTTGTACGTGTATCGCCCCTAGGTGTACGTGTATCTCCCCTAGTTGTACGTGTATCACCTCTAGTTGTACGTGTATCGCCCCTAGTTGTACGTGTATCGCCCCTAGTTGTACGTGTATCGCCCCTAGTTGTACGTGTATCGCCCCTAGGTGTACGTGTATCTCCCCTAGTTGTACGTGTATCATCCTCTAGTTGTACGTGTATCGCCCCTAGTTGTACGTGTATCACCCCTAGTTGTACGTGTATCGCCCCTAGTTGTACGTGTATCGCCCCTAGTTGTACGTGTATCGCCCCTAGTTGTACGTGTATCGCCCCTAGTTGTACGTGTATCGCCCCTAGTTGTACGTGTATCGCCCCTAGTTGTACGTGTATCGCCCCTAGTTGAACGTGTCTCGCCCCTAGTTGCACGTGTATCGCCCCTAGTTGCACGTGTATCGCCCCTAGTTGTACGTGTATCGCCCCTAGTTGTACGTGTATAATCCTCTAGTTGTACGTGTATCACCCCTAGTTGTATGTGTATTATCCCTAGTTGTACGTGTATCGCCCCTAGTTGTATGTGTATTATCCCTAGTTGTACGTGTATCACCCCTAGTTGTACGTGTATATCCTCTAGTTGTACGTGTATCATCCCTAGTTGTATGTGTATTATCCCTAGTTGTACGTGTATCACCCCTAGTTGTACGTGTATATCCTCTAGTTGTACGTGTATCGCCCCTAGTTGTACGTGTATCGCCCCTAGTTGTACGTGTATCGCCTAGTTGTACGTGTATAATCCTCTAGTTGTACGTGTATCGCCCCTAGTTGTACGTGTATCACCTCTAGTTGTACGTGTATCGCCCCTAGTTGTACGTGTATAATCCTCTAGTTGTACGTGTATCGCCCCTAGTTGTACGTGTATCATCCCTAGTTGTACGTGTATCACCTCTAGTTGTACGTGTATCACCCCTAGTTGTACGTATATCATCCTCTAGTTGTACGTGTATCGCCCCTAGTTGTACGTGTATCGCCTAGTTGTACGTGTATATCCTCTAGTTGTACGTGTATCGCCCCTAGTTGTACGTGTATAATCCTCTAGTTGTACGTGTATCGCCCCTAGTTGTACGTGTATCATCCTCTAGTTGTACGTGTATCACCCCTAGTTGTACGTATATCATCCTCTAGTTGTACGTGTATCACCCCTAGTTGTAGGTGTATCGCCCCTAGTTGTACGTGTATCGCCCCTAGTTGTACGTGTATCATCCCTAGTTGTACGTGTATCATCCCTAGTTGTACGTGTATCGCTCCTAGTTGTACGTGTATCACCCCTAGTTGTACGTGTATCACCCCTAGTTGTACGTGTATCACCACTAGTTGTACGTGTATCACCCCTAGTTTCCGGTAAAACCACTGACATCCTGACAAAAAGCGGATTGAACCCATTGAAGTCATTGGGTTCTGTCCGCCGCCGGTGGTATCCGTTGTGCAAAAGAACCGTCGCTTCCAGTTTTCCCTTGTTCTGCCCCCTCTGACGGAGCAGAAAAACTGGTGTGAACATAGCCTTACTATTCTAAAAATCTTTACCTTTTGATCTAAACAATAAACGTCTCTTGTCTATCGCAAACAAAGTTGTAAAGTTGCCCATACGCTATATAAAAAGCTCAGTCGAACCCACCTATTTTGGGGGGGATTAGCTGACGATCTAATCTGTATGGGGACCACCAGACTCTCCCCCATCAGGGGAAAGAAGGATCGGCCATGTTAGGCCTGACAGCGGCTTATTCCTCTCTCCCTCCAATGCACGCTCGGCATGTGTACGGCCTTTACACCGGGAGAGAAGAAATAATTTACTGTTCACATCAAAAGGCTGAATATTTTCGGAGTACTAGTACTAGATTTTCTACAGCATTGGTGTAGCTTTCTGTTGAGAAGGCTGAATTTTACAATTTGTGATGCTTCCCCTCCGCTGCTTCTGTGACTGCCATAGGTTTCTGCTCTTTCCGACCCCATGCTGCTGCTCTCACCACATTATAGCAACCACTTCTCTCTACAGCACGTTGTCATTCTGCGTTCTAGTGAATGTGAATGAAGATCCTGTTCTGGTGTGATATATACACATAGGATAGGCCATCATTATTAGATCGGTGGGTGTCCGATTTTCAGCACCTCCGCCGATCAGCTGTTTGAAGGGGCCACGGCTTCACTTGAATGGGACAGTGGTGATATACCTTGCAAAGATGCTACAAATGTAATAGCGCATGCAAGTACGAACAGGGTGAAGAACGATATAAACAATGAAAAGGCTGCAGCGCTTGTACACGCAGGAATCATGGGAGTCCTCCAGCTTTCCTAGAATCCTGATGGCAATCCTGATCCGACTCCCAGGACCCTGCTGATCAGCTATTTGCAGCACTCGTACGAGAGAGGGAGTCGGACCCTGACCGAACAACTATTGATGACCTATCCTGAGCATAGGCCATCAATTTTTACTGGCTGGAAAGACCCCCTTAATATACTCTGTTCATTTATATGACACAGAAAGAACAGGAATCTGTCAACTCAGAAGAAGAAAAAACAATGTGGTCCCAAAAATCACCCCTAGTTTTAAATTCAGCATCTGTTAAAGGGGTTTTCCAGTCGGACCCTTACCGATCAGCTATTGATGGTCTATCCTAAATATAGACCATCAATTTTTAGTGGCTGGAAACCTCCTTTCAAAGGATTGTCCGGGATTAGAAAATTGGATATTTAGGCAACAAAGATCAAGCGAAATGTTAAAATATCTTTATTTTTTACGTGTAGCCAAAAACGTCACCAACAAGCTGCTGATGATGGATCTGGTATTCCTATATGTCAACAAGCTGCTGATTACAGATCTCATATTCTTGTTTCTAGTATTATGAGTGCATCGTGGTGTAATGTTGTAAAAAGCTCCCAACAGCCCTGCTCATTAAAACATGAATGCCCAATTTAATTATTGTTTATTAATTTTCACATGCTAGAGGAATCAGTTATTCACTAAAGCTGCATTGAGTATTTAAAATAGTACAACGCCATAATAATTATAATAATAATAATAATAATAATAATAATAATAATAATATCTACCACCATCAGTAGCAGTGGTTATCCTGCTTGCTGATGGTTTCTAGCTAATAATAATATACTTTTTTTCTACACTAAAAAGTGGAAAGAAAACAAACTTAAAAATGGTATTAAGAACTTATTAAAAGTCCACTGATGACTGTATAGCCACTTCACTTTTTAATATATTTTTCTGAAAACATTGCCGGCTTTCAGATGTCGTGCTGCTCTACACAAACCCTCTATAGAAGAACTTTGATGGACAACACCCCTTAGCAAATCACTCATCAAATTGGCTGAAATATGGGCTTTGTTTCCACAATACAGCAGTATCTCCAGGAGAATGACGGCACAGTAAAGTATGGAATCTTTTCTTCAGAATACTAGGAATTCTCAGAAAAACATATGAGCATATTTCACATGGAACATACACTATATGGACAAAAGTATTGGGACACACCTCTTCATCACTGAATTCAGGTGTTTCATTTAGACACTTTGACACAGGTGTATAAAATCCAGCTCCTCGCCATGCAGTCGCCTTTACAAACATTTGTGATCAAACGGGTCGTTGTAAAGAGTTGCCTGAATTCCAGCGTGGTCCTGTAATAGGACGCCACCGTTGTAACAAGTCAGTAAGGCCTGATTCATACGAATGTGTTAAACATCCGTGGGACGGCCGTTCAAACAGCGGCCGTCCCACGGACCTATGTTATTCAATGTGGCCGTTCACACAGCCGTTGTTTCAACGGACCGTGTGAAGTGTTCGTGCGAAAATAAGACATGTCCGTTCTTTTCATGCATCCCTCCATAGACTCTCAACTATGGTGGATCCGTGACATCGCGTCCCGCAGCACTGAGCACGGATGCACCTCGGACGTGAAAAACTGCAGTTTTTCACGTCTTAGATGCGCAGCGCACGTGTGAATCAGGCCTTAATGACATCCACGATCACTTGTGAGTGATATTATTACAAAGTGGAAGCGTTTAGGCTCCACAGCAACTCAGCCACGAAGTGTCAGACCACGTAAAGTTACAGAGCGCGAGTTCTGAGGCGCGTTGTGCATAAAAGTCGCCAACGCTCTGTGGCTCGATAACTACAGAGATCCAAACCACGTCTGGCAAGACTGTGCGCCGGGAGCTTCATTGCATGGGGGCCTAGCATCTGCACGCCAGCCTTACATCACCAGGCACAATGCCAAGCGTCGGATGGAGTGGTAAAAAGCCGCCGCCACTGGGCTAGAGCAGTGATGAATCACGCTTCTCTATCCGGCAGTCTGATGGACGGGTCTGGGTTTGGTGAATGCAGGAGAACGTTACCCGCCTGACTGTATTGTGCCAACTGTAAAGTTTGGTGGAGGAGGGATAATACTATGGGGATGTTATTCAGGGGTCGGCCTAGGCGCCTTAGTTCCAGCGAAGGGAAATCTTAATGCTTCAGCATCCCGAGACATTTTGTACAATTGTAGCTTCCAACTTTGTGGGAACAGTTTGGGGAAGGCCCTTTTCTGTTCCAGCATGACGGTGCCCCAGTCATGAAGGAGTTGGTGCAGTTTTGTCTAGAAGAATGGGCAAAAATCCCAGTGTCTAGATGTGCTAAGCTTATAAAGAAATACCCGATACCGATACTTATACATAATAAAGTTCTTTGTTTGTTTTTGTCTTAATTATTGTTTGTGTCATAGTAAAAAATATTTTGCACCTTCAAAGTGGTGGGCATGTTGTGTAAATCAAATGGTACAACCCCCAAAATATCTATTTTGAATTCAAGGTTATAATGCAACGTAACAGGAAAAACACCAATAAGGGGGGGGTACTTTTGCAGTTGCGTTGGGCGCAGGGCTGTGAATAAAACCTGTGTTCCTGCCACTGATATTGTTGGTGCGGTGGCAATACCATCACTGTGCGGTAAATAGCCCTCCCCTGTGATGGATAAATCCTTGAAAGGTTAAAGTCAAAGTATAAATCGTATGCAGTAAGATCCTGACCTACTTCTAGTGACGACTGCTGGCACCCAGAATTTGGTCAGTAAGGGTATGTTCACACGAGGTCATTACATCCGTAATTGACGGACGTATTTCGGCCGCAAGTACCGGACCGAACACACTGCAGGGAGCCGGGCTCCTAGCATCATAGTTATATACGACGCTAGGAGTCCCTGCCTCGCTGCCGGACTACTGTCCCGTACTGTAATCATGTTTTCAGTACGGGACAGTAGTTCCACGGAGAGGCAGGGACTCTTAGCGTCGTACATAACTATGATGCTAGGAGCCCGGCTCCCTGCAGTGTGTTCGGTCTGGTACTTGCGGCCGAAATACGTCCGTCAATTATGGACGTAATGACCTCGTGTGAACATACCCTAACTCTATAACTGGGTTTGGAGATCACTGTTAAAAAAAGAAATAAAAAAATAACTGCGCCGACATGCCGAATCCATGCAGATGAGTCTGGTAGTGAGTTACAGCACCAGACAGAGTTAGGCTGGGTTCCCATGACCTATTTTCAGACGTAATGGGGGCATTTTACACCTCGAATTACGTCTGAAAAAACGTCTCCAATACGTTGGCAAACATCTACCCATTACTTTCAATGGGTCTTACGATGTTCTGGGCCGACGAGCCGTCATTTTACGCGTCGCTGTCAAAAGACGGCGCGTAAAATTACAGCCTCGTCAAAAGAAGTGCAGGACACTTTTGGGACGTAATTGGTGCCGTTTTTCATTGACTCCAATGAAGAACAGCTCCAAATTACGTCCGTAAAAGACGCCCCGCAAAACACGAGTACGAGCAATTACGTCTGAAATTCAGGAGCTGTTTTCTCCTGAAAACAGCTCCGTAATTTCAGACGTAATTGCAGTTATCGTGTGCACATACCCTTACACGGACAGCAGTTACTGCCATGAAGGAGCCGCAGCCTATTAGTTCTGATGATTGCGGGGGTCCTGGAATAGAACCCTTTCTAAATGTTATATATAATTATTGTTATAACTGGATGAGCAGCAATCTTCATCCAAGAGCTCAAATAAGAGCCGAAGAGGAAATCCTGCGTCCGTTAATTTCAGTGTTACTTCCCAACGCATAAAGGGCAAAGCAATAACATAAAATACTGTTATATAAAAAATATTAATAGAATAATGTCTTCCCCAGACGCAGCGTCTTATGACTGTGTACGTCTCTGGATAGATCGCTTCATTGTTTCGGAGAATGTATTTGGCTGAATTTCTCCCAGTTACTGCTGTGGTAAGTCGGATTCACTGGTGGTGACTCACGTCGGTAGATATTTTATTTGTCATACAGTGAATACTCAGTGCCAAGGACATCGTTCATTTCCATGGATACCTGGGGTTCCCTTACGTTGTTAGCAATACTCCGCTCTCTCACTGGCACAGGATTATCTGACTTGTTTCAGTCACGTTCAACTCCAAAGCATTTCCAAAATGGTAATTCATTTTTACACAGCAAATTAACACAACTCGATACAATTGGAAATTAAAGGGGTTTCAGAGGGGTTGTCTGAGATTAGAAAAGAGGGTCTGCTTCTTTTTTGCACAAACAACACCACTGCTGTTTTTGTGCTGTGTCAGGTAGACCGGCTCAGCCCTATTTAAGTTAATTGGGCTGAGCTGCAATTCCAAACACAACCCACAGTGGCGCTGTTTCTGCAAGAAAAGGAATGTCAGAATAAGGGTATGTGGACACGACCTCTTTTCAGACGTAATGGAGGCGTTTTACGCCTTGAATTACGCCTGAAAAGACGGCTCCAATACGTCGGCAAACATATGCCCTTTACTTTCAATGGGCTTTACGATGTACTGTGCCGAAGACCTGTCATTTTACGCGTCGCTGTCAAAATACGGCGCGTAAAATGACGGCTCGTCAAAAGAAGTGCAGGACACGTCTTGGGACGTTTTTGGAGCCGTTTTCTCATAGACTCTATTGAAAACAGCTCCAAAAACGGCCGTAAAAAACACTGCGAAAAACGCAAGTTGCTGAGAAAACGTCTGAAAATCAGTAGCTGTTTTCCCGTGAAAACAGCTGCGTATTTTCAGATGTATCTTGTTAATCGTGTGAACATAGCCTAACAGTGAAATATACACAGGCGGAGCAGATACATCACTTCTTAAAGAGGTATTCCAGCCTTTAGCATTTTGCACCTATCCATTGGCCAGGTGAAAAATGCTAGATCGGTGAGGGACCGACCGATGGGACCCCCATCGATCGTGGCTAGGGGGAGTTTGAACAGAGCGGGGGTCTGGAATGCGCGATACCGATCCATTCAAAGTCTATGAGGCTGACGGCAACAGCCGCGCACTGAGAGCCTGAGTTCCATGTTTTCTCAAAAGCGCAGTGATTCCATACCAGGCCAGAATGTGATCACGTGGGCGGCGCTGGACCTGAAAACGACGTGATGCACGGATCGGTAAGTATTTCTGCACACAGCACCCCTCTGATACACCAAAGAACAAATGGAGGGGGAAATACAAAAAAAAAAAGTGGAGTGCTTTTTTAAGGGGTCTGGGGTCTGTATTTAGGGGGGCTGTATTAGTTTAAGGGGGTCTGTATTTAGGGTGTCTGTATCAGTTTAAGGGGTCTGTATATTTAGGGGGTCTGGTCTGGCAACTGTATTAGTTTAAGGGGTCTGTATTTATGGGGTCTGTATTAGTTTAAGGAGTCTGTATTTAGGGGGTCTGGGGTCTGCATTTAGGGGTCTGGGGTCTGTATTCATTTATGGGGCCTGGTGTGAGGTCTGTATTAGTTTAGAGGTCTTTATTTAGGGGTCTGGTCTGGGGTCTGTATTAGTGTAGGAGGTCAGGTCTGGAGTCTGTATTTAGGGGTCTGGTCCGAGGTCTGTATTTATTTAGGGTGCTTGTTCTGGGGTCTGTATTTGTTTAGGGGGTCTGGTCTGGGGACTGCAATAGTTTAGAAGGTGTGGGTCTGTATGTATTCTATGATCTAGCCTGAGTCCGAATTTATTAGTCTGAGTAAAAGCGGTTGTCTGAGAACGTGGATAGGTCATCAGTATAAAAAAAACAGTCCGTGCCCCGACAACCCCTTTGATGTATTGGCCTGGGCCTTGGTAGCTGAATTTGTGTGTTTCTATAGAGGCTGGAAATGGCTGCAGAAGCGAGGAGCAAAGATGTCTCATCAGGAGAAGTCGCCATAACAGTCTGTGTCAGATGGAGAATAAAAGAGAACGACTCCCATCAGAGAAGACGTCACTTGTGAGTCATTGGATTTAGAGAGGATCTGTCTCCTCTGACATGTCTGTTATAGATAATCCTTGTACTCCACATAAAGTCTTTGTGTTTCCAGGACTAGTAGACAAATGCGTGTTACCATTCCTATTGTCAAGCGGAAGTGTCCTACACAGTGTGATACTGTCAGCGATGGTTGGAGACTGTCAGAATGTAGGGACATAGTCCTTTCGCAAAGGGAATCGTAACACCCATTTGTCAATGCTCGCACAGAAAGGTGGTGTTCACTATAGACACGGCAGAGCGGCGGTGGAGAAAGGGGGCCAAGTTTGTGGAACAGCCCAGAGCCTATGGTCTACTTAATCTGCCACTGGTAAGATGCCATTAAAATCATTGTCCCTTCTTAAAAACCCCTGTGTCAAGGGTTAAAGAGGCTCTGTCACCAGATTTTGCAACCACTATCTGCTATTGCAGCAGATCGGCGCTGCAATGTAGATTACAGTAACGTTTTTATTTTTAAAAAACAAGCATTTTTGGCCAAGTTATGACCATTTTTGTATTTATTAGGTGCCCTTTAATTTTATCTTATGACATGCCGAAAGATCAATAAAACTGGAATAACCCTTTAATAATAGTGCTTAATAAATGAATAAATAAATAAACAAAAAAAAAATCTATTATTTGTATCTCAATGGAATTTCTTTGCTGGGAATGACTTGCAAATATGTCTACAGATGGTGGATCAGGCAGTGGCAACGAGCTTATTAAGTCATCTTTCAGGATACATCAAGGATGTCTTCTACTATGTTAGCAAGACTTGAAAAACCATGGAAGTGTGACTAAATTAATAATTCAAGGAGCGCCGCAGCAGCAGTAACTCAGCACAGTATGTGTGTTTCCTGATATACAGTGCACTCAGAGGACAGGCCCAGAGGAAATCCTCTGATCTATGAAAGCTAATAAACCAAAACAGAGGTAAAACACTACGTAAATCAGCTCTAGCTAAGTGGGTTATAAGTGCTTCCCCATACAGTGGAGACGTATGGACCGGAACCATAACAGCTGCCATTTATACTGACCATTTGGACATACAGTGTCATGTAAACATTTAGTTCACATCGATAACCAATTAGAACATCTTAATATTTAAATGGGTACGCCAATGTAGGATATGCCATAAATGTCTGAAATAAATCATACTTACTAAAAATGAAGACCCACCCCCAAGAATACCCCCCAAAACTGCCCTTTTTGGCGCAAATATGCATTGTCCACTTTTTTTGGAGTGCGGTCTGCAAAAATCGAGACTGTTGGCAAGTTTAATATAAAAAAAATTGAGGTCATAGGGCTTTGGTATTTTCCCCTAATATTGACACTTAAAGGGGTAATCCCCACTTACACATTTATGGCATATCCAAAGGATATTACATAAATGTCTGATAAATGCGGGGACCCATCTCTGGGACGCGCACCTATTTCGAGAGCAGGAGTTACCTGACCCCCGTATTGCCCACTGGGGCGGCCGCTGCCCGCAGATTTCAGGTGGGGACTAGTAGAGGGAGGGCCGCACGCTTGCTCGGCTGTTTCCATAACTCCCATTGAAAAAAGAAAGCCACGCACATGCGCGGCCCTCTCTTGACTAGTCCCTGCCTGAAAGCTGCAACCAGCGGCCGATATACCAATCGAAGCGGCGTTTGTGTGTTCCCCGTTCTCAATTAGGTTGCAGGTCCCAGTGCCCAGGATCCGCATCTATCAGGCATTTATTGCACTTTAGACTTGAAAAATCCAGGCCGCATGAGCAAAAGTGGTACCGGCAAATATCTGAATATATTTGAAGTAAAACTCTTTCAACGTCAAATCTAAGGATAAGAAATGCTCATAAATACTGACCCATCTAAACATAATTTACTCATTTCAATAAATATAAAATAATTTACTGACTGCAATTAGTCCCAATTCAACTCCTGTTTTAATGTTTCAAATAGAAAATGGCAGTGTAAGTGCTGATGACATCACAAGACATTATTGACATCAAAGGGCACATGACATTATAGAAATCACAAGACATCATTAAACAAGGTACATTCTATCACAAATGGTACAGAGTATATGAAGATCACAAATGACGTGTCAGGTACGTCGTAGTGCGGGGGGGAATGTATGGAGCACGCTCACGCGTTGAGCGTGCTCCACACACTGCGGGTGTCGGCTGTGTTTTACAGCCTACACCTGGGACAAGCTGCTAGGAACAGCGATCGCGCTGTTCCTGGCTGTTTAACCCCTCAAATGCTGCGGTCTATCGCGACTGCAGCATCTGAGACGTCGAAAAGAGGGGGCGGCCCACTCCGACAGCTCAACGCCCCCCCCCCATGGTTGTCATGGCAGCCCAGGGGCCTAATGAAGGCCCCCTGCACTGCCTTCACTCTGCCTCTGCAGATGCCTGTAAAAATGACAATATACTGTGTATTGTACGAACGATTGCTGGTTCAAGTCCCCTAGAGGGATTAATGAAATGTGTAAAAAAACAAAACTGAAATAATATTTTTAGTAGTGAAAAAAAATTACAAGTTAAAAAAAACAACCTTTTTCCATTTTCCCTCTCAAGTAATGTAAAAAAATAAAAAAAGTTAACAAAATTGGTATCGCTCTGTCCGTAAAAGTCTAAACTATTAAAATATAGCATTATTTAACGCGCACGGTAAATGCCATAAAAATCAAAATATTTAATACACCAAAATAGTTTTTTGGTCAATTTAGCTAAAATGTACTAAAAAGTGATCAAAAAATTATATGTACCAAAAAATAATACCGATAAAAACTACAGCTCATCCCGCAAAAAATGAGTCATCAGACCGCTCAATCCATGAAAAAATAAAAAAGTTATGGCTCTCAGAATGTGGCAACACAAATAAAAAAAAATTTTAACAAAGTTTTTTACCTTTAAAAGTAGTAAAATATAGAAAAAAACCGATGCAAACTTGGTATCACCGTAATCGTATTGAGCCACAGAATAAAGTTAAGTTGTCCTTTTCATGGTGAAAGCCATAAAAACGAAACCAAAATACAATTGAGGATTCGCAGTTTTTTCCAGAGATTTTTTCTTCAGATTCCCAGTACATTATATGATACTTCAAATGCTACCAATAGAAACTACAACTCCTCCCGCAAAAAAATAAGCCCTCACATCACTCTAATGATGAAAAAATAAAAAAATAAAAAAGTTATGCCTCTTGGAAGGCGGGGAGGAAAAAATGTAAATGAAAATCTGAAAAATGGCTGCGGCGGGAAGGGGTTAAATAGTGTCTGACAGCTTGCATTGGTCATGTATACTGTATAAGTACGGTAGATTTTCTCTAAATACAATTAGGCAAAGTTCACGCAGGGTTTATCTGGGCTCTGCACCAACAACGCACCAAAAAATTGGGGGAACTCACTTTGACGTGTTTTTTTGTTGTAACAGCACGCCCTATTAGACCCCCGATAACCCCCCCGTCCGCCCCCACGTACCTGATCATCAAGATGGTGTGACTGACTGTCACGTCACAATGACAGAACACATTACACTACGTATGTAGTGTAATGTGTTCTAGCAGCGATCAGAGCTGCCAGTCTAAGTGTCCCCTAGTGGGAGAAGTAAAAAAAGATAACAAAAATAAAAAAATAAAATAAACAAAAAATGCTTTTTTTCCTATAAAAAAACAGTACACATATTTGGTATCACCGCGTTCGTAACGACCCAAACTATAAAACTATAATATTATTTTTCTCGCACGATGAACACCTCTCAAAATATACAATAAAAAGTGATCAAAAAGTCACATGTACGCCAAAATAGTACCATTAAAAACTACAACCCGTCCCACAAAAAACAAGCCCTTAGGCCTCATGCACACGAACGTATTTTTTTTCCACCCGTAAATACTGGCATAAATACGGGTCCTTGGTCACACGTATTCGACCCGTATTGCACCAGTATTTACGGACCCGTGTCCGTAAATATGGGTCCGATGTCGCCAGTATTCCACCCATATTTACGGGCACGTTTTGGCTGCAAAATGGCACTGCATTAATCGGCAGCCCCTTCTCTCTATCACTGCAGGATAGAGAGAAGGGGCAGCCCTTTCCAAAGTAAAAGTAAAAGAAATTCATACTTACCCGGCCGTTGTCTTGGTGACGCGTCCCTCTTTCGACATCCAGCCCGACCTCCCTGGATGACGCGGCAGTCCATGTGACCGCTGCAGCCTGTGATTGGCCTGTGATTTGCTGCAGTGGTCACATGGGCTGAAACGTCATCCCGGGAGGCCGGACTGGAGAAAGAAGCAGGGAGTTCTGGGTAAGTATGAATGCCTTTGATCTATATTGTGATCAGTACTCACTGTCCAGGGTGCTGAAAGAGTTACTGCCGATCGTTTAACTCCTTCAGCACACTGGACAGTGACCATCCCCTGACGTCACCTAGTAATTACGGGTGCCCCATAGACTTCTGAAATATGACATGTTTTATATTTTTCAACGGAACGGGCAGCTTCCCGTAAGCATACGGGGAGGTACCCGTGGCCAATATAAGTCTATGGGCCCGTAATTACGGGTCATAATTATGGCCCGTAATTACGTGCGTTTTTTACGTTCGTGTGCATGAGGCCTTACACAGCTTTTTTTGACTAAAAAAGAAAAAAGTTATGGCTCTCAGAATATGGTGACACAAAAAATAAATCATTTTATAAATAAGTGATTTTATTGCGCAAACGCTGCAAAACATAAAAAAACCTATATACATATGGTATCAACGTAATCGTACCGACCCGCAGAATAAAGTAAAAGGGTCATTTATAGCCCACGGTGAACGCCGTAAAAAAAAAAAAAAAGAATAAAAAACATTGTCAGACTTGATGGTTTTTGGTCACCTTGCTTGCCAAAAAATGGAATAAAAAGTGATCAAAAAAATCGCATGTACCCCAAAATGGTAGCAATGAAAACTACAGATTGTCCCGCAACAAATAAGCCCTCACACAGCTCCGGTGAAGAAGAAATATAGAAGTCCTGGCACTCAGAATATGGTGATGCAAAATCTGTAGTGTTCCAAAAGCGGATAAGATCGGGCGCCATTTATCAGTGAGACACCGGCTACTCATCTGCGAATTATTATTTATGTACCCCATTATTATACCCTCTTGTTATGCTCTGATGTTCTCCGCACAGCTCACATATTCCCCCACATTATAAACTGAAATACCAGCAATACCCCAAACAGAATTACTACCAAGCTAAATCTGCGCTCCAAAAGCCAAATGGCGCTCCCTCCCTTCTGAGCCCTGCAGCGTGCCCAAACAGCAATTTACGACCACAGATCTGGAATCGCCATACCCGGGAGAACCCGCTTAATATTTTATGAGCTATTTATCTTCAGTGGCACAAACCGGGCACAACATATTGTGCACTAAAATGGCACATCAGTGGAAAATTGCTATTTTCACTCTGCACCATCCACTGCGCATTAACCCCTTCGCACACCATGACTTAATAGCATGTCGTGGTGTGGGGCGTGATATATGGAGCGGGCTCACACACTGAACCCGCGCCATACGCTGCGGGTGTCAGCTGTGTATTACAGTTCACACCCAGGACTAACGGACAGGAACAGCGATCACGCTGTTACAGGAGCCTGTAAAAATGACAATATACTGCCATACCTTAGTATGGCAGTGTATTGTACCAGCTATCTACTAATTGCTGGTTCAAGTCCCCTAGGGGGACTAATAAAATGTGTAAAAACAAAAGTAAATTAATATTAGTGAAAAAAATGTAATAAATATTTAAAGTCGAAAAAAAAAACCTTTTCACATCTTTCTCTAAAGTAATGTAAAAAAATATAATAAAAAAATACACAAAACTGGTATCGCTGTGTCTGTAAAATTCCAAACTATTACAATATACCATTATTTAACTCGCACGGAGAACGACGTGAAAAATAAAGAATCACCTTGGCTCTACCAAAAAATTTAATAAAAAGTGCTCAAAAAGTTGTATGTACCAAAAAATGGTACCAATAAAAACTGCAGTCCGTTCCGCAAAAAAAAAGTCGATATGAATTCTGCATTAAAGGGGTTGTCGGGTATAGAAAACCTATCGTATATACTCTATTAGGGAATTCTGCATTAATACATGGTGGTCCCCTATTCAGGACTCTCTTTTATTAGCCAGAGAGAAGATTGTCTACCGCTCACTTTGGAGAAGACAGCCCATTAATTTGAATAGCATCAGTGTAAGGGTATGTTCACACGACCAAGTTTCAGACGTAATTCGGGCATTTTACGCCCCGAATTACGTCTGAAAAAACGGCTCCATTATGGCGACAAACATCTGCCCATTACTATCAATGGGTTTTACGATGTTCTGTGCCGATGACCTGTCATTTTACGCGTCGCTGTCAAAAGACGGCGCGTAAAAAAGACGGCTCGTCAAAAGAAGTGCAGGACACTTCTTGGGACGTAATTGGAGCCGTTTTTCATTGACTCCATTGAAAAACAGCTCCAATTACGTCCGTAATGGACGCCGCGAAAAACGCGAGTATGAGCAATTACGTCTGAAATTCAGGAGCTGTTTTCGCCTAAAAACAGCTCTGTAATTTCAGACGTATTTGCCGTTATCGTGTGCACATACCCTTAGGGTATGTGCACACGATTAACAAAGTACGTCTGAAAATACGGAGCTGTTTTCAAGGGAAAACAGCTCCTGATTTTCAGACGCTTTTTGAGCAACTCGCGTTTTTCTCTACTTTTTAGCTTCGTTTTTTACGGCCGTTTTTGGAGCTGTTTTCAATAGTCTATGAGAAAACGGCTCCAAAAACGTCCCAAGAAGTGTCCTGCACGTCTTTTGACGAGCCGTCATTTTGCGCGCCGTATTTTGACAGCGACGCGTAAAATGACAGCTCGTCTGCACAGAACATCGGAAGACCCATTGCAAGCAATGGGCAGATGTTTGCCGACGTATTGGAGCCGTCTTTTCAGGCGTAATTCGAGGCGTTAAAACGGCTCCATTACGTCTGAAAAGAAGTCGTGTGCGCATACACTAATAGTTAATTTACCCTGTGGGGGCACTGTAGGAAAATTAAACACTTGCTGGCCGATCTCCCCACAGATTACAGCTGATCCTTAGGGTGCCCAGCAGTGGACACAATAAGATCACCGTATCATTGGAGGGATCCTTCTAACAAAGGGATTGTCTATGTCTATAATATTAGAGTAAAAATAAAAACTCTTTTAGTGCTTCTCACGTCTCAGGACTGAACCCTATTTAGTTATTTCTGGGAACTACTGGATGACAACTAATTTAAACACAACTCCAGCGGTGGTTGTCATCCAGCTTTCTGAAGAATCCTGAATGGTAAATATTTTCCGTCGACGTAGCCGTGTGCAGGTTTGTGATGAATTGTCTTATTTAATGGCACCATTTTGGGGTACATATAACTTATTGATTAACTTTTATTAACTTTTTTTTGGGGAGGAATGGAAAACAAACAGCAATTCCGCCATCGTGTTTTGTGTTATGCCTTTCACCGTGCGGTATAAATAACAAGTTACCTTTAATCCATGGGCCGATAACAAATATGTATAAGTTTTATTACTTTTGCACAAAAATATCACATTTCATGGGAAAAAAGTTGTTTTTATGTTGTCGTATTATAATATTTATAACTTTCTTATTTTTCTGACCATGTAGCCTTACAAGGCCTTGTTTTTAATGAAACCATTTTGGGGTACATATCAATTGTTCACTGACTTTTATTATTTTTTGAGGGAATGAAAAAGAACAACAATTTCGTCATTATTTTATTTTTTTCACCAAGCGGTTTAAATTTATTATGTGGTTCGTTATGATTGCAGCATTTTTTATTTTGTACCACTTTCACAGAATAAAACCACTTTTTAGGAAAGAAAAAGGCTGTATTTTTTATTTTTCTTAATGTGAAAACTTTTTTTTAAAATAAAGTTTATTAACCTTCATTTATATAATTTTTAATTCCCACTAGCGGACTTCACAATACGTTCCTTTGCTCGTTGATATAATGCTCTGGGATACTGGTGCTCCTTCTTAAATCACTGTCTGCCATGGCAACCCATCGGCCGTGGAGCTCCGTTGTGGTGACAAAGGGACCATCCTCCCTCTGTCTTACCACCTAGATGACGTGGTCGCTAATAACTGCGGCATCTAAGGTGTTAGACTGCCGGGATCAGAAGTTTTCTGTGATCTTGCCTGTTACAGCAGGAGCCCGGCTGTCAATCACCCGCGCAACCATCATGAAGTAATTGTATGTCATGGGTGCACAAGGGGTTACGTTTAAAGGGGCTGTCTCATAAAGGCAACCACTTTTTAACTGGAAGCTGATCGCCACATGTGTGTGTATATATATATATATATATATATATATATATATATATATATAATGCAGCAACAAAGAATAGATAGATACAGGGATATGATTAGAAACCTAATCTCCTACAGTATAAGGCAGTGGTGAAAAATGTCCTGAGTAATGGCATGTACATACAGTATGCATATTTCTCAGACACTCTTGACACTTTCTTAACGCCCTTTAACCTTTGACCTAAACACAAATATTCAATTACTGTCATGAGTTTACATCCCAGAAAGGCTAAATTTACCACCACGACCTAGAGATGTGGGTTTTCAAATCCCAAAAATACTTGAGAATGTTTTATTTAAAGAGTTTTTTTCTAGAACAAGTTCATAACTTAGATGTGATCGATAACAGGTTGATCGTGCCAGAGACACGCAGGACCGGCTGTCACTGAACCCGTCAGTCCGGCTGATCTGACACATTTAGGTCTTAGAGAACTATACAGCTGCTCTGTATACAGAATACAAAGCAGCTGTATCTCAAAAAGTTAAAAAAAAGTATCTAGGAAGTTGCATCAAACACACTGATAGACATTTTTAGTTAAAAAAAATAAACAACAACGATGTCAAAGGTGTACGTAGCCTTTAACCCGTTAATGACCAGCCTATTTTAGCCTTAATGACCAAGCTATTTTTTATGTTTTTCCATCGTCTCATTCATAGAGCTATAACTTTTTTATTTTTGCATCGACATAGCTGTATAGGGTCTTGTATTTCGTGGGACAAGTTGTAATTTTTAATAGCATCATTTTGGGGTACATATAATTTATTGATTAACTTTTTCAGGGGGGGGGTAGCTCAGAGCAGGGAGATTTAGCGGCTCCCTGCTCTATTTCTTTATTCTGATGAAACGTCGTAAAAAAGCCCGTCAGTGGCCGCCGTAAAAACAGCTATGGGCGGTCACTAAGGGGTTAAGCTTGTTGACAAACACACCCCTAACAGCTTGGCTGAGTTCCTCTAATACAATAATCCTTGCAGCAATTTATTTTGCGAGAATTCGTTTTTGGACTTCAGATTAATGTTTAGTGTCTGATGTCAGGAGGTGCCACTCAGATATTCTACATTCCCGAATCCCTAATATTTGTTATTCAGGAGATAAATATAACTAATAACTAAGTAATATAATTTAACAAATTGTGAGAAGGGACTCAAGTTGTGTGTTTTTTTTTATTTTTTTAATGGGAACCTCTATATAGAAGAAGTTTTATATATAAGGTCCATTAGCTTACATAAAATAATGAACAGCACATTAAAAATGTGGGTAAAAATTATATTGTAAGCCCATGCACAAGTCCGTGCACTATTTATGGTCAGTAAATACTGCATGGATGGGCCGCAGAGTGTCATCCGCATTTGCGGACCGTGCTCACAGTAATAAGTATAGGAGCACAGTCCGTAAATGCGAAAAATAGGACATGACCCATTTTTCGTGGCTCATTTCTACGGCCTGGACACACATCCGTAAAAATATACGAGAAGGTGTCTGTGGCCGAGAGAAATCAATGTGTCAGTATTTAATTGCAGATAAAAACTACGGACCTTGGCATGGAACATCACTCTTATTAGTGTTATCAGTGCTCAATGTTACAGATCCCATGACTGCAACTCCTCTGCTCTAGTGTCCTCATGACAACACTTCCTGTCCTGTACTTTGGCCTTGTTTGATATGTCCTAAGGACATTCTGTGGATCCAAAGCCCCATCCACATGAACGGCCACATGCATACACACATAACTTCCAAGATTAAAGGTAGTTCGCAAACTATACAGCTGCTCTGTATACAGAATAAATCGTTAGGGGTCCCACCACTCTGTAGTGAGGAGGGGGTCCCCCCAGCCGCAAGACGGCAACTGGGAGGATTTGAATGGAGCAGCGGTCGCGCACGTGCTCTGCTGCTTCATTCAAAGTCTATGGAATTGACGGAAACAGCTGAGCGCTGTGCTCGGCTGTTTCCGTCAGCCCCATAAACTTTAAATGGAGCTGCACCGCGCATGCTCGGCCTCCGCTCCATCAAAACTCCTCCTAGTTACCGTCTTACGGCTCAGCGGAATGGAAAGGGGGGCCAGCAGTTGGACCTCCACAGATCTAGCATTTATCACAAAACCAGTGGATTTAAGGGAATCGCTGCACAGCTACAAAGAATCTCAGCGCACAAAGAATGCCCTTGGATCAATGCTGATGCATTCTCATATGCAATATAAAATACACGACATATAAAATAAAATGTATAATATATACAGCACTGTGCATGTGATTTACAGTATAACACAATGTATTCCAAATTCCTTACTTTATAATATTAGCCATGGGTCTTATGTGACATATACATCATGCAAAACACATAGTCATATTCCGGGCAGCATGCAGAAGTCACAACTGTACCTATATCTTCCGGCATTCAGATAGACCCCTTGGAGTTGTAATCCCAGTAAGTGCTGGCAGGCTGCTGGATCTGCACTTGCCAATGTTCGGCACCCAGTAAGTACTACAGGGCACTAAACGAGTCACTAGGAAGGTCACTGTGCAGAGACTACTAATGTGACACCGGCTGAGCTGCGGGTTCTTGCCTCTGAACAGATGGTTATTTGACTCCATCATCTCCCACACACAAGGACAGGCTTAGCCAAGTTGTCGGTGCTCACTTCTAAAATTAGTGTCCCTCAGCTTCTGTGAAGACTCCCACACTAACATTTGGGAAATACCTATCCCTACTGACATGTCTGAGAGTTACATACCATGAAGACTAAATATGGGGCCTATAGAAATTTCTAAAGTGCAAAGTTCATGGGCATAACTACCACGGTAGCAGGCATGGCCAGGGGCGTAGCTAAAGGCTCATGGGCCCTGGTGCAAGAATTCAGCATTGGCCCCCCTAACCCTCCAACACCTTCAGACCCCTGCACGTGCCTATGCCCCCCATAGCTGCCCCCACACAGTATAATGCTACCCGTAGCTGCCCTCACACAGTGTAATGCCCCCATACAGTATAATACCCCCATAGCTGCCCCCATACGGTATAATGATCCCCATATCACCCCCCACAGTACAATGCCCCCAATAGCTGCCCCCATATCAGCTCCCCATACAAAATATTGCCCCCAGCCATATCAGCCCCCATACACTATAATGCCCTTCCCATATCAGCCCCCATACAATATAATACCCCCGCCATATCAGCTCCCCATACAGTATAATGCCCACCATATCCGCTCCCCATGCAGTATAATGCACTTCCCATATCAGCCCCATGCAATATAATGCCCCCGCCATATCAGCCCCCATACAGTATAATGCCCTTCCCATATCAGCCCTCTATACAATATAATGCCCCCGCCATATCAGCTCCCCATACAGTATAATGCCCCCGCCATATCAGCTCCCCATACAGTATAATGCCCCCGCCATATCAGCCCCCCATATAGTATAATGCCCTTCCCATATCAGCCCCTATACAGTATAATGCCCCCGCCATATAAGCTCCCCATACAATATAATGCCCCACCACATCAGCTCCCCATACAGTATAATGCCCCCGCCATAGAAGCTCCCCATACAATATAATTCCACCGCCATATCAGCCCCCATACAGTATAATGCCCCCATATGAACTCCCCATACAGTATAATGCCCCCCATATCAGCCCCCCATACAGTAGGTGCATATTAGAAATATAATAAAATTATCTATCCCCGTTACTACGACGGGTGTAGGATCCTTCTCCCCCAATGGTCTGTGCTATAAATGACTCGGCGCAGACTGGCGCGATGACGTCGCTACATCGCGCCTGTCTGCGTTGAGCCACTAATGGCTCACGGCACAGTGAATGCTGGAGCAAGGAGCCGTCAGCTTCTTGCTCCAGCATTGAATTCAATACTGTTGGAACCGATACTGTTGGAACCGAGACAGAGTGGCCGTAATTTAAAGGCACCTGTGAAGGATTTGCCTGACACAGCTTCTGTGTCGACGCCCGTGGTTAATCAGCCTGCATCTGTTCCTATGTCTGCTAGAGTGACTCAATCTGCTACCACTCAGGCTGGTAGGCTGAGGAGTGGGAGAGCCAATCGCAGCCTGGCCAGACGGTTCTAGCTCTCGCCCTTGGTCCACTTATACCTTCATTTGCTGCTTGTCCTTTGCCTGTGATTCTCCTGTTTCCTGGCTCTGCTGTTACTATTGACCTCTGCTTCATATTGACCCTGGATTGACTGACTATTCTCCTGCTCTGCATTTGTTACCACGTACACTCCTGGTTGGACTTCGCTCGTCCACTACTCTGTTGCTCACGGTGTTGCCGTGGGCAACTTCCCCACATTCCTTTGCTTTTGTACTCCCTTGTCTTGTTTGTCTGTCGTGCACATATTGAGCGTAGGGACCGTCACCCAGTTGTACGCCGTCGCCTAGGACAGGCTGTGCAAGTAGGCAGGGACTGAGTGGCGGGTAGATTAGGGCTCACCTGTCTGTCTCCCTATCCTGACATTACAGCTCCCCTCTCCTCTCTCCACCGCAAATACAGACAGTACAATACATATACATTACGGGCCCCCTCTGCAGTTCACCAAGAGTCTTCCAGGATTTTCTGCACCGGCTCTTCCACACTAGCTGGAAGGCTTAGGGGCCCGGTTGCAACTGCGACCCCTATAGCTACGCCACTGTGCATGGCAGCTACTATGGGAACTAAACTTGGAGGTAAGAGCAGCACAGCAGAGCTAGACCTCGCAGGGGTCAATTGGTTGCAAGCCTCCAGGGATCCTACTTGTAAATCCCTCAAACCTACGCAGGGCCGCCATCAGGGGGGTATTAGGGGTACTAGTGTAGGGGGCCCGGCCAAACTTAATTGAAAGGGGGGCCCGGAAACTGCCGCGACTTGCCTTTGGTAGAAAAAAACAGGCCCCTGCAATGGGGCCTGTTCTTTTCACCAAAACAATGTCGTGAGCTGCGGGCCCCCCTCTCGTCAAACACCGCCGTGAGCTGCGGGCCCCCCTATCATCACCACCGCGAAACACCGCTTGCGCGCGCGTGAACGACCGCGCGCGCATGACCGCAAGCGCGCTCCCACGACCAGGCGCGCCGCCGAGAGGGAGGCGGTGCGCCCGCAACACAAGTCCGATCTACGGGGAAGAACAGCAGCGGCGCACAGTTTACTTACCTGCTGGCCCGCCTCCGACTCCGCCTCCTCGTCGTCCTCCGACTCCGCCTCCTCGTCGTCCTCCGACTCCGCCTCCTCGTCCGACTCTGCCTCCTCCAGAGCGTAGCTGCGTAAGGAGAGGGGGAGGAGTCCAGTTCTTGCGCGGCGGCAGGAGTTACACGATCCCCGCCATTTTCTGGAGCCTGGCTGGAGGTGAAGGACTGGACGTCTGGACCGAAGACATCGCCCGAAGAGGACTGGAGTGGGAGCAGCTCTTCTCACACGGTGAGTAAAGTGTCTCAAAGTGCTGATTATGTATGGCCCTGTTCACACAGAGTATTTTGCAGGCCGAAAAAATCTGCCTCAAAATTCCTTAAAGAATTTTGAGGCAGATTTTGACCTGCCCACACTATCTTGCCGCGTTTTTTGCTACGTTTTTTGCTACGTTTTTTGCCCGCTGCGATTGAGGACAGCAGACAAAAAACGCAGCGAAAAATGCATTTTCTGCCTCGCATTGATTTCGATGGGAGGTCAGAGGCAGAACCGCGGCAAGAAAGGACGTGCTGCTTTTCCTTTTTTCCGCGACTGGCTCCCATTGATTTCAGATTAAATCAATGGGAGGCGGTTTTGGAAGTTGTTTGGTGCTGATTCCGACGCAGTGTCCGAGTCAATATCAAGGGCCAAAAACTCTGTGAACTGGGCCTTATTGTTAGGACTTATTCAGACGAACGTGTAATACATCCGTGCAGACTGTCAGTGATTTTCACGCGCCTCGCACGGACCTATGTTACTCTATGGGGCCGTGCAGACTGTCAGTGATTTTCACGCAGCGTGTGTCCGTGTGTCCGCTGCGTAAAACTCACGACATGTCCTATATTTGTGCATTGTTCGCGCATCACGCACCCATTGAAGTCAATGGGTGCGTGAAAATCACGCCCAGCACTTCCGCAGCAGTATAAACTATGAATGAAAACAGAAAAGCACCATGTGCTACAAACAGAGTGTCATAATGATGGCGGCTGCGCGAAAATCACGCGAAAATACATCATACGCTGCTGCCACACGGAGCTGTTATGGACCTTTTGCATGCGCAAAATGCCACGTTTTTGCGCACGCAAAAAGCACACGCTCGTGTAAATCCGGCCTTAGGGTAGGAACACACTAGGCATGAACACCGCGGATTTTATGCAACACATTTTATTGTGGAGAATCCGCAGCGTATTACAGTCGCAGCAGAGTGGATGAGGTTTGAACAAATCTCATCCACACGCTGCAAAAATAATGGACCTGCAGTGTGGCTTTTTAAGCCGCAGAGTGTCAATTTATTCTGTGGAATCGCCGCTCGTCTGTTGCGGAAATGCTGCGGTTCTGCCGCAAAAATCACAAATGAGAAAAAAAAAAGGTACTTTTTTACATTTATAAAAAAGTTTAGACTTACCCCGGCCGTAGTCCTGGTGATGCGATCCTCTATTCTTAGCGCAGCCCGGCCTCCTGTCATGACGTTTCATCCCATGTGACTGCTGCAGCGGTCACATGGTCTACAGCGTCATTCCAGGAGGCGGGGCTACGTTCAGAAGAGAGAGATGCGTCACCTAAACTACGGCCGGGGCAAGTCTAAACTTTTTTTCCCCGCAGGATTCCCGCAGCGGACATGCCTCACGAAACCTGCGCCACTATTTGGTGCGGTTTTGCTGGCAGAATTCCCTGCGGCTACCAGGGCGGATAAGATGTTTAGTTTTACTCAGCATATCCGCCTAGTGTGTCCCTTATGATGTCGCTCCTGGAGCTGCTGCCGGTCTCTAAATAGGCAGTTGGTCCAGTAGAATTTGGAATTATTTTTTTTTGTGAACCAGCTTAAAAAAATACAAAACTTTTGTGTTAGGGCCTGTTCACATCACCGTTCGCTTCCGTATTACACAGCCGCAGCCCGGCTCCCATACATTCATATGTTACAATACTGAGCTGTGCGGCGGCACAACTCAGTATCGAAATGCATGAAACAACGGCATCGAACCGTTTGGGGATGCACAGTATCGAAGTTTCGATGCATCGTGCAGCCCTACTACACACATAGAAGAGGAGAATCCTGCTATCCTATGTCTATATATCTATCTATCTATCTAATATATATATATATATATATATATACACATACATATATATATATAAATAAATAAAAGCTGCAGCAGCATGGAGGTCATTATACAGCAGTAAGGAGAAGTGTAGCTGTGAATCTAGCTGTGGGGTGAGATATAAGACTTAGGGCAGATTCAGACGAACGTTGCGTTTTTGCGCGCGCAAACAACGCAGCGTTTTGCGCGCGCAAAAACCACTTGACAGCTGCGTGTGTCATCCGTGTATGATGCGCGGCTGCGTGATTTTCGTGCAGCCGCCATCATAGAGATGAGGCTAGTCGACGCCCGTCACTGTCCAAGGTGCTGAAAGAGCTAACTGATCGGCAGTAACTCTTTCAGCACCCTCGACAGTGAATGCCGAACACAATATCGAGAATCCTGTTAAAAAAAAGAAAAAGTTCGTACTTACCGAGAACTTCCCTCCTGGCCGTTGCCTTGGTGACGCGTCCTTGGTGACGCGCCTCTCTTGACATCGGGCCCCACCTCCCTGGATGACGCGGCAGTCCATGTGACCGCTGCAGCCTGTGCTTGGCCTGTGATTGGCTGGAGCTGTAACTTGGACTGAATTGTCATCCCGGGAGGTCAAACTGGAGGAAGAAGCCGGGAGTTATCGGTAAGTCAGAACTTCGTTTTTTTTTTACAGGTTCATGTATATTGGGATCGGAAGTCACTGTCCATGGTGCTGAAACAGTTTAACTCTTTCAGCACCCTGGACAGTGACTATCACCTGACGTCGCGTACCGGAAAAATTTTTGCCGGGTTCGGCCAAAACGAGTTTGGCCGAACCCGGTGAAGTTCGGTTCGGTTGTCCGGGTTCGCTCATCTCAAAGACACTCCGTTTGGATGTTTGGAAACAGAAAAGCACGTGGTGTTTTTCTGTTTACATTCATCCTTTTGACAGCTGGTGCGCTGTTTCAGTCGGTTGGCACGGAAGTGCTTCCGTGCGACCTGCGTGGTTTTCACGCACCCATTGACTTCAATGGGTGCGTGATGCGCGAAATACGCGGAGATATTGAACCTGTCGCGTTTTGTACGCAGCGAACAAACGCTGCGCAAAAATCACGCACTGTTTGAACTGCCCCATTGACTTCTATAGGGCTGTGCGTGGCGCGCGAAAAAAACGCGGCCTGCACGCACGAAAATCACGCTCGTGTGAATCCCCCCTTACTATAAAGCTCTAGCAGTGTCTGTGTGTGTCTCTCTCTCTCTCTACTTCTGCTCCCTCCTCCCCATCTCATCTCTATAGACTTCTATGGGCAGCTGCAACCTGATCCTTTAGGCCTAGTTCACACAGTTTTTGCAGGCAGAAAATTATGCCTGGAAAAGTTGGCTCAGTTTTTTTTTAAAGTGGTTTTGCACCACAAGCGTTTTTTCGCCACGCTTTTTGCTGTGATTTTGGCGCATTTTTGGCGTGCTTTTTGGGGATTTTTGTTTACTTCTTTCTAACCAATAGGAGGCGATTTCTGAATTTTTTAGCGCGGTTTCTGACGCAGTTCCCACGTCTAAAACAGCGCCAAAAAACTATGTGTAAACTAGCCCTTAGTGAGCTGATGTTCTGCATTGAGGAGATTGAAAAAGCAGTAAAGTCAGATGAGTGAACAGTTAGGCTGGGTTCACACGACCATGTTACGTCTGTGATGTACGGAACGTATTTCGGCCGGAAGACCCGGACCGAACACAGTGCAGGGAGCCGGGCTCCTAGCATCATAGTGATGTACGACGCTAGGAGTCCCTGCCTCTGCGTGGAACTACTGTCCCGTACTGTAATCATGATTACAGTACGGGACAGTTGTCCTGCAGCGAGGCAGGGACTCCTAGCATCGTACATCACTATGATGATAGGAGCCCGGCTCCCTGCACTGTGTTCGGTCCGGGTCTTCCGGCCGAAATACGTTCCGTACATTACGGACGCAACATGGTCGTGTGAACCCAGCCTTAGGAGAGAGGAAGGGGGTGGATAGTCTCATAAATAGAGAAAGAGGCATTTTTTCCTCTAAGACAAAGTTTCTTATATTCGCTTGTACTATTAATTTATGCAAAGATTACTGAAAAGTTAGAAACCATTTAAAGGAGTCTGAGAGGTGAGTAGAGATAGCATAAAGAGGGAGGCAGTATATAGGGTTAAGCAATATAAAGGAGAGGCTGTATATAAGGGGAGGCAGTATACAGTGGAATGCCAATCATTGAAAGTCCAAGAAATTGAGAAAAAGACGCAGTAGACAGAGCAATGACGTGTCATTACAGACAACCCCTTTAGGGGGGATTCACACGAGCGTGTATTCGGTCCGTGCGGGCCGCGTGGTTTTCACGCGGCACGCATGGACCAATACAAGTCTATGGGGCAGTATAGACAGTCCGTGCTTTTTGCGCAGCGTTTGTCTGCTGCGCAAAAAGCGCGACAGGTTCAATATCTCCGCGTATTTCGCGCATCACGTACCCATTGAAGTCAATGGGTGCGTGAAAACCACGCAGGTTGCACGGAAGCACTTCCGTGCGAACCGACTGAAACAGCGCACCAGCTGTCAAAAGGATGAATGTAAACAGAAAAGCACCACGTGCTTTTCTGTTTCCGAACATCCAAACGGAGTGTCTTTGCGATGAGCGAAGCCGGACAAGCAAACCGAACTTCACCGGGTTCGGCCGAACTCGTTTTGGCCGAACCCGGCAAAAAAATTATCGGTACGCGACGTCAGGAGACAGTCACTGTCCATGGTGCTGAAAGAGTTAAACTGTTTCAGCACCATGGACAGTGACTTCCGATCCCAATATACATGAACCTGTAGGAAAAAAAACGAAGTTCTGACTTACCGATAACTCCTGGCGTCTTCCTCCAGTCTGACCTCCCGGGATGACAATTCAGTCCAAGTGACAACTCCAGCCAATCACAGGCCAAGCACAGGCTACAGCGGTCACATGGACTGGCACGTCATCCAGGGAGGTGGGGCCCGATGTCGAGAGGCGCGTCACCAAGGACGCGTCACCAAGGCAACGGCCGGGAAGTTCTCGGTAAGTACGAACTTTTTCTTTTTTTTCAACAGGTTTTTCGATATTGTGTTTGGCATTCACTGTCGAGGGTGCTGAAAGAGTTAGCTCTTTCAGCACCTTGGACAGTGACGGGCGTCGACTAGCCTCATCTCTATGATGGCGGCTGCGCGAAAATCACGCAGCCGCGCATCATACACGGATGACACACGCAGCTGTCAAATGGTTTTTGCACGCGCAAAACGCCGCGTTGTTTGCGCGCGCAAAAACGCAACGTCCGTCTGTATCTGCCCTTAATATGAGAGCCTCTGCGGTACTTGGCATGTCCAGCCCCTAAGGCCTCATGCACACAACCGTAGCCATGTGCACGCCCGTGATTTTCTAGTCGGCCGGCAGCGGACTCTCAGCCGCAAGCCGCCCGCAAATCGCGGGCCATGCACATGGCCGCGGCCATTATTTTCAATGAGCCCAGACTACAGAAGACGGCCGTAATAAGGCATGTCCGTTCTTTCTGCGGTGCGGGCTCCCGGGCCATGCACGGACCGTAAAAACTACGGTCATGTGCACGGCCCCATAGAAATGAATGGGACCGCAATTCTCCCGTGGATTTTCGGGGGAATTGCGGTCGCAAAAGCACGTTCGTGTGCATGGGGCCTAAAACCCCAGACAAAAAGCTGATTTTGCTGGGGGAAGTTGCGGTCAGCGGCTCATTTTTACTGCAGCGTCTACTACAGGGGAACTGTAGTATTACAGGTGGAGGTTCCCCACTCTGGCTCGTTAGGGGGAAACCCCCTATGATGTTCATATGACGTAGAGATGAGACAACCATTTCAATCATAACCTTTCCATTTCTGAAAATCAATCAATCAATCAGTGGGGCCCTCTTACAAGTATTGCTACGGGGCCCCATGGATAATTCCTGCCCCCGTAATTTCAAGACCTGATGTCTTCCTCTTCCATTAAATCATTACAGATTTTCTATTCAGATGTTGGTAGGTTATGTCTGTTTCTGTGCTCGTCACCCAACTTTTCCAGAAATAGAACTATGAAAACGGGGTCACGGGCTAATTCACAGAGGCAGCTCTCCTCAAACTGCAATAGAGAGGAGGCCCCCTCTATTGAAGTCTGTGATAGTGATGAAAAGAGATTCATTGCGGTACTTGGGGAGCGCTGCCGCTGTGACCCTCGTTCTCCTGATAGGTGAGGATTTTCTCTCAACCATTTATGACATATCCTTTACATGATAGGAATAGCCCTTTAAGTATTTATATATTTTATGGTTATTTTTTTATTTATGGGGAATTTTTTTAATTGGGTTTTAAATGCCTAACTGCGCTCACTGAGGTTTTCCCAGCCAAAAGTGTTAAATGCATTATATCATACACAGAACGAAGCGGTCACCACTTGTGGTGTCAGGGGGATTAGAGACAGATTAATAAAGTTATGCAAGGAAGATATTAAATTAGTGACATACGCTCACACAGATCTTCATTTATCTGCTACAGCCGGAATCTTCATATTAATATTAATGGGATATTCACTGTGGGATCCTCACTGAGATATCTGTTACACTGCAATACAGTGACCAAAATAGATAACTTATAGTCGACCTGACACTATCTGCCCGACTCGTTGGCCAGCCCATAGCGTAGAACCAATAGGCACGATAGGACTTGCAGAAGACAGGCATCAATACGAATACGGTCTCAGGTGCGCGTTCCCCTGGCGGTCAATGGGAAAGTACTTGAAGAGAAAGACGCCAGCAGATTCCATGGGCCTGGTGAGAAAAGAGCACAGGGCTGGATTCGGTGGTCTGTGGGGCTGAAGGTGGGGAAGTGTCTGCGCAGGTTGCTGTTCAGTGGAGGTAAATGCTCGGGGGTGGGCATTTAAATGTTTTGTAGGAGGCCCCACCCTTTCTAGTTACGCCCCTGCCCATCATGATGGAAAATCTCCACCCTCCTCCATTATAAGGATTGTACAGGAATAAACAGACTGGATAACGCCAAATATTCCTGGTTGTTTGGGATAATGCGTTGGTAAATGGCGTTGTTTTAAGTTAGGAAAATGTACCTATAATGTAATTATATTTAATCGAAATAGGTCTAAAAAATGTTAAAGGGTGAGAGCTCTGTTTTCCTGATACAGAGATCCAAATCCCCTGCTCGCCTACAAACAGCAATAGAGTTACATTATTAAATTCTGTCTGCCTGCAGCCACCACTAGGAGGAGATCACTGCATAGGGATTTATACAGAGGATGCAGTGAGCTCCCCCTAGGGGTCACAGAAATAATTTTATCATTTATCTTGGCTACTGATGAAAGGTTCAGACGGGTTTCCAGGTACAAGGAATCCACCACTAAGTTTATAACATTTGCCACCATAGGCAAACAAGCTCATGTAAGCCCTCCGAGGGCAAACTGCTCAAACTGAGATGTGTTGCTGGAAATCTTTTGGCCTCCCGATCAAGGGGCTGTTACTACTGTAGGTGCCATTGTACCCACTCAGTCCCTTTAGCATGGCATGCCTAAAAACAGAGATTCAGGTGACAGATACTCTGTAATATCACACAGTAGAAAATTCCTTCATGTCGGTCACAGACCTATCCTGAAAATGTGCAACGTAGAAAAGCGCATTGTCCAGCAAGGAAATCCATCCATCTGTAGACATACTGAATTTCTTAGTAGGAATTATGAGCGTTCACTTCAAAGGGCAACTACAACAAAAAGACCGGGGAAAGGACAACCGTCACCCTGACGAGAGCCGTAAAGTAACAGGACAAAAGCCTTTTTCTCATTCATTTTGTGGCCCAGGTAAACAGTTTATTGAGCTGCTGTGTTTTACATTGTGTGTCACTCGTGTGCGGACGTCTCTGCCAGGACTGCGGTGATGTAGAAGACCAACTAAACGAAACACTGCACCTATTATTCCACAACAATGCCTTTCAGCACCGGGTCATGGGTTTGCTATCATGCAGTACATTGCTATGACAATAAAATTTGCCCCCTTCTAGATGTCCCCAATTATTGCATTTATGTCACACCGGATGGTTTCTGATCTATAAATATAATATTAGATAAAGTGGACCTGTTGTTGAAGTATTACTGAATGGGGAAAGTTATCCGGCACCTCAGGGCTGCACCTAGGAGGTCCCTAGTGTCTGCAAAACCCCCTTTGAGAAGTTCAAGGGAAAAAAAATACAGTTAAAGGCTGTAATTCATTCTGCCGCCACTAGGGGGAACACACTGCTTATGAACTTATTATTGATTTAAATGAGAGCTGTAAAAATCTCAATGCAGTGAGCTCCCCCTAGTGGCGTCTGCAGGAAGGCAGAATTTTATCTTGTTATATTATGGATGTGAGAAGGAAACCAGTCTGCGCTGTGGACCCAAACGCACTTGGAAACCCCCTTTAAAAAATGTCTTCATTTGCGCTTGGACCCATACCATCCATTTTTGGGAAAGAATTGGAATTAGACAAACTGGCTGGATTAGGGAATTAGGCCCAATAAGTCAGGTGAAATGGGTGAATATGTATAAGGCTTGATTCACACGAAAAACTTCAGTTTTGCACGTCCGTGTCGCACACGTTTTCACGGATCTCTCATAGTCTTGAGTTTATTGAGGGATCTGTGAAAATGGACGAAAATAGGACATGTCCTATTTTTTCACGGGCCCTTCACACGGTTCAAAAGACCGTGTGAACGGCCCCATTAAAATACATGCGTCTGTATGACTACCATCACATGGATGTATACTACTGTCGTCTGAATAAGCCCTAAGAATGCGAAGGAGACTTGTGCAAATCATTTTATGGTCCGGTTCAATATTACGTATCGTTTGTACTTTACTCCTTCTTTACTTCATAAAATGGGCTTAATTGAGGAGACAAAATGCCATAGATGCCAATATCCGGTAGCGGAATTTCGCATATTGTATGGGAATGCCCTGCTATTGATTCATACTGGTTGTTGATATTTAAAGAAGTGGCATCTAAGCCGGATCGGGAGATCCTGAAATCTGCTCAGTTGGCACTTCTGAATTACACCGAAGAATTGGTAATGGTGAAGTTTTCGCAAATACAAATACGTCTCGTCTTGAGAGTTTTATTGCTCGCTAAATTTGTTATTTTTAGGAAATGGATGGCAGAGTCTCCCCCCTCTTTTCAGAATTGGAGAAATATTGTTTGCAAAATTAAAAGTGTATAAGAAAATAAGTGCTAAAAATCTAAACCAGCTACATAAGTGGGAGGAGCTTTGGGGTAACTGGAATTGATTAATTCCCCCTCCCTGCCCCCTCCCCCTTTCTTTTTCTCTTGGATCTGGAGGGTGGGGGGGGGGGGGGTTGGAAATTTGTAGGGTATTGTGTGTAGTGTTATTTTGTATTACTTTTTTTTTTTGTGCTTGTACCTTATAATTAATTGAATAAAATAAAATGTATTATTAAAAAAAAGTAACTGCCCCAACCAAATTAATTGGTAGATAGTGAGTTAAACATAGCGAACCTGCATATTCTCAAAACACAGCCACCAAGGCAATCAAGTGATCATTGCTGGTCCTTAGAATATACCATAAATGTCCGAGAAGTCTCACCTCTACCTTTTGGGAGAAAGTGGTCCACCTATTGGCGCAGTAGGCCTTGGCCACAGGAGTCTACGGGAGTTACAGAAACAGCTAAGCCAGCATGTTCTCCCAAAAGGTCATACCTATTATTGTCACACCTATTCCCCTTCCTCAATACAATTCATGTTGTTTAACCCCCAAGCCTTTTTTGTGCTATATTTCATTTATGTAGCACATTGCCCAACATTTATCAAAAGTGGCGTCACTGCAGCCAATAAGTTAAAGCTCAGCTAATTCATTGACATGTTGTGACTGCACGTTCCGACTATGATAAATCTGGCAAAAACTCCATCACTGTTATTAACCTTCACATTGGCTAAAATAACGGCATTTCTTCTACGCCAGGGTTTGTGAGGAATAGAGAGTTTAGTCTTCCTACCGCGTGGTGGCATAATTTACATAGCCACGTTTTGTTTTTTTCTAGATACTTTTCAAAACTGTTGATAAAGGTGCAGAATGTGCCTAAAATACATAATAAACGCGCACTGAATTTTTTCATGCAAATTTCACTAGAAATCTGGCACATTTTCGTAACTAAAATCCCCAACTGTATGGAGTAAAATCTGCCAAAATCTATACAAGAGTAGCCTATGGGTGGTGTCAGAAGTAGTGTAGAAGCAAATCTATAACTGGCTATACATTCACCCTTTATTCAGTCTCACACAACAATTGCATAGAATTGGTTCCTGCAGCGCAGCTGTATCTAGTGCTGAAACCTGTATCCAGCAGGTCAGCGGCACTGACGGATTCAGTGTCAATGGGATCGAGCTCTTACCGAACACGTCTAAGTTCATAACGTATCATAGCGTATCAGAAACACTCAGGATCCGCTGTCACCGAACCTGTCAGTGCCGATGACCTGACGGATTCAGGTGTCAGCGCAAGGTACAGCTGCTCTGTATACAGTATACAAAGCAGCTGTATCTGAAAAAGTAAAAATACATTTTAATGAAAAGTAATTAGAAAGTTGCACCAAACACACTCATACTGAAAAAAAAAAAAAAAGTTGACATAGCCTTTAAAAAGGGGGTCCAAGGATGGGGAGATATTTAACTAACTAACCATGTCTGGAAATCTGTGAAGCTCCCTCTCCTCTACCTATGTAGAGGCCCACCAGAGTGCCAGAAGATCCGTCACTGGGACCAGACTCTGATACAATAATTGGCCCCAGTGGTCCAGCAGAAAACCATTTTAATTTGAAGTCAACATTGGTGCCAATTACTTGTCACGAGGGTCTAATTTTTGATTCACAAATAACTTTTCTGTCCTTATTGTCCTATGTGTGTAATGATAAGGCCTCATGCACACTTCCGTCACCGTTTTAGCGGCCGTTTTTGATGGATCCGTGTGTCCGTTTTTGTTTCCGTGTGCACTCCGTTTCCGTTCCGTGTTTCCGTTTAAAAAACGGATGTGAACTTCATTTGAACCTGTCACATGTCCCAGGAAACACCCATAGAAAGGTTACAAGAAGTTTTTGGTGCTGTTTTCTGCAGCTTTCAGAGCATAGAGAACAGTTTGAGATTACTCTGCTTGGCTTACTTTGGATTTACGGGTCGTAATTACGACCCGAAATAGTGGGCCCATAGACTTCTGTTAGCCACGGGTACCTTCCCGTTTTCTCACGGGAAGGTGCCCGAGCCGTTAAAAAGCTAGAACATGTTCTATTTTTTTATTTTACGGGCCGTGCGCCTATACTTTATAATGGGAGCACGGCTCGGAAAAACGACCGGCTGCCCGTTGCCGGCCGTGCTCATCTCCTGAAATACTCTGTGCTGCCTTAAACTCTGTGGACAGGTCAGGATCCGGTTTCTTTTAAATGCTGCTGGGGAACCCGCTCGATCCACGATATAAGGCTGCGCTACAGTGCAGCATTTAAAAGAAACAGGATCCTGACCTGTCCACAGAGTTTAAGGCAGCACAGAGTATTTCAGGAGAGGAGCGTGTGATTGGCTGCAGAGGCCGCGGCAGCCTGTGATTGGCTGCAGAGGCCGCGGCAGCCTGTGATTGGCTGCAGAGGCCGCGGCAGCCTGTGATTGGCTGCAGAGGCGGTCACGTGACGAGCGTGACCGCCACTACAGCCTGTGATTGGCTGCAGCGAGCGGTGACATGGATGAAACGTCATCGCTGGAGGCCGGACAGGAGGAATGTAAGTATGAACGTATTTATATATTTTTTTTATTACATTAAAATTTTATTTTCCGCGCGCCGAGCATGGTACTGTCAAGGTTGCTGAAAGAGTTAGTGCAGCCCATTAACTCTATCAGCACCCTGGACAGTACCATGCTCGGCGCACGGAAATTACAGGTTCGGTCAGAACTAGTTCGGTCCGAATCGAACTTTTTCGTGAAATT
Organism: Rhinoderma darwinii; assembly: GCF_050947455.1. Taxonomy (NCBI): domain Eukaryota; kingdom Metazoa; phylum Chordata; class Amphibia; order Anura; family Rhinodermatidae; genus Rhinoderma; species Rhinoderma darwinii. Next base: position 37,287,673 of record NC_134687.1, on the reverse strand, counting down.
CGGCGAACTAGCCGAACCAAACTTTTCATACGTTCGCTCATCTCTACTAGAAATAATACAGAATACAACTGTGCAAGGTCTACGCTACCCTCTGACACACTTGAAACTGCGCAAAGTCTATACCGGTCAGAATTTTGGGATTGCAAAGCACATGTTATAAGACAGCAGGTCAATGCGAAAATAACATTACTGCGGGTGTGTAAAGTTTACCTACTGAGAATTACATACAATGGAACAAAAGGAAAGCATGCTCAGAAAACAAGCAGTGCAATGTGTGCATTTACTTACTTATCATGTGACGCTGGGCACTAGTTCCCTTCTGCCATCTGCGTGTCAAAAGCTCCTCCCACGCGGCGTCCTTTTTATAACGGTCGTGGTAGCATTCTGTGCGCGTATCCCACAGTTCTGGGTGATCCTGCACCAATTCTATCATTCTTTCCACATCCATCTTCAGAACTGACTGGCTACTGTAGACTATGAGTCTGTGAACTTTGTCCCACCCAGCCGTTGCTATGGCAACGGATCAGTCAAAAACGGACAGCACCCGGAAGCCTTCAGTGTGCCATCCGTTTTTTTCACTGACCCATTGACTTCTATGGGCCACACGGTCACTGAATCACTGAGCAAAGTAGGACATGCTCTACTTTGCACGGAACGGAACAACGGATCCGTTTAAATAACGGAAGTGTGCATGGGGCCATTGCAATGAATGGGTTCAGGGTGCTATCAGTGACAAAAACGGATAGCACCCTGAAGGAAAAAACTGAAGTGTGCATGAGGCCTCACAGAAAGGTTTACGATGCAATTAAAAGTGGATGTGCTTATGTTCTGAACGGTGGGATTTTTTTCCTTTGGTTGGCCTCAGGAACCCCAGTCCGACACTGTGTAAGAGTAGACTGGAGTATGAAAGGCAAGAACCTCAAATTTGGACAATGAGATGTGAGACAATTTGTGGCCTTCAACAAGATAATTCTCCACTATATGGACATATTTATGGCTTCACGGTTCTCTGCTCTTGTGTCATTTGGTCTTTTATAATTGATGGTCACATTCTATAAAGGTCAATTTTAGGAGCATCTCAATGGGACGAGTGCAGTATACTCATATGTATGATATGTGTGTCTGTGTTGTGTGATCACAAGCATGTAGGTCAATTAAGTTAAAGTAATTGGAAGGCGAGATCTGTACTACACAACCAGAATACGAGGATTTCACAAGACCGAACCAAGAAATGGAATTTTTTATTTATGCTGCTACCCATTTACAAAAGCCGATGTTGTTTGTTTTTTTCCAGGCATCTTATTGTCAGATTCTTTCTTTTTTCATCTCGTTCATAAGACTATAATTATGTTCATTAGAATGTACAACTCAATCTCTGTAACTCCGGCTGGCCCAGCAAAACATATTACATGGGCCATTGGTTACTGAAGGCTTGCTGTGCCTGGAATCTTAAAAAAAGATTTCCAAGAAACAGCCAGGTACATAGCAGAAATACAAGGAATGTCCAGACTTGAACAGCATTTAGTTGTTTTTTAAAAAAATCTAAATAGATTTAAAAAAAGATTTGCTCATTAATTTCTTAATTTATCTTTATAGTGATTGGAACTTTTTCTGATACAGATCTCCAAATCCTCTGCATGCACATGATAATATACTAGCTGTCCACAACCACCACTAGGGGGAGCTTACTGCATACTGTTTTATTATTAACTAGTTGACGACTAATGACGAGTATGCTGATACACAGCCGTAGAGATCAAATCAGAGAAACCTCTGATCTCCACCGTTAACCTTTGTGATCAACGGGTGAGGTGGGGGCCCCCCTTTGATCACGTCACAGGGTATCCCTGTGTCGCAATCGAGGCCCATAGATTTTATGGTCAGACAGTCCAGGGTTTAATAAAAGACCCCAGGGCTGTCTGACTATACTTCCTGTTAGGTATGCCCTAACAACTGCCTGTGTACTATAATGTAATGGCATAAAAGATGTAAATAAAATACACACAAACTTTATTAAATATAGGTCCCAAAACATAAAATAATATACACATATTAGCTAACGTCACCACTGCAACAACCTGAACAATAAATTCATAGAATCATTTATGACGCTTGTTGTAAGCTGTAAAAAGAAAGAAGAGAAAAACTGCAGCTAAACTGCATTTTTACCAAAATGAAAATTAAGATAAATTAAAGGCTAATGTATATGTTCCAAAAAATGACACCTGAATAAAGTACAACTCGTCCCGCAAAAATACAAAGCCTCATAAGACTAGGTTGGACAAAAAACTAAAAAGGATGCATTGAGGAAAAATCTAAAAATAGTCCCAAGGGCAAAATTGTCCCAGTCCTTAAAGGGTAACTAAACTTTCAGAAAAATTCGGACATGTCATAGCGACATGTCAGAAGTTTTGATCGGTGGGGGTCCGAACACTGAGACCCCCACCCATTACTAAAACAAAGCGGCAGAATTGCTCGGATGGGCACTGTGCCGCTTAGCTTCTGATCGCCTATTCTCGGAAAGCCGAGCAGTTGGTGTACGGACTCATAGACTTTCTATTGAGCCAGTACACCACTCTTGGTCAAAAAGTAAAACACGCCCAGTTGTCAATTAAGAAACTCATCAGCAAAAAGCTAAAATAGGTCATAACTCCGTCAAAATGATCGTTTTTCTAAATATAAAACACTGCTGTAATCTACATTACAGCGCCGATCACATCATGTGCAATATAGGCCACTTATAATGTGGTGACAGAGGATCTTTAAATGGGGATGAGATGCAATAACCGACGCAGCCCATGGGAAAGAGTGGCGCTATTTCTAGAAAAAAAGCAGACCCCTGTTTCTAATGCTGGACAACTCCTTTAAATATTTCCTTTTATTTTATTTTTTTTCCAGCTGTCCATAAAGGCAAATTGAGAAATTATCCAAAATGTCAAATGTGTAAAGGGCAAGCCTTTGTGACAAATTACTCCTGCAAAACAAGCTCGTCTCCTAAAATCGGATTATGTCTTTTGTCAGCTCACAGTGCGGCAGGATAATACAGCGCATGCCAGGAAATGGCCATCAGGGATTCCATGGGAGACGAGCAAATCTTTTCAAGTACAATTCAGGAAATGCTTCTATGTATTTGTAAACTCTTTCCAAGTGTTCACTTAGAGGAAAATAGCCGCTGAGAAGGTTATAGTGAGAATGGCCTAGAAACAACCAGCATTTTATGATCAATCTACAGATAGATGCACTGTATGGACATAAGTATTGGGACACCTGCACATTATACCTGCGGGGGCTTTTATGGCATCACATTCTAAATCCATAGGCATTAAGGAGTTGGTTCCTTCTTTTGCCATTATAACAGCCCACACTATTCTGGGAAGGCTTTCTACAAGATTTTGGAGGGTGTCTGTGGAAATTTCTGCCCATTCATCCAGAAGAGCATTTGTGAGGTCAGACACTGATGTTGGAGGAAAGGTCCTGGCTCACAATCTCTGCTCTAGTTCATCCCAAAGGTGCTGGATGGGAAAGATCGATAGATAGGCTAAAATGGTTTTCCACTTTGGAAAACACTTGTGTTAGACGGGTCCCTCGCTGATAAGCTGATCATAGGATGTCTAACTGCCGGGACCCCCAACGTTCAGCTGTAATCTGTGGGGGAATCTGTCAGGAAGTGTTTAATTTCACCGCAGCACCCCCACAGGGGTAATTAAGTATTACATAGTATTTATGGAAATTAATGGTCTGTCTCTAATTTATGGACTTGTTAAGCCCTCCAGAGGAAGAGATGCTCTTTGTAGCTACTCTCTGCTCTGGCTGATAGATGAGGGTCCCAACCCCCCTCCTCCCCGCTCTATACTTACTCAGAATTCCCTAATAGGGTATTTGAAGATCGGTTTTTAACTCCTTTAAACATGAAGAAAGCAAATCTTAAGAAAGTCAGTTAGCTTTAAAATTAATGGTGAAGATATGGAGATGGTTGAAGTATTAGAAACATTTTCATCCTTGTATCAATCGTGGAATTAAAGGTCCTATTACTCGGGCAAATGATCGGGCAAACGAGCGTTCATATGAGTGCTTGTTCCCGATCATTGCCCTGTGAAAACAGGGCAGTGATCAGCCGATGAGCGAGCAAAAGCTCATTCATCGGCTGATCTGCTCGTCTATGCAGCACAAAATATTATCGATGTCTTCAGCACATCTCCCTGTAAAAAGGAGGGAGATGCGCTGCCGACATGAGGGAGCTGTATGGGGATAAACTATCGTAGTAATGATCGCTCGTCCCTATACATAACCGCTCATTCAAAACGAGCGCCTATCAATGAGCTCCTTCGTTGATCAGTGCTTGTTTTCATAGGCCATATCGGGCTGTGTCATAGGACCTTAAAAATCAGAATTGTTCAGAATTTGCTGTGGCTCTGATAAAGTTTGACAATAAAATGAGCGGTGGGTGCAGAAGAAATATTGACACCTTCTTAACTTTGGTGTTGGAGAAGACATATAATATGGAGAGAATATTATGGTAGGAAAATCTAGAAATAGATCATTGACCAAATAAAACCAGACCTTCCACAAGTGGAACTGAAGATTTATCCTATTCTGGAAATTTTCTGAGAAGACTTGATTCATTGGGAAAGAGAAATATTATTATAAGTAAAGATAACCTTAGGCTCCTGGGCCTCAATGCAAAATCTGTAGCTTGGTCCCCCAAATGACCATGTGTCATTTATAATACTGGTTGTTTCTTATGTGGCAGAGATGCCTTTGGGACCCCTCTGGCCCCAGGGACCTATAGCTGCACCCCTGATGGGATGAGTTGAAGGAAAACGGGGAAGAGGCCGACCATGCTCAAGGTTGATGCCTCCAGTCAGAGAAGTCGTGAACACGAGTTCACAGTTGGACGGCACATCTGCTCTGCTTTACTCTATCATTTATTTTGTGATTCATTATTCACTCAGGAATATTATTAAAAGATTCCGAATCTCACCGAGTGCCAGGGTAGGATATCCTGTCAGGAAAGACTTGGTCCCTGCTGTGTGTATTTTGGAGGTTTGATAAGAGGGCTGAAAAATTTAGGAACATTGTAATACACTTGGGATTTTCACAGAAGATAATATTGTTTCAGAGAAAAATAACAGTGCTAACAAAAACTTGTGGATCTCATGTCTGGGAAGCCCGGGGAAAATGGGAGGAAAGCCTGAGAGCGGGTGTAGATGTCAAGTAACTGCTATCAAAAAGACACAGAAAAACAACACCATCATAGAGACTAATAAAAGACAAGACTAAAAACAAAATCCAGACAAAACTATTCCCTGATACATAATTAACTGTAGAATTATTAGCACCCTTCATGCAAATGAGCTAAAATCAATACATTAAATAAACCAAGGGCGTTAAAGGGGTATCTGGGACCCACCTCTATCTCTAGAGCATGGGTTGCCCAACCCTATCCCCACTAGGTGAGGCGGCCGCTATTTGCCACATCCTGGATTGGAGTCAGTGGCAAGGTGGCTGGTAAGTACGTAAATGGGACCTACTGAAAGAGAGTAGCACAGCAAACTACGCTGTTTCCAGATCTCGGGAGTTATCGAAACAGCACGACTCGCTGCACTCCGATTTTTCCGAAACTCCTGTTTACTTCTATGGGAATTACAGAAACATCGTAGCTAAGCGAGCTCAGCTGTTTCCGTAATCCTGACCACCTTGCAATTCTATTTAAAAAATAATTAGTATGATTATATTAAATAATGGAAATAATCTTATAAATTGATACTTCCCAGAATACAAAAATATACCATAGAACCCTAATGACTGCAATGCTATAACCAGTAGGTCTATCGGGACTTTCAAGTACTAACTGTTATGGGAGTTATCTACAGGTTACGTTATCTCTAAGTGACCTACTACATGGACACTAATAATAATGATATCCCTGGGGACAGACATCTGACCTTGCAAATCACTGAACTCAATCTTCAATATACTGTATCTCCTTTATAGGATGGGAAAACACAATTATTGCCTTGTATAAGGTTCCAGATAGAGAAGACCCTGCGGCTGATCTTATTATATGTGCATATGTACAGAATAGCTGGGACAACAGTAAAGTTTCTCCATTCTTTGAGATATGCCCCTTTTATGGCATTTTTCTGAAGAAATGAAGACCACCTGCTGTTGTGTAATCATGGTTTATTATACTAAAACAATCAGCCAACATGAAGACATTTGAAACTGCACCCCAAGATACAGTAGATCAGACTTGTATATAATTGTGATGGACTTTTGAACCCCCAACCTTAAAATACTGCTTTTATGCATTGATGTACGATGACATTTATTTATGCGCAACCCTTATTAAAGGAAATGTGTCATCAGAAAATAACCTACTGAAGAATCATGTTTTTATATTAAACATATTTTTTAAGAATTTTTGGTAATTTTTTTTGTATTTTCTATGTCATTATCTATATTAAAAAAAAAAAAAACATAAAATCTTGCAGTTTTCACTCTGGCCACTGAGCCTCACAATAGACTGACACTTCCTGTTCTGTAGAGATCACTTCTCAGCAGTGATTTAATTATCACCACAGGCAGGATTACAATGACAGGTAACACCTCTATATAGATAACACAGGATCTACCATTGACAATAGGTGATGGACACAGCTCCCCTCCTCCCCCTCCCATACAATGACCTCTGCACAGGTCACAGAGCATGCCTAGAAAACTCACTCATACAAGTCAATCGGTCCATATCGCTGCTGTAAGGCATATCTCTAAATGCAGTTAACAGCAGCTCAGGCAAGATGGCAGCCCCCATAATCATGTACAAAAAAATAGAATAACAAAATCTGTCTAATCATTTATTTTTCTCAGCGTACAAAAATTGGCCGCAAATTGAACAGCCAAACGCTAAGGCCAGGGCTACACTGAGGCTTTTTGAGGTGATACTGATGGATTTCAACTATTGAGCTACAACTGCAGTCCAAATGAATACAAGATTTAGACAGTATAAACTTAGGGTCACAAGGCCTGTGTGAACCCAATTTTTCACCAATGGATTTGATGTAGGGCTAAACCGGGGAGTGGAGTCTAACGGGACCCCTGGTCGTCACCCTTTAACCCCTATACAGGGATGTGGACTTCACTGCAGGGGAACCTCAGGTCACTACCCCCAGTGTGGTCTCCCTTGGTGACGGCCAACGTAAACAGGCATAATACAAAATCAATAGACAGTATGCGGGGTCAGGTATAGCAAAGATCAGGGCAGGTGGCAAACGAGCACTGACGGATGGTCGAGAAAAAGGTCACTGCAGGTGGCAGAGGTTCGTTACGGGTCACTAGCAAGAGATCAGGCAAGGATATTCAAAGGGAACAGGCAGAGGTAAATCACAAGAAAACCAACAAAGTAATGGGGGAGAGGAGCGGTGCCAGTCAGAAGCCAGAAGACGCCAGGACCTTGTAAGTATATGGCAGTGGCGGGGGGTGGCAACCATTGTATATATTTACAGCACAATTACAGTTACTGAAGGTTACATTAGCTATGCAGAAGAGTAAGTGAACATTTTATCCCGTGAAATTAGCCAGCTTCCATTAGATCAACAAGATCAATATTGTTTCAAGGAAGATCTCTCACTACATTTCCGAGAATGCAGAACTACTATGGTATATATTCAACTACAGTCATGATATATATTGGAATTTTCTTACAACACATCCATTTGTTGTAATGATCACAATAACCCTAGTGTCTGTGACATATTTTGAAAATTTCGCTCAAAATGTCATCATTTTGTCCCAATCTAATCTAGGTGGGAAATCTGTAACACCGGTCCAACGTGTCCGCACTTGTACATTGTTTTGGACAAATAGTTTTCATAATTAAAAGAGGTGTAATTATAAATACTAAAAACTGCCGGATCAACCCTGGTACGGCCAACAGCTATATCCCCTGACCCCTCCTTAAATATGCATGCTCGGGCATATGTTTATTGAAATGGGGAGAGAGGAATAAGCTGCTGCCAGACACCTCTGGCAGTAACTTATCTTCAGTAGGCACAAAGGATCGGGCATGTTGAAAGCCAACATGCCCGATCCCCCTTTTCACCTCTTCCATTGAAAGTTGAAATGCCCCCACACACATAAAATAGTCAGTTGAGTCCGCTGAAAAAGTCCGGCTTGGACAAATTTTATCTTATGTGTATGGCCAGTTTTTGATACTGGTGCAAAACCTACACTAGGACCCACCTACTAATGATGATGACATCACAGGTATAGGGTTTATGTAAAACTCAATTATAACTAACACTTACATGTACTACTGGATGGGCCCCTGTTATTGTGCCCCCACGTTATACTATTAGTAGTGCCAACCTTCATATCGCTATATTTGTGTTATATGCAGATTAAGACTATGGGTCAGATTTAGCAATGTATTTATACCAGTTTTCTAGGGTAAATACATTGAAAAATAAGGCGTTGGAGCCAAAAGCCATATTTATGAAGCCTCTGCGCCACTTTTTCCAACACATAAAAATATGTTGAGAACAGTGAGTAATGCTTTATAGATGTGCCGTGCGTGACTCATTTAATCAAAGATTTTGTGTCAGAAAAAATGTCAGGTAGAAATTGTCATTGTTTTAAGACACTGAATGATTCATCAAGAGGGCACGCGCCCTGGTCATGAATATGTGGCATGCTGCATTGTGTAAGCCACGAGTACACCGGGGCAATTTTATTATTACGGTCTTAAATTTAGACAGCATAAAAACTAGATTAGACAGACAGAAACTAAGAAAATGGCGCATGTCGTTAATAAATCTGGCGCATTTTTCAATTTATCTTAGCCCCGCCCCCTCTTCTAGGCACTTTCAAATCTGCCTAGTGAGGTTCAAAAAGTGTCTAAAGCCCATAATAAACCTGACGCATGTACACCAGTTTTTGGTACAGTTTGAGCCGGAATTCGGGCACATTTTGCCTATTAAATTTATAAATTATTAATAATAATTTTCCCCGAATGTATTAAGCAAGAAGAACATTGCCAGTCCCAACTCATTTTCTGTTCTTGGTAAATATGATATCGCAAATAAAATAAGTGACATAAAAAAGAACATAAAATTGAAAATAACAAAGTACTGTAATTTAGTCATCTCCTGCATCGCTGAACATGTTCTACCAAAATGAAAACATTTGGATATTACGTTGTGGATTAAAATGAAATGTTATGTAAAATGAAATGAAAATGTCACTGTTACTATAAGTGACTTAGTTAAACAACTATATACAGCAAGATTTTGCTGTAGAAACGATAGAAATCAAAGGTGCACAAAATACTTAAAGGGGTTGTCCACTCTGGACAATCCCTTTTTGTTAGCGGAGGTCCTGCTCTGACATTGAGCTGATTACAGGATGTCCCGTTGCTGGGTCCACCAGTGATGTACTGTGAAAAACAAGTGTTTAATTTCCCTGCAGCGCCACCACAGGGAAAATGAAGCATTACACAGTATAAATTGAAATCAATGTTCCAAGACCTCCAGAGGAGTGGACCACCATCAATTAAATCAGAATTCCCTAAGAGGTTATTGGAAAATGGGTTTTCTAAACCAGACAACTCCTTCAAGAAGCCAGTATACTTTTTTGAGTGACCAGCCAATACTGTTATACTGTAGATATATAGTAGTTCAGAAAATCAAATGTTAGGCAAATGAATACTAATACTATGTGTATGTAATTGCTGCCGTTAGAATCATGCTCTAAATGCTTAAAGGGGTTGTCTACTTTGGACCATCCCTTTCTATTAGATAGACACCCTGAAAATAAGCTGAGCACAGAGTGTCCTGCAGCTGGGACCTCCAGAGATCAGCTGGATTCTGTAAGGGAACCAGACCGCAAGTGTTCAATCTCCCTGCAGCGCCACCACAGGAGAAATTAAGTATTACATAATTCCCATCGAAATTAATGAACTGCCAGAGCAAGAGACGCTTTTTGGCTAATCGATGAAAGATCTGAATAAGGTACCCTCCTCTGTATTTTCTAAACTGGTTGGGGAAAGTGTCGGTCACACCACCGTTCTCTACTAGAAGATGAACAAGCCTTGGGCCATTCTTCCCCAGTATGGAAGGGTTGTAAGTGTGTGTGAATCAGTACCAGTAAGGGGCCTTGTCAGTACCAGTTAGGGCACCTTCTCTATTCTACGCACAACCCTGGCTTAAATTGTTCCGGCAGCCACATGTTCTCAATGGAATAGGGAGAAAAACAACAAAAACTTAGGTCTGGTCTTAGAGCTGAGTTTTTATAAACCTCAACTTTCAATCGATTACCATTTGTGCAACAAAGTTCGTCTTTGATCAAAACCCCCAAATAACTATGTGAGCTTCAAAGCCATCATAGACCTCTGATCATAGGCATTTATTATAGACTAAGAATCTCTAATCTGTCAGACAATCATAGGGCTATGGGGGCAACGCAACAGATCAAAACTATGTGGCCTCTGTACTGGCAGTGATCAAAGATACTTGTACAATGTGTATAAGGGTTTTCATTTTTTTACAGGAAAACATCTGGTTTAGTAAATATACATTCAGTTTTAACCAAAATGAAAGACAACTTTTTGATTATTTTTTTTTACAGAAAACATACTCAGCCCACCCCACAGATGAGTAGTCTAAATTAGATGTCGCTACCACTATTATTAGCCAAGAGATCATCTGGCTTTTGAAATATTTACCCCTCTAGCAATTGAAAGCTTGACAACAAAATTCCCGTCATTGTACAGTATGCTCCCAGAACCTGATTCTACCCATCAAAAATGACAGCAGCAGGAATATAACAGCTCTGTGCTAATGTATGCACTGATTCACACTGTACTCCACGGAGGAGACAAGTACAATGACAGCGATTCACACCTGAAATAATTCTGTGAAATAACTCATTCTTCTTCCCAATTACAAACTGCATCACCTTCTAACTCCACGCCAATGATGCTGAATTTGCAATATTAGAGATTATATATAGCCTGATGGGAAGATTTACACTGAAGAATCACCAAGGAAGCCAATTCGGCTTCCAGCCGATGACTGACATTGTCACCAGTCTATGTATGAGCAGGGAGCTTTTAAAGGAGCGGAGACCCCAAACTACAGGGTCCCCAGACATGGTTCTCTCAATGTTCTATTGTAGATAGACAGAGTAAAAGGAGGGCATGCCATAGAAAGTCAACATATGCTTTCTCAATTATTATTTTTTACGTGCTAATAAATTAAATGGAACAAATATTTAATATATAGATATATATAATATATAGTATATTAAAAACCAGTATATAAAATTTATTTTTGGTTAACTTGCCTCCAATAAATGAATGACGACAACCAGAAAAAAGCGTCACCCTCCCTCCAAACTATAAATTTTGCTTTGAACATTGTTAAACAGACATAGGGAGGAAATACATTAAGACTGGCGTTTCAGATCTGGCGACCGCAGAGCCTGGGAAACTGGCAGTCGCCAAAATGTTATATATGGCGGGCAAACTTATATATATATATATTGGATAAATGAGTTGAATCCTTTGCGACTAGAATTTATCAATAAAGTTAATTGGCTTCTCAACCTGGAGAAGGGCGTATATAGAAAGAGAGGGCGTTGTCCAAATTGGAAAAGATATTGGTCCCCTGGATGGGTACGGGCCTCTTGTGAGGGACAGCCTGGCTATGATTAGGTGATTGTGGGCTCGGTGGTCGTGGGATCCTCATATAGAATACATTAAGTCAGCTTCTCCTGTCCACACACACTGATATACAGATATTCCTGTATACTTGTTCATATAGAGATAGCTGTCAATCAATGTGTACTAGTGGGGGCAGCGGACTCACAGGCTTTCTCCATAAGCTACAAACGATGTAAAATTATATATTGGCGCGCTCAGTGTCCCCCCTATATACCATGCTTCCCTCAGATAATGAAACATAGGATGCCAAGTCTGCTTTAATGGTGATTGGTGGGGGGTGCATGGTCGCTGCTTACAACCAATTATATGATGTCCTAGGACACACTATTTGGAGATTGCTGGTGCTTAGGAAAGCAATGTTTTTGGAGGAGAAAAATAGTCCTAGAAAATACAGGCTACATTTATGTTAGTCTATATTCTTTGAATAGAACGAGCAGAGTTCTCAGTTCACAGAATACAGGCTACTACAAATAGCACCGATGCTCTGCTGATGGCACCTGTATTACAAGGTCTGAAATGCACTGATCTTCACAAAGAAAAAAAAAGTCAGGCCATGGCGTGTTCTTAGATAATGTGATAGTGACAAGTGGCGGGCGCATGCTGCCCATTACGAGACATATGTGACGATCTTCTGAATACAGCCAGTGTTTGCAGTATAAGAGCAGACATACGTCATGTAATTGTGAATGTGTCCTCTGTGTGATGTGCTGTGTCTGCTGGTTTACTGCTCACATGATGGAGTCAATTAACTCTACAAATCTAATTAATGTACATACGGCAGTGTATAGGAGCGGCCAATAGCGCCCATGTGTGACAATCCGCCACATTTTACGGGTGCCCAGAATATATCACATCTCTGTGTTTATCTTTATGTTGTATAACGGGACAAAGCTCTATCCCCACAGTCGGCTTATTGGACTAAATGCTTTCTTGTGGGATGAGTTGCACAACCCGATCCCTTTCACGCAATTCGAGTCACGCAGATTTCTTATTCTCCCCATTGCAAACAATTGCCATTCCATGGCATATGTCATGCAAATTTCGTGCCATGCAACCGTGTTGTATTGTACAAAAGTTTCACCCAATTACAATACCAGATAGCCATGGGTCTTATTTATAGAAACTGACCAAAAAAAAAAAAGATCTTGTGGCCCATAGGAGTCAATCTGCGCAAAGTTAATACTGGCTGGGCTGGGCTGGGCAGGTGGTTTACCAGTCCGGTGATAACCCTATCTCCAAACCACTGCTGGTCTACAGGCTTTTTTTTTTACTAGGTTAGGTGGAAAAAACTGGGACCATAATGAGGGGTACTGTAAAGGATCTGCCAGACACAGCTTCTGTGTCGACGCCCATGGTTAATCAGTCTGCACCTGCTCCTAAGTCTGATAGAGTGACTCGATCTGCTACCACTCAGGCTGGGAGGCTCAGGAGTGTGAGAGCCTATCACAGCCTGGCCAGATGGTTCTAGCTCCCGCCCTCGGTCTATTTATACCTTAATTTCCTGCTCTTCCTTTGCCTGTGATTCTTTCCTGTTTCCTGGCTCTGCTGCTCCTGCTACTATTATTGACCTCTGCTTCATTTTGACCCTGGCTTTACTGACTACGCTCCTGCTCTGCGTTTGGTACCTCGTACACTCCTGGTTTGACTAGGCTCGTTCACTACTCTTGTTGCTCACGGTCTTGCCGTGGGCAACTGCCCCTTTTCCCTTAACTTCTGTGTACCCTTGTCTGTTTGTCTGTCGTGCACATATTGAGCGTAGGGACCGTCGCCCAGTTGTACGCCGTCGCCCAGGACGGGCCGTGCAAGTAGGCAGGGACTGAGTGGCGGGTAGATTAGGGCTCACCTGTCTGTCTCCCTACCCCGTCATTACAGATTCAGTTTAATCTTTGCTCTGGGGCCACCTCTTTTCTATGTACGCCCCTGCCTAAGTATGGTAGAAGTTGGCGCAAAGCCCAATACATAAACTACATGACGTCGGGTCACCGGGAGCAGAGACGTAACTATTAGGCGCTGTTGCAAAATGTGAAACAGGGGCCCTGAACTATCACCAGTCATTTACAGTACCGGTGTCCTCATATAGGGCAGAGGGACCTTTTGGACCCCTCAGGTATGACTGCAACCATGCTGCGCGCCACATTTATGAACACTTTAGGACACTTTTTTTGACACGTTCGACAAAGGAAAGTGGCGTAGTAGGAAAGGGTGTGGTCTAAAATGCGTTACCATGAGCCAACATTTTGGTGCCAAAAACTGGCGTACACTAAGCCTACTCATAGGTGGCAAAAGGAAAAAAAGTGTCTAGCATGTCTGCCAAGATGCGCCAAATTTATCATACAGCGTTGCACCACTGTGATAAATTTGGCACATTTTCTGACTGCCTTGTCTAAGTTTACGCTGCCTAAATCTTAGAGAGTATCAGTAAATATGCCCCATTGTCTGTGCTTAAAATGGCAATTGGAAGCTGGAGATAAGCGGGGGGTTGTTTGACTTTCAGCTTTAACGAAATGAGACCCTGCACAAAAAGCAAAGTTGGACCCCCTCTTGCCATCATTGGAATATTTTTCTCATAATTTTCAAAAGCTGCATATATAACAGATACATCTACACCTTGTACCCAAATGATTATGCCTGAATACTGGCATACAATGCCTACACAACACAGCCAAATAACACAGTGCCCAAATAATGCCGCCATACAGTATCCAAATAATACTACCATATAGTGCCCACATAACACTGACAAATAGATCACAAGTCCAGTCCTCAAGCGGCCGCCTAGTAAACAGGAGTCCTGGGTAATTGCTTAGTTTGTGACCCCCTAAAACTAAGCCTGTAGACTTGTGCAAGAAAAAAAGACAAGCAGCAGTCACATCAGGGGCGGACATACCATTGGGGCAACTTGTGCAACTGCACAGGGGCCCAGTAGGTAAAGGGGCCCACTGAACCTTATAAGCACGTAGCAGTTTCCTACTGTCTATAGGTCACAATTACTGGTAGATTGTTAGAGAACCATAAGTTGGATGCTCTACGATGAGCTATGAGAGAGCAAGGGGCCCAAATACTGTTCTTGCACATGGGCCCTCTGTTGTCTATATCCGCCCCTGAGTCACATACAGAATCTGAATCAGGGGCCAAAGCAAATTTAGTCTCTCAACCTACAGTACAATGCTGGATGTTACGACGAATGGGGATGGGAAAAATGTGGGCAACAAAGTGCTTGGAATGAACTGGCCACTAGGTGTGTATAGCAATGATTCCTCCAGGGATCCTCAGAGCCTGGTCAGGAGTCCCTTAAAGGAGAAAAGGGGACAGCTGTCACATGTACTTGTAAGAAGCAAAAACTGATCTCACTACTGGAAGATGCTTAGCATTAGAGCAGGCATAGAAGTCAACCACTCTCCACCAGGACATATAGCCAGGTATGAACGGGATCCTTCTGCCACCCCAGACGCAGCTTCTTTGCGGTACAGTAGCCATAGGGATTCTATGACATGAAAAAAAGGTTGAAATCCACTGGTATAGAGGAAGCCGTTGTGTTGACTTTGTAAAGTCGGCAAAAAGCAACTCGACAATCTACGAAGAGTCTTGGCTACCTTCTTATTAGGATGGTTGCCCCCAATGAGACCTTCGCAGTGAGAAGTGCCAGGACACCCAAGACAGTAAAATCAACCCAGCATCCATATTATATAGTGGGTATAGTCCTATCATTTACCTGATGGGATCAGACCTCATGATAGTGAATGGTATCATAGGCAAATAACTGATAATAAGAAGTTCTGCAAATAGTCTAGTAGGTTGATATATAATCTCCTTCTGAAGTTTGGAACCTTCAAGAAAGTTCCTATTATTGGAAAACACCGATAGGCATTTTATATAAGGAACATTTACCATGAAATCATTTCCCTATAAAATAAAAATTCCCCAGTAAAGTCCTATTCTAGCAAGTTCCATCCGCAGAATAATAACTAATATGGCTATTCTTACAGCTCCAAAAAGGGTTGTCATCCAGCTTTCCCAAAACCCTGAGAGGCTAGGTATGCTGTGTTATGATAGTGGGAACGTATTAATCCATAAGTGTGTTCAGGAGTCTGGGAAAGCTGGGTGAGCTGTACTGATGACCCCATTGGATGTTCGCTAAAGACCTATGTAACTATGAAATGGCTGTATAGAACGTGAGAGGAGAGAATCCGACAGAGACTTATCTCGACTGGTAATTATTATTTTTCTTACAAAAGATGAAGACTAATAATGAAACTAATTATAATAAGATATAAAAAGGAGACAGACAGCTATATATATATATATATATATATATATATATATATATATACCAGCCATAGGACAGACATATACTGTATTCAGTATACTAGATGCCACTGAATATATATATACCAGCCATGGGACAGACATATACTGTATTCCATATACTAGATGCCACTGAATATATATATACCAGCCATAGGACAGACATATACTGCATTCAGTATACTAGATGCCACTGAATATATATATATACCAGCCATAGGACAGACATATACTGTATTCAGTATACTAGATGCCACTGAATATATATATATACCAGCCATAGGACAGACATATACTGCATTCAGTATACTAGATGCCACTGAATATATATATACCAGCCATAGGACAGACATATACTGCATTCAGTATACTAGATGCCACTGAATATATATATATATATACCAGCCATAGGACAGACATATACTGTATTCAGTATACTAGATGCCACTGAATATATATATATATACCAGCCATAGGACAGACATATACTGCATTCAGTATACTAGATGCCACTGAATATATATATATACCAGCCATAGGACAGACATATACTGTATTCAGTATACTAGATGCCACTGAATATATATATATATACCAGCCATAGGACAGACATATACTGCATTCAGTATACTAGATGCCACTGAGCAGACAAATGCAATGGACAGATAATTGGATTTCCTCTGTTCTGCATGGACACAGTTTTAATAAACTGTCAATCCGGACATCGCCTGCCACTTGTCATTTATGTATCATGTGACTTATCCGCTACAATGTATCACTATGTTTATAAATACATCCAATGTATCAATGTTCTATCTGCAATACATGATGATGATGATGAGAGAACACCATCCCCTGCTCTCCAGGACCAGCTAACCATTGATTGACAGGAGCATTCCCCCTCTTGCAAGGCGTTTACCCACATGGTGAATTAACCCCTTCACAACCAGAGAAATAGCTAATACCACAGATCAATGACCATTTCCACCACTGAAGGATGACACTACATTATTAACAGGGGATAAATCATTATGCTCTATGGGATATTCTTCTATATTTGCAGAGATGAGTGGTAGTCATAAAGGTAAGCTGGGCACTGGGCTACATGGCAAGTCTCCTGACCTGCCCTTCACTGGGCCATTTCATTCTAGGTGATTCTAGGTTCATTCTATGCAAAATATATTTAATGCATTATTGCTCTCTCTATCTATCTATCTATCTATCTATCTATCTATCTATCTATCTATTATAAAGGTAAGCAGGGCACTGGGTGGCAAGCATGTCTTATGACCACTTGCCCCTCCCCCACTCATGTTAGATTATTATAGGTGATCATTTAGAATATAGCCAGTGTGCTGCCTTCCTATTACAATGCTATTGCATAGATGAGTGGCTCTCATGATAAAGGAGGGATAAGAATAGCACTCACCTGCACTCATGCTGTAGCTGCTAGCCCCTGGCTTCCATCCAGTCGTATACAATCTATAGCTCCAGGCAAGCCTAATGCTGATCCTTTTACCTGTTACTCATCAGCCCCGCAATGACATCCCAGCCACATGTCTCAAGATGGACATTGCAATGTAATCCCCAACCAAGGTGCCTGCAAGCTGCAATACCCAGTGTACCGCAAGCAATGAGACCACAAGCAGATGCTGCCAGTCCTACACTCTCCTCCAGCACTATCCCCTCCTCCTTATCTTCAGCACCGAGCTGATAAATGTTTCTGGGACAGCTTTAGCGCAGGCAAGAAATCACAGAGGCATCATGGGTAGTGTAGTCTTCTTACGTCACAACCACTGAGACTTGCAACCTCAAGTGTCAGCGCAGGAAACTACACAGACCGTGGAGCTTTGTAAGGAATGTGTAATACGCATAATGAGCGCTAGATGGCGCTGTGCAGATTCTGACAGAAAATCACTTTTACCTCTGACTTTGCAAAGCCATTAATACGGTTCTAGAATGTATAGCACAGTCCTGTGAATGGAGGTGTAAAAGCAGCAGGAGATATAAGAGGAGGGTTATAGAGACTGTAATATTATATAATAGCTTACTGCATGAGCATGGAAACATAAATGCAATATCCACATGTAAGCATGAAAATTCAGGTGGCACCCAAAATCCCAGCAGTCCCATGTCACCCTCACAGTAGTCCAGGAAAGTGACATATGAGGAACAATTCTCTATATCTCAGCTTTCTGGACCCTGTGAGTGTGATGTAAGGAGGAATTGGGGTTAAAGGGGTATTTATAGTTTTAGAATTTATGGCATATCTGTAGGGTATTTGATAAATGTCTATTAGGTGCCCGTCCCACCTCATCGGGCAAATGAGCGCTCCCTGAACGCCCATTCCCGATTATTGCAAACGCTCGTTCATCGGCTGATTGTATCATGTTAAAGTCGTTGTCGGCAGCACATCCCCCTTTGTGAACATGCGCTGCCGACACTATAGAAATGTATAGGGACGAGTGATCGTAGTAACGAGCGCTCGTCCCCATACTAGTTCCTTGTTAAAGGAGCAAACGAGCGCCGATCACTAAGCTGTCTCATTGATCGGTGCTCGTTTACGCGGCCCACATCTGGTTGTGTAAGAGGACCCTTAGACTCTCACCATTTGGCAATTCACGTCTGCCACAGTCTACATAACACAGAGGTGGCCATGTTTCCCGCCGCCTTCTCCAATAAAGTATATAGGAGTTACGGAAAGACCCGAGCGCTGCTTGAAGTAGGACCTGCACCTAACAGGCATTTATGGCTTCTCCTGCAGGTGTGCCATGAATATTTATGAAGGGAGACAAACCGCTTTAAAAAGTTTTCCTGGGTAAATCTAACATTTGCAATATACATTTACCGTTTTGCCACCATTGCTACTTTGATAATCTGCGCAGTCCCTCTCCTCACGGATGATCGTAGCATGCTATTACAGTCCGCCACTGACATCGTGAGTCCTATGGACGACATATCATCACGCCAGCATGTATACAAAGAGCAATGGGAGACCGAGCAACTGAAAATCAGCATGAGAACGGTTTCATTGTAAAGTATGATCATTCATGAATGGAGAGTAGTTTAGTGTTTAATTGTTTATGTACCTATAAAGCTGCTTATTATTTATTTATATTCCATTGCTTATATAGCGCCAACATGTTCCGCAGCGCTGTACAGAGATTGTCACCATTCACATCAGTCCTTGTCCATTACGGCTCACAATCTAATTTCCCTATCTCAGACACAGGGACAATTTAAAGAGGCTCTGTCACCAGATTTTGCAACCCCTATCTGCTATTGCATGTGATCGGCGCTGCAATGTAGATTACAGTAACGTTTTTATTTTAAAAAAACGAGCATTTTTGGCCAAGTTATGACCATTTTTGTATTTATGCAAATGAGGCTTGCAAAAGTCCAAGTGGGTGTGTTTAAAGTAAAAGTCCAACTGGGCGTGTATTATGTGCGTACATCGGGGCGTTTTTACTACTTTTACTAGCTGGGCGTTGTGTATAGAAGTATCATCCACTTCTCTTCAGAACGCCCAGCTTCTGGCAGTGCAGACACAGCGTGTTCTCGAGAGATCACGCTGTGACGTCACTCACTTCCTGCCCCAGGTCCTGCATCGTGTCGGCCACATCGGCACCAGAGGCTACAGTTGATTCTGCAGCAGCATCAGCGTTTGCAGGTAAGTAGCTACATCGACTTACCTGCAAACGCCGATGCTGCTGCAGAATCATCTGTAGCCTCTGGTGCCGATGTGTCCTCGCTCGTCCGACACGATGCAGGACCTGTGAGTGACGTCACAGCGTGATCTCTCGAGAACACGGCTGTGTCTGCACTGCCAGAAGCTGGGCGTTCTGAAGAGAAGTGGATGATGCTTCTATACACAACGCCCAGCTAGTAAAAGTAGTAAAAACGCCCCGATGAACGCACATAATACACGCCCACTTGGACTTTTACTTTAAACACGCCCACTTGGACTTTTGCAAGCCTCATTTGCATAAATACAAAAATGGTCATAACTTGGCCAAAAATGCTCGTTTTTTAAAAATAAAAACGTTACTGTAATCTACATTGCAGCGCCGATCTGCTGCAATAGCAGATAGGGGTTGCAAAATCTGGTGACAGAGCCTCTTTAATAGGAAGTCAATTCGCTATCTGTATTTTTTTGAAGAGTGGGAGGAAACCAAAGAAACCGGAGGAAATCCACAGAAACACAAGACTAACATACAAACTCCACGCAGATGTTTACCTTGGACGCATTTAAACCCAGGACCCCAGAACTGCAAGATAACAGTGCGAACCACATCATTATTACATTATTATCATCCCCTGTACTGTACAATATAATATAAAACAGGTGAATACATAAAATCTATCTATCTATCTATCTATCTATCTATCTATCTATCTATCTATCTATCTATCTATCTATCTATCTATCTATCTATCTATCTATCTATCTATCTATCTATCTATCTATCTATCTATCTATCATCCAGGGGCGTAGCTAAAGGCTCATGGGCCCAAGTGACCCAACAATGCAGCACTAGCAGCCAGGGCCGTCACTAAGGACTTAAAATGTCAGGGGAAATAGCCCCAATACATATGTGTCCACCCAAAAAAAATGTGTGTGCGTGTGTATAGGAGACAGCATAGCATATCTATAGCACTACGACCCTGTAAACCAGGGGTCTCAAACTCGGCCGGGTAAGTGGGCCGCATATAGAAAAAATGGGAAGTTGACGGGCCGCATTACTTTCAAATTTGATACAATACAAAATTATTATTAATCAGTTATTTGAACTACTATAACACTACATTACTAGAATAATAACACTACATCACTATAATAATAGCGCTAGGTTTAAAATTTGAGATATTTCTCCACGCGCTTATTTCAACAATCCAGTTTTCCAGTTTAAGTGTCGCTAAATGCAGTCCGGCGGCTCAGTTAGCAGCGTTTGGCAGACACACGTGTCAAGATTGGGCAGCCCCTTTTTAGATAGTGCCACAGAACCCTCTGCAGATGCTGCCACAGAATCCTCTGTAGATGCTGCCGCAGTGCCCTCTGTGGATGCTGCCGCTGTGTCCTCTGTGGATGCTGCCGCTGTGCCCTCTGTGGATGCTGCCGCTGTGCCCTCTGTGGATGCTGCCGCTGTGCCCTCTGTGGATGCTGCCGCTGTGCCCTCTGTGGATGCTGCCGCTGTGCCCTCTGTAGATGCTGCCGCTGTGCCCTCTGTAGATGCTGCCACAGTGCCCTCTGTAGATGATGCAACACACCCCTAATTTATAAGGCCACAGTGCCCTCCGCAGATGCTACCACAGTGATGTCAGGTTCTTGCCCAGAGCTGGAGTCCCCGAGTAGAACCGCTTCTAGCACTCCAACTACAGTAGATTTGCGACTGCAGCTCTGGATTTGTTTGGAGTATGGGACCTGATGTTACAGTACAGTTGTGACTGCAGCACTGGATGTGACTGGAGTATAGGACATCATGTTACAGTAGAGTTATGACTGCAGCTCTGGATGTGGCTGGAGTATAAGACATGATGTTACAGTAGAGTTGTGACTGCAGCTCTGGATGTGACTGGAGTATAGCACATTATATAATAGTAGAGTTGTGACTGGAGCTCTGGATTTGTTTGGAGTATAAGACAAGATGTTTGCATCTGCATCTACTGATCTTGCAGTACAGTTGTGAGTGTAGCTGTGGATGTCTCTGGAGTATAGTACATGATGTTACAGTAGAGTTGTGAGTGCAGCTCTGGATGTGACTGGAGTATAACATGTTACAGTAGAGTGGTGACTGCAGCTCTGGATGTGACTTGAGTAAAGTACATGATATAATAGTAGAGTTGTGAGTGTAGCTGTGGATGTCTCTGGAGTATAGTACATGATGTTACAGCAGAGTTGTGAGTGCAGCTCTGGATGTGACTGGAGTATAACATGTTACAGTAGAGTGGTGACTGCAGCTCTGGATGTGACTGGAGTAAAGTACATGATATAATAGTAGAGTTGTGAGTGCAGCCAGGGATTCCAGCTCTGCTCCTGACATCACTGTCAAATATATGGACAGAGATGTCAGGGGCAACCCCAGAGCTGGAGTCCCGGGCAGAGCGCTAGTAGGCTCTTCCTGGGACTCCAGCTGTGCTCCTGACATCACTGGGACTCCTGCTCTGGGGAAGCCCCTGACATCATTGTCGTTGTATGGACAGCGATGCCAGAGGCTTCCCCAGAGCAGAGCCTATACTAGCGCTCTGCACGGGACTCCGGCTCTGGGGAAGCCCCAGACATCGTGTGTCCAAACATGGACAGCGATGTCAGGGAATTCCACAGAGTCCCGGAGCAGAGCCGATACTAGCGCTCTGCCCGGGACTCCGCTCTGGGGAAGACCCTGACACACTGTCCATATATGGGCAGCGATGTCAGGGAATTCCACAGAGTCCCGGAGCAGAGCCTGTACTAGCGCTCTGCAAGGGACTCTGGCTCTGGGGAAGCCCCAGACATCGTGTGTCCAAACATGGACAGTGATGTCAGGGAATTCCACAGAGTCCCGGAGCAGAGCCGATACTAGCGCTCTGCCCGGGACTCCGCTCTGGGGAAGACCCTGACACACTGTCCATATATGGGCAGCGATGTCAGGGAATTCCACAGAGTCCCGGAGCAGAGCCGATACTAGCGCTCTGCCCGGGACTCCTCTCTGGGGAAGACCCTGACACACCGTCCATATATGGGCAGCGATGTCAGGGAATTCCACCGAGTCCCGGAGCAGAGCCGATACTAGCGCTCTGCCCGGGACTTCGCTCTGGGGAAGACCCTGACAAACTGTCCATATATGGGCAGCGATGTCAGGGAATTCCACAGAGTCGCAGAGCCTGTACTAGCGCTCTGCCCGGGACTCCGGCTCTGGGGAAGCCCCAGACATCGCTGTTCATATGTGGACAGCGATGTCAGGGAATTCCAGAGTCTCGGAGCAGAGCCGATACTAGCGGCTCTGTGTCCCGCTGGCCGCAGATGACAGCCCCAGGGGCTGCATGCGGCCCGCGGGCCGCGTGCTTGAGACCCCTGCTGTAAACTATGGATAGGATTACATGCATTGGCTCAGCAGACAGTATCACACATTATAGGATTATATACACAGCTCAGCAGACAGTATCACACATTACATAGTTACATAGTTACATAGTTAGTACGGCTGAAAAAAGACACATGTCCATCAAGTCCAACCAAGGGAAGGGAAAAGGGAAGGAAAAATTTCTACACATAGGAGCTAATATTTTTTTGTTCTAGGAAATTATCTAACCCTTTTTTAAAGCCATCTACTGTCCCTGCTGTGACCAGCTCCTGCGGTAGGCTATTCCATAAATTCACCGTTCTTACTGTAAAGAAGCCTTGTCGCCTCTGCAGCTTGAACCTTTTTTTCTCCAGACGGAGGGAGTGCCCCCTTGTTTTTTGAGGGGGTTTTACAAGGAACAGGATATCACCATATTTTTTGTATGTGCCATTAATATATTTATATAAGTTAATCATGTCCCCCCTTAGTCGTCTTTTTTCAAGGCTAAATAGGTTTAATTCTTTCAATCTTTCCTCATAACTTAAATTCTCCATGCCCCTTATTAGCTTCGTTGCTCTTCTTTGTATTTTTTCCAACTCCAGGGCATCCTTTCTATGAACTGGAGCCCAGAACTGAACTGCATATTCTAGATGGGGCCTCACTAATGCTTTGTAAAGTGGCAATATTACATCTCTGTCCCGCGAGTCCATGCCTCTTTTAATACACGACAATATCTTGCTGGCCTTTGAAGCAGCTGATTGACACTGCATGCTGTTATTGAGTTTATGATTTACAAGAACACCCAGATCCTTCTCAACAAGTGAATCCGCCAGTGTAGCTCCCCCTAGGACATATGATGCATGCAGGTTGTTGGTACCCAGATGCATAACTTTACATTTATCTACATTAAACTTCATCTGCCAAGTGGACGCCCAAACACTTAGTTTGTTTAAATCTGCCTGTAATTCATGAACATCTTCCATAGTCTGAACTATATTACATAGCTTGGTGTCATCTGCAAAAATAGAAATAGTGCTATTAATCCCTTCCTCTATATCATTAATAAATAAGTTGAATAATGATGGATTAGATACAGTAGCTCTGCAGACATGATCACACATGATAGGATTAGATACAGTGGCTCAGCAAACAGTACCACACATGATAGGATTAGATCCCAGTGGCGTGACTACAGCGGTAGAAGCCGTAGCGGCTGCTACGGGGCCCGTGGCACCATATGCCTGGTGGCGCCGCTAGTAGCCGTTATGGCTGCTACTGCTGTAGCGACGCTACTACGGGGCTCACAACGCCGAGCCGCTAACATTTATGGGCCGGGTGACACGGGCCCCCTCATACCCAGGGGCGTCGCTAGCATCGGAGCGGGCCCGGGTGCTAGCGACAGCCACCCCGTCTTGCAGTAATTGTACTTGCGTCTATAGCACGCAGGTACAAATACATGCATTAGTGCTGAATGGCTGGGCATGTTCCGTGCTCGACCATTCAAGGGCTTACAATGACGCTGATTGGCGGGGCAAAATGATTTGCCCCGCTAATCAGCGTCTTTCAACAACGCTAGCGTCGTGATGATGACATCGCGCCGCTTCTGTGCTTGAAAGGCTCTGATTGATGGGGCAAGTCATTCTGCACCGCCAATCAGCGCCTTTGAACAACGCGTCGTTCAGCTCAAGCAGACCTGCTCAGAAGAGAGCAGATCTGCATTGCCACCGGACGGGATCATGTGAGTATGTAAAGTTTTATTTTTCTTCTCTACTAAAACTGTGAGTGGCATTATGTACAGTGGGGGCTCTATCTACAGGGGGGGGGTCGTCTATATGTGGGGATGTGGGCCACTGTATACAGGGGGGTCGGCTCTATATGTGGGCCACTATATACAGGGGGGGTCTATATGGGGATCTGGGCCACTATATACAGGGGGGTCTATATGGGGATGTGGTGCAATATGCACAGGGGGGTATATATGTGTGGATGTGGGGCATTATATACAGGGGGGTTCTATATGTGGGGATGTGGGGCACTATCTACAGGGGGTCTATATATGGGGATGCGGGGCACTATATACAGGGGGAGCTATATGTGGGGATGTGGGGCACTATATACAGGGGGAGCTATATGTGGGACACTATATACAGGGGGAGCTATATGTGAGGTACTATCTACAGACACAGTGTATGGTACTATTATAATCAGGGACACAGTGTATGGCGCTATTATATTTAGAGATTGAGAATTTTAACTTTGTTTATAGGTGCAGAAATGTTTTAAAACTGAGAAGCTGAAGACATTTGAACAGAAAACTGCAGAAATGGGTAATCGCCGGAAGAAATCCATCATAGAGGTCTGGACCGGAGGGAGAAGAAAAAAACTAGAATCTTGAGACCTCACTGGTGAGTCACTTAATGTAAATGTTTATTCTGCCTCTAATCAGCACTGTAGTCACTGTATGTGAGCTTGGTTGTGGGGTACTGTATATATGTCAAAGCTTGGTTCTAGTACTGTATTTATGTACTGAGCTTGATTGTGGTACTGTATATACATATAAGCTTGGTTATGGTACTGTATTTATGTACTGAGCTTGGTTGTGGTACTGTATATATATATATATATATGTATATATACAGTGAAGGAAATAAGTATTTGATCTCTTGCTAATTTTGTAAGTTTGCCCACTGTCAAAGTCATGAACAGTCTAGAATTTTTAGGCTAGGTTAATTTTACCAGTGAGAGATAGATTATATATAAAAAAACAAACAAAAAAACAGAAAATCACATAGTCAAAATTATATATATTTATTTGCATTGTGCACAGAGAAATAAGTATTTGATCCCCTACCAACCATTAAGAGTTCAGCCTCCTCCAGACCAGTTACACGTTCCAAATCAACTTGGTGCCTGCATTAAAGACAGCTGTCTTACATGGTCACCTGTATAAAAGACTCCTGTCCACAGACTCAATTAATCAGTCTGACTCTAACCTCTGCAACATGGGCAAGACCAAAGAGCTTTCTAAGGATGTCAGGGACAAGATCATAGATCTGCACAAGGCTGGAATGGGCTACAAAACCATAAGTAAGACGCTGGGTGAGAAGGAGACATCTGTTGGTGCAATAGTAAGAAAATGGAAGACATACAAAAGGACTGTCAATCGACATCGATCTGGGGCTCCATGCAAAATCTCACCTCGTGGGGTATCCCTGATCCTGAGGAAGGTGAGAGCTCAGCCGAAAACTACACGGGGAGAACTTGTTAATGATCTCAAGGCAGCTGGGACCACAGTCACCAAGAAAACCATTGGTAACACATCACGCCGTAATGGATTAAAATCCTGCAGTACCCGCAAGGTCCCCCTGCTCAAGAAGACACATGTACATGCCTGTCTGAAGTTTGCAAATTAACATCTGGTTGATTCTGAGAGTGATTGGGAGAAGGTGCTGTGGTCAGATGAGACTAAAATTTAGCTCTTTGGCATTAACTCAACTCGCCGTGTTTGGAGGAAGAGAAATGACTATGACCCAAAGAACACCGTCCCCACTGTCAAGCATGGAAGTGGAAACATTATGTTTCGGGGGTGTTTCTCTGCTAAGGGCACAGGACTACTTCACCGCATCAATGGGAGAATGGATGGAGCCATGTACCGTCAAATCCTGAGTGATGACCTCCTTCCCTCCACCAGGACATTAAAAATGGCCTTCCAGCACGACAATGACCCGAAACATACAGCCAAGGCAACAAAGGAGTGGCTCAAAAAGAAGCACATTAAAGTCATGGAGTGGCCTAGCCAGTCTCCAGACCTTAATCCCATCGAAAACTTATGGAGGGAGCTGAAGATCCGAGTTGCCAAGCGACAGCCTCGAAATCTTAATGATTTACAGATGATCTGCAAAGATGAGTGGGCCAAAATGCCATCTAACATGTGTGCAAACCTCATCATCAACTACAAAAAACGTCTGACTGCTGTGCTTGCCAACAAGGGTTTTGCCACCAAGTATTAAGTCTTGTTTGCCAAAGGGATCAAATACTTATTTCTCTGTGCACAATGCAAATAAATATATATAATTTTGGCAATGTGATTTTCAGTTTTTTTTAATTTTTTTTTTATATAATCTATCTCTCACTGGTAAAATTAACCTAAAATTTCTAGACTGTTTATGTTTTTGACAGTGGGCAAACTTACAAAGTCAGCAAGGGATCAAATACTTATTTCCTTCACTATATATATATATATATATATATATATATATATATATATATATATATATATATATATATATATATATATATATATATATATATATATATATGAGCTTGGTTGTAGCTGTGGTTGTGTATATATATATATATATATATATATATATATATATATATACATACATATGAACAGATAAAAAGTATCAAGGCACTCCCCGGACTTGCAACAAATTTAAAATTTGTACTGGTTTAACAGTGCCAGCCTTTTCCTTTGGTTGTGATACTGTATATATGTACTGAGTTTGGTTCTAGTGCTGTATTTATGTACTGAGTTTGGTTCTAGTGCTGTATTTATATACTGAGGTTGGTTCTAGTGCTGTATTTATGTACTGAGTTTGGTTCTAGTGCTGTATTTATGTACTGAGTTTGGTTCTAGTGCTGTATTTATATACTGAGGTTGGTTCTAGTGCTGTATTTATGTACTGAGCTTGGTTCTGCTACTGTATATATATTAGAGCTTGGTTCTGGAGCTGTAGTTATATAGGATATATCTATAATAACAAAATTGCAGGGCAGATGGAATTGTTCTCAATTCATTGTATATTTCATGGGAACCTGTCTGGTAGTTTTAACCCCTTGAATATTCCCCTGTATGTTTTTTCTCAGATGCAGCAAATTCTTTAAAATCCACTTTTAAAACGGCGCACACTATATGCGAATTACTCATTAAAGGGTCATGGGACTTTGCCGCTATCCTGACGAGTCACATAGTCCTGCCTCCAAACCAAACTTTCCATGTTTGATTGACATCCCCTGGCTGATACAACTTTCTCGGATGCGCCATTGTCTTGTGGCACTATATACAAAGGGGGGCTGCGTGGCACTATATAAAAGGGGAGCTGTGTGGCACTGTACACATGGGGGAGCTGTGTGGCACTATATACAAGGGGCCGTGTGGCACTACTAAGGGGGGGGGGCTGTGTGGCACTATTTACAAGGTGGAGGGCTGTGGCTCTATCTACAAGGAGCTGTGTGTAGCGCAAACTACAGGGGTCTGTGTGTGGCACTATCTATTAAGGGGGGGGGGGCTGTGCAGCACTATATACAAGGGAGGGGGCTGTGTGGCACTATATACAGTGGGAGCTTTATATCTCTATATACGAGGGGGGCGATATCTACATGGGGGCTTTATGGCACTATCTACAAGGGGGAGGTGGGGGTCGCTATCTACAGGTGGGGTGTGACACTGTTTATAGGCGGGGCTCTTATGGCACTGTCTACATTGGGGCTATATGGCACATTCTACATGGGTCACTATCTATAAGGGGGGATGCTTGTGGCACCTGGGGGGTGCTCCAGTCAAGAGTTTTGTCTGCCTGCTATGGGGCCCAGTCCTTCCTAGTTACGCCCCTGTTAGATACAGTGGCTCAGCAGACAGTATCACACATGATAGGATTAGATACAGTGGCTCAGCAGACAGTATCACACATGATAGGATTAGATACAGTGGCTCAGCAGTCAGTATCACACATGATAGGATTAGATATAGGACTCAGCTCGCTGACATTGCGGCTCCAGCTCTGGACCCAGGAAAGGTAAGAATAATAGTTGTTTTGCTTCGTTATGTGTTACTAATTATTTTTGTGGGTTTGTGTTATTTTACAAGTTCGGTTCTTGGACTACGTCGGATTCGAGGACTTCAATGACAGCGTTTTTTAATTCTCAATAAAATGGTTAATGGGGGTTGTGTTTTTTTATTTCAATAAAATATTTTCTCCATGTGCTTGTATTTGTTTAAACTTTATTATTACCGCCTTAGTAATGTCCGCTGGCTGATTGACAACCTCCATTACTAAGGCGGGGCTTAATGTTAGCAGGTGCAGAGGCAATCACTAACCCCCATTATTACTCCGGTACCCACCGCCACCAGGGGTGCCGGGAATAGCCGGGTACGAACCAGTACCCGACCATCTGTAGTGACGGTAGGCACCGGGGCGGCCGCAGGCTGGTAGTATCAGGCTGGGGAAGGCCAAAAACAGTGGCCCTCCCCACCCTGGTAATGCCCCACTACCAGCCCCCTCTGTAGATAACGCCATACAGCCCCCTCTGTAGATAACTCCATACAGCCCCCACTGTAGATAGCGCCATACATCCCCCTGTAGATAACGCCATACAGCCCCCTCTGTAGATAACGCCATACAGCCCCCTCTGTAGATAACGCCATACAGCCCCCTCTGTAGATAACGCCATACACCCCCTCTGTAGATAACGCCATACAGCCCCCTCTGTAGATAACGCCATACACCCCCTCTGTAGATAACGCCATACAGCCCCCTGTAGATAACGCCATACAGCCCCCACTGTAGATAACGCCATACAGCCCCCTGTAGATAACGCCATACAGCCCCCTCTGTAGATAGCGCCATACATCCCCCTGTAGATAACGCCATACAGCCCCCTGTAGATAACGCCATACAACCCCCTCTGTAGATAACGCCATACAACCCCCTCTGTAGATAACGCCATACAGCCCCCTCTGTAGATAACGCCATACAGCCCCTACTGTAGATAACGCCATACACCCCCTCTGTAGATAACGCCATACAGCCCCCCTGTAGATAACGCCATACAGACCCCCTGTAGATAACGCCATACACCCCCTCTGTGGATAACTCCATACAGCCCCCTTTGTAGAGAATGCCATACAGTCCCCTCTGTAGATAACGCCATACAGCCTCCACTGTAGATAACGCCATACAGCCTCCACTGTAGATAACGCCATACACCCCCTCTGTGGATAACTCCATACAACCCCCTTTGTAGAGAATGCCATACAGTCCCCTCTGTAGATATCTACAAAGGGGGCTGTATGGCGCTATCTACAGTGGGGGCTGTATGGCGTTATCTACAGTGGGGGTTGTATAGCGTTATCTACAGTGGGGGCTGTATGGCGTTCTCTACAGGGGGATGTATGGCGCTATCTACAGAGGGGGCTGTATGGCTTTATCTACAGGAGGGCTGTATGGCGTTATCTACAGGGTGGCTGTATGGCGCCATCTACAGGGGGGGCTTTAAAAAAGGCACTATCTACAAGGGGGGGTTGTGTGACACCCAGGGGAGTCGGGGGGGGGGGGGGGGGGCCCAGTCAAAAGTTTGCTATGGGGAAATACGATTCAAATACCCCTTTAATTATTGTACAATAAAAATGTATGAAACTTTCTAATATACTTTGTGCTTCAATCCTTCAACATTGCTGAAAAATTGAACATGTCCTATTTTCTTCAGTTTTCACGGATCCCTCGAGAGACTCAAGGCTATGGGTTAAACCGGGACCCGCACGAGTGCAACTCAGACGTGAAAAGTTTGAACTCGTTCGTGTGAATCTGGCCTAATACTGATTCCATAATGTAGCCACTATAAGAAATACATGGAGCTTCAGTACACTTCTAGGACTCATGTAACAAATATCTGAAGGAC
Source organism: Rhinoderma darwinii (assembly GCF_050947455.1). Taxonomy (NCBI): domain Eukaryota; kingdom Metazoa; phylum Chordata; class Amphibia; order Anura; family Rhinodermatidae; genus Rhinoderma; species Rhinoderma darwinii. Next base: position 37,256,926 of record NC_134687.1, on the reverse strand, counting down.
GAGACAGGCGTGATGTCACAGTGCCGCGTAATTCCCGTTAGTGCAGATACACTTGATACAACATATGGTATTTGAAAGCTGATGCTGGTCTTAACACTAGACCGAAGTTGAGTCAATTCACTGTTCTATTTTAAGGATATTGTAAAAATAGATTCAGTATATTTAGTGTCTCTTAACCGCAATGTGGAGACAAATCGTACAAATGTATGGTGGAATGCACTGCAATGTAATGGAGCGTCATGTACAGGGGCGGACATAACATTGATGCAACCTGTGCAGCGGCACAGGGTCCCAGTAGGTAAGGTGGCCCACTTTCAACTAAAAGCAGACTTGGTCATGTTCATTCATATTGTAGGTTCTCCAGTGACAATGTAGTCATGGGGTCTTGCTGCTGGAGCCCCCTCTTAAGCAGCTGTCTTTGCTGGTAGAACTGAAAATTCAATATATCACTGCAGGAAAATGAAGCTTTTGATGGAACCTATTGAAATCATTGATCATCTATCTATCTATCTATCGATACCTCGCAACTTTCAAGTATGGCAAAGAAGGACCCGCGGCAATATTTTCCTTTTTAAGCCACGCCTCTAAACCCGCCCAATACCCGCCCATACACACCCGGTTCAGCCCACACAGTATCATGCTCACATAGTGCCTCCCACATATTATAGAGACAAATAGCTGCCCCCACACAGTATAATGCCCCCATATCTGCCCCCACACAGTATAATTCCCACACACATGCCCCCATGCAGTATAATGCCCACATAGATGCCCCATAGCTGCCCCATACAGTATAATGCTCCCAATTCTGCCACCATACAGTATAGTGCCCCCATAGCTGCCACCATACAGTATAATGCCCCCATAGAAGCTCCTGTACAGTATAAAGCCAACAAAGATGCCCCATACAGTTTAATGCCCACACAGATTCCCCCATACAGTATAATGCCCAAACAAATTTCTCCATACAGCATAATGCCACATAGCTGCCCCATGCAGCATAATGCCACATAGCCTCCCCCATACAGCATAATGCCACATAATGCCCCCCATGGCTGCCCCCATATAGTATAATGCCGCCATAGCTGCCCCCATATAGTATAATGCCCTCCAGCTGCCACCATAGATAGCACTACCCCTCTGTAGCCATTGGGAGTACCTCTAGGGGCGGAATCCCCAGCCAGAACATTAGCCACTCTGTGGCCAAGGATTCCACTTCAGGAGGATCTTCTGACATCGCTGTCCATATATATATATATATATATATATATATATATATATATATATATTTATATATACAGTTTAATGCCCCCTCAGCAGCTACCATATGAGCCCCATCTCCCATACCCAGTATAATTTCCTCATATGTATGTACCTAATAGAAAAAAAATAACATAATTACTTACCTATCCCCGTTCCCACGACGGGTGGAGGATCCTTCTCCTCCCTTGCACTGTGCTGTGAGTGACTCGGCGCAGACAAGCGTGATGACGTCACTGCACTGAGCCGCGCGCGGCAGCATTGAACCCAACTGAATGTGCGTCCTGCAGATGCAGATTCAGTTGGAAGCAGGACAAGTGCGGTCAGCTCTGTGTGGAAAACGGGGGCCATGCGACCCCTAAAGCTACGCCATTGGTACTAATGCTGAAGCAGGGAGCTGGCGGTTCCCTGCTTCAGCATTGGTTTTAACTATATCTGCGATCTGAGGACGCAGATACAGTTGACACCGGGAGTCTGGAACATAGCACCGGCCACCCGGGACACCACCCGAAATCCAGGACTGCCCCCCTGAATCCGGGACGTTTGGGAGGTATGATCGATCTATCTATCTATCTATCTATCTATCTATCTATCTATCTATCTATCTATCTATCTATCTATCTATCTATCTATCTATCTATCTATCTATCTATCTATCTATCTATCTATCTATCTATCTCATATCTATCTATCTATCTATCTATCTATCTATCTATCTATCTATCTATCTATCTATCTATCTATCTATCTATCTATCTATCTATCTATCTATCTATCTATCTATCTCATATCTATCTATCTATCTATCTATCTATCTATCTATCTATCTATCTATCTATCTATCTATCTATCTATCTATCTATCTATCTATCTATCTATCTATCTATCTATCTATCTATCTATCTATCTATCTATCCACATGTATATACACACATACGTAATAAAATACAAGTAGTATCTAATTGCATCTCATATCACTTCATGTGGTTGAGGCTATTTATTTGAAGCAGTAAATTTGCCCTCACATGCCAAGTATTTCAAACAGCGAGCTGTTAGATGCCTCGGCAGGGCCGGGCGCTTGTACAAAATCACAAATAACTTAGGTCACCAGAGTAAAAATACTTCGTCTTATGCAACATAACAACCTAGCAAAGCACAATCTGAAATAACACCTAGCTGCAAACAGAGACAACAAAGTAGTCAGTCATGCTCATCTTTTTGGGCTTGGCAGGTTTGTTATTCAGGAATCTGGGAAAGCTGGGTTACAACCCCAGCAGAAGCCATAATAGCAGCCACTTTGATTATCATTCAGCTTTGCCAGACACTTAGGAGAATTTTAACAACTAACGTAAGAGAACTCAAGGTCCCTTTTTATTAGTGTTTTTTTTTATTTAAGGGGGAAATATGTCTGTGGTCTAAGCTAAGGCCTAAGCTCCTCTTGGCGTCTTTTGGGTGATACTGACAGCTGTGATATTGCAATGTAAGATAGTTCTACATTTTTTCCCTATGAAAAGAAAATCTAATATGTTTCATCCTTTGCAGGCAACCTGATCTCTGACAGGCAGTGATTCCTTAGTTCAACAATGAGGACAATTCAGTCCACAGTCGACATGTGTTGGACTAAAGCCATACCGCACAGGAGTGCCTCTGTTTTTGTATCTGTTCTCATACTGACTTAGGACTCATGCACAGTGGCATAATTACCGCTGTAGCAGCCATAGCGCCCCCCCCCCCATGCCCGGAGGCTCCGCTAGCAGCCGCTATGGCTGCTACAGTGGTAGCGACACCACATTCAATAGTGTCTGCGTCCTTTGGATGCAGATACTATTGAACACTATGACAGCGCAGGGAGGTATCTCCCTGCTCAGCCAAAGGCTACTGTATACAGTGGTGTAGCCCTAGGGGTTGCAACGGTCGCAATTGCGACCGGGCCCCTAAACCTGGGGGGCCTGCAGGGACCCCGTAGCTAGACAGCGCTGGTCCCGCTTCCTGAATGCAGGAGCAAGGAGCTGACAGCTTCGTGCTCCAGCATTCACTCTGCCGTGAGCGGCTCGGTGCAGGCAGGCGCGATGTAGTGACGTCATCACCTGTCTGCGCCGAGTCACTCACAGCACAGACAGGAGGAGAAGGATCTGCCACCCGTCGTGGAAACGGGGATAGGTAAGTAATTATGTTATTATTTTTCTATTCGGCACTATGGGGCATTATACTGGGTAGGGAAGGGGGCTGATATGGTGGCTGCTATAGGAGCATTTTACTATATGGGACGGCATTATACTGTATGGGGGCATTATACTGTGGGGGCAGCTATGGCTGGCATTAAACTGTGGGGACAGCTATGGGGGGCATTATACTGTATGGGGGGCATTATACTGTGGGGACAGCTATGGGGGCATTATATTGTGGGGGCAACTATGTGGCATTATACTGTGGGACAGCTATGGGGGCATTATACTGTGGGGACAGCTATGGGGGCATTATACTGTATGGGGGCCTTATACTGTGGAGACAGCTATGGATGGCATTATACTGTGGGGGCAGCTAAGGGGGCCTTATACTGTGGGGGCATCTATGGGGGGGCATTATACTGTTGGGACAGCTATGGGGGAATTATACTATGTGGGGACAGCTATAGGAGGCATTATACTGTGTGGGGTATTATGGAGAGCATTATACTGTGTGGGGGCAGTATGGGGGCATTATACTATGTGGGGGCAGCTATGGGGGACGTTATACTGTGGGGCAGCTATGGGGATATTATGCTGCATGGAGGCAGCTATGGGGCATTATGCTGTATGGGGGAATTTGTGTGGCCATTTTACTGCATGGGGGCATCTGTGTTGGCATTATAATATAAGGGGGCATTATACTATATGGTGGCAGCTATGCGGGCATTATACTGTGTGGGCTAAATTGGGTGTGTATGAGTGGGCATTGGGTGGGATTAGAGGCTTGGCTTAAAAGGAAAAAAAATTGTCACTGCGCGCTACATCGATTGTCCCTCTTTGTGATACTTGAAAGTATATCACAGTCTACGGTCGGAGGGCTGTATAGCACTGTATAGGGAGGCTGAATAGCAATGTGTACAGGGGGGCTGTATAGCACTGTATAGGGAGGCTGTATAGCACTGTATAGGGTGGCTGAATAGCAATGTCTACAGGGGGGCTGAATAGCACTGTCTACAGGAGGGCTGTATAGTACAGTCTACAGGGGGGGCTGTATAGCACTGTCTACAGGGGGGCTGTACAGCACCTTCTACAGAGGGGCTGTATAGCACTGTCTACAGGGGGGCTGTATGGCACTGTCTACAGGCGGGGGGCTGTATAGCACTGTCTACAGGGGGGGCTGTATGGCACTGTCTACAGGGGGGGCTGTATGGCACTACTACAGGGGGGCTATATAGCACTGTCTAAAGGAGGGGGCTGTATGGCACTATTTGCAGGGGGGCACTATCTACAAGGCCAGGCTGTGTGTTGCACCCAGACGAGGGGGGCCCAGTCAAAAGTTTGCTATAGGGCCCAGTATTTCCTAGTTATGCCCCTGCTCATGCACATTTCAGAGCCATAATATGGCACCTATGGAAGTTTATAGGGCTCTACTGTCCCTCTGTATCTCTCCAATTTCATATCAGAATCATAACATGTTCCATTGCATTCCGTATTACGGAGGTGTTCCCCCTTTGAAGTATTTCTTCCAATAGGGAATATTTCTGTAGTATTCTGTCCTTCGGAGGCATGCTATGGCGACACACAGCGTGCCTATTGCTCTGTGGCACAGAGCTGTAGGGAATCTCTGTGCCGCTGTACAGGTTTTGTGTACCCGGCTCTGCTATGTACATGAGGCTAAAATGATAACTAACTTTTCAACAAACTTTGCATAAATCAATAGTAGAAGCAAATATAAGAAACTTTGTAATGTATCTTATTAGAGAAAGTACCTTTTTCTCCACTTATCAGGCACCCCCTCCCCCCATTCACGCACTCCGAATTTACTGATTTTACTGTCTCCTCAAGACAAGACTGGCTATTGCTCACGGAAGGATAAGGTTACTGCTGCCTATGGAAGTCTATGGAGAGGTGATGGGAGGGGGGGGGGGGAAGCAGAAGCAGAGAGGAGACGAAAAACAGGCTGCTGGTAAGTATTATATGTCACACCAGTGCTGGAATCCTAACTACACTGCTAAATATGGCTGTATAATCTCCTCCATGTTACCACAGCTTCTAGTAAGTGTTCTAACTCACCCCAGTGCTAGAATCTCAGCTACACTGCTCATTACAGCTGTGTAATCTTCTCCATGTTGCTGCAGCTTCTAGTAAATGTTCTATCTCACCCAAGTGCTGGATTCATAGCTACACTGCTCCTTACTGCTGTATAACCGCCTCCTTCCTGCTGCAGCTTCAACATATATGATAGACAGAGATAGGAGAGCTGGATTCTCATATTCTATGTGCTGTGTATAGACGACATGATAGCAGTTGGGCTCTGGCCACTAGCTCATAGAAAACAGAATTAGAGATAGAGCCTGCAGAGGGGAAAACTGCTAAAAACTGCAGAATACAAGTCATGTAATGGCCAGAAATAGTGTTATTCCCATACCTCCTAACACTCCCAGATTCAGGAGGACAGTCCCAGATTTCGGGCGGTGTCCCAATGTCCCGGGTGGCCTGTGTTATGTCCCAGACTTCCGATGTCAACTGTGTCTGCATCCTCAGGACGCAGATACAGTTGAACCCAATGCTGAAGCAGGGAACCATCAGCTCCCTGCTTCAGCATTAGTACAGAGGATTCTCAGGCACAGCACTACTTTAAGCTCTGTGCTCATGGAAGCCCTTGACGTCACTGTCCATATATGGACAGTGACATCAGTAGCTCCTCCAGGAGTGGAATCCCCTGGCAGAGTGTTGCTGACACTCTGGCCGGGGATTCCGCTCATAGAGGGAGTCCCTGACACCACTGTCCATATATGGAAAGTGATGTCAGGGGCTCCTCCTGGAGCGGAATCCCCGGCCACAGCGTTGCCGATGCTCTGGCTGGGTATTCCGCCAGGGGGTCCCAATGGCTACAGGGAGGGGGAAGTGCTATCTACAGGGGGGCTGACACTATCTTTAAGAGTGTGTGGCACATAGGCACTGTAGCACTATCTACGTGGGCACTGACACTTTATATATGGGCACTGGCACTAGGGGCAGCTAGGGGGAATTATACTGTATGGGGGCAGCTAAGGGGGCATTATACTATATGGTGGCAGCTAAAGGGGCATTATACTATATGTGGACAGCTATGGAGGCATTATACTGTATGGGGGAAGCTATAGGGCTATTATACTGTATGGGCAGCTGTGGGGGCATTATAGTGTATGTGGCAGCAATGGGGGCATTATGCTTTATGGGGCAGCTATGGGGCATTATACTGTATGGAGGCAGCTATGGGGGCATTATACTGCATGGGGGCATCTGAGTGGACATTATGCTGTATGAGGGTAGCTGTGGGGTATTATGCTGTATGGGGGAAGTTGTTTTGGCATTATACTGCATGGGGGCATCTGTGTGGCCATTATGCTGTATGGGGTATCTGTGTTGCCTTTATACTGTATGGGTGCATCTATGGGGGCATTATACTGTATGGTAGCAACTATGGGGGCATTATGCTGTATGGGGCAGCTGTGGGGACATTATACTGTATGGGGAAGCTATGGGGCATGATACTATATGGTGGCAGCTTTTTGGAATTATACTGTGTGGGAGGCACTATGGGAGCATGATACTGTGTGAGCTGAACCGGGTGTGTATGGGCGGGGATTGTCCCTCTTTGCATTACTTGAAAGTTTGCAGGTATGTATTCCTCATGTACACACATATGACAGCTTATTCTGAAAAGTCACCCGAGGTACGCTTTAACACGTCTCTCACAAACTTCCTCCTCTGTTTCAATGAAATCATTCTTCTGTGATAAGATGGAAATATTCTGCGTATCTGCTGTTTTTGCGCAATTATTTTTTTTAGAAAACATTGCACACTTACAATATGTGACTTGAAATAATTCGAAAATATTTCTGTTGCCACTTTGACACCAATCCTAACAAAAAGACAAAAATTCTCTACCTCACCAAGCCCGGGGTTACATTATACATTTTAAAATTGTTTGTAGTCTGGCCTTAACATATTGGGGAAGATTTACAAAAAACGTTTGTATGCACATTAAGACTGGAGTTGTACGAAGGTTGCCGTTTTCATTTAACAATCTGACTTAGATGAGGACTGTAATGTGATTGTCTGCCACAAGCTGCACTGAACCATTTCTTCCAATATTGTCGTGTTTTCTCCGTGTAGCAGTTGTTCAATAGCAGCTGCAAGTGTATAAATGGCAAGCTAAATTAACCAACTGGTTTATACCTTTCACCCCTTCTTTAGGGAGAAATAGCAACATATTAGTCATAGGATAAAATCTTTCTGCCTCTTGCTGCCACTAGGGGGAGCTCCTTCAGAGTCTGAAAATCTTCACATGCCGTATATTTGTCAGGGCTGCTAACAGTTTGCTACAATGGTATCCAGTCTAAGCAACATCTGAGCTAAATAACCAACAAATTAAACTTCTATCCTAAGGGTTTGCTACAACAATGTATCAGCGTAAGTAGAATATATCAGCCTGGAGCCCAGGATGTTTCAGCGGATTGCCTAGGGAAGATAATACCTAATATCCCTTGTGATCTAGGGTGGTTTAGGGGTTAATACACATTATATGTAATGCCGGCACTCTGCGCTCGTCGGCGTACTACTTCTCTCAGCAGGCACAGCTGTCATGTTACCGTTGGTAAAAGCTGTACACTTCTTGGATCTCCACACTCAAGGCGGGCGCGGGCTCATTTCCTGCATCTTATACGGCCAGCGGGCTCACCCAAATTCATCACTATCCAGTCCCTGTCAATCACTAGGTATATTAGTCGGCTTCAATGGACACACCTAGTTATCCTGCGAAGTTTCCTGTGTGCGCATCTGTTTCCAGTCCGCTATTGCTCTTTGATATCAGCCTGTATCCAGCTGTCCGCTACAGCCTGTATCCAGCTGTCTGCTATAGCCTGTATCCAGCTTTCTGTTATCAGCCTGTATCCAGCTCTTTGTTATCAGCCTGTATCCAGTTATCCGCTACAGCCTGTGTTCTGTTATCTGGTACCAGCTTGTTTCCTGTTCTCTGTTATCAGCCTGTGTCCTGTTACCCACTGCCAGCCACTACTCTCACTGGTGGAGTAGCCCAGTGGGTCCACAACCCATAACAGCTGATCGCACAGGGGGAAGGGGTCAAGAAGTCGAATCCACAGCCATCGTTGCGCCTCCTTTTTGAAAAGGGATTATCTTCATGAGGCAACCCCTTGAAGTGGTTATCCCGGATGTAAAAAAACATGGCTGTTTTCTTCCAGAAACAGCACCACACATGTCTATGGGTTGTGCCTGATATTGCATTTAAAATCTATTGAAGTGGATGGATCTGATCTTCATGACCACATACAACCTGTGGACAGGTGTGGCACTGTTTTTGTAAGAAAACAGCCACGCTTTTCTAATCCAGGACAACACCTTCAAATTATTGTATCCCTGGAAGCTCGCAGGGGTACACTAAGCCCCTATGCACCTTTCTAGATGTCGCATTACATTACGGCTTAATACAGAACATAACCGTAATACAGTCGTGTGCATGTGGCCTTTGGCGATCACGTTTAGCTCGGCCTTCCTATTGGGTACTGACCACTGAGATCAGCGCAGGGCAGGAGATAGATATGATAAGTATATGAGCCGCGAGGTGCTCTCTGTGGTCAGGTAAACGCACAGTATACGAGCACTCTGCCCGGGCACTGTACTGGGGTAGGCAGCTGTGCCTTTCCTCAGAGATACCTGTGGATGGGGTAAGAGAGGAGGGTTGTTATATGGGTTCCCAGCCACCCATGCAATTATGAGCTGGAAGTATTTGTAGCCACGTGACCTGTATTCTTATGGGCTAGCAAAGATCTAGCACGCACATTACCCAGCGGAAGGAGTTGGCTGCCATCTTGCTTTGAAATAAGGGAATTACAAGTATGAAAAATGAATCTACAACATTCGAGTTTCTGGTTGACATGTCATTTATATCCAGATATCTATTATACTGAAGATAATAAATCAATCCTCTTACGTATCTACATATCTGCCCTGGAATAAGTGATGACACGGTGGGCCTTTATCTCTGTTATGCACTCCAGTGTCCAATGTGACTGTTGCCTAAAAGCAAGTAATAATTGATAGCAGTGATATAAAAATGTCCAAATTAATATAATGCTCCACTCGCCCCTACTAAGAGGGTAGCTGACTATATAAAGCTGCCCCAGAACTAAATGGGTACTCTTGTTGTGGCATTTACCAGCATCATGGTCAGTCCACCACTTGTATAGGGTGTATGTTATAAAAATTGCAATTCCGTGTTCCAGCCACTGGGGCGCTATTTCCTTCTTAGCACTACATCAACAATCTACACTCCAGCAATGGAGCATTGGTATAAAATACAGTATCAATATGCACTACTACCCCTTCTGTTGTACAATAATGCCAGCTACGGATCTCCACAGGAATGAGGCGCCCCCTGCAGGTGGCTGATCTGTTTCTCACCAAAAACTTTCAGTCTGAGAGTCTCCCTACTAAGCAATGAAACCGTGAAACGTCTGTTTCCATTTAAAGAATGGCTACTGTATGGTTTGGAAATATGTAAGTCAGTATATGAGGGAATTGCCTTATTGCCAATTCCCTAATAGGCTCAGTTCACACACAGTGTAAATACTGCAGATTTTCTACAAAGGATTTAGTTGCAGAAAATTCGCAGCATAATACAGTAGCAGAAATGTGGGTGAGATTTGAACAAATCTCATCCACACGCTGCATAAATGAAAACACAGCAATGACTTGCAGTGCGTTTTTTTAAAATCCGCAGCATGTCAATTGTATTTGCGTAACCGCTGATTTTTTATTGCGAATTTTCCACTTTGAATTCAATGGGGGAGGTAAAACCTGCAACAAATAGCAGACGTTGCGATTCCGCGGCAAAAATCGCAGCTCAGGAAAATATAAAAATCGTGCACTTACCCAGACTTCTGTGCTTCTTCTTCCAGGCTTGCCTCCTAGGATGATCATCATCCCATGTGACCGCTGCAGCCAATCACAGGCTACAGCGGTCACATGGGATGAAACTTCATCCCAGGGCTGCAGAACGTCAGGACGTCGGAGAGACGCGTTGCCATAGTAATTATGTTGATTTTTTATTTTCGTGCAGGATTTCTGCAGCGGACATTACAGACGAAATTCGGCTGGAAATCATGTAGGCAATGAACCGTTTAGGAAAAGCGCCAGGGTCTGCAAGGGATGGAGGAGGAGAGGAGAAAAGTTCATGAAATGTGCAGGGATCCAGGATTGGTTACAGGGTGGTACAGGAGTACAGCCGCCCTCCCTCCCTCCCTCCCCTGTGGTTATGACGGTTTTGAATGATAATGAGTACAGTGGTTTTGGCGTTTTCCTTCGGCTCTTTTTCTTGTTGCAGATGTCCCAGCTGGCGGAGTTTAGCCAGGAAGGAGGTTTAGTACCCTACATGCCCGCTGGAATAGCGGTTCGATGGCATCTCAGGCTTTGGAACAAATAACATTGAAGAGGATAAAGCCTTCAAGCTGAATTTAAGTGCTAAATTATTCAAATAAAGTGTTTTGAAAATAAAGCTGTGGCCACTCCACTTCCCAATAAAACGTGTCCTAGTTTTATTATAGAATAAAGAGTAAAGGACCCTGGGCGGTGTGATGGTATGAAGGTGGATATCCTTGCAGTCCTTGAGACCTGGTGTGAACATAGCCATATAATTTAATTAGCAGAACCTGCAGCTGTCGAAGTTCCTGTCGTTTACCATAAGGCCGGATTCACACGAGCGTGTGCGTTTTGCGTGCGCAAAAGGCACTTAACAGCTCCGTGTGTCAGCCACGTATGATGCGTGTTTGCGTGATTTTCGCGCAGCCGCCATCATTATGACACCCTGTTTGTATGTTTGTAAACAGAAAAGCACGTGGTGCGTTTCTGTTTTCATTCATACTTTTCACTGCTGTTGCGCGAATCACGCGCGTCCCACGGAAGTGCTTCCGTGTGGTGCGCGTGATTTTCACGCACCCATTGACTTCAATGGGTGCGTGATGCGCGAAATACGCACAAAGAACGGACATGTCGTGAGTTTTACGCAGCGGACACACGCTGCGCAAAAATCACGGACTGTCTGCACGGCCCCATAGACTAACATAGGTCCGTGCGAGGCGCGTGAAAATCACGCACGTTGCACGGACGTATTTTACGTTCGTCTGAATAAGCCCTAAAGTTGATAGATCCTCATATCATGATGCAGCTATCAAAGATGTAGCAATTTTTTTCATTGTTCTGAGGGCCATCATTTTTTAATTTTTCCGACAACATAGCCATATTAGGGATTGTTTTTTGGGTCATGAGTTTTAGTTTTTAATGGCACAATTGTAGGGTACATATAATGTATTATAAAGCTTGTTTTAGCTTTTTATTGGGGTGGAATGGAAAAAAACATCAATTCCGCCATTGTTTTTTGGGTTTTGTTTTTACAGCGTTCACTGTGCGGAAAAAAAAGACGTTAATTTTATTCTGCGGGTCCTTAGGAATACAGCAATACCAAACGTGTGTAGATTTTTTTAATGTTTTACTACTATCACACAATAAGGATATGTTCACACGATTCCCTTCAAAACAGCTCCTGATTTTCAGACGTTTTTTGAGCAACTCGCGTTTTTCGCTGCGTTTTCACAGTTTTTTCGCTGCGTTTTTGGAGCTGTTTTCAATAGAGTCTATGAGAAAACGGCTCCAAAAACGTCCAAAGAAGTGTCCTGCACTTCTTTTGACGAGCTGTCATTTTATGAGCCGTATTTTGACAGCGACGCGTAAAATGACAGCTCGTCTGCACAGAACATCGTAAGACCCATTGCAAGTAATGGGCAGATGTTTGCCGACGTATTGGAGCCGTCTTTTGAGGCGTAATTCGAGGCGTAAAACGCCTCCATTATGCCTGAAAAGAGGACGTGTGCACATACCCTTATAGCACATTTCACGGGAATAAAAACGTTTTTACGTCGCCACATTTCAAGAGCCATAACTTTTTATATTTTTTTGTCAGTGTAGCTATATGAGCACTTGTTTTTTTGCGGGATGAGTCATATTTTTTCATAGAATCATTTTGGGGTACATATAATTTACTGATCAACGTTTATTAATTTTTGGGGGTGGAATGGAAAAAAAGCAATTCTGCCATTGTTTTTTGTGTTTTTTTTACGCTGTCCGTTGTGTGGTTTAAGTAATGTGTTAACTTTATTATAGGGGTTGTTACCATCGCAGCAATACCATATATGTGTATTCATTTTTTGTAATACTTTTGGTAAATAAAACAATTATTATTATTTATTTTTTTAAAGACGTATTTTTACTGTAAACTTATTTTTTCCTAATAAACTTTATTAAATTATATTAATATTAAGGCCGGGTTCCCATGGGTCGGTTGCGCTGTGTAAAAATCACGTAACATGTCCGAACATTGTGATGCGGTTTTTCGAACAGAATTTCCGCTGCGGAAGAAGGCGCTCATACTTATCCCCTCCCTCTTCTCTGCGCATAGTCCGGCCTCCTACGATGATGTTGCAGGCCATGTGACGCTACAGCCTGTGATTGGCTGCAGTGGTCACATGATATGAAACGTCATCCCATGAGGCCAGGCTGCAGGAAGGAGGGTGTTCTGGGTAAGTATCATTTTTTTTCCGTAGTTGGGATTTTTGCGGCGATTACGACGCAAAAGTCGCAATACTTGGCTTTTTGCTGCGGGTTTTGCATACCCATTGAATTCAAAATTTAATTAAAAACCTGCAACAGAAAATCAACAAAAATGCAGCATAAATTGACATCATGCGGAATAAAATTCCCCACCGCAGGTCAATTTATTATCGTTTACACTGCGGTTTTTTTCCGCAGCGCGGGCATGACATTTTCTGAATCTCACCCACTTTGCTGCTACTGCAAATGCTGTGGAATTTTCGCACACAATTCCGTTGCGGAAATTCCGCAGCGATTACGCTACGTGGGAACCCGACCTAAAAGTAAAAAAAAAAACACCTTTTACCATTTTTACTCTAGTAATGTAAAAAAATTAACAAAATTGGTATCGTTGCATCCGTAAAATGCAGAACTATTACAATATACCATTACTTAACTCACACGGTGAACACCGTAAAAAATAAAAAACTTTATGGCTCTCAGAATGTGGTGAAACAAAACAATTTTTTTAGCAAAGTTTTTTTTAGCAAAGTTTTGGTATCACCGTAATCGTATTGAGTAAAGTTAAGTTGTCCTTTTTACCACACGGTGAAAGACGTAAAAACGAAACCCAAAAAAACAAGGCGGAATCAAATTTTTTTCCAATTTCAGCCCGCAAAGAATCTTTTTTCAGTTTCCCAGCACATTATATGGTACTTTAAATGGTGTCAATAGAAACGACAACACCTACCGCAAAAAATAAGCCCTCACACCGCTCTATTGATGGAAAAATAAAAAAGTTATGGCTCTTAGCAGGCGGGGAATGAAGAACGAAAATAAAAAAAGCAAAAAAAACAGTTTCAGTGCAGAAGGGGTTAATCAGCAAGTTTTATGGTTAAAAAATATGTAGTAAGAGGATCTGATAAACAACATGTAGGCAATTTTGCAGCGAAAATAATTTTGACAGTATACAGATTGGTTAAATTAAAATGCAGCCTGCCACAAACCTGCCACATGTGATCGAATTTTTGGAACCCCCATAACGGTGCCGGTTTATGTCACGTGACCTCTGCAATGATTGGTTGGCATAGTCATTATTCAGGTCAGTAGGAGCCATATACAGCTGTATACTGATCTGCCCCCTAGTGGTGGTGACAGCCAGTGGAACAGAGCACCATACCCATACCAAGTATTTTTGGATTTATTAAGAGAACGCTGCACAATGAAAGAGCGAAAAAAATGCACAGCTCTTACCACAAATTAAAAAAATAGACATTTATCTTTACCACAAAAATATTCTTTGTTGATGAGTCGCTGTGTATTGGGGGTCCCTAAAATAAAGGAATATTAATAAATGGCATCACCAACAATTTTCTGATATATTGTCAAAAACAGAAAAACTGGGACTTGTATCTGGTGCCGGCAGATATTTCTCTGGGTGTTATTCTGTATTTTGCTGATCGAGGTATCGCCAGAGGAATGTGACAGGGATGACTTCTTTTCCTGTTTATGGAAGGACCAAGACATTTCCAGGATTGAGCAGCTCTTTCAGGAACCTCGTGCTTTATTTGCTGAGTTTGGAGCTTTGAGAACAATGTCTGGATGTTCAGGATTTGCAGAATAGCGATGACTGATAAAAGTCATGATCCTGCAGATTTTGTACGTGCATTGTAAGGGATGGATGAGATATTTTAAGAATGTTCTCAGATGCCCTTATTCGTGTGTCAATGAGGGGTAAGGCTTTAAGGGGTTCTCCTGGCATTTTATATTGATGACCTATTATTAGGATAGGACATCAATATCAAACTCCAACTCCTGGCACCCCCGCCATAAGCTGACCGAAATGGCTGTGGCATTGGTCGCCGCAGCCTCTTCAGTGTTTTCCAGGCACAACACCGTACACATCTGGAGCGGCTTGCCTGGGATTGCAGCTCAGTCCCATTCACTAGAATGGGATCGGTACTGCTATCCTAGGTGCAGCCGGTACGGTAGTGTACGGTGTTGTGCCTGTAAATTATAAAAAGGCTGTGACGCTCGGCGCTGATTGGCAGGGGTGTCGGAAGTCGGACCCTACCGATCTGATATTGATGGCTTATCCTAAGGATAGGCCATCATTTTAAAATGTGCGGAGAACCCCTTTAAGTTTTTATTAATTTTCAGTAAAATTCCTTTAAACTGAGGGTCTGGGAATCCCATATGTACTGCGGATGTTCCCGATGTATCTGTGGAGTGGGCTCAGGAGCTGAGCCTGCTCCATACGCAGCGGTTTTCAGCTGTATATTACAGATTACAGCCTTCTTTAACGGCCGGGATTGGAGATAACTCCGATAACAGCCGTTTAGCTACTAAAATACCACGGCAATAAAATACCACGGCATCTAAGTGTATAGAAAGTGGGGGCGACACTGGTGGCCCATAGGTTGTCATAGCACCAGGGGGCCTAATAAATGCCCTTATATCTGCAATTGTGGTCCTCCTATTGCCAGAGGCAGGGTATTGCAGAAGTCCGCTAGTGGAACAAAAAAAAATAATTAAAATAAGTTTAATAAACGTAAGAATATATATAAATAAACATTAAAAGTTGAAGTTACAAAGACCCCCTGACACAAGTGACAGCGATAGATACAGGGATCTATGTCTTTGTGCTAGCAGTACATATTCTAAATACTGACTTTTGAAGGTCTGGACAAGGCTGTGGCTTCCAACATCCAGTATAGGCATGCAGGATTACCACGGCGCTATACTGGATTTTTTTGCAATGGTTGCAAGGGAGGTTTCAGTTGCATCTAGCATTTTAATTGCGTTGCCAAAGTGTGTAAAGCCGTTTCACTGTGCAGGCCAAACCTTTATTGGACACACATATAGATGAACAACTTGAATGAAATCTTAAGGTTTTGGCACCTCTGATTACCTATAACAAGATGAAACTATTATGGTATTAGGAATATAACCAATGCAGAAGAGTTATATGATAAAATTCTGACTGCCTGAAGCCACCACTAGGGGGAGCCTAGGAGCTTACTGCATTCTGTTTTATTATTGAGTTCAACTGAAGCATTATAAATCCTGGCAGCGGGGACGAGCACCTTTATTCGAGTGATCAGTGCATGTCCCGGCTCAAATATCCAGTGATAATATTTTCTGACATGTCCCTATATTATATCACAAGATAGGGAGAGGTGGACTGTGAACAGTACTGACTTTGAAGAAGAGGAAAAGCAGAGAAAAAGGCGAAGGTCCCATAGTTGTATGTAGAAATTAATAATCTATAGCTTTCTAGTGCTGTTTCCACAGTTGTATATTGATCACTATTATGTTGAGTATTCATCATCGCAAGAACCTGCATTGCATCTAAAGGAGTTGACAAGTTTTAAAAACCTGTTATGTTAAAAAAAAGCTCCCTAATTAATAGGAGTCTAGGACCACACAACTGGTATCGCTGGGTGAAATGAGCAGAATTGTGAATGCAGTTCTGAAGTACAATACAGTCTGTAAGGCCCCATGCACATGAACGTGCTTTTGCGGCCGCAATTCCCCTGAAAATCCACGGGAGAATTGCGGCCCCATTCATTTCTATGGGGGATGCACACAACCGTAGTTTTTACGGTCTGTGCATGGCCCGGACCGCAGAATGAATGGACATGTCTTATTACGACCATCTTCTGCGGTCCGGGCTCATTGAAGATAATGGCCGCGGCCATGTGCATAGCCCGCGATTTGCGGGCAGCTTGCGGCTGACAGTCCGCTGCCGGCCAACCTGAAAATCACGGGCATGCACATTGCTACGGTCATGTGCATGAGGCCTTACTCAGGAATACTGCTACATAAGTAGTAGTTATTCCCAGGACCATATTTAGAGTTTGTGCTGCCCTAGGCACTTTTAGGGATAACACAGCTTTTCCGCCACAAAAATCGCAACATGTACTAATTGTTGCGGCTTTTACCTTCCCATTGAATTCAATAGGGAAAACCTGCAACAGAAAACCAGTGATTCCACAACATAAATTGACATGCTGCGGATTAAAAAAAAAGCAATGCAGGTCAATTTATGAACAGTTTTTCGGTGGGTTATTTACGCAGCGCGTGGATGAGATTTGTTCAAATATCATCCACTCTACTGCTACTGTATTATGCTGCAGATTTTTCACAACGTGATCCGTTGCGTAAAATCTGCAGTGTTTACACTACATGTGGACATACCCTAAAAGAAATGCTTAGTGCTACTCCATTAACATAATTCATTTAGGAATTTAGAGGCACATTTTGAATTGACAGCGTTGTTTGACTTTTTTTTTAGGGTATATAGGGCCTCGTACCTTGTGGTGCGGCCTCTTTGCCGGAAATTCTCTTCCTGGACATGGATCGTCAGGAGCTCCTTCAAGCGCTGCGGGGCACAATCGCCGCGGAGGCGAGTGAGTGGCTGCAGTCCCTGCTGCGGGAGACGGCTGCTTCGGCTCCCTCCCAGCTAGAAGGTTGGCGAAGCTCTGCCAGGTCCTCTCGTCCGCCGGTCCGGCTCTCTCCCTCCAATGCCGGTAGGTTGCGGCTGCGGGGGTGCCGGGGGCCGTTGTGGGGGACGTGGTTCCCCCGACACAGGGGACCAGTGGATCCACGGGTGTGGTGGGTCTTAGGCGCGGGGCTCCGGAGGACAGACCTTAGCCTCAGCCTCAATTTTAACAGCGGCGGCTGCTTCTCCAGCAGGAAGCGTTAGGCTGGGTTCACACGAGCAGATTAACGTCCGTAATGGACGGACGTATTTCGGCCGGAAGTCCCGGACCGAACTCAGTGCAGGGAGCCGGGCTCCTAGCATCATAGTTATGTACGATGCTAGGAGTCCCTGCCTCTCTGCAGGACAACTGTCCCGTACTGTAATCATGTTTTCAGTACGGGACAGTAGTTCCACGGAGAGGCAGGGACTTCTAGCA
This sequence comes from Rhinoderma darwinii, assembly GCF_050947455.1. NCBI lineage: Eukaryota > Metazoa > Chordata > Amphibia > Anura > Rhinodermatidae > Rhinoderma > Rhinoderma darwinii. Next base: position 37,238,931 of record NC_134687.1, on the reverse strand, counting down.
TCGTACATAACTATGATGCTAGGAGTCCGGCTCCCTGCACTGAGTTCGGTCCGGGACTTCCGGCCGAAATACGTCCGTCCATTACGGACGTTAATCTGCTCGTGTGAACCCAGCCTCACACTGCTCCTTGTCTCAGAGGGGAGAGCCGGAGAGTTGGGAGGTGAGGAGAGGGGGCCTGATGAAGAGTGGTGGACTATTCGGGGAATGAGGACGAGGGCTCACAAGACGGCTCAGAGTTATTTTTCTCTGGCCGGTCGCTTAGGCGGGTGGCCCGTCAGGCGGTGGCCCCTCCCGCTGATGTGGTGCACGTCCTGCCCGGGCCTTTGGCGGTGGCCACGGGCTCTTCTTTGCGGCCCGATTCAATTAGCTCGCAGCGCTCCCATAGCAGACATGGGGCTAGTAGGTCTGGATCGGGTCGACGCCATGTTCCGGTCGAAGTCGGTCGCGGCGACATCGGCGTCGTCACTCGCGGAGGTATAGGTGGTCCCCATCTGTCTCGTCGTCGTCAGACGTCTCCTGGGATAGTTGGCGGGCAGCACGGAGCGGTAGCAGGAGTATTCGCGCTGCGTTCCTCGGTTGGAGCACCAGGTGTCGTGCCCCCTATGCCAGATGTGGTTTCGGTGGTCCCAGCTGCCACACCGGCTGAAGTGTGTCCGTCCGCGCCAGGAGGTGCGTCTGCTGGACACGGTGAGTATGCCTGCCTTCGGGCTTGGAATGCTGATAACATGTCTGCCATTGATTTATTGTCTGCTGTGCAATCTCTGGTGGCAGGGGCCGTTTCTTTGCCCGCGGGACCGTCGTCGCAGGCCGTGGTTGCGAGGTCCACGGCGGAGGCGTCCACTTCCATGTCCACTCCTTCGGTCCCTGCTTTCAGAGATTCTTATTTTTGTAGCGTGTCTCCCTTGGGTGCTCATGTGTCTGAAGAGATGCGTGAGAAAATCGGGAAGTATGATTACATTGATATTTGGTCTCTTTTGTCGGTCGACTCGTCGTCCGGTCAACAAGGAGCGGGGGGTGTTGGGTAAGCCTAAGGTCGTGCGGTCGTTTAATAATTGGGTGCAGGCCTTTGCTATTTGGGGGGGGGGTGTTTAGTAAGGCTCGGCCTGAGTGTGCGGGGCAGTTGTTTGTCTATTTGGACACTATTTTTAGCGCGTATAAATCGCATGGTGGCACGGCCTGGTGGCGGTACGATGAAGAGTTCCGTAGGCAGCTGTTTCAGAGGCCGGAAGTCGGTTGAGATACGAAAGCGACTGATGTTTGGTTGCGATTGATGATGGCGCAGCGGCCCTTTCAGCCCGCCGCCCCCGCATCTTCCCCTTCCGGGGTGGGCGGGGTTGGTGGGGGGGGGGGGTTGGGGGTGTCCGGAGAGCCTGTTGGCTCTTTAATGAAGGACACTGTAGATTTTATACCTCTTGTAAATTCCGCCACGAGTGCTCCTCACGTGGAGGCACCCACGCAGCGGTTCGGTGTTCCAGTCGAGTTGCGGCTGTCGCCCGCCCTGCGGGTGTTGGTCGAAGAGAGGACGCCGGTACACGTGTCCGCGATGCTCTTGTGGCTAGACCGGTATCCCAAGATGGCATAAGGCACCCTGCTTAGAGTTGTTTTTTGTTTTGGGTTCTTTATTCCGTTTACTGCGCAGGCGGACCCGGTTATGTCACGAAATCTGAAGTCGACTGAGGAGTTTCCAGCTGCCAAGAGGGAGAAGGTGGAAAAGGAAGTTGAGCTTGGCCGGATGGCCGGCACATTTTCTGCTTTGCCCTTTCCTAATCTTCGGGTGTCGCCCCTGGGGGTGGTTCCTAAGAAAGAGCCTGGTAAGTTCCGTCCGATTCACCATCTGTCCCATCCTAAGGGGCGGTCGGTGAATGACGGGATTGACAGTGAATTGGCGACCGTCTCCTATGTTTCGTTTGACCGGGCAGTCGACTTGGTGTGTCGGGCAGGGGCGGGTGCCCCTATGGCCAAGTCCGATATTGCGTCCGCTTTTCGTTTGTTGCCCGTTCATGCGGATTGTTTTCATTTGTTGGGCTGTGTGTTAGAGGGGTTTTTCAATTATGATATGTGTTTGCCTATGGTCTGTTTGATTTCTTGTTCTTATTTCGAGGTGTTCAGCTCATTTCTGGAATGGGCGGTGCGGGATCTTACTGGTTCTGGGTCAGTGACTCATTACCTGGATGATTTTTTGTTTGTAGGGCCTGCTTCTTTGGGGCAGTGTCTGTTTTTGTTGAGGTCCTTTCAATTTCTTGCTCAGCGTTTTGGGGTCCCCCTTTCTGAGGAAAAAACGGAGGGTCCGGTGACGGTATTGTGTTTTCTGGGCATTGAAATAAATTCTGTTGCTATGGTCTTTCGCCTCCCGGAGGAGAAGGTGGTGAAATTGCGTGCCGCATTAGATAGGGCTTTGGCTGCGCGGAAGTTGGAGTTGTGGCAGATTCAATCTTTGTTGGGATTGTTGGTCTTCGCGGGTCGTATTATGCCCATGGGACGGGTGTTTGCCAGGAGGTTGTCCTTAGCTACAGGGGGTGTTTCGGTGCCTTCTCATCATGTTCGGATTTCTAGTTCAGTTAAGGCGGATTTGCGCGTCTGGCGCACTTTCTTGGAAGATTACAATGGGCGTGCGTGTTGGAGGGCGCCGGCGATTTATAGCGTAGACCTGGAGTTGTTTACGGACGCGGTTGGTGCGGTGGGATTTGGGTCATTGCTGGGTTCTGCGTGGTGCTTTGAAGCCTGGCCCGATTCACAACGGTTGGTGTGCAAATTTGACATTGTTGGAGCTCTTTCCCATAGTTGTCGCCATTGAATTGTGGGGGGCGCGCCTCTCCAACAGGTCTGTGGTGTTTTGGTCTGATAATATGAGCGTTGTTTTTGCTGTTAACCAACTTACTTCATCCTCAGGTCCGGTTTTGCCTTTGCTTCGTCACCTGGTGTTGCGTTGCTTCGAGTGTAACATCCGTTTTCGAGATCGCCATATTCCAGGGGTTCACAATGTTTTTGCTGATGCTTGATCTCGTTTTCATTGGCAGGTTTTTCGCTCCCTTTGCCTGCAGGCGGAGCTGGAGGGAGCCAGCTGCCCGGAGTTCTTGTGGAGGCTGCTGGATCGGAGTTAATGCCATTGGTGAGGTCGTCACTTGCGTCCTCTACCTGGGCTACTTATGGTAATGCGTGGAAGGAATGGTTGAGCGCTGCGGGGGATAGACTGGTTTGGGGAGGATCTGGTGCTGCGTACGACCGTGACGCTCGAATATTTAACAGCTTTGCACGAGCGTGGTGTTTCAGGGGTGGTGGCGCAACGGCGTCTGGCCGGGGTTGCTTTCTTTTCTAAGTTAAGGGGGTGGTCGGAGGGAGTCGCGTCGTCCTGTGTCCTTTTCTTTATTGCAGGAACTTATAGCGGCGCTGCCGTCGGTTTGTTCTTCCCCTTATGAATCCGTTTTATTTTCCGTTGCGTTTTCGTTGTTTTTTTTTTGGGGCTCTGCTTATTTCGGAGCTAGTTCCGATGAGGGCGGCTTGTCCGGGGGGTCTACTTTTGGAGGATGTAGTGGTTTCTTCGGTGGGGGTTCGTTTGCATATACGGCGTTCTAAGACGGATGTGTTTGGACGTGTTGTTGGGTTTCGCTTCGGCCTGTCCCGGGCGCGGCTTGTCCGGTTGCGGCGGTGTCGGCTTTCCTGGGGGTGCGTAGATTGGGGGTTCAATTTTTAGCACATTCGGATGGTAGGCCTCTTACTAGGTTCCAGTTTGCATCGATTTTCCGTAAGGCTCTTGTTCAGGTTGGTAAGCCTCCAGGGGAGTACAGGACTCATTCTTTCCGTATTGGGGCAGCCACTATGGCCAGTGAATTGGGGTTATCTGATGAGTCAGTGAGGCGCATCGGTAGGTGGAAGTCGAATTGTTTTGCTGGTTATATTCGCCCTGATCTTATTTTGCATTAATTCAGTTTTCGTTTTAGGTCCAAGACCATCGGTGTGGATTGTCGGGCACTCCTATGTGTTCTGGGTGGAGTGTCGGTCTGCTATACGCCCTGGTGGACGAGCGTTGGGCTTTGGAAGTGCCGTAGTCTACTGGAGAGGTTTCCGGGGCCTGCGCTGGTTGCAGGCACTGCCCGAAGTGGTCGACATCGGCTGGTACCAACTGTTTTGGTTGTGCATTAGGGAGGAAATGATTTGTGTTCGGTTAGGTTGGGAGAGTGGATCTCGCTGATCCATTTGGACTTGGAAAGGTTCGCTTCTTTTTTCCCCCGATTGGTCTTAGTGTGGACAGAAATTATTCCTCGGTTGGTGTGGCTTGGCACGAGGAATGTGAATGCCATTGAGCGGGCGAGGAGCCTATTGAATACCAGGGTGTCTCGGTTTGTCTGAGCGAGAGATGGAGTGTTGGTTCGTCATCGGGAGTTGGAAGGTGACAACAGGGGATTGTTGCTGCCAGACGGGGTGCACCTGTCGGACATTGGACTGGATATTTTCTTGTCGGGGTTGAAAGATGGGGTTGAGCAGGCTCTATTTTTGACCGTGTAGTTGAGGAGTACACGGTCACCTTATGGCGGTATTAGAAGGGGATTTACCTACATGTCCTTGGGATAGGCAGTCATATGGTTATTGACCTTTGTTAAGGTCATTTAGTTATAATTTTTGGAAAATGTTATTTAATTTTGTATTGTATTAATAAAGCTGTTGCCAACCCCCGGGTCAACCCCACTTTCAAAGAGATTTATGTGTCGGTGGTTAATTTATTTCGAGATAATGGAGAGGAGACTAGTAGGGGTACATAGATTGCTATATGCATACAGTCCCACATTTTTTCTAAGCCGTTGAAGCGAATGCAAAAACCGCAGACAAAAAAGCACCAAACGAGCGGCGCAGGTTTTTTCTGCCTCCTGTTAATTTCAATGGGAGGTCAGAGACGGAAACCACTTGAAGACACCCACTCACAGTAATGACCATCACCCCCCCACTCACAGTACAATGACCATCAGCCCCCAACTCAAAGTAAAATGACCATCAGCCCCCCACTCACTGTAAAATAACCATCAGCCCCCCACTCACAGTAAAATAACCATCAGTCCCCCACTCAAAGTAAAATGACCATCAGCCCCCCACTCACAGTAATGACCATCAGCCCCCAACTCACAGTAAAATGACCATCAGCCCCCAACTCACAGTAAAATGACCATCAGCCCCCCACTCACAGTAAAATGACCATCAGCCCCCTACTCACAGTAAAATGACCATCAGCCCGCAACTTACAGTAAAATGACCATCAGCCCCCCACTGTAAAATAACCATCAGCCCCCCACTCACAGTAAAATGACGATCAGCCCCCAACTTACAGTAAAATGACCATCAGCCCCCAACTCACAGTAAAATGACCATCAGCCCCCCACTCACAGTAAAATAACCATCAGCCCCCCACTCACAGTAATGACCATCAGCCGCCCACTCACAGTAAAATGACCATCAGCCCCCCACTCACAGTAAAATGACCATCAGCCCCCCACTCACAGTAATGACCATCAGCCGCCCACTCACAGTAAAATGACCATCAGCCCCCCACTCACAGCAATGACCACCAGCCCCCCACTCACAGTAAAATTACCATCAGCCCCCCCACTCACAGTATAATGACCCCTCAGTAAAGAGACAATAAGCCTCCTCCAGTAAAGTGACCATCAGCCTCAGCCCCCCCCCCCAGTAAAGTCACCATCTTTTCAGTAGAACACACCCCCCCCCCCCCGATAAAATTACCATCTGCCCCTCTAGTAAAGTGACCATCACAGGCAGAAAGTGTGCTTACTCCTGGGGAGGGAATAAATAAGGAGGTATAAGAACAACAACTCTCAGCATGTCCAGGCTATTATTATGTGATCTCAATGGACATTACAGGGGGGAGATATAAGGGGAGAGAACTACAACTCCCAGCATGTCCAGGATGTTATGTGATATCAGAGAAAGTCTACAGCAGGAGGAGATAGAAGAGGAGAGAACTACAACTTCCAGCATGTCCAGGATGTTATGAGATATCAGAGGACACTACAGGGAGGAGGTATAAGAGGAGAGAACTAGAACTACCAGCATGCCCAGACTGTTCTTATGGGATATAAGAGGACATTACAGGGAGGAGGTATAAGAGGAGAGAACTACAACTACCAGCATGTCCAGACTGTTATTATGGGATATCAGAGGACATTACAGGGAGGAGGTATAAGAGGAGAGAACTACAACTCCCAGCATGTCCAGATTGTTCTTATGGGATATCAGAGGACATTACAGGGAGGAGGTATAAGAGGAGAGAACTACAACTACCAGCATGTCCAGACTGTTATTATGGGATATCAGAGGACATTGCAGAGAGGAGGTATAAGCGGAGAGGACTACAACTTCTGGCATTCCCCTGGCACCATTTCTCAAACAACTGCTAACAAACGAAAGAAAAAAAAATACTTACCCTGCACAACGTTAATGACTCCTCTCCCTCCGTCACGCTTCTAGTGGGAAGCGGTGGGCGGTACTCGTAACAGACGCTTGCGCGTCACGTTTTCTACAACGTCGGGGGCGGAGCTTGTAGCAAAAAAATGTTTCTTTTTTTTTAACTTTTTTTTTTTTGCAGTGGATGAGCGGAGTGCCGCGGCACACCGGAACGGTTCTCGCGGCACCCCGGTTGGGAACCACTGGCTTAGAGCTTAGTTTACTGTCACAGACTCAGGAAGGTAAGTATAATAATCGTTTTGCTTTTTTAGTTATTAGTGTTACTAATGTGTTTTTTAATGTGTTTTTTTTACAAGTTCGGTTGTTGGACTACGTCGGATTCGAGAACTACTTTGATGACGGCGTTTTTATTTTCAATAAAATGGTTAAGGAGGGTTGAGTGGGGGCTTTTATTTCTATAAAATATTTTTTGTGTGTAGGTGTTTTTTTAACTTCTTTACAACTTCCTTAGTAATGGCAGCTGTCTGAAAGACAGCGTCCGTTACTAAGGTGGGGCTTAGTGTTAGCTAGTGAAGATGCTAACATTAACCCTCCCCATTATTACCCCGGTACCCACCGCCACCAGGGGTGCTAGGAAGAGCCGGTTACAGTCCAGTACCCGACCATCTGAAATGATGGTTGGGTACTGGGGCGGATGCAGGCTGGTATTATTTGCCTAGGAAACTATTTTTTCCCACCCTGGTAATGCTAGGATGCAGCTGCTTTATTGTATCTAGCTGGTTATGAAAAATAGGATAGCCACCATTACTAAGGCAGTAGTAATATAGTTATAAAAAAAAAACAGACACAGAAAAAATATTTTATTGAAATAAAACCCCACACACAGCCCTCGTTAACCAATTTATTGAAAATAAAAACGCCGTCCTCTAATCCGTCGTAGTCCAACGACCGAACCTGTAAAAAAAACAACACAAAAAAACATTTGTAACATTAATAAGTAAAAAAGCAAAACCATAATCATACTTGCCTTTCTGGGACTGCGACAGTTAACTAAGCAGTGACAGCTTGTGGCTGTCATTGGTTAATTTACATCATGTGGTCCCAGGTTACCTCAGTTCATTGGCTTACTTTTAAAAGTAGACCAATGAACTTAGGTAACTGGTCACCACATGGTGTAAACTAACCAATGACAGTGACAATGACAGTGGCACACGGGTGCGTGTGCCACTATAAACCTAGAGCGGGGGCTTCAGGGACAAAGGAATCCCCGCACTAGGAGTTACTGGGCTCAGCAATAAAGTTTCCGTTGATGCAGGCCTGGTCTTTTCTGATCAGGCGTGCTCCAGCGTAACGACGGCAGGGGGCGCGATAATGTCATCGCACCGCCTGCGCCACAAGAAAGCGTTGAATGATGAGGAAGGGTTCTAATGGTTCCTTGCTTCACCTGCGCTTTCAATTGTATCTGCTTCCTAAGGATGCAGATACTATTGAAGACAGTATATTACATTAGGGTTCTCACGATACCAGAATTTTGACTTTGATACCGATACTTTGTGTAGTATTGCGATTCTCGATACCAAAACGATACTTTGCCAACAATAATAAAAAAGTTCTTCCATTTTCTGAAGTGGGTCACTTCGCTTGGGAAACACAACATCTCATGAAATAATGTAGTCGCACGCCCTCTCCAGTTCTATTTACAACGTGGAGCAGAAAACTGAATCCCATATTTTGGATGTGGTCTAACTGTTATATAGAGTGGTAATATTACATTGGGATCACAGGTTTTAATTCACAAATCAAGCTGGGCCGAAAAAGTCTCAGGAAAAATCTTCTCCTCTAGATGGAATTTTTTTTCCATTGTCTTGGGAGTCAAGGAAAAATTGTTAAAGGAGATTGTCCGGGCACGGGGTGGTTTTTCATACTGATAACCTATCCACAAGATAGGTAATCCGAATATGATCCAATACCCAGACCCTGCATGATTAGCTGTTGCGGCAGCCAGAATAGCTGATCAGTGCGGGGTCCGGGTGTCAGACCCCCACCGATCATATACTGATGACCTATCCTGTGGATAGGTCATCAGTATAAAAAAATGGTCCATGCTCGGACAACCGCTACAATATCTGCAATGACAATGGAGCTGGCCATAGATGAAAGATTATTGTTACCAATTCCAGTTATTTTGATATCATTCTTGGTAATCGTTGCGTCGACGGTCCTACAAACAATCCGTTCCAACTGATGTAAACCTGCCTCAGTAGTTAAAACATTTGTCGTTTCAATATTTTTCTAGTCATTAGTGGTTCATTGTATAATCCCAGCTTTTACATAACTCTGTGCTGTCTATGAATAGATAAAAATGTCTGCTTCCTTTTTTTTTCAAGAAACAGCGCCACTCTTGTCGAAGCACCGAGTCTAGTATTGTAGCTCTTCCCTATACACTCCAATAGGGGTGTGCAATACCACACACAGCCAATGTACAAAGGATCCTCTTTAGTAATCTTGGACAACCACTATAACATAATAAGATGATTGTCCATGAAGAAAAGAAAAATTCATTCCAATCCTGCACGCTCCTTTCCAAAAATTGGAACTCTCATTATTTTGGAGGTAAACTCCATGGTAGCATGTCCCAATATCAATAATCAAAGTGTTTGTTCAGATCAATATCTTAGCGTACGACAAATTACCTGGTTGCCAGCGGCTGCGGAATTATCTTCAGAGAATTTTTGTGGATTTTTACATGTATGACCATCACTCATGAAGACAACCCCTTCCATAAAGACATCAACTCCTGGAAACTTAATATAGTATTACATACTGGTCACTCAAATGAATGGCAACCATGCAATACCTGGATAGACTGACTCCATCACAACAGGAATGGCTCTTACTTGGCGGCTCTCCGCTCTGGCTCATAGGGTGTTCTGAGCGGGGGTCCCCTTTATGACGTCTATATGCCCTAATAGAGCATATGGAAAGGGGTTGTCTTAATGAGGAAACACCTTTAATGCCTCTGCATTGGGTACATTTACATTCCACTGTAACTAGGTGCCCAAATCTTGCCCAGAGCTTGTGTAAATTGGACATTTTGCAATGTATAGTGAAAGTTAATGCAATATAGTGTAAATGCCATGGTCACCTGGATGAATTGTTAATGGTCAACTCTTTGTTAGTTCAGGGAGTCCGAGCTAAGCTCCGGGTAGTTCAGTCAACAGGAAAGGTAAAGAGGTCACACAGGAAGGGAAGTATCACAGGCAGTTCCTGCAGTCCTGTACACAGCACTGTGCTGCAGAGCTGCCCTCATACTTCTCAGTCTGTTACTGGGAGCCAGCACAGAACAGCAGAGGTAAGCGATAATCATTCTAAATTAAACCGAATCCAACCTTTAGATTCAGCAAAGCTGAGTTTGTCAGCGGTAGGAGGCTTTGGTTTGTCATTTGGCACAACATATGATGTGGTTTTACATAGGACTGCAGGTAAGCCAACTGCTTTACTTTACCTTATCCTCATGCACAACAATAGAAATTCTGAACGTTACCCTATATGCACTGTAAAACAATAGTATATTAGAAGTGTAACTGTTACTTTAAAAACAAGTCAGAAGTTTTGATCGGTAGGGATCCTGGTGCTCAGACACCGATCGATAGAGCAATGGCCAGGAGTGTCATGCACAATGTTTCTGCCCCTTCCTTCTAGAGATCATGGGGGTCCCAACACCCAGACCTCCACTGATAAAAACTACCAACATATGACAAGTCAGAATGTATTTTTATAAGACAGGTACAAATTAAATCAAACTTATGTTATATGCTATGGATACAGATATAGCAGAGCTGAATTTGTCCACTCTGATAACTCACTTAGCATGATGGTTAGCATAACGCAATATGTTTACTTGCAGTTCTATGGAAAGTAACTTGTTACAAATTATGAGTTTATGAGGAGTATTGTAAGACGACAAACTCAGCTCTGAACATCCGTATTTGATACATTCATTTCCTATGCGTCGATATAGTGTAAAGCGGCCTATACTAATTTGAGTTGTCAGCAGATCCTCCCATCTTTAGCACTATATGACAACCATCTAATGTATCAACCCCGCGCCGTTCATACGTATAATATTCTCGTGTAGCCATGGTGATGGGGGATCAGACGGCAGTTGTGGGAAGTGTAAATTTTGGGTCCCATTATCTTAATGGTAGACTGTAATGCTATAATCTACAATTGGCTGTACTACATCTGGAATCCAGTTATTTCGAAAACTTTTTTTTTAAATGTCCAAAACTTTCCTGTCACGCTAAATAGTCTGTCCCACTATATCAGGATATAAATAAATCTGAATTATTTGTTATTCTGCTGTTTGTTACTGAGAAGCAAATAGACAAGTTAAAGAATAACCGCAGGAAGAAAACATTAGCAAGTTGCCGTTGTGAGATTAATATGTAGCAATGTGTCGCTGCTTTCTATTTGTTTAATAGAATAAACTGCGAACGTGAACATGTAGAGGGAAGCCGGGTCAATGTCGCACTGGTAAAGGGAAGGTTAATGGATTCTGGAAACATTTGTGAGCTTGATTATATTAATTTATACTTGCAGTCCTATGTAAAGCCACAACTAACACATTGACAAACCTAGCACTGCTACATCTTACAAACTGAGCACTTCTAAATCATTCCGCTTTCTATACCTGACAAATTCAGCATTGATACACCTGACTGACTCAACTCTGCTACACCTGACAAACTCAGCAATACTACATCTAACAAATTTAGCACTAGTACATCTGAGTCATAGATAGGATTTACTTCACTGAGTTTTGTTACCCTAGCCCTGTATCTGAATCTGAATGGCTTGTTGGCAAACGCTCATTCATCTGAATGACTGAATGGCCGCCATGTAATACTACATTTCTCCTGCAGTGGCCGCTGCAGAAGAGATATCTGGCTGGTTGAGGCTTCAGGAGCTGAATCCACGGTGATCGACTGATTGATACACCGGCTCCAATATGAGAGGGGTTTTCTGTGATGAGACAACCCACTTACCTTCCTCTAAGACCAAATTATACCCTACAGTATACAAAGTTATTTAGTTGTCTAAATTATTTACAATATGGACCCCAAAATGTCGCACAAAATCAGTTGTAAGTTCAATGGTTCAAACTGTAGAGAATCAACGACAAACATTTCTAGAAAGAAACAGAAGAGCCAAAGACCTCTCCTAAAAGGTGGGAATCCCAAGTTTGGACCCCCACCTATAAGACACTTATGGTGATGATATACATTAGTCTGACTACCCCTTTGAGTAATTTCATAGAATGTAGAACTTTATTTTTTTTGCAACTTTCGTTTTATTTAGCAATTTCCTTATTAAGCAAAACACAATGAAAAACTAAAGATGTAAAAACATTTCCTATAATGACAGTACTAAGAAACATTCCTTCAGAGACAGGAGCATTTCCTATAGAGACAGTACTAGAGACATTTCCTATAGAGATAATACTAGAAACATTTCCTATAGAGACAGTATTAACATTTCCTATAGAGACAGTACTAGAGACATTTCCTATAGAGACAGTACAAGAGACATTTCCTATAGAGATTGTACTAGAAGCATTTCCTATAGATATAGTAGTACGAACATTTCCTATAGAGACAGTACTAGGAACATTTCCTATAGAGACAGTACTAGGAACATTTCTTATAGAGACAGTACAAGAAACATTTCCTATAGAGACAGTACTAGAAACATTTCCTTCAGAGATGGTACTAGAAACATTTCCTATAGAGATTGTACTAGAGACATTTCCTATAGAGATAGTACTAGGAACATTTCTAGAGATAGTACTAGAAACATTTCCTATAGAGACAGTACTAGGAACATTTCCTATAGAGACAGTACTAGGAACATTTCCTATAGAGACAGTACTAGGAACATTTCCTATAGAGACAGCACTAGAGACATTTCCTATAGAGACAGTACTAGGAACATTTCCTATAGAGACAGTGCTAGGAACATTTCCTATAGAGTCAGTACAAGGAACATTTCCTATAGAGACAGAACTAAGAATATTTCCTATACGGACAGAACTGAGAACGTTGCCTTTAGAGGCAGTACTAGGAATATTTATTTTTATATAAAGACAGTACTAAAAACATTTCCTATAGAGACAGTGCTAGGAACATTTCCTATAGAGACAGTGCTAGGAACATTTCCTATAGAGACAGTACTAGAGACATTTCCTATAGAGACAGTACTAGAGACATTTCCTATAGAGACAGAACTAAGAATATTTCCTATACGGACAGAACTGAGAACATTGTCTTTAGAGGCAGTACTAGGAATATATTTTTTTTATATATAGAGACAGTACTAAAAACATTTCCTATAGAGACAAAACTGACAACATTTCTATTTACTATCAGTTTCTGAGAAGATAGTACAAAAGTGACAACCAGTATCACTGCACTTCCTGTTGTTACTTTTACAACAAAACAGAAAAAGAAAGATGTGATTATGTCTGTACTAAGAGAAACATGATGACCCAATTTGACATCTGATTTACTAATATATGAACAATTTTGTGGGTGTTCATTGGCAAATTAGGGGTTTACAAATCTTTTGCTATTTGGGATTCAAATGTTGCTTAATCTGAAGCTGTATACTCATAGTTATCTTCTGATGACGTCATCATTGTCACTTCTGGACATGCAGAAACAACAGTGTGTGAGATACTACAGTTTTTGCTTTCAGCAGGGGAACTAACCATTAGAATACTGCAGTGAATTGTGGGAGAAGAAAGAATTATTGAGCAAAAAATATTAGTCAGTAACTTATTCTATCTAAATAACGCATTTCACTCAGGGTCATTTATAATGCTCTAGTTTAGTGTTGACTAGAGGTGAGCTGTAACGTGGTACAGAGAATGCTATTGATTGGTGTCCAAAGATCTCGTCCTGTATTTAAAGATCCTTTACTTCATTTTCTTCATTATTTTCATGATACCTTAGTAAATGGACAGGCTGATTTTCAATTTACAGGCCAGATCTGTCCATTATTACAATGCAAATATCGTAAGGCCAGACTAGACGATGGAACCCGATGTTGTAGATGGCATCTCCACTTATACCAAGGTTCACATACTTCACCCAATTGAAGAAGACGATTCAGAAGAAATTGAACCACCGATGGAACCTGCAAAACGATCATTATCAGACGCTAAGCGTCCAGAACATTTAGAAGAATGCGCCAATGGAGAAAGTCAGAGGTGTGGAGATACAGCGACTGTTCAGAGCTCCCGATCCATTGTTGCTTCGATTCAAAAAGTTATATCCTCCCTAGGACCCAATGGTAAGAGATTGGGCTTCATACTTAATGATTATTATTATTATTTGTGTATGCATTTTTAACAATGGCATTGAAGAATGGATGCGGACCAGCACTCCAGCCATCCGCTGTAGGTGTAAGTAGCATTTGATGACCCTAGTCACACAACTCTATGGTCATCTAAGTTTGGTTTAGTAGACCCATGGGTGTTGCAGCTGTTATATGGTCACTAAAATGTATGACGGCCATGTGAAACCGGAGTTTTTTTTGTTTGCCAGTAAGGACAGAGCCTTAGGCTTCATGTACACGACCGAATTACGACTCTATACATCCTCCAAGTTGTACTGAGACATAATTGGGCACGTATAGAAATCTTTGGGGCCTTACTATACTTCTGATATCAAACAGAGATGCCTGGAGGTCTTTTTTAAATGATTCCAAATTGTGCCATGTGCCACTGTATTATGGAGGTATGCTCCCCTAGAAGCAATGCTTCTAGGGGAAAAAATATTCAAAATACTGTTGTATGGAACATCTTGTCGAGGTACACAGAGTGACTCCATACAGCCTCCTGTCGCGTGTATGAGGTATAAGACTGTTTTTGGGTTAACAAAAATCATAGACAACATTTTTTTTTAAAAAGTATGCACTACGTCTTCTAATTCTGATAAGTAAATCCGCTATACAACAATCCAAAAATTCCAATAGTCTGTCCAATACCCCTTTTAAACTCCAGTCAAAAACGAAAAATTTACATTGGTTTTCATGAGACACCTGCAATTATGTACAGGTAAAAAAAAACTTGTAATATGTCATAGAAAGTTCTCATTGACGGTAGTTCCAGCACTCTGATCGTCACAATAACTAGAAGGAAGGAGCTGCAACGTTCTTCAGAGCACTCTGCCCCTCCGGCTCAATCAGCTGCGAAAGGGGTTTTCCAGGATATAACATTTATGGCCTTTCCTTAGGATAGGTGATCATGGTATGATCGCCGGGGGTCCCACCAGTTAGCAGAAGAAAGGGGAAGCGGCGCTTCAATGAATGGGCTGAACCTGGTTGAGCTGCCGTACTAGGGAGAGCCACACTCATATGGATGTTGCTGTGCTGGTACTGCAGGGAAGGGGCTGCGGCACTTCATCTAGCGCCACTGCGCCTTTATTCTGTTGATCGGTGGGTGTCCGTGGGTTGGTACCTCCACCAATCATACAATTATGGTTATATTCTGTAAAACCCCTTTAATGACGATTTCTAATGATATGAGGTTTTACATAGCGCTTGAATATTGATAAACCCATCCCATTGTGTATACATGTAATCCCTCTAAATCTTCCATGTGGGCCACTCCATTGCTAACACTAATTGGGCACTTGCAGCAGTGGGTTTTATGGATGTATGAATCTTAGACTTTTTATAACAGTTCATATACAAGGAGCTTTCAATCTAGAAATCCATCCATGGTTTGGGGTAAATTGTGGGAATGTATTTTTTGCCAACTGTGTTTTAAAAATAAGCAATGGGACTGGGCTGTTCATGATTAGATTGTATAGAAACATCTGTACGGGCTGTGCAGATAGGGCAGAATTTATTGGCTTCTGTCCTGTAATAACAGCATATTCTGCATGGCTGCCAGACTATAGGACATCTGCTTAGGTTCAGTTTAGCTGACACAACTTTGTTTTTGTTTTTCTGCTCCTGATAAGAAAATACTGTTGGATGTGGGAGAACAAGCTCTGTGTGAACCTTCTTGAGCTTTACTTTTTGATGACTGCATACACAGTATATGTTCACCTTTAATCACCATTTTAGTTATGGAATTAATCTACATAAAAAAGTTCATTCACTTTATAAATGCATTACATTATTTATTTTGTTTATCCTGAGTTACATCCTGTATTATACTTCAGAGCTGCATTCACAAATCTGCAGTCTTCAGAACTGAAATTTTCCAGCATCGGAGGTGTAGGTGCGGTTAAAACCGAATGTAAAATACACACACGAAAACTGCATGCATTTTTAACCGCAATGTAACACATCAAACCATGGTAAAAACGCATGCGGTTTTCGAAAGTGATTTTTACTGCACCTCAATTGCAATGTCTGAATACACCCTAACAAATGTCTGTATGCTAATCGAGCCGGACATGTGGCTGTATTCACATTACTTAGGTGCTGTGGACACGGTCATGTAATCCTGATTGGCCAATCAGCCAAGTGGGATGGAAAACTAACGTACAAAGTGCACTCAGGAGATCAAGACGCCACTCAGTGTGTGCAGTAGCACCGGCTGGCCGGTTTTTCTTAGGGCATCTGTCAGATATAAAGTCCAGACACCCTAATGGGGCATATGTACATGGGTTGTTATGAGACAACCCCTGTAGTCAAATGTTGTACACCATTCCACAAGGGTCCCACCTCTTTGCCTAAATGGGGATGTCTGGTTTTATCAAATTAAAGAGTTATTAAACTTTTAAAAAACTTCTGACATGTCTTAGTGACATGTCAGAAGTTTTGATTGGTGGGGGTTCGAGCACTGAGACCCCCACCGTTCGCTAAAACGAAGTGACAGAAGCACTCTGGTGAGTGCTGAGCCGCTTCTTCGCTGATCGGTTTTCTCGGAAAGCCGAGTAATTGGTGTAAGGACTCAGTAGAAAGTCTATGGGCCCGTACACCAACTGCTCGGCTTTCCGAGAAAAGCCGATCAGAAATGAAGCGGCTCAGCGCTCACCTGAGCGCTTCTGCCGCTTCGCTTCCACAATCGGTGGAGGTCTCTGTGCGCGGACCCACACCGATGTCAGAAGTTTTCTAAAAGTTTAGTTACCCTTTAATGTTATCTTTTTTTTTATAATTAAAAGTTATACAATTTTCCAATATACTTTCTGTATTAATTCCTCGCAGTTTTCATGATCTCTGCTTGTTGTTATTCAGTAGGAACATTTCCTGTTTACTTCCAGTTGATACAATTCTGTCCATGGTCATGTGATGGACACACAGGTGCAGGGATCCTTAGAAGACACAGCTCTGATACACAAATTGTAACGAGCCGTGCACCAGTGTGGCCATCACATGACCATGGACAGAATTTTATCCACTGGAAGTAAATGTTCTTACTTATTAACAACAAGCAGAGATCTTGAAAACTCGAAAGAATTAATACAGAAGGTATATTGGAAAATTGTATAACTTTTAATTATACAAAACATAACATTCATTTGCTGAAACTGGACAACCCTTTTAAATGCGTCTCAAAGAAAAAAGGGAGAAAACGGAATGATAGAGCGAAGATATTGAGCAGTTGTGTGTCTCACTCTTTTGTCGTATTACCTACAATGAGATTGTGGGAAAACTCTGCCCAAATCTACAGTGTCACTACAGCAGTAACACATATGGACTCACATGTGATGAGTGTGTATAATCATGGCCGCCATCAGGAAATTCTAAGCCCCCTACAGCCAAGGAGTCTGAGCCTACCGCCTCCCATCATTACTGGAGGGGCAACAGAACGTGGCGGGAGGGGAGTCAGGGGTAAGAAACAACCTGTGGAGGGGCAGGGCAGAGACAATAGGGGGTCAGGGACTCTTGACTAAGGGTATTTCCGAGTCATACCGAATATGAGTTCTACCTATCTCCCACACCACCCCTTCCCCTGTAAGCCCCAAACTTTCATGAAGCAATAGACAGACACGCTGAGTGACAGTGGAAATTTATGGCCACAACAGCCTCTTTATTAAATTACAACCATTTGTAAATAACCATATATAAACACAAAACAAACATATATACTGTATATCTCAAAACATGTAAGCATTCACAATATATATACACACACATAGCAACAATAACTACTCCTAGGGAGGTCTATTAGGGCACCTTGTTGCATAGTACCAGAAAATTGCCCCCCCCCCAGCCGCACCGCTCCGACTCGGGAGGTTGACAAATATGTCGCAGGTACTGCACACTTTTAACCCCAGTCCCCCGGGAACTATCCCTGTGGGGAAGACCACCGTTCCGTTACAATCCAAAATCCACCAGCAGGCGGCCCCCTTTCCAACAAACGGCTCTTTTGAAAGTGCCCTGAAAGATCTCCCTAATGCAGGCTGTCATGGCAGGAAGATGGAGATGAAAAGCCCTCACCCGGACACCAAGATGCTCAAACCACAGGACGGGTGGGCTGTTGCTGGTCTGAATGAGCTGCTGCTTCTTTCCTCCTGCATAAGAAAAAGACACAAACAAAGAGAGAAGGGGGCCAGTTTCTTACTTCTTATTAACCAATACCTTCTCTCTAGCTCCCCCTCCTGCTACCCCTCCCTGACCTGACCTTGCCCTGACTTACCTAAAATTGACCTGGCTTAAACCTCTATTCCCTGCTAACCCAGTCATGCCGGGCCTACACTATACTGCGCTTGTTCTGTGCCCTCTCTTTCAGGGGGCAAGGGGTAGAGACTAGGTGGCAGGACTCTTTCGGGTGGTTGGAGAGAACTGGAAGAATAGAAAGTAGGTGGGGTGGTAGGCGGGCCGGGGAAGACGCAAGCAGTCAGGGGCTCTGTGGAGGGTTGGGGGGGACGACAGTTGGGCAGGAGCTCTGTGAGATTGTAGGGGGGGGGGACATTGAAAAAAAAATCATTGCACTGTACCTCCTGCATGTACAAAGCCCAATCAATCACCAAAGTCTTTGTCTCCTCCTCACAGATGGCACACTCACATCACCTGCGTCGACCCAGACCACATGCCAAAATTAATTCAGAGCAGCACCCTCAAAAAATTCAGACCCCAGACCAGTCCCCTATGTACTTACCGCTCCTGCTTCTGATACTGGGCCCGTTCCTTTATCCTAAATAACTACTGCTGGGGCTCTGCTAAAAAGTTTCACAAGATACTAAAGTTACATGCGGCGGCGGGTGGCCCTCTTTTTTTAAATCTTTGTCATCGGGTCCCTGATGGTAGTACCAGCCCTTTTTCCCTGATGGCGGCTCTGTGTATAGAACGTATCTTTCCACTACTAATATTAATACCATGTGACTGAGCAGATACATTAAATGAGTTCCACCATCTTAGAAGATGTCTTACCAAGTCTAACATTTTTCTTTACAGCTGCCTCTTCAGTTCCAGATTTCATTCACATTAATGATTGCTTTAAAGATAGGTCGGAAAAAATCCCTGATCAAAGAGATGCTTTGGTATCAGGTAAAGATTTTCTTATCCATAAATTTGGAAGCTTCTGTTTCTTAGCCTCAGTGTGCGCCAGTTACCTGATCATTTAATTTTTCTGACTGCTAGTTTGTTGCTTGTAATAACCTGCTGTAATGTAATGTAAATCATTTCTCCATAAACTGATGTCCTGGGGAAATTGCGCATGAACAGTCAGTCTAAACATGTAGAGCTGTAGTGTAAAGCATGAGGGATGGACAGCAGCAGCCTAAACCGCTAATGAACCAAGAACTATTATTTAGAGTTTCCTACACCTCCCTTAGATAATGCTGCTAAGTTGCAGGTAAGCAGGGGTATTTATTTTTGGAGAAGTCTGGCAGGGCGTATGTCCTGGGCGTTGGTAGAAGCTTCCACCTCTAGACTATCACTTATACATCATAGTGATCATAGAAAAAGGAACTTTCCCATAAAGGAATATTTTTTAGGGTATGTTCTGTGGGGTGACCTGGTGTTTTAAAGATAAAGGGAACTTAAGATGAAAATCCATAATTGTTAGAAGGGTCCCTTGACAATAAGCTGTTCACCAAGATCATCCTGAACAGAGGACCCCCCTCTATTAATTTAGAATTCCCTAATAGGATATATGAAAAAAAAAAGAACATTTAAACTGGGGAACCCCTTTGACCCAGACCAACAAAATAAATTATTAAAATGTTGCCAAAATACATCAGAGGACTTTTGGTACTTGTAATATACTGGGATTAAACTGAGATTTGCATGTGGATATTTTGCCTTTTATATGTGTGCAGGGTATAAAGTTGGCCAATATTTCCATTATATCACTAGTGTCCCTCACTTCATTTCAAAGAAATACAGAGATTTTCTCTTTGTCAGATGTAAATCAGACATGTCCTAAAACTGGTATTGGTGGATTCCCACTTTTATTGGGTAAATGGCAGTGCATGTACTCGGCCTTAATGGGTTGAACACCGCACAACACACTTTAAAGGGTATTCCCATCGTAGATTTTTATGCCATATAAACAAAATATGCCATAAATGTATAAGTACGGGTCCCACCTCTGAGGCCCGCTCCTATCTCCATTCAAGATTCAGAAACTCCCATATTAATTTGTCGTAAATGGAGCCACATTCTGCACCTAAATAACAACGAGGCAATGAGGTGGGACAGGGGTCGGGGACCCCTGTTCTGAGCTACGGTAAGTAAGGGTCCCAAATGTGGGACCCACAGCTATTAGACATTTACGGCACATCCTGTGTATATGCCATAAATGTCTATGATGGTAATATCCCTTTAATGATTGATATGAAATTACAATTAGGAGCCAAAGGTCTTTTTTGAAACTTCGGGGGCCCCAATGCAAAATGTAAAAGGGGTCCCCACCTACCATGTGCAATTTATAATACATTGTGGCAAAGGGGCCTTTGAGCTCTCACAGGCACCAGGGTCCATGTGCAATGGCTACCACTGTACCCTCTATACCCCCAAAATATACAAATTCATGCTCAGCTTGCAGTGATAAGAGATCTGCACGGCTACATCCCACAAGATTAGGAGAACTAATTTATACAGAAAAGGAAGTGTTTTTGTCATTAACCTCTAAGGGAAGGAAACTGGCCAGGAAATTAATGTATTTCACAGGTCCTGATATGACACAACAGTCAGTAAGTCTGGTAAACAATGTAAAATGCTGACAAATATAGTGTCTTGATCGTATATAATAGTATAATACCTAGAGACCCAGTGCAGTAAGATATGCATAAAATTAAAAAAAACATATACTCATATGCTGCAGTGATTTCAGAAAGTATTTACCCTCTTTCAGATGTTCTTATTTGTTACACTTAATCTTGGTCCTTAGCCTGGGGCTTCGTGGGACTTTTTGTAGCACAAATTTCCCAATTTTAACTAACTATCCGGCCATATGATTATAATATTCCTGTGGACTGCAGCTCGCACTCGATGGGAGTCCCATAGCAAAAAAAACGAAATTGGGGCCATCTGCTGTGGCTGATTTATGCATCATCCTTGCAGTAGGAGGGCCTGATGCTTGATGCCCTCCACTACCCCATTTGCCATCCCTCAAAGTAGAATAAAAGGACAAGACCTTTAACCCTTGTGAATAGGAGGAGCCTCGTGGAGGGAAATTTGGGTAAATCTTACCTTTACCGGTCTGCCCCCCCCCTCCCATTTCCCAGGGCCCCCATAGCAGATGCATTCTTGGATGCAGGTAAGGAATCCATTATCTGGGATTGTATAGAACCTAAATAGATTGTCAGTAGTCACCAGATCATTCTCCATCTCAACCTGTCTTATTAAAGGGGTTGTCCACTTTCCGAAAACTGATGACCTATCCACCGAATAGGTCATCACTATATAATTGGTGCGTGTCCGACATCCGGACCCCGCACCGATCCTCAACTCCAGCTGCCTCAGTGCACCGAATGTTTGGAACGGTATGCAGTAGATGGAGCCGGAAGTAGATGGCTCCAAACACTGCATATCGGTGGTACGGCAGAGCGGCAGCTCTGCTCCTATGCACTTGAATAGGAGAAGAGCTGCAGCACTGCAAGCTCAGCCGCTATTCTTTGACCAGAGCCATCTGCTTCTGTCAACATCGTCCGGCGTCCAGAGGCAGCTGGAGTGGCGGATCGTTGCATGGTCCGGGTGTCGGACACGCACCGATCATATACTGATGACTGATCCAGTGGATAGGTCATCAGTTGTCAGAAAGTGGAAAACCCCTGTGATGAATTTTTTCTAAAAATAACATGTTGCAGATAATACAGTCAATGCTCGTTTCTCATAGATCTCAACATCCATCTTGTTATGGTTCGAAGAGGTGTCCCTGATCCACAACTGCAAGAAGAGCTCAGGAACAGACTCCGTCTACTGGAGAATGACAACAAGGAGGTGGCGGCAGTCTTCTGCGTGAGTTCAGATGTTTCTATGATGGGGCCTCTCATATCTTCCTACTTAATAATCTTGAAGAGAGGGATACAATGGCAGCTGTCAAGACTGGAAGTGCTTGCGGCAAATATTATTGGCTAAAGCTACGTTATCTGCTGTTTTATATGGTGCCAACTCATTTTGGAAAATGTGTTTTTGAGATTTTGATTTCTTCAACCATTAATGGAAAATTACATCAAGGAGACAGAAGTCATCACTTTTACCCAAGTCTAAAGCACCTGCATTATGTACACTAGTGCTGGGTAATGGTGGCCATCTTCCCCTGAGAAATCCAGTGGGAAAACGTTAGAGGTGCATCATAAAGATCAAAAGTTTTGCAGAGTAGTAGATGTTAATAAAGTGGAGAAAGGTGCTCTGAAGTTCTCCCCAGCTCCCTACTGTAGGTGCTTATAATTTTTGGACTTAGCCTAGAAAATAGTGTGCAATGAAACTGTTCGTTAGGCAATCTAAATTACTTTTTGTGTAAAAACAATGGAAATTCTGTTTTAATAGAGTAGAACCCAGTCCAGTATCCTCATCCAAGTAGCTGCAAATATTGTCTCTCACCCTGGAGGAATCAGCACAACGATGCATTACACAGAGAGCCCATTGAATTAAAGAGGCTCTGTCACCAGATTTTGCAGCCCCTATCTGCTATTGCAGCAGATCGGCGCTGCAATGTAGATTACAGTAACGTTTTTATTTTTAAAAAACAAGCATTTTTGGCCAAGTTATGACCATTTTTGTATTTATGCAAATGAGGCTTGCAAAAGTACAACTGGGCGTGTTTACAGTAAAAGTACAACTGGGCGTGTATTATGTGCGTACATCGGGGCGTTTTTACTCCTTTTACTAGCTGGGCGTTCTGACGAGTAGCATCATCCACTTCTCTTCAGAACGCCCAGCTTCTGGCAGATCACGCTGTGACGTCACTTCCCCAGGTCCTGCATCGTGTCAGGCGAGCGAGGACACATCGGCACCAGAGGCTACAGTTGATTCTGCAGCAGCATCGGCGTTTGCAGGTAAGTAGCTACATCGACTTACCTGCAAACGCCGATGCTGCTGCAGAATCATCTGTAGCCTCTGGTGCCGATGTGTCCTCGCTCGTCCGACACGATGCAGGACCTGTGAGTGACGTCACAGCGTGATCTCTCGAGAACACGGCTGTGTCTGCACTGTCAGAAGCTGGGCGTTCTGAAGAGAAGTGGATGATACTTCTCGTCAGAACGCCCAGCTAGTAAAAGTAGTAAAAACGCCCCGATGTACGCACATAATACACGCCCAGTTGTACTTTTACTTTTCAACACGCCCAGTTGTACTTTTGCAAGCCTCATTTGCATAAATACAAAAATGGTCATAACTTGGCCAAAAATGCTCGTTTTTTAAAAATAAAAACTTTACTGTAATCTACATTGCAGCGCCGATCTGCTGCAATAGCAGATAGGGGTTGCAAAATCTGGTGACAGAGCCTCTTTAAGTGGGAACTGCTGTAATGCTTATTTTCTCCTATTGTGGCACTGCAGGGAAATTGAACACTTCCTGATGGATTCCTTTACAGATTACAGATGATCGCTGGGGGTCCCAGTAGAGGGCCAACTTGTAAAGAGTTAGAAGGTTCTTCTAATAAAAACGTATTGTCCAAAGCAGATAGCCCTTTTAAGTTTAAAATAATATAAACCGAAAAGCCTCTAACAAGGGTAAAAAACGGGAAAGATTTTCAATGAGTTGTCTAAAACGTCATATATTCTTCCTATGAGTACTGTCGCACTCTTCAATGCAACATTGATGGGTTTTTCCACTGAACCAAATTGAATCAGATTGGTGGGGTTACAGCAGCTATCCTAAAAATGTTATCTGTTTTTTATTAGTGAAATTTATTAAATAGTACTCTAAGTCTGCTGCTACTTCTCCTTTCCAGCTAGTGGATTATCAGGTGGTTTCCTAAACTTTACTTACCAAGAATTAAGTTCATTTATAGTTTACACAGGATGTTAAATAAAAGTTCATCAAATATTGTCTGTTTCTATTTTATAGGAGCTTTCGGCTCGCCTGTTGTCTATTGAGAGTGATAAGGACTTAATAACTGTGACATTCAGAACGTTTGAAGAGATATGGAAATTTTCCACCTACTATTCCCTAGGTAAAGAAAAAAATAATAATAATTTTTTTATCAAAGACCTCCAGTGGAAACACAACTTTTCATGTCTGCATTTCCCCCCTGACTGTATATCACACTCTACACGTCTTTTATGTACACTGTACTTACTTTTTCCACTGCTGCCTTGTCTGTGCTTTAAAAAAGCCTCCATCTTGATTCTTATATTTTCCCAGCTTTCTCTTCCTCTCTGCTTTGCTATAAATCCTATGATGCTTCAGCACAGGATCACATGACCAGCTAAGGACCATACCATTCCTGCATGCTGGGGAACACTGTAATCATCATTCTCTCTATATTCTCCCAAATACGCTGAGAAACCATAAGTATACAGACAGGGAGGCTGCACTATATTCTTCTACATTATACCTGTGTGACAGAAACCTTTCTGAGTATCAGTGGTGGCTGATGATAGAAGTTTCTGTCCCCCACTGTGCAAAACTAGTGTGGTACAGGAACTGCTGAAGCCTGTGATGGGTGACACATAGATCTCAGACCTCCATAGACTCAAGTAGAGAAAGCGCGTTACCGAGCCGGATTCACACTGCTGATAAGCAACCATCCCAGTCTGATATATAGAGATAGAAGCAGCAAGAAAAATAATAGGTGAGAGACTCACACATGGAATACCAGAATGGTACACGAGTATTCGTTTGGGAAAGTTTAGTTTTGCCGGAGTGTCCCTTTACAGGATTATTCCCACCTGAGACATTTGTGGCATATCAACAATATATGGAATAAATGTTAGATAGATGCGAATCCTGTCTTTGGGACCCACACTTATATCGAGAACGGAGGCCATCCAACCCCCATCCTGCCTGGTGAGTCGGCTTGGCTGTTTCCATTACTCCCTTATAAAATAATGGAGAGACACGCATGCATGCATGGCCCCCTTTCCACATAGTCCCTGCCTGGAATCAGCGGCCGGTGGCCACCTCACTAGGCGTAACGGGGGTCGGGTGACCCCCATTCTAGATATAGATGTGAGTGCCAGAGGTGGGACCCGCATTTATCTGACATTTATGGTATATCTTGAGAATATGCCATAAATGTCTGAGATGGGAATAACCCTTTAAATTAATTGAATCAAAATTCTATAGTACTTGTACTAAATCTTTCTTAGGACTCATGCACATACCAGAGGGTATTACCTCCATATGTCTCTGAGGTTTCTTATGTCAGGTTATGTCTGAATTCAACAGTTAAACAAATTGTGGTATGTCCTATTAGAACATTTTTGTAATACAGCTCTGTATGGTGGCACCATACAACGGCACACAGAGTCCCTATTTTTTACACAACATTATGACTGCTGTACATGTACACCATGCTTAGTATATCCCCCCAATATCTATAAAGTAGGCCAGTGCTTCTTATACTATGGGGTGGGCCTTAAGGTGGCCATACACTTGCAATAGCTGACGACCGACAGTTGTTTTTTCCAACCTCCCCATACACATGAATGTGTTCTCTATGGAGAGAGGGGAATAAGCCGCTGCCAGACACCTCTGCTGGTTGCTTATCTGCTTTGAGAAAAAAGAATCAGGCATGTTAAAATTCAACAAGCCCGATCCTTTTTTTGCCGACATCTCCCGAACGAACATTGGGCGAATATCTAGTACACATTAAATGGTCGGCCGCTTTCGCAGATTCGATTAGTATAATGGTTATGTCCACCTTTACTGATGAGGCGCCCCTCAATTGTTGGTGAGGTGCAGCCGTGGAGGCAAATTTGACAGAAGTGATTTTATTTTGCACAGGCATTTTTTCTGGTGGCACCAGTCTCTGATTGAGGAACAGAACTGATGCATTTTGTGCTTATTTTAATGTTTTACTGGGTTCTGGAGACAAATGAAAGATAAATTAAGATCAATTTTGGAACTCGATCAATGGTAAGGCCCAAATGGAAAATTATTGAGAAGTATTGATGTAGACAACATACATGTTAGGAAAATGCCTGTTCCCTTAAGATCACCATGACTACTGTTCTAGCTTCTGGGCGGTTCTGTTTTACTTAGAGCCTATCTCTTTTCTCCAATTAGGTGTGGGGTTGTATTTATATCTGGCTTCCCCCACTTGGTCTTTGCTTGTAATTTTCCTAGTCTTCTGGTGTTCTGATCAAGCTCTGACACTCCCTGTACTTCTGACTTCTGGACTTCTTAGAAACTGACCTCGGCTTGTCTCTCGTTTATCCCTTGTTTACAGTTTTTAATTATCTGCTACCGGCTGGTTCTGACCTCTGCTGTACCTGATTTCCACTTGCCCTGTTGTGGACTTTCTGTTTACCCTCCAGCTGGCTGGTTCCTGTTCAGGTTTACCTGCATTGCACCTCTTATCCAAAACTGAACTCTTCTAAGGCAAACTGGGTTCTAGGCAGCAAAGACCATCCCACCTTGCGTTCGGCCATGGCGAAAACCTTAGAGTAGCCTTAGACTCTGTTGATCAGAGTTGTGACGGATTTGAGGTTGCGGTTTTATTTGCACGCTCTCTCCCGGCAGTCTCAAGCAGCCTTAGGGGAATCGCTCAACTTGCAATTCCATAACAATACAGTGGTGACCACAATTTTCAGACTCATTAGTGGATTTGCGCTGACTACTATATGTTGGATTTTGGGTGTTATATATTTTTTACTTTATATTTAATCAGTATTTTGTCATTACACACAGGATTCCTCAATCATTGCATGGAGAACATATTTTTAGACCAGTCTTTTTGGCTGACTTCTCCGGAAGAAGATGATGCTGGCATTCGAGTACTGTTGAATGAAGGGTTTCTAAGTCTCATTTACAAGAGTCTTTTAATGGAAGAAGGTTGGTAAGACTTTCAATAATATATCTTGAGAAACTATAATAGGTCAAGTCACTCATTTCAGTAAAGCTTTAAGTTGAGCGAATTGCTCCTTCGCCCGAGAATCTAGGGAGTGGACCACTTTAAAGATCGGAAAACTATTTTTTGAAAAACCCTTTAAGTCAAAATTGGAGATCCAGATGCATGATGGGGTGTGGTCATGGACGGCTTTAGCCTGGACATATTTGGGTTGCCGCTTAGCAAACAGTTAGCCAAGGGATTACTAGTGTGGAGTCGAAATAATTCCCTTAATAATAGGAAAAATAGGGAAACTATGGTGTTCACTGGAGTTTTCATTTTAACTACAACTGATAAAACCATCAATGAGAAAAGATTTAATTATCTGTCTTATTTTATCTATCCTGATAGCCGTTATCTCCTGTGCTCATGGTTGCCCCCTGCTTTGTATGACCTGCCGGGAGGAGTGGGGGAAGGGGAGTGACAACTGCTCTGATCCCATTTTGTAGCTCAATTGGTTTTCACTTCTCAAGTCCATTCACAGTTAGTAGTATTTTTTACTACACAAGCTACAGTAAAACTGCCCCCTATAGCCAAAAAATTTAACCTGAATGTGTAGAAAAACTAATTTCTGACATTGCATATATGCTTGTCTTTCTGTAGGGATGTACTTTGTTCTTGGTTCTGACAATTCTATACAGCAGGCTGTGGTTATCGATGGTACCTTGCAGATAATTCAGTCCAGTCCTGATGTTGCTGATCCAAGTACCGGATGGACACAAGCGGATCCTTCCACAACTGATGACAGAGCATTAAGTACGAAGACTATCTTTGAGCCACTATGTCCATTCCATCAGTAGGTAGCTGCTTTTTTTCATTTTATTCTTTCTTTCCTGTAACGTTGGGAGAATGATTGATATACACCAAACATTCCTAAATGAGGCGTTCCATGCTTGTATAGTGTTTAATTCAGCGTTATTCCTATATAGAACCTAATATGGTGAATGTCTAGTAGATTGTATGATACTATAAACCCTATTTTTATTATTTTTTAGGTGGTTCCTAAAAACTAATTTAGGTTTTGATATCATAGGCATAGCTGGGTCTGAACTGGGAAATAAGATTGGTAAGTTCAAAACATCATCTTTTGGTTATTGCTCCTCATTGTAATATAATTAAAGTGACCCTCCTGTCAAAGTAAAAATTTAACTACACATTGCAAATGTATAGTCAATATACCTGGTGCCCTTCTCCTGAACGATCCTGCCCTGTTCCAGCATTCTGGTCTTGTGCTTAAATCTTTCCAAAATGGGCATTACAGTCTCAGATTTGCCTTTCTAGAGCGTTCTTAGGAAGTCTTAAACACACACCCTCCACTGCCCTCCAATGGACCAGCACCGATGAGATCATCTGTGCTATGAGTCATTCGTGCTGGTCCATAGGTGGGCAGTGGAGGGGGGCATCTCAGACTTTCTAAGAACGATCTGCATACAGAAGTCTTTTTGGACCATTTTGGAAAGATAAAAAAGGGGGACTGAAACTTAGGAACAGCAGCAGGATCTGTATTGATAGAGGGTCAATTTCCTCTAGTGGGCCCAAGGTACTGTACCCTAGTCTGGCATTGTGTAAAAATAATAACATATTTTCAATATCTGGCAGGTGTCCATTTCCTTCTAATTAAACCCCTGAATAAGGGGTGGGGCTTAGATAAAGGGGTGTTGTTTGCTAAACCAGGTCTTAAACACCTAAGGTTAAATTTGAGCTATAGCTATTAGTGTATATAGCCTACGGTTGTACAAAACACCAGTACTGCTGCCTTTCCTTTCCCTATGTGATATTAAAGAGGCTCTGTCACCAGATTTTGCAACCCCTATCTGCTATTGCAGCAGATAGGCGCTGCAATGTAGATTACAGTAACGTTTTTATTTTTTAAAAACGAGCATTTTTGGCCAAGTTATGACCATTTTTGTATTTATGCAAATGAGGCTTGCAAAAGTCCAAGTGGGCGTGTATTATATGCGTACATCGGGGTGTTTTTACTACTTTTACTAGCTGGGCGTTCTGACGAGAAGTATCATCCACTTCTCTTCACAACGCCCAGCTTCTGGCAGTGCAGACACAGCCGTGTTCTCGAGAGATCACGCTGTGACGTCACTCACTTCCTGCCCCAGGTCCTGCATCGTGTCGGCCACATCGGCACCAGAGGTTACAGTTGATTCTGCAGCAGCATCAGCGTTTGCAGGTAAGTAGCTACATCGACTTACCTGCAAACGCTGATGCTGCTGCAGAATCAACTGTAGCCTCTGGTGCCGATGTGTCCTCGCTCGTCCGACACGATGCAGGACCTGTGAGTGACGTCACAGCGTGATCTCTCGAGAACACGCTGTGTGTCTGCACTGCCAGAAGCTGGGCGTTCTGAAGAGAAGTGGATGATACTTCTCATCAGAACGCCCAGCTAGTAAAAGTAGTAAAAACGCCCCGATGTACGCACAGTTGGACTTTTACTTTAAACACGCCCACTTGGACTTTTGCAAGCCTCATTTGCATAAATACAAAAACGGTCATAACTTGGCCAAAACTGCTCGTTTTTTAAAAATAAAAACGTTACTGTAATCTACATTGCAGCGCCGATCACATGCAATAGCAGATAGGGGTTGCAAAATCTGGTGACAGAGCCTCTTTAAGGCAATTGGATCAGACTTCTTGGGGTATGAACATATTTCATAGGGGTTTTTTGTGCATGCAGCTACTAATACTATCTCTATGTATGTCGCCGTGTTATGAATGCGAGGCATGAGCTGTATATATTGCTCTTTTTTTTCTATGAATGAAAATGTTGACCATGGACATTACTTATATAAATATGTCTGTTAGTATCTACAGGTTGGGTGGAAGCCGTAGCAAATAATGAAAGTGAATCCCCGGATGAGATCAGCTATCAGAGTGGAGACATGATAGAAATAATCACCACTTATATTGAATGCATGGAGTGGTTTGTAGGAAGAAATGTAACCACTGGGAGTGTTGGATTTGTAAAAACCTGCAAGATGAAACCCTATATACCAGACAAAGGGTAAGAAATATGGTCAAAGTGAATTCTGGAAGACCTTGTGGATGCTGTGGGGTCTACGTTGAAAGGGAAGTGGGCAGCACAGGTTTGCCCTGTCCCAATTTCTTATGGGCAATGTGAACCTATATACAGTAGCAATCCTTCTGTCCACAGAGGTCAATAAAGGAAGGAGGAACCGGCCTCAAGGATATGCTGCCCTTCTCTACTACAACGGTTGGGGGGAGAATGATCATCAGGACTATGGGAGGGTACTAATTTAAATGTTGTTAAGGGTACATTTACCTATATAGTTGTCCTACAGTTTTAAATTCTATCCACACTGCGGTATTCACTTCCAAAGATTATATTAGTGATGCGTATGTTTTGCTGAGGTTGTCACCACAAATACATTGAGTATAATTGATGTGTGAAGATGATGGATCCATTCCTATATAATTTTCCTGACAGTATTTTCTAATGTCTTATTATGCAGTCAGAAGAGCACGTACTTTCCCATAGATGACAATGAACTAAGCAGAAGAAGCATAGAAGAAGACTTTGACTTTGAGGCAGCAAAGACTTTACTGCAAAAGATAACACAATCTGATGTCTGCTACTTGTACAAACTCGGTACGCCTCAGTAACCGGTAGGCCCCCGGGGAGTGGGGGCTTGGCCAATACAATTCCACTGCGCTCATTATAGATGATATGTGCTATCGGAGGTATAGGCATGCATTCCCTCTCTGTAGTTGCCACATGGCCTTTACATATTATTCATCCTTCCTAATTCATTTAGATTAAATTGGTTGGGACTCAAATGTGATTTTGTAATACATCAAATTATAAATTTGGAAAACAAGAATAACAAAAAATATTTTGTTAATACAATGGTCACAGCAGGAGAGGGTCACAGAAGCCAAGGGCACTTTACAAATGAATAACTAGCAATTCTATATTCTGTGAATCAGTTAGCTACTTAAAGAGGCTCTGTCACCAGATTATAAGTGCCCTATCTCCTACATAATCTGATCGGCGCTGGAATGTAGATAACAGCAGTGGTTTTTATTTTGAAAAACGATCATTTTTGAGCAAGTTATGAGCAATTTTAGATTTAGTTTCTTAATGCCCAACTGGGTGTGTTTTTACTTTTGACCAAGTGGGTGTTGTAAAGAAGTGTATGAGGCTGACCAATCAGTGACCAATCAGTGACATACACTTCTCATTGTTCCAGCCCAGCTTCTTTTACTGCACAATCTCACTGTGCTGTGGATCATGCTGGGCTGGAACAATGAGAAGTGTATGTCACTGATTGGTCACTGATTGGTCAGCCTCATACACTTCTTTACAACACCCACTTGGTCAAAAGTAAAAACACGCCCAGTTGGGCATTAACCCCTTCCCTCTTTAGCCACTTTTGACCTTCCTGACAGAGCCTCATTTTTCAAATCTGACATGTTTCACTTTATGTGGTAATAACGTTGAAATGCTTTCACCTATCCGGGCGATTCTGAGATTGTTTTCTCGTGACACATTGGACTTTAAGATAGTGGTAAAATTTGGTCGATACATTCAGTATTTAATTGTGAAAAACACGAAAATATAGTGAAAAATTGCAAAAATTAGCATTTTTCTCAATTTAAATGTATCTGCTTGTAAGGCAGGCAGTTATACCACACAAAATTGTTGCTAATTAACATCCCCCATATGTCTACTTTAGATTGGCATCGTTTTTTGAACATCCTTTTATTTTTCTATGACCTCACAAGGCTTAGAACTTTAGCAGCAATTTCTCACATTTTCAAGAAAATTTCAAAAGGCCATTTTTACAGGGGCCAGTTCAGTTGTGAAGTGGTTTTGAGGGCCTTATATATTAGAAACCCCCAAAAAGTCACCCCATTTTAAAAACT
Source organism: Rhinoderma darwinii (assembly GCF_050947455.1). Taxonomy (NCBI): domain Eukaryota; kingdom Metazoa; phylum Chordata; class Amphibia; order Anura; family Rhinodermatidae; genus Rhinoderma; species Rhinoderma darwinii. Next base: position 37,207,160 of record NC_134687.1, on the reverse strand, counting down.
TCACCCCTCAAAGGATTCAAAACAGCATTTAGAAAATGTCTTAACCCTTTACACATTTCACAGGAATTAAAGCAAAGTAGAGGTGAAATTTACAAATTTCATATTTTTTTGCAGAAATAAATTTTTAATACAATTTTTTTTATAACACAGAAGGTTTTACCAGAGAAATGCAACTCAATATTTGTTGCCCAGTTTCTGCAGTTTTAGGAAATATCCCACATGTGGCCGTAGCGTGCTACTGGAATGAAGCACCGGCCTCAGAAGCAAAGGAGCACCTAGTGGATTTTGGGGCCTTATTTTTGTTAGAATATATTTTAGGCACCATGTCAGGTTTGAAGGGCTCTTGCGGTGCCAAAACAGTGAAAATCCCCCAAAAGTGACCCCATCTGGGAAACTAGACACCTCAAGGAAATTATCTAGGGGTGTAGTGAGCATTTTGACCGCACAGGTTTTTTACAGAAATTATTGGAAGTAGGCCGTGAAAATTAAAATCAACATTTCTTCAAAGAAAATGTAGGTTTAGCGATTTTTTTTTTCATTTCCACAAGGACTAAAGGAGAAAAAGCATCGCAAAATTTGTAAAGCAATTTCTCCCGAGTAAAACAATACCCCACATGTGGTAATAAATGGATATTTGGACACACGGCAGGGCTTAGAAGGGAAAGAGCGCCGTTTGGCTTTTGGAGCTCAAATTTAGCAGGAATGGTTTGAGAGGCGATGTCACATTTACAAAGCCCCTGAGGGGACAAAACAGTGGAAACCCCCCACAAGTGAACCCATTTCGGAAACTACACCCATTGAGGAAATTATCTAGGGGTATAGTGAGCGTTTTGACCCCACAAGTTTTTTGCATAAATTATTGGAAGTAGGCTGTGAAAATGATAATCTAAATTTTTTCAAAGAAAATGTAGGTTTAGCTAATTTATTCTCATTTCTACAAGGACTGAAGGAGAAAAAGCACCGTAAAATTTGTAAAGCAATTTCTCCCGAGTAAAACAATACCCCACATGTGGTAATAAACGGTTGTTTGGACACACGGCAGGGCTTAGAAGGGAAAGAGCGCCATTTGGCTTTTGGAGTTCACATTTAGCAGGAATGGTTTGCGGAGGCCATGTAACATTTACGAAGCCCCTGAGGGGACAAAACAGTGGAAACCCCCCACAAGTGACCCCATTTTGGAGACTACACCCATTGAGGAAATTATCTAGGGGTATAGTGAGCGATTTGACCCTACAGTTTTTTTGCAGAAAATATTGGAAGTAGGCCCTGAAAATAATAATCTACATTTTTTCCAAAAAAATCTAGGTTTAGCTAATTTTTTCTCATTTCCAGAAGGACTGAAGGAGAAAAAGCACCACAAAATTTGTAAAGCAATTTCTCCCGAGTAAAACAATACCCCACATGTGGTAATAAACGGCTGTTTGGACACACGGCAGGGCTTAGAAGGGAAACAGCACTATTTGGCTTTTTGAGATCACATTTAGCAGGAATGGTTTGCGGAGGCCAGGTCACATTTGCAAAGCCCCTGAGGGGACAAAACAATGAAAACGCCCAAAAAGGGACTCCATTTAGGAAACTACACCTCTTGAGGAATTCATCTAGGGGTGTAGTAAGCATTTTGACCCCACAGACGTTTCATAGAATTTATTAGAATTAGGCAGTGAAAATCAAAACAGTCCTTTTTCTTCAATAAGACGTAGCTTTAGCGCAAATTTTTTCATTTTCTCAACAAATAAAGGAAAAAAAGAACCCAAAATTTGTAAAGCAATTTCTCCCGAGTACGGCAATACCCCATATGTGGTCATAAACTGCTGTTTGGGCAAACGGCAGGGCTCAGAAGGAAAGGACCGCAATTTGGAGTGCAGATGTTGCTGGATTGGTTTCTGGGCGCCTGTGGGCCCAAAACAGTGGAAACCCCCCAGAAGTGACCCCATTTTGGAAACGACACCCCTCAATGCATTTACCAAGGGGTGTAGTAAGCATTTTAACCCTGCAGGTGTTTTGTAGAAATTAGTGTTCACTCGATGTTGCAGAGTGAAAATGGGATTTTCTTCCATAGATATGCCAATATGTGGTGCCCGGCTTGTGCCACCATAACAAGACAGCCCTCTAATTATTATGCGGTGTTTCCCGGTTTTAGAAACACCCTACATGTGGCCCTAATCTTTTGCCTGGACATATGACAGGGCTCAGGAGTGAAGAGTACCATGCGGAGTGGAGGCCTAATTTGGCGATTTACAAAGTATTGGTTCACAACTGCAGAGGCTCAGATGTGAAATAATAAAAAGAAACCCCTGAGAAGTGACCCCATTATGGAAACTGCACCCCTCAAGGCATTTATTAAGAGGTGTAGTGAGGATTTTCACCCAACAGGTCTTTTCCATAAATGATTGCGCTGCAGATGGTGCAAATTAAAAATTTATATTTTTCCCTAGATATGCCATTCAGTGGCAAATATGTCATGCCAAGCTTATGACACTGGAGACACACACCCCAAAAATTGTTAAAAGGGTTCTCCCGGGTATGACGATGTCATATATGTTGAAGGAAACTGCTGTTTGGGCACGCTGTAGGGTTCAGAGCCGAGGGAGCACCATTTGGCTTTTGGAGAGCGGATTTTGCTTGGTACTAAATTTGTTTGAGTATTGCTGGTGTTTTATAATGTGGGGGTACATGTAAGCGGGGCGGAGTATATAAGGGGCATAGTCAGGTGGTATGAAAAAAAATTAATAATCCATAGATGTGTGTTACGCTGTGAAGCAATCCTTTCCGCACAGGCCAGTGTCGCACTGATAAATGGTGTCATTTCTTATCCCCCTTTTGGTCCACACTCTGCACCTTTGTAGTTTGAGGAATTTTGCTGGGAAGTGTTGTCCTGGTATAATACGGGCACCGTCGCTTCCAGCGGATATGTTTGGGCCCTCCCTTTCCTGGTTCCCTAATTTTAGGTCCTTGATAAATCGCCTCTTCAAACAGAAGAAATGTTCCCCTCGGGCACAACTGCATATTTTTTTATTTCCTGACTTATTGGAGCCATAACTAATTTTATTTTTCATAGACGTAGCGGTATGAGGGCTGGTTTGTTGCGGGATGAGCTGTAGTTGTTATTGGTACCATTTTGGGGTACATGTGACTTTTTGATCACCTTTTTATCCTATTTTTTGGGATGCCAGGTAAACAAAAAAATGCAATTCTGGCACAGCTTTTTTCGTTTTTTTTATACAGCGTTCACCATGCATTATAAACTACATGTTAACTTTATTCTGTGGGTCAGTACGATTCCGGCGATACCAAATTTATAGCATTTTTTTATGTTTTACAACTTTTTTCACAATAAAATTACTTTTGTAAAAAGAATGTATTTTTTTTCTGTTGCAAAGTTGTGAGAACCATAACGTTTTAATTTTTTTGTCGACGGAGGTGTATGAGGGCTTGTTTTTTGCGGGACGAGCTATAGTTTTTATAGGTACCATTTTTGGATACGTGCGACTTTTTGATCACTTTTTATTCTAATATTTGTAGGGCAAAGTGACTAAAAAACAGAAACTCTGGTAACGTTTTTTACGTTTTTTTTTACGCTGTTCACCGCGTGCAATAAATAATACAATATTTTGATACCTCAGGTCGTTACGGTCGTGGCGATACCAAATACATATGGTTTATTATTATTTTTCAATAATAAAGGACTTGATAAGAGTAAAAGGGGGATTGTGTTTTATTTGATTACTTGAAACTTTTATTGTTTTCAAACTTTTATTTTTTGCACTTTTTTTTACACTTTTTTTATACTTTTTTTACACTTTTCTTCAAGTCCCACTAGGGGACTTGAAGGTCCAACGGTCAGATATTTTTTTTTCTAATACATTGCACTACCTATGTAGTGCAATGTATTAGATCTGTCAGTCATTCACTGACAGCAAGCCGATTAGGCTTCGCCTCCCGGCGGGGCCTAATAGGCTTCCGTAATGGCAGAGCAGGAGACCATTGTGTCTCCTGTTGCCATAACAGCAGTCGCCAGTCCCGATTGCCTGTCAGGGCTGGCGATCTGCTAGTAACCGCTACGATGCAGCAATCGCTTTCGATTGCTGCATCGAAGGGGTTAATGGCAGGGATCGGAGCTAGCTCCGGTTCCTGCCGTTACAGGTGGATGTCAGCTGTACAGTACAGCTGACATCCACCGCTGATGACGCCGGATCAGCTCCTGACCCGGCGCCATCTTGCCGGCAGCTACGGAAGCCGATCAGGCTTCGCCGCCGGGCGGATCTTGACCGGCTTCGGTGCTAGGCAGACCGGGAGGCCAGTATTAGGCCTCCGGTTGCCATTGCAGCCACCGGAACCCCGGCAATTTCATTGCTGGGGCTCCGATGAGCTGCAAACACCTTAAGTGCAGCGATCGCGTTTGAGCGCTGCACTTAAGGGGTTAATGGCGGGGATCGAAGCTAATTTCGGTCCCCGCCGTTACAGTCGGATGTCAGCTGTAAGATACAGCTGAGATCCGGTGATGATGGCACCGACTCAGTTTCTGAGCCGGTGCCAAACATTTGACGTACATGTACGGCATTTTGCGGGAAGTCAATGCTTTCCATGACGTACATGTACGTCAAATGTCGGGAAGGGGTTAAGAAACTAAATCTAAAATTGCTCATAACTTGCTCAAAAATGATCGTTTTTCAAAATAAAAACCACTGCTGTTATCTACATTCCAGCGCCGATCGGATTATGTAGGAGATAGGGCACTTATAATCTGGTGACAGAGCCTCTTTAAAGGCTCTGTACACCTCTTCCTCCAAAAAACAATTTTGCAAATAGTCTTGGTTAAAAATCTTCAATCATTTGGTGTATTCTGCTCATGTACAGACTTGTGTCTCCATGGTTACAGACTACAAACAGGCCCTTTGTGTAGTCCTGCAGTTATCTGTTACTTTCTTCCATCTGCTTCTACTGTCTGTAGGTTTGCAAGCAGAGATATTTACTACACTTGGTTACTGTCTATACAACCTGATATTTGAATCTTATATACCCTTTCTATCCTCTGCTACATAGGCGGACACATGTACTCTCTCCCTTATAAAAAAAAACAACAATATAAATGAGTGTGGGAATTGTATAGGGAGCTCTGAAAATAATCTGATGATATTAATATTCCTATTGTAATTATCATTTTTCCCAGATCAATCTGAGGTAGCAGAAATGAGCAAAAATAAAGGTAAGTTTACAAAGCAATGTAATTCACATATGAAATATTTTTCTGTTAGTCTTGTTTATTCTACTTGTACATGTGTAAGGTGTAGGTGGACAGGTAATATGTGACTAGGCAGTGTATTACTCCTATCAACAGTGACATCCGGGATACTGCAGTACTTTGGAAAGTCCCTGGTGCTCTTTTCTGTATGGATGCCTGCTTCTGCGATGCAGCCACTGTTTTGCTTGAGACCTCACTCTGGCGCTGACCCCCCTCAGATCTCTGGTATCTGGTCGTTTTCTCTCCTCAGCTTCGGCTCCACTCAGGGTACTCACTGGCCTGCTCCTCTGCACACAGCTTCTCTGCAGACAGCTCACACAGGCCACCTCTGGAACAGTTCTCCCCACACATGCACAATTCATACAGACCCACTTCTTGTCTGAGATTAATCTCCTTCCCCAGAAACAGACTCTCCAATTACAGTGCCTGCTTCGGTAGCTTATAGACGAACAGTTATTTGTCTCCCCCTGTGGGGAATGTGGGTTACATGTGCAGAGAATGTAACCTCTTAATGTCTTAACCAGAGAATGGTATAGCTATAGGGGCTGCTGGTGTATCAGTCACACTCTTGTCCTGATGCCTGAGGGGACCCAAAAGCCCCTCTGCCACATGAGAACACACCAGCATTATGAATAGCACATGGTAAGTGGGGGCCATGTTAAAGATTTTTGCATTGTGGTCCTGGAACTTCAACTCACACCTCTGGTCTTATCAATAGTAACCATTAAAACCAAATAGTCATATAAGAATTAACACAAGCTTGACCAATGTATGGGCTACCTTGCTCCATCTAAAACCTCTAATCTAAATTTTTCAAATAATACACAGAACCCTGAGATGTGGTATAAATTTCGGCCAAGGCTATTTATTAAATTGTAAACCAATTGTTCCTGCATACGAAATCGTTAGCCAGCCATCTCAACTGTATACATTTTGTTAACATAAATAAAACATTTAAATTAATAACATAACGGAAGGGGTTCGTCATCATGCCCCATCCAGTTTTACCAACTAAGTGAGCATGCGCTCAGACTCCCCCCATTTCCAGCCTAAAAACACCCCCCAGGCTGACTACCCCTTCCAAGAGCCAGTCGTATGACACCTCAGGCCGACCGCGCTCCCCCACCAAAAGCCAAGGCCGCCTCAAGGCCATCCTGCAGCCCCACATTGAAGATATCCAATCCAATTTCCGTCAGATATACCCCATCTGGACGGAACAAACCGATCGCCACGCCTTCCAATAGGCGGTGACGCACCCCCACACCCCCAAGGAGACGAATAAAGGCCGCAATCTTCTTGTTAACCTTGCCGCGAGACCTAGCCAGCGCCAACGGGTCCCTGGCTTTTCGCCACACCAACCTCGGCACCATCTCCGACCAGACCAATCGTACACCTGGCAATAGACCCAATAAGCGAACGACATCCCTCTTCATCGCCTTCAAGAGGTAACGCTGAGACAGTTTTCCGAGGTAATTACCACCAATGTGCAGCACCAAAATCTTCAGAAATCCAACCATCCTGGATAGGCGAACCACCTCCGACACCAGCGTGTCCCATCGAAGACCCCTGCAGCCGAACTATCTCAGATCCATCTGGTCCTTCGAAAAGCCGTGCCGTTCTCCATTCTTCCTCACTCCAGCTCTCTTATGTGCCCAATAAATGTACGAATGTCACACGATCCATGGCCCCACAGGGCATGCGGCTGCGGAGAGATGTACCAACGAAGAACTTAAGCCCTGCAACAGAAACTACTGACCCCCCACCCTTTTTCACCCATCACCAGGCCAGTCACCCTTTCAAGGCACCCACACTCGTCCTGGGCGTACATACCTCTTATAGGCACCCGATTTCCAACCGCCAATCCGCTTTACGTGATTCACACTCAGACCAACACGAGATACCTCGGTGGCGGCGCCCACTCTAAATTAATGGGTGCCGAACTACCCCGACGCACCCCCTAGACTACTAATATACTTCTGAAGAACCGCCAGGAATTGAAGGCATGACAGAAAAGACCCGTCCGAATGCACAAAAACAGGATCCAAACTAACCGGAATCCTAATCTTGCGAAAGGAAAGAAAAAGAGCAACCGGACATATCCGGACAATGCGGACAATGAAATTGACACTCCCTTTCCTTCCTGATCCATCTTGGAAAAACGCAGCCAAAATGTCACCGAGCCAGACTCCCAATACACATCCTCAAACAATACACCTCCCGGCCTACACTTGTTCGTGCTGACCAGTTCCCCTACCCGAAAGGCACCAAAAAAGGCCCAAGAGAAAATCAAGGAAAACATCCTTGCTTCATAACTGGACGAACAGACCTCACCCAACACTTCTAACAATGTCCAAGACGCGCCACTGAAATCAGCCATCTAGAATCCGCAGATTGTCTTTGGTGGTTCAACCCCTTCAGGGCCTGCCGTACCCGAAAGTCCTTTGTCACATCCGGCCTCCCGGTTAACTTGAAATAGAAGGCCAAAGCAGCCAACCGCTTACCCACGGCTGATGCCGACACCCCCAAGTCCACGAACTTTACCACATAGGCTTCAAGCAGTCCAACCAACCACTTAGGCCGGAAAGATATCAGCTCCCCACCAGACGACATTGCTTCAAACTACCGCCATGTCTTCTTGTAACACTGCAGGGTCCACGGTGCTAGCGACCTCCGTATCAATTCAGTCATCACGGCTTGACAATGTCCCACAGCCGGGCAGGGCAGGCTTCCCCCGTCTCCATGGCATCCGGAGCCTCCGTCCGAAACCTTGCCCACTGAAAACGGGAGAGAGCAGCCACATTCAACACCCCGGGCACATGTGCCGCCCGAAACAACAGATTCAGACGAAGACATTGCAGAACCAGCACCCGCAAAAGCCGAACCACAGGATCCGACTCAGCAGACAGCTTGTTAACCGCATGCACCACTCCCATATTGTCCGACAGGAACACCACCCTCCGGTTGCAAAACTCATCCCCCCAAATGTGGACTGCCAACACTATGGGGAATAGCTCCAAAAAGGTCAAATTATTCAACAACACCGAATCATCCCATGAAGATGGCCACCTGGCGGCACACCACCGCCTGCCGAGCAAGGCCCCAAATCCCACACTAGCAGCCGAATCGGTCTGAAGACCCAATTCCACTGAATCCACCAAATCTGACTGAAAAACTGCAATACCATTAAACGATGACAAAAACGCATCCCACACCTCCAGATACTCACGATGCTCTTTTGCTACCCTGATAAAAAGATGTGGCTCAAAAATGCCTGCCATAGCCCTGCTCAAACGTCTGCTAAAGATCCTCCCCATTGGCATCACCCTGCATGCAAAAATCAGTCTCCCTAATACTGACTGCAATTCCCGAAGCCTCACTTTTTTCAAACCCGCAAGACGTTTGATCGCCACTCTCAGATCCTCCAACTTATCTGCTGGTAGATGGCAGATCCCTTTTTTTTCGAGTCGATCTCCAAACCCAGGAAAGTAAGGCAGCACATAGGGCCCACTGTCTTGTCCGCTGCCATAGGAATACCAAATTCCCTTGCCACCTGCATCAACGTGTCCAGAATGTGACTGCAAACCTGGGACCGAGCTGGCCCCACGCACAGAAAGTCGTCTGGATTTTGATACTACCAAATTCAGACGACTCCCTTACCACCCACTCCACAAAACTGCTAAATGCCTCAAAGTAAGAGCAGGACAGCGACAAACCCATGGGTAAACACAGGTCAACAAAATAACTACCCTCAAAAAAGCATCCAAGGAGATGGTGGCGATCCGGGTGAATAGGGAGCAGCCGAAAGGCTGCCTCAACATCCACTTTTGCCAACAGTGCCCCCGGCCCGGCCTCCCTCACGAGATCAACCGCCTTATCAAAAGAAGCATACGACACAGAACAAAGTTCCTTATCTATACTGTCATTCACTGATAGCCCTTTTGGAAAAGACAGATGATGAATCATCCTAAACTTTCCTGGCTCCTTTTTAGAACAACTCCCAACGGCGAAACATGAAAATCAGAAAGGGGCGGGGATGAAAAGGGGCCCGCCATCCTGCTCCTTTCCACCCCCGCATAAATTTTTTCCCAAACCACCTCCGAAAACGGCACAGCCGATTTTACGTTCACCGGAACCACCCGTACTCAACTAAACCGGAATGGGAAAACCGTTCCCAAAACCATCCCTTAGTAAATTCGCATGCACTCTATTGCCATAGCGCTCTAGCCATGGCAGCATCACGCCGAGCCTCACCGGGGTCATCCCCTTTTCCAGCCGCACCCCCCGGTCATTTTCCTTGACGCTTGAAACAGCGGGAATAGGGGTGCGAAACCCCACACCCTGAGCACTCATGCTTGAATTTACAGGCCAAACCTGCTTTGCAGTGTCCCTCATTAAAGGGCCAACACACTCCTTTCTTGTTAATTGCTGGTTGAGCAGAACCTTGCCCCCGGCCCCTCCGTGAAAGGGTGCAGGTCGCTGCGACATCATTAGCCTCATCCATAATGGCAGATCCAACTGATCCCACCTCATGGCAGGGCACGCCGCCAGCCGCTGACGAAACTGTTCGTCGTAGCGCCACCACGCCAGACCACCATAGATCTTACAAGCATCCCAAATACCTTCAATGTAACAAAACAAAGATGCACAATGATCCGGGAATTTAGCCCCCCAAACGCTCGCATAAATACAAAAAGCTCTCAACCAATTCCCAAATGTCTTCAGAATCTTCCTGTACCTACGTTTTCTTTCTTCCTCCTCCCGCTTCTTCATCTTCTCGCCCGTATCCGTTTCCTTCGTCTCCGGGAAGTCTTCCAGCGGTAACAGCGAAAACAGTTCCACATATTCCCCATTTTCAATCTTCTGTCGAGCCTCGTCCTTCAAATGCGCACCCAGTGGGCCTGCAAAGGCAAAGTAAGAACCCCTGGGCGCCACATCCATCACGGGTCCCAAACCTGACACCGGAGGACCTGAAATCCCCACCTGAGAGCTGTCTACCGCTGAACCCGATGCATCTCCCCCTCCAGCCGTACAACCCATTGAAGAAGAACGCACTGATTCCCGAACTTCCCTCCAAGCCCCCTGCTGCCCCAACAACATCCTGCCCCGCCTCCCGGCCCACTTTTGCAGCCAACAAGTCCTTAACATCCACCAAGACCCACAGAAAATCACCCGCAGACACACTCGACTCACCTCCCGATCTTGACGACAACCCAGCCGCTGCACTGCTTCTCTGCAAAACGGGGTGCGCTCCTTCGTCCTGCTCCACCATGTCCCAAGACACGGGCAATACTCCCGCTGTCCCGTCCATCCATGAGGATCGTCCCACACTTCGACCCGGTGATAAGGCTTCCCGATTCGATCGAGCTGAACTTTTCCCGTCATCCAACCGCCCACGATATACCTCCGGATCACGGCGGCGATCCGACACTGAAGACTCCTGATATCCAGCCCCACGCCTCCCTTCTTTCTTCCTCCTCCCGCTTCTTCATCTTCTCGCCCGTATCCGTTTCCTTCGTCTCCGGGAAGTCTTCCAGCGGTAACAGCGAAAACAGACTCCTGATATCCAGCCCCACACCTCCCTTCAAGAGCTGGCCTTGATCCCGACCCCACATCCGGGTACTGGACCTCCGACACACACTTCCCACCGGCAAGCGGCGCAACAGCTCCCGCCGTCCCCGTGACCTACGGGAAAAAGGTACCACGTCATCCAATCGATCCCATTCCACTGGAACCAGCTGCACACTTCTCACTTCCACCGCTAACCCCTTATCGGGGGCCCTGGTTGTGGCCTCAGGGGCCCAACTGTCATCTTCCGCCGCTCCTCTCCGAACCGATGCTTAAGACCAGTCGCCAGCCGTAAGGCTGCACTTCCCCGATACTCCCGCTCCCGATAATTCATCTAGCAGCTCTGAGGCGTGCCCTGCAGTGTTTTCCTCCACTTGCCTACCAGATGCTGATACCGAGTCTCTCCCGTCTCCTGCTGACTCCTTCCCGCTGCTCTGCTTCTTCCTCCTGTCTGAGGCATGCTCTGCCGCGTTCTCCTCCACTCGCCTGACAGTTGCTGATCCCGGATCTCTCCTCTCTCCTGCCGCCTCCGTCCTGCCACTCACCGACATCCTCCTGTCACAGGTGGGCGCACTCCTCTTCCGCCCGCTTACTCGACGAGCGGGACTTGAACTCCTCTGTCTCCGACCAGGCCGCACCAGGCTGGGACTCAGCCGGACAGGTGGCCTCATCTTGCGCACCGGCCGTGCACTGACATCCGCCGCTGCCTGCATCCAGGACACCTGCTCCGCCAACCAGACCGCTCCTTGGCTAAGGTCCTCATGCTCTCCATTAGTTCTTCCATCTTCAAACAGGCGCGAGCCCTCCGCAACACTTCCTCCTTCTTCGCTCGTTTGGCGCCTCTGCCCAAACTCCGCCTCCTGACGTCAGACGCTACATCCCCCCACATGGTCAAGCCGCTCCTCCTCTGACATGCCGTTGTTCCGGAGCTTCCCTTACTGTCTACACCAATATGTATTTCACTTTACAAAGTGATAATAATTTGGATAAATCTTGTGCACTGCTCAGACAAGCAAATGGAGTCACATCAGCAGGTGGCCTTTAAGTGTGAATTGAATTTTATTTCATAGGGACAGCTATTAAATATATTTTGTTGCTGATGGTACCTTTAGGAAGTATGACATATTTTCTGCTGCCTGTATCACAGTTTTTTCGTTTAATAAAAGACATTTACTGGTCAATGATGTTGAACTTTGGTGGCCATATTTGTGCAGAATGCTTCCTATCATGACATATACCAGGGAGGTTATTCAACTCTAACTAATACTAATGGACAACTTTCTTATTTCTCCCAAATTGGTCTTTACAGGCAAAGCATGCCCTGAGAACGTTCACTCCACTTTTGCCGATTAGACATGGAGAAGTCTTAGACAGAGAAGGGTCTTTACTCTTATAGGTTTTTAGCCAAACACATGATGTGTAAACAATTGTATTTGTCATACAATCAGCTAAAAAATGTCTTCTCTGCCTTGGACCTTTTCATGCAAAATTGGAATAAATAATGGAAAAGATATCACATAGACCAATTTAGAAAATAGAAAAATTCAGGCAATTGATGTTTATACGATGGAAATGGTGATGGGTCCTCTTTCAGCTTCCGTATTTGACATACATGCCAAAATTAATATAGTTCTACCCATGGGTGGTACAAACTGTCTTGATGCCCAAGGCAGGGCTTTCAGAAAATACCCATCCTCCGCCACCGTTGATCCTAGAAGCCCAGTAAAAAAATAGTCAGATGGACAATCACTCATTGAATTGCCCCATGTTGCCCCTGCTTCCTCACCAATACCTTGCTTTACTATTTATAAAACATACTCCCCATTTCCCTCGTCCACTCCACACATTCTGAATTCAAGGCTGGCTAGCCACCCTACCACATATCTTGTAGGACCCACTGACTTCTGCAGCTATCCTCCAGCTTCATCTTTTACCTCTGTTATATGGCACTCATTTTCTCGCTGATTGGTTACACTAAGCCCTTATTCACACGACAGGGTTTTCCGGCTGGGTGACGGACGTTCATAAATCGGCCGTCACCCGGCTGCAGTAGGTACAATAGACCCCTAATGGGGCTATTCACACGACCGATTTTTTGACGGCCCGGGAAACCTGGCCGTCAAAAAATGGGACATGCCCTATTTTCGGCCATTTACCCGGCCGCCCGGCTCCCATAGAAGTCTATGGGGCCGGGTAATACACAGCCATCACCGGAATGTGTCCCGAGTGATGGCCATGTATTCCGTCGCTCGCGCTCTCTCTCCTCCTCACAGTGCAGAGTGCATGTGAGGAGGAGGAGGGTCTTTTTTTGCTCCCTGTAGGAGTCGGAATCCCCAATCCCGGGCCGGGGATTCCGCTACAGGAGAAGTGAGTGACTACAATGTCCATATATGGACACAGCGACGTCACTCACTTCTGAAGCGGAATCCCCGCCCCCGTGGCCGGGGATTCCTCTCCAGGTGAAGTCAGTGACTAAACTGTCCACATATGGACATTGAAGTCAGTGACTTCTCCTGGAAGGGGGGTGCAACCTACAGGGGGCTGGGTGGAATTACCTACAGGGGACTTGGTGGCATCACCTACAGGGGACTTGGTGGCATAACCTACAGGGGGCAGGGTGGCATTACCTACAGGCGGCAGGGTGGCATTACCTACAGGGGGCAGGGTGGCATTACCTACAGGGGGCAGGGTGGCATTATCTACAGGGGGCAGGGTGGCATTACCTACAGGGGGCAGGGTGGCATTACCTACAGGGGACTTGGTAGCATTACCTACAGGGGGCTGGGTGGCATTACCTACAGGGGGCAGGGTGGCATTACCTACAGGGGGCTGGGTGGCATTACCTACAGGGGGCTGGGTGGCATTACCTACAGGGGACTTGGTGGCATTACCTTCAGGGAGCTTGGTAGCATTACCTACAGGGAGCTGGGTGGCATTACCTACAGGGGGCAGGGTGGCATTACCTACAGGGGGCTGGGTAGCATTACCTACAGGGGGCTGGGTAGCATTACCTGCAGGGGGCTGGGTGGCATTACCTACAGGGGACTTGGTGGCATTACCTACAGGGGACTTGGTGGCATTACCTACAGGGAGCTGAGTGGCATTACCTACAGGGGGTAGGGTGGCATTACCTACAGGGGGCTGGGTGGCATTACCTACAGGGGGCTGGGTGGCATTACCTGCAGTGGGCTGGGTGGCATTACCTGCAGGGGACATGGTGGCATTACCTACATGGGACTTGGTGGCAGTACCTACAGGGAGCTGGGTGGCATTACCTACAGGGGGCAGGGTGGTATTACCTACAGGGGGATGGGTGGCATTACCTACAGGGGGCTGGGTGGCATTACCTGCAGGGGCTGGGTGGCATTTCCTGCAGGGGGTGCCGCTCGGAATATGAACACTGACAGATACACAATATAGGAGCTCTCATGTTCATAAAAGCTACATTCTTGCCAGTTTATAATCAATAGGACTGTTTGGCAACTTGTCATATTATCAAAACATATATAAAAGGAGCAGCTAGACCTGCCGATACTAATGTGTTTCAAACAGAATTATATGAATAAAATATACATATTGTAGCTTTAACTGAGAGCATCTCCATTGTAATGGGTAAGAATCTATGAACCCAAACTTTCCGCTCTATTCCCATTTAATTAATTATTAAATATTTCTGCCTCAAATGGTAAATCCTGAGTAGAGTACCAGGCAGTGAAATACAATAAAAAATGAAAATAGTAATTGATAAATAATATATGGGAAATGTATTATAGGGTGTTCTGAACTAAGGGACCGCTCACCCTATAACCCTACTGGGCAATCTGTGCCTACTAGAGCTGGCTATTATTGACCAACAAGATGAAATGATCCAATCGCTTCTTGCCCTTCTTTTCTCTTTTCCACACTCCCTTTTCCCTTATTGATGACTTATTATTGGTGGTGTACCCCAGGGTAGAATAAGAAGTGCAAAAGACCCCAAAAGGGGCAATTCCAACCAAGCCAGAACATTGTTTCTTAATCTATAAATTGTCCCTTATATCCATTGGCACTCCTAGTGTATTCCTACTGCCTACCCTTTGCCCCTTCCCTGGTTCAAATTTATTTCAAGTACAAATATGTTTGCTTATTTTAGAGGATAGGCGTAAATATAGACAAATCATTTTATTTAGATATTTGCAAAACTAACTTAGAATTTGTTTCTTCAATTTTAGAAAATGCACATGCAACATCAATTAGTGATACCAACAACTTAAAAGAAAAGTTGGGGACATTTATGAGCGAGTCTGCCACTCGTCCACCTAGTTTGGATACCTCCAGTGACCTACAAGATATTAGCACTGCTTCTACCCAAATCCAGACCACTCTTGACGAATATAAAGACCCCATCTTCTGTATTTGTGTGGAAGAGGAGAATCTTGACTCACTACAACCTTTGCTCTCATTTCTAAACCGTGAACAGTACCAACCAAGCTTCAAAGATCTTTACGATGTCTCCTATTCATTCATGCAAACCTTTTTTCATGGATACAATGAAGTAGAAGAGTTGGTTCGGTACCTTAGTATAGCACGAGGAACAGCTAAGAAGTCCTGTATGAAATGGGCTCAGGCAAGAATCTGCTTTCTTCTGGGCAGGCTATGCACCAAGAAAAACAAATTCTCCCAAGCTCGTGTTTACTTTGAGGAGGCCATGGGAGTTATTAATGGGGATTTTTCGGATATATTTCTTTTTGCCGCTGTCCACATGAACTTAAATGCTATTTACCTAAAACAAAAATCGAAGGACAAATGGTGGCAAATGATCGACAAGTCTTCATCATTACTCCTTGGACTACAAGACTATATAAGCAGCACAGATATGGAATCCATGATTCTGAAATATGCTATGAAAAAGGCAATACTGTGTCAAGACCAGAAGAGTGAAATCAAAGTGTGTCAGCATCTGGCCAAGACTTTCATTGACTTGAGACAACATAATGAAGCTTTGCCATTCATAGAGAGGCTACAAGTCTTGGACAACTCAATGGACTCCAGTGAGACTTTTTCATCGGGATACTATCTCCAGTTGGCTGATATTTATAATAAAAAGTGTTTGCCACACTTGACCTTAAGTTGCATCAAAGTAGCTTCTTCGGTTTCTTGTAGCACCATGGACTCTTTGAGAAGAATTTGTTTCATTACAGAAAATACATCTACGCCTTATGGAGTAAAAAGGCCGGGGAAGATATTTCCATCTCAAGTTGCATATCATCTAAGACATGCCCTTAAATCAGTGGTCACCGACCAAGACCAGGAACTCTGTTGTTTTATATATCTGAGCTTATCGGACATATGCACAAGTCACAGATTGTATAAAGAGGCTCGCTCATATATCTTGATGGCAATGGACACTTTTCCCATGGATATGAAGCATAGGACGGATATTTTGGTATCACTCGCTTGGCTCTACATGCTTGATGGAGAAAACAATGTTGCTCTTGACATATTGAACAGTGTGGTGTCATTTTCTGACTGTTCACAACACCAGCTTGGGATTGCACACAACCTTATTGGTATTGCTCTAAAAGGAGAAGATAAAATTGAAGAAGCTGCTAAACACTTCTGCAAGGCTTTGCAAATCTCAAGAGAGGTGGACAATTTGCAGAACCAGGCAGCTGTATTAGCTAACTTTGGTGTGTTATTCTCGCATTTAAATTCTCGGATTCTGGCAGAAGTGTTTTTGGTAAAATCTGTAATGCTTTATTCTGGACTTCCAATTTTGGAAAATGGTGCCAATTTTATATGTGTCTTATTAATGCTCGGAAGCCACTTTATCACAGGAGACTATAAAGAAAAGGGAAGATCTTATTATGAATGGGCCCTCCTTGTTGCAATGGAAACAAATCACTTGGAAGGTAAGTTATAATAAATCTCAGTTTAGCAATGGCGTCAAGTCTCATAGATTGGTTTAATGGATAAAATCCTATTGAAGGGAATGTGTTGCGCATTAATTTTTTTTTTTTAAAGTAAGTTACTTTTTATTATATTTTTTTAGTTTTTTTGTGTAATTTTTTTTTTTTTTTTTAAAACGACTTGGGGTCACCCCCATTTTTATAACCAGCCAAATACTACAACACAGCAGCAGCCTAGCACTACCAGGGTGGTTGGCCCTTCCCAACCTCATAACACCAGCACGCGGCCGCGCCAGTGGCCAACCGTCATTACAGATGGTTCGGTACTGGATCGTACCCGGCTCTTCTCGGCACCCCTGGTGGTGGTCGCTACTGGGATAATAATGGGGGGTTACTTGCAGACTTTTTACTGGCTCACAATAAACCCCCGCCTTAGTAATTGATGTTGTCAAACAGACAACTGCCATTACTAAGGCGCTAATAAATTCTTAAAAAAACATAGAGGCATAAGAAAATATTTTTATTGAAATAAAAGCTCCCCCACACAACCCTAATTAATTATTTTTATAAAAAACAACAAAAAAAAAACGCTGATCAGAGCAGTAGTCCACCGAATCTACGATGTTGTCCAATATGTCCAGCGGAACCGGTAAAACAAAAAAAATAAAGTTAGCAATATGAAAAATATAAAAACTTATTCTCACCTACAGCAGTCTTCTGTCTTCTCCCCACAATAAATACTAGAGGTCCCCTCAAGCACCCTGCATGCACCCCCCCCACACACGCCCACACAAACCATCACACAACCCCCGCACAAGCACCCTGCACGCACCCCCCACAAGCACCCTGCCCACAACCCCCCCCACAGACACCCCCACACACCCCCAACAGGTGTCCTGCATGCACCCTCCCCCCACAAGCACACTGCACACAACCCCCCCACAAGCATCCTGCATTCACCCCCTACAAGCACCATGCACACAACCCCCACCAGCACCCTGCAAACCCCCACAGACACCCCCCAACAGGCACCCCCATAGAGGGGGTTTGTGTGTTGGGGGGTTGTGTGTGGAGGGGGATTGTGTGTGGCGCAGTTGCATGTTTGGCGGGGTTTGTGTGTCTGTGGGGGGGATGCTCGACCGAGCAGTGGTGCTCACCGCTGATTCTTCAAAACAGCTGATCAGTGACTATGAATAATCAGAGGCACCCATACGCTGCTGATCCTTCATAGCCGACAATCAGCTTTTTTGAAGAATCAGCAGCTAGCACCGCTGCTCCATCGAGCGCCACCCCCCCATACACAAACCCCCCCCCCCAAACATGCAACCGCGCCACACATGGTTTGTGTGTGAGGGGGGATGTGTGTGGCGCGGTTGCAGGTTTGGGGGTGGACTTTGTGTGTGAGGGGGGCGCTAGACGTAGCAGCGGTGCTCGCCGCTGATTCTTCAAAACAGCTGATTGTCGGCTATCAATAATCAGTGGTGCCCATGATCCTTCATAGTCGACAATCAGCTGTTTTGAGGGAACAGCGGCGATCACCATTGCTCCGTCGAGCGCCCCCCTCACACAGACACCCACCAAACATGCAACTTTGCCACACATGAACCCCCTACCCACACACAAACCACCGCACGCACAAACCCCACCCAGCGGCGCGCACACACACGCACGCACACACACATACATACACACACACACACACGCACCTTACCTGCAGTGCGGCCGGTCTTCAACAAAATGGTGCGGGCTTTCCCCCTACAAACCAGCTTCTATGGTGGGTCTCTCTCTGAACTTCCCATGTGCGAGACGGCAGAAGCGCAGGTTGTAACGAACGTGTCCCATTCATTGTGTCCTATGCCCTGTAGCTGCCATATTCCATCTGTGTATGTGTCGTTAAGAGACACATACACAGATTAAATAAAACATGGCAGCCCCCAGTGAAGCAAAAAAGAGTTAATAAAAAAAAAACATTTTATGTGAAAAAATAAATAAAGTAAATATAATATTTAATTAAAAAAAGAAAAAACATAAATTAATAAAAAAATAATAATTCATGACACCTTTCCTTTAAGACCCTTCCCATCGAGTCCTAAAAAGGTCTGTAGAACAATGCTACTATCTTACATGGGATTACAGCTAAGAAAAGATTGAGAAGCTGTGATTTCTTGCCTACTGTATATAAGTAGCCGCCCTTTTACATGGGCCAATGATCAGGTGATTGCATCTTTTATGCGTTGCTAGTCGGCAACACATCTGCATGTGTAAGGCACAAGCGGATGTGCTGCTGACGCGATGCAAATGCATGGGGACGAACGATCGTAGTAATGATTGTCCCCATACTTGATGATCTGTCTAAAGGCAGCAAACGAGTGCCGATCGGAAAGCTGTATTGTTGATCAGCGCTCGTTATATAGGTGGTAAACACTGGCGTTATCGGCCCATGTAAGGTCCTTATAGTCCTTAGTCTGAGTCGTCAATAACTTGTTATTTCATCTGTGAAATTAATTGTGGTACTTAAAGCGACCCTCCGATCCTGCGACAACATGTTCAATATTATGGGGTATATAGAGTAATATTACCTGATGTCCTACAGTTGCGCCCCTCTGCTGTGGATCCGCCGTTTTAGGGTCCCAACATGGCTGCAGCTCTTCTTAGACTGCAAGCCCGATACGCTCGCATTGTTCTCGGATTGGCCAGAGCTGCTCACGTGAGCAGTTCTGGACAATCTGAAAACAAAGGGAGAGTCCTAGACTCAGTCTGTGAAGTGCAGTGGCCATTTTGGGACAACACAGCGGGGACCCTTAAGCAGCAGATCCATGGCAAAAGGGCGCACCTGGAGGGCACCAGGTAATATTAACTGGGACCGAAGGGTCGCTTTAAGTCAAATTGAACCTGTCACATTGACCGTGTAAGATCTGCAGGCGTCATGAGGAGCTGAACAGATTGATATGTGGTTTTGTTGGGTACATTTAGTACAACTTGAAATTTATTGATTTAAATGGTATTACTCAGGATATACCACAAACGCCTGATATATGGTCCTACCTCTGGGATCTTCACCTATCGAGAGATTGGGAGAAATGCTTCACATGGGAATACCCCTTTACATCCTTGTTCACTCGGGGCTTATGAGTCCAGAGGGCGGTGCCATTCAGTGAGTGACAACCGTTCCTGTACATAAGGAGATCACTGTCAATCACTGAGTAGGACCGCCCACTAGGCTCATAAACCCAGAATAATCAGGAATTGAAATAAATAAATTCCAAGATAAATGAAATTCTTTCCCACAGGACTATATATCAATCTTCTCCTGCTGTTTAACATGTTCTATGCATGTATATATGACTGTTTGTTCATCGTGGCAGATTTTCTTTAGAGGGATTAGTAAATTAAATTTTAGACTATACCATTCCACTATGGGGTTGTACAGAATTTAAAAAAAAACCATGGCTGCCCCTTCCAGAAACAGTGCCACATATGTCTATGGTTCTTGTCTAGTATTGCAAGTCAGCTCCATTGAAGTGAATGGGACTGAGCTGCAATACCACATACAACCTGTGGTCAGGTGTGGCACTGTTTTCGTAATAAATCAGCCATGTTTTTATAATCCTGTACAACCCCTTTAATTAGCTCCAGGAATAGACACTGGAATGGTTTCTATATATATATGTATACATTAGAAAGGTCATATTTCTGTGATGGTTGAGGATTTTGATGGTGTATAAGTGTTCCTCTCCTTTCTCGGATAGGTCAGCTTCGTGCCGTCCGGCTCCTATGTCATTTTTACAACACACTTGTAGTCAATGAGGCCCAATGCATCATTTATAATGAATACAAGTTGTCCTTAGCCAGAAAAATGTCTGACAAAGTGTTGGAGGGTCAAGTCCTTGAAACTATTAGTCAGCTGTATTTATCTTTAGGTACTGAAAGGTAAGTGGGACAGTAAAAATAAACATATGTCCTTGTAATTGATTTTACTTTTGATTGTGAAGATCAGTGTCTTTCCAAAGGACATAAATTAATAGCGGTAGTGGCATTATAAATCTTAAGACGGCATTAGACACCTATTGTTGAGGCATCTCATTGATCTAAAACTTCCAGGTATTAGGCTATGTTCACACAGGGTATTTTGCCGAGTTTTTTGATGCGGAAACCGCGTCGCAAAACTCGGCAAAAACGGCCCGAGAACACCTCCCATTGATTTCAATGTGAGGCGTCGGCGTCTTTTTCCCGCGAGCAGTAAAACTGCCTCGCGGGAAAAAGAAGCGACATGCCCTATCTTCGGGCGCTTCCGCCTCTGACCTCCCATTGACTTCAATGGGAGGCAGGAGAAAGGGTATTTCTCGCTGTTTTATGCCCGCGGCGCTCAATGGCCGCGGGCGAAAAACGGCGCGATAATCACCACGAAAATCGGCGTGCAGGGAGAGGAATATCTGCCTCAAAGTTCCAAATGGAATTTTGAGGCAGATATTCCTCCCCCAAAATACTCCGTGTGAACATAGCCTTAGTGTCCAGTCCTTTGTTGGAAGGATTGCATGTTCCAAGGCTCTTTAAATGGGTATTCCCATTGTATGGTATATCCACGGAGTATGCCAAAAATGTCTGATTGATGTAGGTCACAGTCCTGGGACACGAACCTATCTCTTGTGGATATGCCATAAATGTCTAAGATGGGAATAACGCTTTAAGGGTAACTAAACGTTCAACAAAATTCTGACATGTCATAGTGACACGTCAGAAGTTTTGATCGGTGGGGGTCCGAGCACTGAGACCCCCACCAATCGCTAAAACGAAGCGTCAGAAGCGCTTGTGTGAGCACTCAGCCACTTTGTTTCTGTTCGGCTTTTTCCCGAAAGCCGATGTATCGTAGTACAGGCTCATAGACTTTCTATTAAGCCTGTACTCCGCTACATCGATTTCCGGAAAAAGCCGAACAGAAACCAATCGGCTCATCGCTCACACGAGCGCTTCTGCTGCTTCGTTTTAGTGATTGGTGGGGTCTCAGTGCTCGGACCCCCACCAAGCAAAACTTCTGACATGTCACTATGACATGTCAGAATTTTCTTGAACGTTTAGTTACAAGATAATCACCAATTGGTGGCACTAGAGAGACAGTTTTCTTCCTTATGGATGAGAGCTATACTGAATGCTTTTCCCATGAAGCATTGCTCTAAAAGCTCTCTACTAGCTGAGTTGGTATATTCCAAAAGATAATCTCACAGGGACATTTGCCAAGCTTCCCAATATCAAAAGCGCTCAATATTCACTTTTGTGTAGTCTGATACTTGGATTAGTAGTTGTAATAGCTGACAAAACCCAACTATGTAATGTTACAACCCATGTGCCAATCTGTACTGTAAAAAAAGGATAGGATTGGAGCTACTTACCAATCAATGTAGATGCAATTGCACCAATGCTTACACTCAAGAACAGTTATGATGCTGTATAAAGCCGGCATGTAGCAATCCTGGGCACAGAGGAGTTCTACTTGACTTCTTCAACAAATTGCACAAGAAGTTACTTACTTGTTATGCTGTGTTCACATCAGCGTTGTCTTTCCGTTGAGCAGTTCCGTCTGAGGTTTCGCAGTCGACTGTGCTATTGATTCCGTCAAAACCAATGGAACCCTGTCACAACAGTGACAAACGGAAACCATTAGCAAAGTTTCCATCACCATTGAGATCAAGCTAAGGTTTCCGTTTGCCTTTCCATTGAGGGGTTCCCCTGGCGGAAACCTGAGACAGAACCCCTCAACGGAACACAACGCTGATGTGAACAGGGCCTTATAGGTTCAAAAAGACTCACTTGTCAAGTAGACCCTCCTTTTTCCAGGAGGACCAGCATGCATCATATACACAGATGGCAGGAGACCATTTCTGATGTCAATCTTGGAACAACTTAAAAAAGGAAAAGATCATCAGCAGAACTATCCACTTATATTTGTCTTGGAGACATTGGTGATAGATCCTTTTTATTGTAGAAATTACTCACCCAACATAGAGACCTGGTTGGCTCATGGGCATAGGTTATGGACCCCTTACCTACCACTATAGCTATAATACATTTGGGTTAGGTATTTTAAGGGGTTCTCCACTTTGGACAATTCCTACTTGTTAGAAGGGTCCCTTTGACAATAAGCAGGTTCCAAAATGTGCCCCTGCTGGGACCCCGGGTGATCAAGTATAAACTGTGGGGGAACCTGGCAGTAAGTGTTCAATTTCCCTGCAGCGCCACCACAGGGGAAATTAAGCATTACACAGCGCTTATTCAAATCAATGGGTTGTCTATGTTATGCAGGAGAGGACAGGTCCTCCAGAGTGAGAGACACTCTTTGTAGCCACTCTCCACTTTGGCCAAGAGATAAGGATCCTAAATAGAAGACCCTCCTTTATTTACTCAGATTTCCCTAATAGGGTATACAAAAATGGGTTTCCTAAACTGGACAATCCCTTTAAGAAGTACTTATCACTTACATCTTTGTTTTTGCAGTCTCTGCTCTCTAATTACATAGTTAGCAAAAAAAACATATGTCCATCAAGTTCTACCAGGGGAGGGGAGAGACTGTGGATGAAATGAAGGGGAGGGGTAAATCTTAAATACCAGCGGATACCAGCGGCGCCCGACTGACCCTATTGACATTTAAAAAGGTTCATCGGGTTCCATCATGGTGTCCTTTGTTTTGATGGGAAGAAGAGCGCTGATGGAATCTGCGATGGAGTCTCCAAACAGAGAATTTGATGCAGATGTGAGGAGAGCCTATGGCATTAGCCACTCAACCCCAAAATTGATAAAGAGGCTGTCCTAATCCCCACATGATGAGTCTGCCCCTGCACAGTGGTGACATTTTAGTTAATGGATCTCTGGCAATCTATTGTTTGTTTGTTTTTAACATATTTGAAGTTGCATTGCATCTTGTCATTGGTCTAGAGCCTGTCGATCAGCGCTGGAATATACTAAAAGAAGTCTAGGCATTTTTATTGATCTTCAGTCTAAAGAGAAAGAAGCTTATGCTTGGTTAACGGCTGGGAAGATATATTATATTCTGGGCCAGAACGAGCTGGTGGATCTGTATATTCAGGTATCTATAGTGACATTGGTGGCTTCATATGACTTTTCTCCATTATTTTCTGAGGGGTCTTTGAGTATTAACTCTTTTTCTTCCCTTCACTACTCTTTTCCCTAAAGATACGACTATCACCCTCTCACGTTCTTAAAGGGTAACTAAACGTTCAACAAACTTCTGACGTGTCATAGTGACATGTCAGAAGTTTTAAATGGTGGGGGGTCCGAGCACTGAGATTGGTGGGGGACCAATCGCTAAAACGAAGCGTGTGAGCACTGAGCCACTTCGTTTCTGTTCGGATTTTTCCGGAAAGTCGATGTATCGGAGTACGGGCTCATAGACTTTCTATTGAGTCCGTACACCGCTACATTAATTTCCAGAAAAAAACGAACACAAACGAAGCGGCTGAGCGCTCACACAAACTCTTCTGCCACTTTGTTTTAGTGATTGGAGGGGGTCTCAGTGCTCGGACCCCCAACAATCAAAACTTCTGACTTGTCACTATGACATGTCAGAAGTTTGTTGAACGTTTAGTTACCCTTTAATTCCATTTTGAATGTTAGACTGTCTCACTGACTATTAAATTCTCCATTGATGAAAGATAATACTTAGAGTACTTGAGGTGCCCATACACATTACACATTAAAAAGGTCCGCCAAACCTGCCTATCTAATGTGTATGGGGGTGTTTAGATTTTAACATGCCTGATCCTTTGTTTCCTCAGGAGACAAGTAGCTGTCAGAGGCGCCTGGCAGCAGCTTATTTCCATCATAGAAATAAACATGCATGCTCGGTCAAGACAAGTCGTGAGAAATAGTTTGGTTAGGTTGGATGGTGCCCTGTGCAGTACTTTATATTGATGCCCTCCTCCTCCCCATGGTGTATCATATAGTGCCCAAATAATACATTCATACAGTGTACAAATAACATTGCCATAAGTGCCCAAATGACAGTTGCCTAAATAATACCCATTTGCTGATTCAGTAAGCTAGGGAATGAAGTTGCATTCTGTTCAGCTACCTTCCCATAGATACGGGCACCAAGTGTAGGATGGGGGCTCCAGCATGTTAACTGCTTTCATCTGTTTTAGAATTAAATTCAGAAACCACAGATGTTCAGACGACCCAAAAAACAAGTACATGTTCTGCTATCAGTGGATATCCAAAGACAGAAGCCCCTCCCCAGAGGAGCACTTGATATAAGAAGAGCAGTGATAGGCGGCTGCATCCATCTAAAGAACATTGGATGGGAAACAGTTTATATTATATCAGCTTGAGATATGACTTTTCAAAACCCCATTTTTACATTTACTCAAAAATTCTTACATTTGAATGTGACAACTATGGCAAACATGGGTGGGAAAAGATCCCTGAAGATTGGCATGATAGCTCTCCGTTGGACAATCATTAATTTAACTTTGCCTTATTGTCCTCCTTTCACCTATGTGCAGATTTCTGTAGATTATAATCCATTTCTTTCTGAGGATTATGTACTGCGTATGATGCGACATGTGAATAAAGAATAATCTCTTTCCAGGTAGCGCAGAATGTAGCTCTGTGTACGGGGGATCCACAACTAGGCATGCAGCTGTATGAAGCTAGCGGAGATATATTCTTCAATGGGACCAGTGACAGAAATAAGGCAACAACCTTCTACAGGGTGAGTATAAAATAGCGTTCTTCATACTGTATGATGTGCTAAACAGCTGTGAGAGTACCCTAAATTAAAGAAGTTTACCCCTTTAAATCATTATAAGAATGGTTTTATTACTTATATAGTTGGCATTGTAATTCACAGCCATTCATTCTTGGTGACTGTTAGGCCTTGTATACACAGTGCAGATTTCCTGCAGATTTTGAATGCATTTTTTCAGCCAAAACCAGAATTAGATCCAGGAGAGGAGACACTTTAAGAACTTCCTTTATATATCTCTTCTGTTTAGGTTCTGTTCCTGCTGTTGGCTGAAAAATACATGCAAAATCTGCAGCAAATCTGCACTATGTGAACAAGGACTAATCTTTATTAAATACATGCTTTCTCTAGGAATGAAACTTTCTGGCCAGCAGGGGGAGCTAAAACTTTTAGAATGTAATCTCTTCCCTACAATAGTTATTATTCGGCCATTCTTTTAAAATGGCCACAAACTAATTTCAGACATGAATAATCAACTTCCCTAATGTATGCAAATGGCCGACAAATCGCAAACCATTTGATGAATCTGCGAAACAGTGAAAAATGTGCTTACTTCCAGTTACTCATTTTATTATTACTTCTACTTCGGCGCTGTTCACACTGCTATCAGAGGCTCCATCAGCAGTTCTGTCATATTCGACGACAAGAAAAGCACAGCATATATCGATATTCTTCCTGTCACAGCGATGGAGACCACAACAAAACCCAGATGGGCCCCATTGTAGATAAAGGGGTCTGTTGAACACCATGGGGACACTATTCCTATTTTTCATAATTACATTATATTATGTAGTTGTTGTTTAAGTAATTGTCTGGATTATTTGTTAGCATGGTTCCAAATGTGATGCTGCATTTTAAGCATGACAAAAATATGACAAATCATAACCCCTTCCAGGGTCATATATAATAAGAGTCCTTTAATCCAGAATCTAATAATCTAGAATGTCTGATAATCCGGCACTTGTTTGCATGTTAGCATAGAACTGCAATATAATGTGGTATTGCACACGACCACAACGTTTTATACCCTTACTAGTCAGTTTTATGTACATTTTTATTATTATCTGATAATCCGGATCTTCTTTGTATGTTCAGGCAGCCGTGGGGGTCTTCGAAAGGGCTCCAGTACTGTCTGATCAGATTGCCTGTCATTAGGGAATTTCATGTTTTATTTTATGTTCTGGAACTTAAGAAAATAAAAATGTGAAAGATTACCTCTTCGCAGGCATGTCTCTGCATATTGAGAGGGATGCATGGGAAAGGGGTTGTCTCACAGTGATTGGTTGCCATGGAGGTCTAAGAGAGGGAGAAAAGGATAGACTTAGGCCGGGTTCACACGACCTATTTTCAGGCGTAAACGAGGCGTATTATGCCTCGTTTTACGCCTGAAAATAGGGCTACAATACGTCGGCAAACATCTGCCCATTCATTTGAATGGGTTTGCCGACGTATTGTGCAGACAACCTGTCATTTACGCGTCGTCGTTTGACAGCTGTCAAACGACGACACGTAAATTGACTGCCTCTGCAAAGAAGTGCAGGACACTTATATACATTATATGCAGGACACTTCTATACATTATATGCAGGGCACTTCTTTGCAACGTAATTTGAGCCGTTCTTCATTGAACTCAATGAAGAGCAGCTCAAGATATACGAGCGTCACAGACGTCTCGTATATTACGAGGAGGAGCATTTACGGCTGAAACTACGCAGCTGTTTTCTTCTGAAAACAGTCTGTCATTTCAGCCGTAAATGACAGCTAGCGTGTGCACATACCCTTAGACTTGCAGACAGTGGCGTAACTACCGCCGTAGCAGCAGTAGCGGCTGCTACGGGGCCCGCGGCATGAGGGGGCCCGTGTCGCCCGCCAGCACGGGCCCCCACCATGGCCGGAGGCTCCGCTAGCAGCCGCTATGGCTGCTACAGCGGGACGCCACTGATCACTACGGCAGAGCGGGGAGGTATCTCCCCGCTCTGCCACTAACTGGTTCCCGACCGCTGGCTGTATTTTTACGGCCAGCGGTCAGGGACGGGTCCTTAAAACCCGAGCCATAGACTTTCTACGGCTCGGGTTTTAACTTGCTGCCCGCGCGATCGGGCAGCTGAATGTCGGGTCTCCGGCTGTCAGTGACTGCCGGGGACCCTGAGGAGAAGACAGAAGCAGCTTTCGCTGCTTCTGTCTTCTCTGATGACTTGTACACAGCGCTGAATGCGCGCTGTGTACAGGAATAGAGACAGCAGCAGCGGCGCCGTCTCTATTCCTCCCGGTGATCATGTGACTGGTCACATGATCACCGGGTACCGTTAGTGGCAGACTGCTGCTGGGTCTTACTAGACCCAGCACAGCCCTATTAGTGACAATCGTCACTATGAGAGGGCTGATTTCACCTGTAACTGGGGCTGCTGTGCAGCTCCAGTTACAGTGGAAAAACATGGTGTAAAAGAAAGAAAAAAAAATATATAAAGTTCCCCAAAGGTCTTTTTTGACCTTTGAGGAACAGACCATAGTAATAAAAAAATAATAAAGTGCAAAAAAAATGTAAATAATAAATACACATAAAATACCCACCCCAAAAAAAAAACGTTCCCTCCGCCAATCATTGTTGTAACGCTAGCACTGACCCAATTACGCTAATATAGACATGTAATATATAAAAATTTACGGTAGACAATGACGATCACAAATAAAAGGTCTATTTTAGGGTAAAACTATATTACCAAAAACAAATAGCTCAAACGTAAAAAAGCTTATTTTTTTTACTATTATTTTGAAACTTTATGAATAAAAATTCTAAAATAGCAAAAAAGGTGTGTATAAAAACGATAAAAAAAGAAACCTGCATTGTCTACGGAAAAAAACGTCGTAAAAATCATGTCGTTAGCCCAACAAATAAAAACGTTATAGCCATTTAACTAACACGTGCTAAAAATGGCTAAACGGTGTCTGGTCCTGAAGGCGCAAAATAGAGCAAAAGACGTATCCCCCCCCCTCTCCACAGGACATGTATCCCCTCTCCACAGGATCTCCACAGGACATGTATCCCCTCTCCACAGGACATGTATCCCCCTCTCCACAGGATCTCCACAGGACATGTATCCCCCTCTCCACAGGATCTCCACAGGACATGTATCCCCTCTCCACAGGACATGTATCCCCTCTCCACAGGATCTCCACAGGACATGTATCCCCTCTCCACAGGACATCCACAGGATAGGGGATACATGTGTGATCGCTGGCAGCGATAGGGAGAACGGGGGACTGAAAGTCCCCTGAAGTTCTCCATCACAAACCTCAGACTTCCGGGGTCTATGTCGGCTTCTCCGTAGAAATGAATGGAGCGCCGGTCGTGCTTGTGCGCATGCGTGACCAGCGCTCCTTTCATTTTTATTGAGCTGCGCAGACGCCGGAAGTCAGAGGTTAGTCATGGAGAAGTTCAGGGGACTTTCAGTCCCCCGTTCTCCCTATCGCTGACAGCGATCACTCATGTATCCCCTGTCCTGTGGAGATCCTGTGGAGAGGGGATACATGTATTTTGTAGGACACACTGTAGGTCACATTTTTGTTGGGAGGGGGGACGCTGTATGGCGTTCCCTACGGGGGGGGGGGTGGCTGTATGGCGTTCCCTACAGGGGGGGTGGCTGTATGGCGTTCCCTACAGGGGGTGGCTGTATGGCGTTCCCTACAGGGGGGGTGGCTGTATGGCGTTCCCTACAGGGGGGGGGTGGCTGTATGGCGTTCCCTGCAGGGGGGGCTGTATGGTGTTCCCTACAGGGGGGCTGTATGGCGTCATCTACAGCGGGGGCTGTAAAAATGGCACTATCTACAAGGGGGGGGGGTTGTGTGACACCCAGGGGAGGGGGGGCCCCAGTCAAAAGTTTGCTATGGGGCCCAGTCTTTCCTAGTTACGCCCCTGCTTGCAGAGTTGGTGACCAAGTGACAGAGATATTATCCCCTATGAGAAGTAAAATGGCTGACAGGAAGTAGCTGTATAATCTATTACCAAAAGAATAGGCAGCACAACACAGGTTCCAATTCCGTGAAAAACGTTTTATTCACCCATACGACAGTGCAACGTTTCAGCCCCCATGGGCCTTTCTCATGCTTGAGCAAGGCCCATGGGGGCTGAAACGTTGCACTGTCGTATGGGTGAATAAAACCTTTTTTCACTGAATTGGAACTTTAGTTGTGCTGCCTATTCTTTTGGAAATACAAATGTGGGACTGGTGTCTGAGGTCCTAAGGCTTGTGCACGCACAATTATATTTAGTTCAATATCTTTTGTGCTGCTCTTATTTTTCTTTTTGTATATTCTATTAGAAACTGAAGACAGAAGAAGTCTGGAGCACAAATAGCTAAGCTACAAATGAAAGACTGCGTACAGCCGGGGTGAGCAACCTTCGGAACTCCAGGTGTTAAGAAACTACAACTCCCAGGATTCCCTGACAGACAAAGGCTTTATTATTCCAGCCAAAAGCTTTAGGGCATACTGGAAATTGTAGTTTCACATCAGCTGGAGTGCCAAACGTTGCTGACCCCTGCTGTTCAGTTACTGAATATAAGTTTTAATTTTAGCAGCAGGTACGCTATAAACGGGTTGACTGAAGAAGACATTCTATTTTCATATGCCCTATTTACATGCAAGTGATAGAAAGAGCGGCTCCGACTCTGGCAGACTCAACATGGCCATTTGTTTCATAGTTGCCTATTCATTTGAATAGACGCCATGTAATACTAAATTTTCCCTCTAGTGGCCACCGCAGGAGAAATGTGTGTCCAGCCTCACTTTTCCCTATAACGTTTTTACATGGTAGAAGTACTGATGAGTATATGAGATTTACCCACATTATTTGACATATCGCGTGCAGGACTGCGCTCTGCCACTAGCTGTGAAGACCGAGAATGTGGCGGCTGAACTGCGACTATGCAATAAACTCACAGAGCTACTGACGAGCATGAAAAACTACAAGGAAGCACTGGAACATGCGAAAATGGCACTGGCCCTGAGTGTGAACATAGGTAAAAATCTGTCCTGTTTGTTTTATCACAGATCTGCAAACTAAAGGCCCAATTACACCAGCCGATTTTGGGAGCAGCGGAAGCCTATCAACGAGACAGCTCATTGATTGGCGCTCGTTTGCTCCTGTCACACGGATCTATGAATGTGGATGAGCGGTCGTTACTCCGCTCGCTCATCCTCATACATTATTATCATGTCGGCAGCGCGTCTCACTGCTTACACACCAAGATGTGCTGCCGGCAACGATAATAGTTTTCTTTTTTAAAACGATTCGATCAGTAGATGATCGAGCGTTTGCTCGTTCCTCTGCTGATCACTGCCCTGTTTACACAGGGCAATTTACGTCAACGAACGCTCTATGAACGATCGTTTGCCCGATAATTGCCCAGTGTAAAACCCTCTTTAGGGAGGTTTTCCTAGTACCCAGATACCCCCCTCTGAGCTGTTTGGGAGAAAACATTGAGTTAAATATAAATTAATAAGCATCAACCACTAAATTGCTCTACGATATTAAAGGATGTTAGACATTAATTCATAACCATCCTAAAGGATATGAATATTAACCCCAACATCACCCTAGACTACCAGGGATACTGGGTAGTAACCACTAAGCCACTCTAGACCCCCAGGGATATTACAGGAATAATATCAATAACCCCTAAAATGGGTTGTACCAGAATCGACAATTATCACCTAATTGGGTATGTGATAATTGTTGGATCGCTGGGGGCCCCAATGCTGGGACACCCATCGATCACGAGAATGCAGCTTCATTCAATGTTCCCCTCACTATGGTCGAGCAGTGTGGAGGAACAGGGGGTTTGGGACCCCTGTTCTCGGGATCGGTTGGGGTCCCGGTGATGTGGCCCCCAGCGATCAGACAATTATCACCTCTCCTGTGGATAGGTGATCGTTACTGATTCTGGGAATATTTCTTTAAGAACCCTATGTAACAGATATGTGATGTAATACATGAAGTCAGTTGGGAAAGTAAGGTATCAACACACCTGGAAACCCACCTATATAAATCCGCTTCAATATGGAAATGATAACATCCACAATAAAGGAAATCCGCTTCTCTGCCTCAGTTAATACTGTATATAATACCGGTACGTGTGTCTAATATTACAGAGGATCAGCTGAATGAACGGGTCTCGTATCACAGATTAGCCGGGATTTACAGCCACCTGAATCAGTCAGAACTTGCAGAGCATTTCTACCTGAAGGCTCTTTCTCTTTGCTCGTCCCCCCTGGAACTAGAAGAGGAATCGATTTACTACATGAAAGTTTACCTGGTCCTAGGGGACATCATATTCTATGACCTGAAGGTGAGAACCCAAACAAGCGTGGGGTGGACAAATCACATTCATCAAATTACCGATAATTTTACGTTTTTTAACACTAAGGGTATGTGCACACGAGAAATGTCTTTTACGTCTGAAAAGACAGACTGTTTTCAGGAGAAAATAGCTGCGTCGTTTCAGACGTAAAAGCTCCTCCTCGCATTATGCGAGGCGTCTTTGACGGCCGAACATTTGAGCTGTTCTTCATTGAATTTAATGAAGAACGGCTCAAATTACGTTTCAAAGTGTCCTGCACATAATGTATATAAGTGTCCTGCATATAATGTATATAAGTGCCCCGCATATAATGTATATAAGTGTCCTGCATATAATGTATATAAGTGTCCTGCACTTCTTTGACGAGGCAGTCCTTTTACGCGTCGTCGTTTGACAGCTGTCAAACGACGACGCGTAAATTACAGGTCGTCGGCACAGTACGTCGGCAAACCCATTCAAATGAATGGGCAGATGTTTGCCGACGTATTGTAGCAGTATTTTAAGGCGTAAATCGAGGCATAATACGCCTCGTTTACGCCTGAAAATAGGTTGTTTGAACCCAGCCTAAGCCAAAAGTCTATCTACTCTTCATCATCCATGCATTATAGTAAATGCAATGACAAATTGGCGTTACCATTGCCCTGGTCGATAGGGTGTGTCCCTACACATCTTGGACAGTGTCAAATTGTGTAGGGACACGTCCCATTGACAAAGGGAATGGTAACGCCCAGTTACAGGAGGAATAACAGAGGAATGACACATTACCGGCTCCATTGCTGGACAAAAGGTGCTACAGAATTATGGGGAAAGCTACTATCTAATAAAACAGACATGTCAGGGGAGCGGTCAGGTCCCCTTTGACGCAATCTGCTGCATTGTTCTCTGGTATTAACCCTTTTAGTCTAGGGAGAGGCTGACTGGTAACCCTTTCAGTCTAGGGAGAGGCTGACTGTAGGATGAGTGCCCCCATGGTGACCACTTTAACCCACATATCTCCTGTGCTGAGAACCTCAAGTGGCATTTACATACATATGAGTGACTGATATTAGCTTTAGTGGCCCTAATTAAGTTTTTAAAACTTTTTTAGAACCTGTATAAAAAAAATAAAGATAAGAAATATGAATGATGCTGATTGGAGATCTCAGCTAGGGTCAGGCCAGTTGGCGAAGCAATGGAGAAGAGAGTTTTTAAAGGGGAATTCCATATAAAAAAGGGCTGTCAGTTGCCCTAATAAGGCTAACATATCCAGGGTAATTACCAAATAGTGGACCGAAATAAATGACATCACACTCATGAACATTCAGAAAAGTGTTTACTGTTTAAAGTGAATGTCCAACAATGAACACTATTTTGTGTTAATTTTGTTTAAATAGGTACAAAATTATGTGGTAATAAATGTCTTAATATGGGCTGGAGCTCCATTTTACTGATGCAGATCTTCATGTCCCCTGGATAGACAAAGATAAATGATAAAATTCTGTCTGCCTGCAGTCACCACTAGAGGGAGCTTACTGCGTATATTGCACAGTATGCAGTAAGCTAATAAGATCCCTCTAGTGGTGGCTGTAGGCAAGCCACAATTTTATAAATTAACTCTGTCTATGTGGGGGTTTTTGAGCTCTGTATCAGAAAAATATAATTAATAATATATGAAATAATTATTTAGCGCAGAATGTTGGACCTTAAAACAACTTAGTGTCAAAAGGTCGAAACTAAGTTTGAAGCTAATTCCGCTATAGGTCTGACAAACCATGTCGCTTATATATTCAAAGATGTAATAAACTACTGCCCCCTATGGCCACGAAAATGGATCTGAACAAATAGGAGAAGTTTTATACCTGATTGGAATTGATCCTTAAAATAATGTGCAAAATGTGCTTTTATCTTACATGTTGGTCATGACTGAGTTGAGGTCTCATTTATGGTAACATTGCTGTGTATTGTAGGATCCCTATGATGCGGCTGGATACTATCATCTCGCCCTGGCCGCTGCTATGGATTTAGGCAACAAGAGGTCCCAGTTGAAGATTTACACCAGACTTGCCGTCATTTACCACAATTTTCTAGTTGACCGAGAAAAGTCACTTTACTTTTATCAAAAAGCCCGGACCTTTGCCACAGAACTTAATGTCCGAAGGATAAACCTGTCTCCAGGGCAGCAAAACCAAAATCAAGGATGGACTCACATCAACTGAATGGGGAGAGGAGAACAGATTTTTTTAACGACAATATTAGTTTTATTATTTTCTATTGTAAATTTGGTTTTTCAGGATTATTTTCTTCAGTGTACTAAAGCCAATTGATACAATCGTTCTCTCTGTGTAATGGTACATTGGACTGCCTGAGACACCAAGCCTGAAGATTTTGGGGGTAGTGTTTAAAATTTCCCCTCAAATAAAAAAAAAATAATCTCAGCTATTCCAGATTCCTGAACAGTAAACCTGAATAGTAATGTAGTGATAAACCCACCGCTTTTAAAGATGATTGTTTGATAGATGATGGTTTGAAAGGGGTTGTTTGGTTTAGAAATTCCATTTTTAAATACTCTTTTAGGGAATTTTAAGTATTGTTCAAGATCCTACTTTATTACAAATATTCTATAAAGAGCTTCTCTCTTGCTCTGGAGGACATGGAAAGTTCCTTGATATAAATAGGAACTGTGTAATGCTTAATTCACCCTGTGGTGGCGCTGTAGGGAATTTGAACACTTGTTGCTAGGTTCCTCTGCTGATTACAGCTGATCGCTGCTGTCCCAGCATCAGAACAGCCAGAGATGAGCTTATCATCGGAGGACAGAGATTGTCTTACGCAGACAGCCCCTTTAGGGCAAGTTCAGACGTGGCGGACAATTTTTGCTGTGGATTATGCCGTAAACAAATCCACAACGGATATGTATCAAAATCTGCGTATGAAACATGCAGATTGTATGGTGTCGTCAGCAGCGCAAATGCCACAACTTTTATCCTTTGCATTGCAAAGGTGGATAACCGCAGTGAAAACCTGGTGCTTCTCTGCAACACACTGAGCATGTTGGGGAATGTAAATTTCACTCCGTAACCGGTTTTCTGCCCCAATTTTTCCGCAACGTCTGCACTAAATAAACTTAAAAGCTATAGAAATCAAAGACAGAAAAGTCTCCTGGTAGGTAGGGAGTGCTATTATTTTTCTTTTAAAGAGTGGATGCCCCCCCCCCCCCCCCGGCTGCAGGGCCCCTGTGCCGCTGCACAGGTTGCACATATGGTATGTTCGCCCAGTATAGAAGGTATAGTTGTGCTGTAACAGACTAAATGATAGTGTTTGTGTACAGACACTGAACCAGCAGGGGCTGCAGTGAGATGTAAAGTTGTGCACCTGAGAGTTATAAATTCCCCTCTGGTTGTGATTTGGGTAGCGTATAAATAATGGTCAGTAGTAAGATAAGAAAATCCTTATGCACATGGCTATATTACGCCTCTATACAACATTCGAGTTGTACGGAGTCATAATACGTGCTGATTGTATGGGGGCTCTACAGTACCTCTGTATGCCTCCAATATCATACAGTCACACAGAGGTTTTTTTCTGTTAGATTCTTCCATAGGATTCTCTGGTGGGCCCAGGCGTTGACACATGACTGGCCTAAGTAGAGTCATGCCATGTTTTCCTAATGAACCTGTTCCCCTTTTTTCCTGCCCATCTCCCAATAACGACACGTGACAACCGAGGTTGGATATGAAATTGGCCACAGCAGCCGTTTATTTATTTACATTATTTAAATGCAATTTAATCCGAAACATTCGGATAACTCCACTTCCAATTCACATGACCCAACATGGGTCAGAATCAGAATTAACCATAAACATATTTTAATACTTTAACAGAGCAGGGGAAGTCCTTGAAGCCATTTTAAAACCGAATCTTTTTCCTTTTTAAATTAGCCATCTGCAAACCACCACCAAACTCTTTACCTCCAGCCGTAAACCAGCTCGGAAGCACCGCTCACCTCTGCAGATGGCTCCAACCACCAGAAGACCACTTCAAAGGGATAACACCCGATGAAGTCTTCAAATGATATACTTTCCACCAGAAGACCACTTCAAAGGGGTAACACCCTATGAAGTCTTCAAATGAACCGTTTTGGGGGACGCATACCCCCGATGCGACCCCCCCACCATTTTGTACTGACCAACCTCAAGGACTCCCCCCGCCAGCTGCCATGACATCCGAACCTGCTCAAAAGAAAATGAGAAACACAAGTTATGAAATTATACAGCATAAATCAATAACAAAACATAACACCCCGATCCCCAGGCCAACCCCTACTTAAGGGCGGGAGGGTGGGAGCTCAGCTAACTACCTGTTGTTCCTCCCGCTGCTTCCGGCTCAATGCCGAAACAGCGGGAAGAACAGACAACTCCCCCCCGTCCCCTCCCCTCTCCCAACTACCTCATCCCCTATTGGTTCTCTTCCCTCCTATGGCAGTCATGGAGGCTTCCCCTTAAGCCCTCCGTGCTGCCGTCCAGCCTCTTCTTGACTGGCCTAAGTAGAGTCATGCCATGTTTTCCTAATGAACCTGTTCCCCTTTTTTCCTGCCCATCTCCCAATAACGACACGTGACAACCGAGGTTGGATATGAAATTGGCCACAGCAGCCGTTTATTTATTTACATTATTTAAATGCAATTTAATCCGAAACATTCGGATAACTCCACTTCCAATTCACATGACCCAACATGGGTCAGAATCAGAATTAACCATAAACATATTTTAATACTTTAACAGAGCAGGGGAAGTCCTTGAAGCCATTTTAAAACCGAATCTTTTTCCTTTTTAAATTAGCCATCTGCAAACCACCACCAAACTCTTTACCTCCAGCCGTAAACCAGCTCGGAAGCACCGCTCACCTCTGCAGATGGCTCCAACCACCAGAAGACCACTTCAAAGGGATAACACCCGATGAAGTCTTCAAATGATATACTTTCCACCAGAAGACCACTTCAAAGGGGTAACACCCTATGAAGTCTTCAAATGAACCGTTTTGGGGGACGCATACCCCCGATGCGACCCCCCCACCATTTTGTACTGACCAACCTCAAGGACTCCCCCCGCCACAGCGAAACAGGCCTTGACTACCTTAAGCCTGTGAGTTCCTCCACACCACCACCGCCCTCTCAATTCCTTCTGCTAAGGCCAAGCTCCACAGATCAATTCCAACCTCGGTCAAATGCACCCCATCACTACGCCAATAGTTCCCAACCCCGGACTCCAGATCCCTGTGACGAACACAAATGCCCCCATTCTTAGCAACGAATCGTGACACCGCCCGATTCACCTTAATGCGGGCCTTGTTGACCCTTTCCACCGACCGTGCCAGGCGCCAAGCCTTCCTCGGAACTATGTCCGACCAAACAATCATCAAGGACGGATGAGACGCCCACAAACACAGCAAATCATGCTTTATATCCCGCACTAGCTCACGAAAGGGGCGTACCCCTAGATCATTCCCCCCAACATGTAACACCAAAACCTCCGGGACTCTATCCAGGCGAGCATATGTTTGAAACTCGGCCAATACCCGGCTCCATAACATACCTCGAAATCCCAACCAATGTAACACCGCATCCTGACGCGGAATGCGAAGCTGGCGGCCATCAGGGCGCACATCCGCCCGCAGTGCCCCCCAGTGCACAAAAGAATGTCCTAACAGCCAGACCAAACATGGGTGATGATCTGAAAGAAAGGCCAAGAAACTCACATATCATCAGAAACAACATACAAATTATAACAAATGAGGGCGCACGTAAGACCTAAACCTATTGGACTCCCAGCGGCCAATCCGCCGCACGCCCTCATCATCCAATCCCCAACGCCCAGCTTCCGTAGCCGCGCCAATTCTGAACGAGTGAGACGAGTAGCACCCGTCCCCCACCCCAACCACAGCCAAGCATTTTTTGAATATTGCATCAAATTGATACTTAGACAAAAACGCGCCATTCTCATGACGGAGCAATGGCGCCTCCGGCACCCCTCCCCCCGGCCTGAACGCACCCATGCAAGCGACCGGACACATCATTGAACCAGGGAGAGCAAACAACACTATCCGCTTACCGCGACCCAACTGATCAGTCTTAGACCGCCGCACCAACAACTCAAGTCTATCCCGATAGAGACCAACATCCGCCTGTCGCAACCCCCCAGCCTTAGCCTTACTAGGAGAGACCAACTCCCCTATTCGGAGCGCCCCAAAAAACGCAAGGGAAAAAGCCAACCTAAACAACTCTACCTCATAAGGTGACTTGCAAACCGCCCCCAGCGATGCGCCCAGTGAACCAAGGAGGGCAAAAGACACCGGTCGCCTCTGATCCGCTTCCGCCCTGCCTCTCCGCAATCCTTTCAACGCCTGCTTCACTAGAAAATGCTTGGATACATCATGGAAACCCCGTAATTTGAGACCGAACGCCAGACCTGCCACGAAACGATTTACCTTAGCCAGCGAAAACCCCGCCTCCCAAGCATCACCCAACCAATACAACAATGCCACCAACCTGTCTTGCTCCGTACGTACGTTGCCCAATACTCCTACCCACTCCTCCCATTGCTGCCAACAAGCCGCATAAGCGTTCCAAGTCGCCTTAGCCAGCGACCGCTCAATCAACCCTTCCACGGGACCGAAACCAGCTCCCAGAGATGTTCCGGGCACGCCCAGCCGGACGCATCCGCTCCCGGTGCCAATTGACGAAAGCGATCCCACTGTGAGCGAGAAAGAGCATCAGCAATACAGTTGGACACCCCTGGCACATGCACCGCCACCACCCATGCGTTCAACGACAAGCACAACAACACTAGATGACGCAGCACCTGAACCACCGGTGGAGATGATGCCGATAAGTTGTTAATTGCTAACACCACTCCCATGTTATCACAATGAAAACGAACCTTTTTATCCCTGAGCCTGTCCCCCCAAATGGTCGCTGCAACCACGATGGGAAACAGCTCGAGCAGGGCCAGATTTCGTGTCAGCCCACTGCTCACCCAGCTGTCCGGCCAGCTCCCCGCACACCATTGACCCCCCGCATATGCGCCAAAACCCCCGGACCATGCCGCATCCGTAAACAACTCCACGTCACTCATTTCTTGCACCGGGGACATCCACAACGATCTACCATTATACTGCCCAAGGAACTCATCCCATACCTGCAGGTCTGCCTTGTGTTCCCCACCAAGCCTCACAAAATGATGGGAAGCCCTGATACCCGCCGTCGCTGCCGCCAAGCGCCTACTAAAAATCCTGCCCATTGGCATAATCCTACAGGCAAAGTTCAACTTCCCCAGCAGCGACTGGAGTTCGCGCAACGTAATCTTTTTCAGTTGGCAGGCCCGCCTCACCTCCTGCCTCAATGGACGTAATTTATCCTCAGGCAGCCTGCACTCCATAGCGACTGAATCAATCGCGATCCCTAAAAAACAGATGGTGGAAACTGGGCCCTCAGTTTTTTCCGGTGCCAACGGAATCCCGAAATCCCCCGCAACCTTCTGCAAGCAATACAATAGGTTACCACACACCGCAGAACCGCCAGGGCCAACACACAAAAAGTCATCCAGATAGTGTATCAACGAGTCCACCCCCGCTACACCCTTCGTCACCCATTCCACGAAACTACTAAACGCCTCAAAGTATGCGCATGAAAGAGAACACCCCATTGGAAGACACCTGTCGACGTAAAACCCCCCGTTCCAGAAGCAACCCCACAACCGTTGGCTTTCTGGATGTACAGGCAGCAAACGAAAAGCCGCCTCAATGTCTGTTTTTGCCAGCAACGCCCCTTGTCCCGCCTCTCGCACCAACGCCACCGCTCTGTCAAATGACGTGTACACCACCGAGCATAAATCATGATCAATCCCCTCATTAACCGATGCTCCCCTGGGAAACGACAAATGGTGAATCAAACGGAATTTATGTGGCTCCCGTTTCGGCACGATTCCCAAGGGGGATACAACCAAATCCCCAACCGGAGGCTCGACAAAAGGACCGGCCATGCGCCCCAACGAAACTTCTTTCAACAATTTTTCTGAAACCACCGACGAGTGCAAATAAGCCGACTTAAGATTACGCCGCGTAACCGGCACCTCATACGGAGGAGGGGGAATAACAAAACCAAACGAAAACCCCTCCCAAATTAACTTGGCCGCAGCCCTATCCGGATATTCAGCTAGATACAATGCCATTCTTTCCACCCTCACTGGGGACCGACCCTTGACCAGCGGAGGATGAATGAGGACCTGACCGTTTTCCTTTTCGCATACATTTTGCGGCCCCATGAGAGGACCCGTTACACTCCGAACAGACATGTTTAAATTTGCATGCGGCCCCGAACTTACACTGGCCCTCATTGAACTGCCAGCAGAAACCCAGCTTTGAAGCTGAACCCTGTCCGGACTGACCCGACTGACCTCCTTGGCCAATGCTCCCGGGAAAGGACTGCTTAACTGGGGCCGTAACCCTTAACCACAGCGCAATATCTTTTTGATCCCACCGGATCGCCGGCCGAACCGCTTTTCGCTGCCGAAATTGCTCATCATACCTCAACCACGCCTGCCCACCATACGCCCTATACGCCTCTCCAATAGCATCGAAATAACAGAACAACGCCGAGCAGTTTTCCGGCGCCTTCTCCCCGATCACGCTCGCCAGAATAGCGAAAGCTTGCGACCAGTTCACGAACGTCTGCGGAATAAGCCTATACCGCCGGCGTTCCTCCTCCTCTTTTTTACTCTCGTCCCGCTTGCCTTTATCCAAATTGAACTTTGCAAGCGGCAGAAGAGAAAATATCTCCACATATTCATCATTCCAAATACGGTCCCTCACTTCCTGCTTCAAATGAGCACCTAACGGACCTTCAAAACAGACATACACCTCCCCCCGTGCGCGATCATCAAGCCTAATTCTAACCCCATCCTTCTGCGCCTCAGTTTGAACCGACACCGCTACCGCTTCTCTTGACACCCCCGCAACATTACTACCCACGGACCGCGGCAATACATCACGCTGACCTTCCCATACCACCGCCGGGGACACTACAGGAACTACAGGGGCCGCTGCCCTATCTAAACGCCCCACTAACTCGCGCAAACAGCCCACCAAATCAGCTAAGCCATCGCGCCCGACTACACCACTATCAACAGCCGCAACTTCCGCGCTTGCTAACCCCCCCTCACAACCCGACATGAAAATTGCTGGATACGGTAACGTTGGAGTTACACACTCACCGGGCTGCCCAGGCGCTGTATTCCCGCCAGCCGGACAATCCTGACCGCGCTGCGTCTCATCCAGCTCTCCATCTTCCAAATCTTCTCTTGTTGCTGACTGGTTCTCACACCGACATCTACGACATGGAGACCCCGACATGCTGACCGAAGGGCCGGCCACCTGCCGCCCGACTGTAGGGATCCAAACCTCCGACCGAACTTGTTGCCTCGACGTCGGCGTTGATCTTGTCGTCCTCCCCGATGATCTCGAAGCAGCCTGCCCCCTGGCCGGTACATCACCATGCGGGGCGGCCGTGGATTGCACACTGCATACTGTGGCTGAAGGCGGGGGTGTAATCGGGAGCCCGGCCTGCGGCTCCCTGTTAGCCGCCAAGCCCCGTCGCGGCTGTGGATTCCTGCCAGGACGCAGGCCCTGGGAAGAGGCGCCCATCCCCACAACCTGGCCTGCAGCGTCCTTAGAAGGGCTCCCCCTGCGACGCCGAGCCCGCGGGGCCATGTCTGGGCTCAAACGCTCTGGTGGACGGGACCGCCGAGAGCGGCGTGGTGACCTGGCCTGAGCCACCGCTCCCGACGACGCCACCTGCTTTATTATAGCAGGGGCCGCGGGGATTATCTCTCCCCCTGCTGTGGTGACATTACCGTCCGTTAAAAGAGTGGGGGAAGGGGGCGCCTCCCTGCCGGATGCCGACAAAGAGCGCGACGGGCCTGCCTGAGGGATCCGGGCCAGCCCTGCAACTGTTTCCTCCAACCAGCCCGGATCATGAAACGCTGCTGCAGCCTGCAGCTGCTCAAGCAATGCGGCCGGGGAAGCCATTCTAACACTGCTGCGGGAGGTAAGAAAACTAACAGTGGGAGCTCAGCTAACTACCTGTTGTTCCTCCCGCTGCTTCCGGCTCAATGCCGAAACAGCGGGAAGAACAGACAACTCCCCCCCGTCCCCTCCCCTCTCCCAACTACCTCATCCCCTATTGGTTCTCTTCCCTCCTATGGCAGTCATGGAGGCTTCCCCTTAAGCCCTCCGTGCTGCCGTCCAGCCTCTTCTATAAGGTCCCGCAAAGATTCAGCAGAAGATAATGTATTTAAAGATGAGTTGGAGCCAATCACTTGATGCTAGGGTTTATTTCTTATGCAATGATGTACAGATAAGTCAGCAACATCATTAAGGGGTTAATATGCACGAAAGGAACCGGAATTATGTGTAAACTATATTTACATGAGACATAAATTCAATGGGGGAGATGTACAAAGCAAAATGTGCCGGAATTCTGAAACAAAATGTGACAAAAAATAGCCGTACATGGTTTGCACCAAATTTATTATGTGTTTTAGACACTTTTTGCAACTTCTTAGACAGATTTTCTGTAGATATTCCATTGCAGAAAATCTGCAGCATCTCTCATGGTTCTACATAGAATAAAAAACCTCATGAAACTCATCAGTCTCCGACCAGATGTACTGAACCTTCTTATTTCTTATTAGTGGGACACTGGAGGGTGACTCACTTTTTCCATGCTCCGTAATGTTTCTTACTAGCTCTGGACCCAGCGTCATGGATGAGACACAGGAGCCTCCTAACTGATGCCACGATGCAGAAAACACATGTACGATTGGAATATTCACTCCCAGTATTTATTATGTCATGAAGCAGTGACCTCTGCCAGGCATTTCATAGCCCAGAGCTCAGACCGAACCGCTCACAGCTTTTTGCTGAGTGATTAAATAGCGGGAGCTCAATTACTATTAAGGGAAACTCAAGTTAAAATATCAATAACTAATAAATTCCCACAACCACATCCCTACACTCTGGAGGAAAAAAATTTGATGGGAGAAACCATCCCACCTCTGGGAACCAATTCCCAGCCGTCCCCTAATCACGTCCACGTCAGCTGTCCAGTGGGGCAAGTTACAGGTGACTTCTGGTCTGTGGCCCGGGCTGTCTGTGGCTCCACGCAGACTAGCATGATACCGTAAAAAGAAGGCGCATAGTACTTCCAATTTGTTGTGATTTTAACAAAGCATACCTCCCAACCATCCCAGATTCAGCAGGACAGTCCCGATGTCCCGCTGTCCCAGACAACTGGTGGTATGTCCCGGTGTCCTCAGGACGCAGATACAGTTGAATCCAATGCTGAAGCAAGGAACTGTCAGCTCCCTGCTTCAGCATTCAACTATGGAGTCCCCAGGCAGAGCGACACAAGCTCTCTGGCCGGTGGGACTCCTGTCTCGGGAAAGACCTTGACGTCACTGTCCATATATGGACAGTGACGTCAGAGGCTCCTCCAGGAGCGGAATCCCTGGCCAGAGTGTTGCGGGCGCTCTGGCCAGGGATTCCGGCATCTTAAAGCCCTAACATCACTGTACATATATGGACAGTGACGTCTGGGGCTTCTCCAGGAATGCTCTGGCCTAGGATCCCGCTCCTGGAGAAGCTACTGGCGTCACTATCCATATATGTCAAAAACCAAGAATGGGCAGGCACACCGCCTATCTATGGAGTGCAAAGTCCCTAGAACAAACGAATAAAACTACCAGAGAAAGTAGGGGAAAAAAACTAACATGCACCTCCAAAATTGTATCAAAATAAAAAATTTATTGACACCAAGGAGAGGACCTGCTGGACACATAAATGGCCTAATAAGGATCCCACTTCAATACATGTGGAAATACCTAACATAGGATAAGATCATTACGTTCATTAATGAACTTATCCTATGTTAGGAATTTCCACATGTATTGAAGTGGAATCCTTATCAGGGCCATTTATGTGTCCAGCAGGTCTAATCTAGATTGGGGCTCGTGCACACTTTACGGCGTATGTTATTATGGATCACTGTTTGAATTTTTGTATACAATTTGTCCTCTCCTTGGTGT
Source organism: Rhinoderma darwinii (assembly GCF_050947455.1). Classification (NCBI taxonomy): domain Eukaryota; kingdom Metazoa; phylum Chordata; class Amphibia; order Anura; family Rhinodermatidae; genus Rhinoderma; species Rhinoderma darwinii. The sequence continues at coordinate 37,163,235 of NC_134687.1, read as the reverse complement.
CAATCATTTTTTTTTTCTATTTTGATACAATTTTGGAGGTGCATGTTAGGTTTTTTTACTCCGGCTGCAGTCCCAGTGCTTGTTTACATGCACGTAGCATGTAACCGCTGCAGCCAATCAGTGTGTTATTTCTAGTACTATGCCAGAAATACGATCCATCACCAGAGGGCTCCGTTAAGCCCTCTGATTGGCTGCAGCGCTTACATGCTACATGCATGTAAACAACCATCGGGATTGCCGCTGGAGCAACAGTGTCGGGGAAAGACTAGGTAAGTATTGCTTTTTTGTTTTATTTATTTAATTTGAAGCCCCTAAGAAAAAAAATTCACTTCCGGATAAAACCCCTTTAAGATAAAAGCTGCACTGTGATTAGTTACTAAAATTTTTGATAAATAAGGCCCAATATTTCCAATGCAGGAACCCTATACAATAATTTGTCACGTTACCTTTTTGCCCTGTAAATGATGATGCCATAGGAGGCCCATTTTCAGGAGAAATCAGTGAATACTATGTTAACTAAGATTAAGTTAGTAGGAGCGTCAAAGACAGGTGGGTCCTCAGGGCGTACATATATGTTTAAGGGGGCCATCCAGACATTAATAATATGTTGTGCTGGGTTTATATACAGAAAACATACATTGGTCTCTGGTCGCAATGAACCTCATTTCCCCTACCGTGTAGACACTTACATGAGGGAACTATTTTTTAACCAGTTAACATACAATATATAGGTTTTTCCACTATAGTAACTTATTGCAAGGAATTGCCATCACTCACTAATTGGTAGGGGTCTGACAGGTGGGGGTTGGGCTGCTGGCCCCTTAAAGACCACTAGAATGAAGGCTCTGCAGGTGGAAAGTGACCCCTATGGATTTTTATCCTTGGTCTGGGCATTGTACAGAGTCTGTTTGGGAACAGCGCAGAGCAAAAGTCAAGACGGTAAAGACACTTTTGTCTAAGGTGGTATGTACCAAACAATGGTACCGATAAAAACTGCAGCTCGTCCCACAAAAAATGAGCCCTCACACCGCTCAATCCACGGAAAAATAAAAAAGTTCTGTCTCTCAGAATGTGGTGAAACAAAACAAAGTTGTTTTTTTTAAAGTAGTAAAATATAAAAAAACCTGTATAAATTTGGTATCACCTTAATCGTATTAAGCCACAGAATAAAGTTAATGTGTCGTTTTTACCGAACGGTGAAAGACGTAAAAACGAAACAAAAAATACCATGGAGGAATTGCAGTTTTTTCCAATTTCAGCCGGCAAATAATTATTTTTCAGTTTCCTAGTACATTATATGGTACTTTAAATGGTGTCAATAGAAACTACAACTCCTCCCACCAAAAAAATAAGCACTCAAAGCACTCTGTTGACGGAAAAATAAAAGAATAAGGATATGTTCACACGCAGTGACCAAAAACGTCTGAAAATACGGAGCTTTTTTCAGGCGAAAACAGCTCCTGATTTTCAGACGTTTTTGTAGCAACTCGCATTTTTCGCTGCGTATTTTACGGCCGTTTTTGGAGCTGTTTTTCAATTGAGTCAATGAAAAACGCCTCCAAAAACGTCCCAAGAAGTGACGTGCATTTCTTTTTTACGAGCGTCTTTTTACGCACCGTATTTTGACAGCGACGCGTAAAATTAAGGCTTGTGGGAACAGAACACCGTAAAACCCATTGAAAGCAATGGGCAGATGTTTGTAGGCGTATTAGGGGCGTTTTTTCAGGCGTAATTCGAGGCGTAAAACGCCCGAATTACGTCTGAAAACACTGCGTGTGAACATACCCTTATGGCTCTTGGAAGACGGGGAGTGAAAAACAAAAATGAAAAAATGTCTCATAATTTGAGGGGTTAAGTTACGCCTTTGGCAGTGGCTAATTGAGGGTAGGTCCTGTTTGTGGACAGGCTGAATTTTTCTATTATTACCCAATACAAGGACATTGCTTGATTGGGTAATCCATTGGATGGATTTGCTCTTTACTACATGAGCGCACGGTATCTGTGTCAGGGTTATAGTTGCAATTATTAAGCAGCATCATGTAGAATATTCTGCAGACATTGTGGTCCCAGAATGCACAGCACGACAAGGAATGGAACCGATCATAGCACTATTCTAACACTTATCTGATTTCGGGCAAAAAAGTACATTTCATTAGAAGGACATCCATCTCCGTAACCGGATAAATACAAAAAACAGCCTGGAATGGAAAATACGCTGAGTCCGTTAAATGTTTTTTAAACAATTTCATCTCATATTGACATAAATGGAGCCGCTGGCAGGAGACGTGATCTCTGGGCGGGTTCATTTAGAATAGTTTTTAGCTGTTGTGTCTCAAAATAGGAATAAATGTTTTTAAATTGTTATCTTACATTACAAGGAGGAATCACAAAAAAATGTTCTCAGTTCTATTGCTGGTGTTTCTTAAAGGAGTATCAATTGTGTATAACACTGTATAAGACCCCATGCACACGACTGTATTTACAGACCCATTCATTTCTATTGACCACGGACACTTTCCCGTATATTTACAGGAAGGTGTCTGGGCCGTAGAAAGCCTTCACAAAAGATAGGACATGTCCTATCTTTTGCCAAAAATGCAGGTGGCTGTCCGCGGACGGGCACATCCGTGTGCATGGGCCCTTAGGAATGGTTCACGCTGCGCCACCTCATCCACAACGTTGTTTGGCATCAAATTCTTGGCCGCTGCTCTGTTCTGAATCCTGCCACACTGCTCCTGGGTTGCGTGTAGGCGCTGCTCCCAGCCTCTTAAAGGGATAGTACACTCAGACCCCAGCCAATGCCGATGTGTTCATATCTTTATAAGGACCCCTTCTATTGTGCAATAAGGTCCATTTGGTCCCGATCCTGCTTGTATATTTGACCCCGCCAACCCATCTGCTGCCCATCCTGACCTCTGCCTGTCTAAACTTTTCCACTGAAATCCGCCTGCCTCGACCCTTGCTCTGTCTGACTATGATTCCTACCTACTGTTTTGGTACCACGACATGGTCTTTAGATTATCTACGCACCAGCCAACGACGTCTAACCATTCTATCATCTATTTCTCAATTTTTTTTAATTTCTTCATGTATTGGATTATATTGTTATTACTATATACATGTCGGAAATGAGATATGATAACTGCCAACTTTTTTTTATTATGTGTGTAGATATACTTATATGCATTTGCGGGCAAAATCCCTTTAATTTTGCACTATAAAGATGGGACAGGAGATCCTAGTGCACATGCGCCTTGAGAAAGTCCATTGGGGATGAAACATGTTAGTGGTGACATAAGACGCTACCCCCACGCGTGGAGATGCCGGGCTTTACGCTGGGATGAACTTTATCCATAGATTCCATACTGCCTAAAAAGGGATGCCACAAAACTGCCCCATATTGGACCATTTCAGGAATCTGATCTGGTTCATAGTATCAGAGCAACTTTTTGAAGATTGTGGCTACTCTACTGGACCGAGGGCTTGTGAGTAGCAATGAAATTAACACTGCTCAATGTTTGATGCTCGCTACAATATACGCTACGGCATGAAGAACTCCTGTGCGCTCATATTTGCAGCTGGACAATATTGCCCTTTTGACTACTTAATAGTATATATCTGTAACGTCTATGGCCACGGCCCATCGTTCTGACATACCCCTTGACGGCCGTGGATATGGACATGTGTGTTCTCTGCTGTGTCATCCCCCAGTGAGGCGCCGGCACTCACTTCCTGGTAACGAGACTGTCTCCCGGAGGGCGCGCGCGCCCGCGCATGCACGGTCTTAAAGGGCCAGTGCGCGCATAATTGCAGGAAGTCTGCAATCAAGCCCAGAATGCCACTGGATTATATAAGGAACTCTGCCCTCTTGTTCTTTGCCTGAGCGTTGTTCGTTACCCAAAGTTTGTCTTGCTAATGGTCTCCTAGTGTCTTCCAGTTTCCAAGTGTTCCCTGTTCCTGTATCCTGTATCCGGTTTCCCGTGCTATCCTGATCTAGTACCGTGCTGAGCTGTTGTCGTGTTGTGCTGCATTCCACGCCTGTTCTGCTATGCCATGCCTGACGTCTACCTGCCGCCTGGTGCCAGCCTAGCCTGCCTTGCTACTGTCCGAGTTGCCACAGGTACCCTCTCTGTACTATAGACTCTGTACTATACCTGTTTGCACAACCAATGCGGAGGACAACCTAGATACCCCTTTAAAGTCATACAAAATAAATTGCTTCAAATAGTATATTATATATTGAGTCAAAACCAAACTATTATGAAATTTTTTTATTTTTATTAATACATAACAAGACAACAATCAATGCTCACATGTTAAAAGACAATGATGACTACCACAGTTTGAGCATTCATTGTTGTCTTGTTATGTATTAATAAAAATTACTATACCTGTTTGGTCAGCTGCCGTCCCGCTACGCGGTACGGTCCAGTGGGTCCACCACCCGCATCGTGACAATATCATGTGGGGTGACTACGGGTCTGGCGATCATGTTGTGACTTATTATGTACATTGTCTTCTCGCTATATGCCGTAAGCAGAGCAAGTGCTCGCTTCCCTGTTATGGTCATCCTACTACGCTATGTTTATGTGGACATTGAATAATATCTTTTTCCGAGCAATAGGATGCCATATCCCCACAGCCTAGGAGGAATACACATTGCCATACCCTGGGAGGAACACGCTGGTCAAGCGTACGAGTCCAAGCATTTTGGAAAACATCATATTGGACCCATGGAAGTGATGACACAACATATGTTTCATGTTATTTTTTTACATAAATATAATTAGTTGGGTGTCGTGTACCATATGCAAGAGCTCTCCATACATTATGACTGGTTGATTGAACTTAGATCACAATAGAATCCTATTGGGTTCAGGGGAATGGGAGTTCAAGTGTTACGTCCAAAATGTGGACAGTTAAATACAGGTGTAGGGCCATAGCTATAGTGGTGCAGAGGTAACAGTATTATAAATGGAACATGGTAGGCGAGTGCCCTGTTACAGATTTTGCATTTAGGCTAAGCATCTTCAAGTTAAGGCCCTATTAAAATTTTGGCCGGTGCAACAAGCGCCGATCAAAGAGATCTGATCGCTCGTCCCCATACATTATTATCATGTCGGCAGCGCGTCTCCCTGTTTACACAGGGAGATGTTGTCACGTTGGGTGCGTGGACCCACTGGGCTGCTTGGCTTCCTTTTATCTCATCTGCACTAGGGCAGAGCTGTGACCTGACTACAATTTTGATGCAATGCCTACTGGGAGTCTGAGGTAGTCTGAGACACACCTCCTGTCTCGTTATTGGTTCAAACTGCTGCTCTGTCCCTCCCCCTGCAGCTCTGACTCTTCAGATTGGCTGCTGTGTATAATTACAAGTTTATCACATGATCACCAGGACGTCAGCGCATGGAGAGTTGATTTCTTTCAAGAATATAATGGTTTGTAAAGCACAGGTTACTAAACTACTAGTGAGAATAAGATGAATATCACATAATTGCCACAGAAATACTGAAGTAAATAAGTCTTTGTAAGGAAGAACCTTAGCTGGAAGAATAAATGGTCTTTCATTTGTATACTTTTTTGTGGACTTTCCACCAAGTAGGAACCATTTGTAGGGTTTGATATTTTTTTAACCAGCCCTAATTCCACATTTATGTAGGAATATCAATGTATGAATATGTTTAGTGAAGAAATGCTTGAAAGAGCCAACTGGATGAATGTCGTCTAGAGGGCAAATAATGGAGACATCACTCAGGATTAGGTTTATGAATTATAACCTTTGGATCAGGTGCCTTCTTAAGCTTTCCCACAATACCTACATTGTTGGCAGCCATGGAAAAGGGATTGAAATGGTTAACACGTGTAGAAAGGTTTGAAGTCCCATTATTGCGCCGCATTCTGCAGTGCTCCTTCACTTTGGCTTGTTTTGTTTGGCGATGGACTCACATTCCTCTATAATCTCGGCATGTTCCTGGTTAGTAGTGAGACCTTCTCTAAAACCATACAAAATAACAGTATGGACACAATGTATGTACGTGATCCAAGTAGGTAGCCAGAATTAAGAGAATTAAAAGTGCTTGGCCGGAATACGTTGTATCGATGATCCAGCCAGTATCACACTTGTAAGGCTGTAATACAATGTCTGCTCCTTAGTAGCAAGTGCTTTCTTAGGGCACGTTCAGACGTGGCGGAATTTTTCAGCTGCAAATGTTGGTGCAGATTTGGGGCAATTACACAACGAATCTGCAGCAACATTTGCATATTTGACAGGTAATTCAGACGTTGCAGATATCACAGCGGACTTGCCACAGATTTCAGTTTTTGCATTGCAAAGGCTGAAATCCGCACTGAAATTCCGCTTCTTCTCCGCAACAGACAGTGCATGCTGCGGAGAGAAAATTACGCACCGCAGTCTATGGTCCGCAGCAGAGTTTTCCGTAATGTCTGCACCAAGATAACTAAAAAGGTGTGGAAACCAATGGACAAACTGTCTGCTAAGGATTTCCACTGCGGACTGTCCGCAGCAGAATTCCACAGCAATTCTGCCACGTCTGAATGTGCCCTTACAATGCTTCGACCTTACATGATGCATTTGGATATTTTTTACTGCCAATCAATAAACAAACTTCACTTTAGCACTTCATACAACGACGACGCATTGCAAGAAACTTAGTAGAATATAGAAAAGCATAGAAAAGTCTGTGTATGGATGACCCCCAATTTATCCAGGGAAAGCAAATGGGATCAGGACCGTGGCTCTTTAGAGCAATTCATCTAACAGATGTATCATGTATCGGCTTCAATTTATTGCTGCTTATGATATTTACAGATGTAGCAGATGTAGCAGAGCTGAATTTGCCAATAAGCATTTTTTTTTGCACACATATACTGAGCTCGTCAAAGTAGTAGAGCTGAGATTGGCACAAGCCGCTATGATATTGCAATGTGCTTTTTAAAAGAACTACAGGTGAACTACTAAATTTTAAGAAAACATTGTATACATATATATGCTTGAGAAAGGCCCCATGGAGTAGGGCTGAAACGTTGCATGTGGTGAATAAATCCACTTTTTTCACTATCAAGGTGTGCTGTCTCGTATTTTGAAAGGATTTACCATATATATATATATATATATGTATATATATATATATATATATGTATATATATATATATATATATATATACATATGTATATACAAAAACAATCTTATTGTCAAATTCAGCTCTGCTACATCTCTCTCTCTCTCTTTCTCTCTCTCTCTCTCTGTCTCTCTCTCTTTCTCTCTCTCTCTCTATATATAAAAAGTTTCTTATAATTCAGTAGTTTACCTGTAGTTCTTTTAAAAAGCACATTGCAAGATCATAGCGGCTTGTGCCAAACTCAGCTCTGCTACTTTGACAACCTCAGTACTGCAACATCTGTGTTAAATCAAGAAATATAATATAACACTCAACTTTGTGTATTTAAGAGCCAAGAACCACTATCTAAAAGCTTATTGAAATAAAGCTTTACATGCCTCCTATTGACATTAGTTGTTATCCATTATTTTCCATTGGCGGTTCTATAGATTTAGGGCCACACATTGCGGCTCTCTGTTCTTACTAAGGCCAAGATCACACGCAAACAGTTTTGATGCAGTTTTTAGATCAGTTTTGTAGGTGCATCAGTCTTTTCTTTTCTTTATACCTTTCTTCCTATTGGATCCACTTCTGGCTTTGGCTTAAAAGTCAGAGTCAGAAGCTGAGGATAGGTCATCAGTTGTCCGATTGTGGAAAACCCCTTTAAGATGTCTTTATTAACATAGCCACCCCTAAAATCATACAGTGGAATATGCCACCAATAGGCTCCCATGTTAAAAAAAAAACAACATATACCACGCGGTATACATTTTTTTGTGGGATCCCACGGATAGAATAGCTAAGCTATTCCATCCTCCAAAAAAAATGTATACTGACGTATACCAGCCCAACGGAGGCCAAAAGGACAGTCTTTTGGCCTCGATTGGACTAATGGACCCTATGGACCCCTTTAAGGTGTACGTCGGGAGCTTTCCCGACGAACATGCTAAACATAGGCAAAAAAGTGATGTGCAGAGGGCTTAGATGTTTCCCTTCATCTAGAACATGCCGACACCTTCTACCACCGTGCAAACACCTCCATGGAGGAACGTGCAGACAGTAGGACCTCGGGTAACGCACTTTTAAGGTCTCGCTATTTATGGTTTTCTCTGATCTAAACCTCAGAGTAAAATATTAACAAGGTCGCCGTGACGCACAATGATTGATCTAGACTCTAGTTGACGTTACCTTGCTATAAATATTCATGTCTGTCTCTGCTACAGACACCTTACTTTATATACTGTATATTTCTTATAATCCCCAGCGACTTGTGCGGTACAGTATTTTCATATCCTGTCTTTGGTCACTGGCACCGTTGGCATCATTTTCAATGAATTTCCAGGGATACTTTACTGCTGGGTTGACATATCTAAAGCCGGCCATAGACCTGATATGAAAAAATGTAGCAGAGCTGAATTTGTCATTTAACTCTTTTATGCATTAAAATAACACAGTTGTGGTTTTTTGTTGTTGTTTTTTTTTTTATAAAACACAGATCACCATGAATTATGCCTAATGACAAATTCAACTTTGCAACCTCTGTTTCTTTAATAAAAAAAGAATAAAAAAATATACACTACCGTTCAAAAGTTTGGGGTCACCCAGACAATTTTGTGTTTTCCATGAAAACTCACACTTATATTTATCAAATGAGTTGCAAAATGACTAGAAAATATAGTCAAGACGTTGACAAGGTTAGAAATAATGATTTTTATTTGAAATAATAATTTTCTCCTTCAAACTTTGCTTTGGTCTTGGAATGCTCCATTTGCAGCAATTACAGCATTGCAGACCTCTGGCATTCTAGCTGTTAATTTGCTGAGGTAATCGGGAGAAATTTCACCCCATGCTTCCAGAAGCCCCTCCCACAAGTTGGATTGGCATGATGGGCACTTCTTGCGTACCATACGGTCAAGCTGCTCCCACAACAGCTCTATGGGGTTGAGATCTGGTGACTGCGCTGGCCACTCCATTACAGATAGAATACCAGCTGCCCGCTTCTTCCCTAAATAGTTCTTGCATAATTTGGAGGTGTGCTTTGGGTCATTGTCCTGTTGTAGGATGAAATTGGCTCCAATCAAGCGCTGTCCACAGGGTATGGCATGGCGTTGCAAAATGGAGTGATAGCCTTCCTTATTCAAAATCCCTTTTACCTTGTACAAATCTCCCACTTTACCAGCACCAAAGCAACCCCAGACCATCACATTACCTCCACCATGCTTGACAGATGGCGTCAGACACTCTTCCAGTATCTTTTCAGTTGTTCTGCGTCTCACAAATGTTCTTCTGTGTGATCCAAACACCTCAAACTTCGATTCGTCTGTCCATAACACTTTTTTCCAATCTTCCTCTGTCCAATGTCTGTGTGCTTTTGCCCATATTAATCTTTTCCTTTTATTAGCCAGTCTCAGATATGGCTTTTTCTTTGCCACTCTGCCCTGAAGGCCAGCATCCCGGAGTCGCCTCTTCACTGTAGACGTTGACACTGGCGTTTTGCGGGTACTATTTAATGAAACTGCCAGTTGAGGACCTGTGAGGCGTCTATTTCTCAAACTAGAGACTCTAATGTACTTGTCTTGTTGCTCCGTTGTGCAGTGGGGTCTCCCACTTCTCTTTCTACTCTGCTTAGAGCCTGTTTGTGCTGTTCTCTGAAGGGAGTTGTACACACCGTTGTAGGAAATCTTCAGTTTCTTGGCAATTTCTCGCATGGAATAGCCTTCATTTCTAAGAACAAGAATAGACTGTCGAGTTTCACATTAAGGGCATGTTCACACGTGGCGTATTTCCTCCGCAACTGTCCGCATCAATGCCGCACAGAATCTGCGTTGCAGATTCTGCGGCGGATCTGCCCAAAATGTGCAGTAAATTGATGCGGACTAGCTGCTGAGGACTGCGGTAAAAGTGCTTCCCTTCTCTCTATCAGTGCAGGATAGAGAGAAGGGACAGCACTTTCCTTAGTGAAAGTAAAAGAATTTCATACTTACCGGCCGTTGTCTTGGTGACGCGTCCCTCTTTCGGCATCCAGCCCGACCTCCCTGGATGACGCGGCAGTCCATGTGACCGCTGCAGCCTGTGATTGGCTGCAGCCGTCACTTAGACTGAAACGTCATCCTGGGAAGCCGGACAGGAGACAGAAGCAGGGAGTTCTCGGTAAGTATGAACTTCTATTTTTTTTACAGGTTGCTGTATATTGGGATCGGTAGTCACTGTCCAGGGTGCAGAAACAGTTACTGCCGATCGCTTAACTCTTTCAGCACCCTGGACAGTGACTATTTACTGACGTCTCCTAGCAACGCTCCCGTAATTACGGGAGCCCCATTGACTTCCTCAGTCTGGCTGTAGACCTAGAAATACATAGGTCCAGCCAGAATGAAGAAATGTCATGTCAAAAAAGCAAGACGCATCCGCAGCACACATAACATGTGCATGACAGCTGCGGACTTCATTGCGGAAATTAGAATCTCCACTGAAGTCAATGGAGAAATTCCGCCATGAGTCAGCAACCAGTCCGCCACAACATCCATTGCATGCTGCGGACACCAAACTCCGCACCGCAGCCTATGCTCCGCAGCGGAATTTTCCGCTTCGTCTAAACGAACCCTACTAAATAGAAGTGGAAGTCAATGGAGAAACGGCTCCGCTGCGTATTAACGCTGCGGAGTGTCCGCAGCGGAATTCAAGAGCAATTCCGCCACGTGTGGCTTTGCCCTAAAGCTCTCTTTTTCTAGCCATTTGGAGAGTTTAATCGAACCCACAAATGTAATGCTCCAGATTCTCAACTAGCTCAAAGGAAGGTCAGTTTTATAGCTCCTCTAAACAGCAAAACTGTTTACAGCGGTGCTAACATAATTGCACAACTGTTTTCAAGTGTTTTCTAATCATCCATTAGCCTTCTAACACAGTTAGCAAACACAATGTACCATTAGAACACTGGAGTGATGGTTGCTGGAAATGGGCCTCTATACACCTATGTAGATATTACATTAAAAACCAGACGTTTGCAGCTAGAATAGTCATTTAGCACATTAACAATGTATAGAGTGTATTTCTGATTAATTTAATGTTATCTTCATTGAAAAAAACTGTGCTTTTCTTTCAAAAATAAGGAAATTTCTAAGTGACCCTAAACTTTTGAACGGTCGTGTATATTAGCTAAGCTCAATTCTGGCTGATCCTGAGCCTGCCGTTTTGTAAGAAATAATGTTTGTGAAAATATACATGCTTCGTTTTTTAGTACACATTTTGGATTTTTCCTGTCGAATCTGACCCTTGGATTTTTGATGGAGATTTGCAGTTTAATTTGCCGCAGATCCACATTCAATGGGCTAATCTGCGTGTTGTTACCTGACGCAGCCTCTGTGCGGAATCCAAGTCACATTTTTTTCCCCTAATGCGGATTTCAAATCTGCGCTGCATGAACTATGGCACGGATTTCCCATTGAAATAAATGGGACTTGGTTTGCAGGAGGATTTTGCGTGGATTTTTTTGCGGATTCCGCGTCGAAATCTGTATGAAAATCCGTCATGTGAACATAGTCAAAGGAGGTTTTCTGGTTTTATGAACAAAAGTTTGAATATTGTAACTTTCTAGTATACATTGGGATTCATATAGCAACACTGTTGAAAAGAAAACTGACCTTGTTGCCCATCGCGCAATCAGAGAACATAGACTTAGGGTATATTCACACTGTGCAGGTTTGATGCAGTTTTTCGATGCAGTTTTTAAAGCCACAAACAGGAGTGGATTGTAAAAAGAGGGCAAGTATGAGGAAATATTCTACTACACTTCATTTTTTTAATCCACTCATGGTTGTGGTTTCGCAAACTGCATCAAAACTGCACTGTTTGAATATACCTTATTATTAGCAGCACTTCTGGGAGCTCAGAACCCGCAATGGCAGGGTTACAAATCATCAGCACATGAGAGGAAATGAGCAACAACCTCAGTCTGTGCTGAAACTAGTTTCATATATATCGAGCTGTACCTATTGAGCTGAACTGGACAGATTCCTCCAGAAGAGGGCGCTAGCATTCTGGGCCCACCTACATACAGTAGTAGCAGTCCAAGTTCCCATCATAACAAGGGGCCCCAGGCAAACCAGGCACCCTGCTTCTTTCCCAAAAGCAGCGCCACTCCTATCCATAGGCTGTGTCTGATATTGCAGTTCAAGCCCATTCATTTCAATGGGACTGAACTGCAGTACCACACACAGTCCATGCACAAGAGTGGCGCTGTTTCTATGGAAAAAAAAAAGCAGATCAATTTTTTCTAATCCCGGCCAACCCTTTTAAGATTACAATGAAGCAGAGTTGTCAAAAAGCAACAATGTCTTCCTTTATATGATTGCATTGTGGAATATATGAGTTTTATTCATTATTTTAGTCACTTTTCTGTACAGATCATCTTGTTATCACTTAATATTTTTATTTAATTTGTAAAAATTCCTTAATTGTTATAAATGAATTGTCACAAATAAATGATGACTTTATGCAGCCTTTTATACATGCGTCGCCGTCAGATGTGACTGAATGATGCGTCACATGCCGGGAATTCATTTGGGAGGGACAATATGAAGATATTCCAAACACAAGCCCTCCGCCCTCCACAAAAACGTCATTTTGCCATTATGGTCAGTCGAGGTTATGTCATACTGGAAATCTTCCAAATAAATGTTCTTCCAGTCAACAGGGTAAGAAAGTATTTTAAAAATACAAAAATCCAACGACTAAAGAGCATTCAGTTTAGGGTGTTCCATAAAATCCACATGAAATGTCATTTACAAAATATGCAAAACGTTGTTATTGGGAAGTTTGGCAGAGGGGTATATGACGAATAAGCTGCAAACGCATTATAACGTTAAAGCGTACCTAACTTTTCCTGGGACTTTTCAGAATAAGTTGTCATTTGTGTGTACATGAGGAACACTATTTCTGGCTATTATATGACTTGTATTCTGCATTATTTAGCAGTTTTCCCCACTGCAGGCTCTCTCTCTCTAAGGGTATGTTCACACGGCCTATTTTCGGACGTTTTTCAATGGGAAAACGGCGCTCTGTTCCGATACGTGTAAAAAAACGGCCGCGAAAAGAAGTGCAGGACACTTCTTGTGACGTTTTTGGAGCCGTTTTCCATAGACTCTATTGAAAAAAGCTCCAAAAACGGCCTTAAAAAACGCAGCGAAAATAGCTGCGAAGATCGCGAGTGGCACAAAAAACTTCCGAAAATCAGGAGCTGTTTTCTCTTAAAAACAGCTCTGTATTTTGAGACATTTTTGATTCTGCGTGTGAACATACCCTAATTCTCAGTTTTCTCTGAGCTAGTGGGCGGAGCCTAACTGCTGTCATGTCTTCTATACACTGCACACAGAGAAGAGAATCCTGCTATCTTATCTCTATCTATCTATTATATATATATATAGCAAAAGAAAAATTTGCAGCACTCCAATATGAAAAAAATAGTGGTTTATTCACTCCAGATACAACAGCAACGTTTCAATCCTACAATAGGATCTTTATCAAGCCTAGTGACACATCTAATACTGCAAACATATATAGGGTTGAGACCACTTTGCATAATTGGTCTCATTACAATATAATAAAGTGTTAAGTGCTTAAAAACTTGGTTAATACACGGTTTAAGGTATCATTGTACATAATAAATATGATACAGAAAGTGCACATGTGCATATACAATAGCGTGAACAACAGTACATAATACACCAATCGTTAAAAACAACTGATTAAAACATAATCATTTATGCCTCAGTGGTGTTGAGATACATCATCATGAACCCACTCACCAATCAGAACTTCAGATGTATCAGGTAAATCGTTAGCATGTAAAGCCATAGGCATACATAGTAGCAGTCAGCTGCACAACTCGTGGCAATTAGGATGTAGTGCGTCCGTGTAATCCCCAGAGGCGGAAGTGTATCGTTGCTCAGCAGCAGGACGCATCGAGCGCATCATAGTGATGTAATGCGTATCAATGCGTTCCACTGGTAAGATCATGTGTGCAGCGGCATCCCAAGTTGCCAGGCAACTGATACAAATATATCACGGATCATTGATAACAATATCAGGTAGCGTTATTGTATACAACTACCACAGATAACACGGCTATATCAGTCAAAAAGGTCCAAATGCAAGAGAGGCATATACACTAATGAATGCTCCTCGTGGTAAGTAATGGAGATATCAAAAAAAGTACTAAAGAATAACATTTATAGTATTATGTTTAAAGCAGGGGCGTAGCTAGGGGGGGCAAGCGGGGCGTGTGCCCCGGGCGCAGTCCAGGGGGGGGCGCCAGCGCCCCCTCCTCCTGCACTATAATTGTACCTGTGCCATTCAGCGCCTTTCCCCGAATGAAGCGACTGGTACCTTTTGTACCAGTGACGCTTCCGTCGATGAAAGGCGCTGACTGACTGACAGGGAAAGTCATCCTGCCCAGCCAATCAGCGCCTTTCATAGACGCTGCGTTCAACCCCCTGGAGACCTGCGCAGAAGAGAGCAGGTCTCCATGGCTGCCGGACGGCGTGGGAGCGGGAATAAGGTGAGTTTGAAATTATTTTTTTCAGTTTTTTTATTGTAATAGACGTGTGGCTGTATCTGCGGGGGGGGGGGGCTGTCTATCTACAGGGGGACTTTATCTACGGGGGGTGTCCATCTACAGGGCTGGGCTATATACAGGGGGACTATATCTACAGGGGGGCTATATACAGGGGGACTATATCTACAGGGGGGCTATATACAGGGGGACTATATCTGCTGGGCTATATGCAGGGGGACTATATCTACAGGGGGGATATATACAGGGGGACTATATCTGCTGGGCTATATACAGGGGGACTATATCTACAGGGCTGGGCTATACACAGGGGGACTATATCTACAGGGGGGCTATATACAGGGGGACTATATCTACAGGGGGGCTATATACAGAGGGACTATATCTACAGGGCTGGGCTATATACAGGGGGACTATATCTACAGGGGTGGGCTATATACAGGGGGACTATATCTGCTGGACTATATACAGGGGGGCTATATACAGGGGGACTATATCTACAGGGGGGCTGTATACAGGGGGACTATATCTACAGGGGGGCTATATACTGGAGTGGGCTGTCTATAGAGCACCATATACAGGGGTGGGCTATATAGTATATAGCCCCCTGTAGATATAGCCCACCCCTGTATATGGTGCTCCATAGATAGCCCACCCCTGTATATAGCCCCCCTGTAGATATAGTCGCCCTGTAGATATAGCCCAGCCCTGTAGATATAGCCCAGCCCTGTAGATATATTCCCCCTGTATATAGCCCACCCCTGTAGATATAGCCCCTGTCTATAGCCCAGCCCTGTAGATATGGTCCCCCTGTAGATATAGTCCCCTTGTAGATATAGTCCCCCTGTAGATATAGTCCCCCTGTAGATATAGTCCCCCTGTAGATATAGCCCACCCCTGTATATAGTCTCCTTGTAGATATAGCCCACCCCTGTATATAGTATCCCACAAATAGCTCCCCCTATAGTGCTCTAGTGCTCCACAGAAAGCCCACCCCTGTATATAGCCCCCTTGTACATATAGTCCCCCCCTGTATATAGTGCTCCACAGATAGCCCACCCTTGTATATAGTATATACAGGGGTGGGCTATCTGTGGAGCACTATATACAGGGGTGGACTATCTAGTGAAGCACTATATACAGGGGTGGACTATATGTACAAGGGGGGGCTATATACAGGGGTGGGCTATCTGTGAAACACTATATACAGGGGTGGACTATATGTGGAGCACTATATACAGGGGTGGGCTATATCTACAGGGGGCTATATACAGGGGTGGGCTATCTGTAGAGCACTATAGGGGGAGTTATTTGTGGGACACTATATACAGGGGTGGGCTATATGGGGGCACTATCTACAGGGGGCTCTATGGCAGGCACTATCTACAGGGGGCACAGTGTGTGTGTGTGGGACACGGTGTATGGTGCTATTATAATTAGAGGTGCAGTGTATGGCACTATTATATTTAGGGGCGTAGTGTGTGGTATAATGAGAACTTTATATTTATTTATAGGTGCAGAAATGTTGGAAAAGTGAGAAGCTGAAGACATGTGAGCGGCAAACTGCAGAAATGGACCGGGAGAATTCATCATAGAGGTCTGGACCAAATGGAGAAAAATAACTAGAATCTGAGACGTCACCGGTGAGTCACTTAATGTAAATGTTCACTCTGCCTCTAATCAGTAATGTAGTCACTGTATGATCTGCAGCGAGATGATTATGATAGGATTTATTTTTTGTGAAACAGCAACTCCCAGCATATCCTTACCATTGTTCGGGCCATGCTGGGAGCTGTAGTTTTACGCCGTACATACCTATACGGCAGGGGTTGCACTAAATTGAGCTGTATTTGTGCTGGGGCTGTATATATGTACTGAGCTTGTTTCTGGGGCTGTATATATGTACCGAGCTTGGTTCTGGTGTTGTGTATAGGACCATATTGCTTGTGAAATGTACAAATAATTTTATGCTCGCGTTACATAAAAAGAAATGACACGTCGATTGGTAGAGAAAACAAACACGGCGAGGGGGAAGGAGATGTCGGGAAAGAGGTTGGGGGGGGGGGCAAACGGAATCTTTGCCCCGGGTGCTGGAGAACCTAGCTACGCCTCTGGTTTAAAGTATTATGACAACTTATTGTTAGTGATCCACACGTGGGTACAAAGATCTCTGTCCACTATCACGTGTCCAGAACGAACTTATTCCCAAGGTTTCCAGAATCCCCTGGCAACGTCTTCACGTGCACAGGATGTCCCGTCAACCTCACCCGTGTAACGGACCAAAAAGTGTCACATCAGCGACATCGTATCGCAATGAAGAATATATACTTAATACTATAATATCTCAACATCACTTAAAACCAAGAATAGGAGACTAGAAAAAACTCAGTTAAATAATATACATATTTTATTAATATAATTAGGACCAAAAGAACATAACATAGCCATGCCAAGTATCAATTTCACAATAACTTTATTATTGAAAATAGTGGAAGAGATTCCGAAGTTCTGTTGGGAGTGGTATTCAGATGGAAAGATCTCCACTTATATCATTGTAAGTCGAGATAAAAGGAATACGTTTTTGCTTTCTATGTGTGGAAAATTTTACAGGCTGTAGCAAACTGTCCCTCGCTGTATTAAAAATCTTCTTCTTATGTGTCAGCAATAGTGATTTAGGGTAACCTCTCTGCAGAAAATTCCCAGTCATGATGTCTAATGATATGTCCAAATCTTCCTGTCTGTCAGTGTTACGTTTGGCCCTAATCATTTGACTATATGGCAAAGATTTGACCATATTCTTCGGATGACAACTGTCAAATCTTAATAAGGTGTTCCGGTCGGTCTCTTTAGTATACATTTTAGTTATAAGTGTATTGTTGTCAATCAGTACTGTAACATCCAAAGATTGGATGTTGTCCATATTATGTGTCATAGTAAACTTGATGTCCTCATCCAAGGAGTTAAGGAATTGGTGAAAGTCGATTAGTGTAGTAACAGTATCTGTCCAAATGAGGAAGATGTCATCTATGTATCGCCACCACCTCAAAACATGTGAGAAGTGGTGGGACACATAGACCGACATCTCCTCCATGGTGTCCATAAAAATATTGGCATAAGTTGGAGCCATGTTGGACCCCATGGCCGTTCCTTTTAGTTAAATATAATAACTATCATTAAATAAAAAATAGTTAGAAGTCAAAATGAGTTCCACCAAAGACATAATAAACTCGCATGAAGTGATGTCATAATTTGAAGTCATTAATTTACGTCTTACAGCCTCAAGTCCTTTGTTATGACTAATGGATGTATAAAGGGAAGTGACATCAAAGGATACCAAGATAGATCCCTCTGGTAAATCTACCGATCTTAGTTTTTGCAAAAAATCAGTGGTGTCTCTAATATAAGATTTAGAATTAATAGCAAAATTTCTTAACACTTTGTCTACAAAGATGGAGATGTTACTCATTAATGAACCCCGACCAGACACAATGGGGCGACCTGGGGGGTTTGTTAAATTTTTGTGGATTTTTGGCAATAAGTACAAACATGGAGGGACAGGAAATTCTACAATGAGAAATTTATATAGCATCTGATCAATAATATCTTCATCCAATGCTGACTTAATAAGTGAAGTGATTTTATTTGTAATATCTTGTCTAGGATCACATTTTAATATTCTATATACATTGATGTCTGATAGTTGTCTATAGCATTCTCTCATGTACATGTCTGAATCCATAACCACGATTGCTCCGCCCTTATCAGCAGGTTTTATTATGAGTTCATGGTTATGGATCAACTCCTCTAATGCCACAATATCAAGAGTAGTCATGTTTGGCTGTTTGAACCTATGATCACATGTTTGGGTCCTAAGTGTGGTAATATCTTTCTGCACAAGTTCTCTAAAAGTTTCTATCGCATGTGATGTTACAGGAGGTTGAAATAAGCTTTTATTGAATAATCCCAGTTTGTTAAGTGACAACATTGGGAGAGTATCATGAACTACTGCATTAATAGGTTGTGTCTCAAACCATACCTTTAATTTAATAGATCTAATAAATCTATGTACATCCAACTCTAACTGAAACCAATCGACATGTTGGTTAGGGCAAAATGACAACCCCTTAGACAATAATTGTAATTGCATATTAGACAACTGATGACTGGAAATATTTACCACTGTTTGGGCAGAGTCCTCTTGTTGCTGTCTTGCAACGGTTTCTGCCCCTTCTGGTATGTTGAACTTCATTTACTCACACTGGGACAGTATTACAGGAACAACATGATCCCACGTGGGATGAGAATCCAACTTAAACCTACCATGCATATGCAACATGAAGAATTCAGGAGTAAAAATGAACAGCTCGCAAGCAAGTATGCCTTGGAAACTATATTACTCAATATGGACTTTCTACAGAGAGATCTAGGAGGTTTAAAAAAGAAGGTTCAAGACCTGGAGAGTACCCTAAAAACGCTCATACAGGTAGAAGATTTCAACACCCATATGGATAAATTACGTACGACACTCAACAAAGTAAGGATGGATATAGAGGAAACCAAGAAAAGAAATGGTTTCGTGATCAATCAGATTACCTAACGGGACGCGTCTACACATGGGATAATTCCTTTAACTATGCTGATGGTGCCTTCAGGCGTGATAATAAAAGAAGTCGGGAACCGGTTCACAACAAGGGGGACTTTCGTACTCAAGAATATGCTAAGAAAAATCCTCCAAGAAGCGATCAAGATTTTTTAGATTCCAATTCGTTGGAGATTTCAAAAAGAAGAAAACCAGAAGAGCAGGCCGCAGGAGAAATAGAGGAAGGAAGAACCCGCTTTCAGAAATCAACATACCAGAAGGGGCAGAAACCGTTGCAAGACAGCAACAAGAGGACTCTGCCCAAACAGTGGTAAATATTTCCAGTCATCAGTTGTCTAATATGCAATTACAATTATTGTCTAAGGGGTTGTCATTTTGCCCTAACCAACATGTCGATTGGTTTCAGTTAGAGTTGGATGCACATAGATTTATTAGATCTATTAAATTAAAGGTATGGTTTGAGACACAACCTATTAATGCAGTAGTTCATGATACTCTCCCAATGTTGTCACTTAACAAACTGGGATTATTCAATAAAAGCTTATTTCAACCTCCTGTAACATCACATGCGATAGAAACTTTTAGAGAACTTGTGCAGAAAGATATTACCACACTTAGGACCCAAACATGTGATCATAGGTTCAAACAGACAAACATGACTACTCTTGATATTGTGGCATTAGAGGAGTTGATCCATAACCATGAACTCATAATAAAACCTGCTGATAAGGGCGGAGCAATCGTGGTTATGGATTCAGACATGTACATGAGAGAATGCTATAGACAACTATCAGACACCAATGTATATAGAATATTAAAATGTGATCCTAGACAAGATATTACAAATAAAATCACTTCACTTATTAAGTCAGCATTGGATGAAGATATTATTGATCAGATGCTATATAAATTTCTCATTTTAGAATTTCCTGTCACTCCTTGTTTGTACTTATTGCCAAAAATCCACAAAAAATTAACAAACCCCCCAGGTCGCCCCATTGTGTCTGGTCGGGGTTCATTAATGAGTAACATCTCCATCTTTGTAGAAAAAGTGTTAAGAAATTTTGCTATTAATTCTAAATCTTATATTAGAGACAACACTGATTTTTTGCAAAAACTAAGATCGGTAGATTTACCAGAGGGATCTATCTTGGTCTCCTTTGATGTCACTTCCCTTTATACATCCATTAGTCATAACAAAGGACTTGAGGCTGTAAGACGTAAATTAATGACTTCAAATTATGACATCACTTAATGCGAGTTTATTATGTCTTTGTTGGAACTCATTTTGACTTCTAACTATTTTTTATTTAATGATAGTTATTATATTCAACTAAAAGGAACGGCCATGGGGTCCAACATGGCTCCAACTTATGCCAATATTTTTATGGACACCATGGAGGAGATGTCGGTCTATGTGTCCCACCACTTCTCACATGTTTTGAGGTGGTGGCGATACATAGATGACATCTTCCTCATTTGGACAGATACTGTTACTACACTAATCGACTTTCACCAATTCCTTAACTCCTTGGATGAGGACATCCAGTTTACTATGACACATTCTATGGACAACATCCACTTTTTGGATGTTACAGTACTGATTGACAACAATACACTTATAACTAAAATGTATACTAAAGAGACCGACCGGAACACCTTATTAAGATTTGACAGTTGTCATCCGAAGAATATGGTCAAATCTTTGCCATATAGTCAGATGATTAGGGCCAAATGTAACACTGACAGACAGGAAGATTTGGACATATCATTAGACATCATGACTGGGAATTTTCTGCAGAGAGGTTACCCTAAATCACTATTGCTGACACATAAGAAGAAGATTTTTAATACAGCGAGGGACAGTTTGCTACAGCCTGTAAAATCTTCCACACATAGAAAGCAAAAACGTATTCCTTTTATCTCGACTTACAATGATATAAGTGGAGATCTTTCCAAAATTGTGAATAGACATTGGCCAATAATCAGTAATAGTTTTGGTCACATTGATGAATTGAACAACAATCCGCTTATGTCCTATAGACGTTCACTAAATCTTCATGACAGACTGGTGAGAACTAGAATGCCAGAACAAAAAAAAAGGGTCACAATCCATTCTTAAGCCTCTAAAACCTGGTAATATTCCGTGCTATAGATGCGTTAATTGCTCTTTGATGTGTAGAGGTGATACCTTTAGACATCCAGTTACTGGTCAACAGTTTAAAATTAGACACAATTTCACCTGTGACTCAGACTGGGTCATTTATGTTTTATGGTGTCCCTGCGACCTCCTATATGTGGGGGTGACCACCTGTGCCTTCAAAACTCGTTTAAATAATCATCGCTTCTCGATACGTAAAAAGAAACTTGACTTGCCTGTAGCTAAGCATTTCTCGGAATACGGTCATAATGAAAGGGACCTAACATTCATGATCTTGGATCATATCCCACCATTACAATTTGGCGGTGACCGACATATGGTTCTACATAAAAAAGTATTGAGGTGAATATTCCTATTAAACACATTGAAACCCTTTGGCCTCAACGTAGAATTTGCTGTAGATAGGATAGCCATATGATGCTTTCATGTCTCTGTTCCTTCTTTTAGGTTCTCTGATGTTCTCTTCTTTATAATGATTGATGACACATTAATGTTTACATTCTTTTAATAATGATTTCTTTGTCAATGTTTGATGAATACTAATGTTTACACATTTTTTGTATTCTTTCAGATCTGAATACCACTCCCAACAGAACTTCGGAATCTCTTCCACTATTTTCAATAATAAAGTTATTGTGAAATTGATACTTGGCATGGCTATGTTATGTTCTTTTGGTCCTAATTATATTAATAAAATATGTATATTATTTAACTGAGTTTTTTCTAGTCTCCTATTCTTGGTTTTAAGTGATGTTGAGATATTATAGTATTAAGTATATATTCTTCATTGCGATACGATGTCGCTGATGTGACACTTTTTGGTCCGTTACACGGGTGAGGTTGACGGGACATCCTGTGCACGTGAAGACGTTGCCAGGGGATTCTGGAAACCCTGGGAATAAGTTCGTTCTGGACACGTGATAGTGGACAGAGATCTTTGTACCCACGTGTGGATCACTAACAATAAGTCGTCATAATACTTTAAACATAATACTATAAATGTTATTCTTTAGTACTTTTTTTGATATCTCCATTACTTACCACCAGGAGCATTCATTAGTGTATATGCCTCTCTTGCATTTGGACCTTTTTGACTGATATAGCCGTGTTATCTGTGGTAGTTGTATACAATAACGCTACCCGATATTGTTATCAATGATCAGTGATATATTTGTATCAGTTGCCTGGCAACTTGGGATGCCGCTGCACACATGATCTTACCAGTGGAACGCATTGATACGCATTACATCACTATGATGCGCTCGATGCGTCCTGCTGCTGAGCAACGATACACTTCCGCCTCTGGGGATTACACGGACGCACTACATCCTAATTGCCACGAGTTGTGCAGCTGACTGCTACTATGTATGCCTATGGCTTTACATGCTAACGATTTACCTGATACATCTGAAGTTCTGATTGGTGAGTGGTTTCATGATGATGTATCTCAACACCACTGAGGCATAAATGATTATGTTTTAATCAGTTGTTTTTAACGATTGGTGTATTGTGTATTGTTGTTCACGCTATTGTATATGCACATGTGCACTTTCTGTATCATATTTATTATGTACAATGATACCTTAAACCGTGTATTAACCAAGTTTTTAAGCACTTAACACTTTATTATATTGTAATGAGACCAATTATGCAAAGTGGTCTCAACCCTATATATGTTTGCAGTATTAGATGTGTCACTAGGCTTGATAAAGATCCTATTGTAGGATTGAAACATTGCTGTTGTATCTGGAGTGAATAAACCACAATTTTTTTCATATTGGAGTGCTGCAAATTTTTCTTTTGCTATACCTTACATTCCGTCCGAGGATCGGGACGTTTTGCTGGGCACCTGGTCATTGATTTCTGTGTGAGTGCTGCTGCCTTCTCTTTTGCTATATATGTAGGTATGTGCGACCAGTGCAGTCGCACAGGGCGCCGCCTGCCGCACTGTAAGGGGGGCGCCACCGGGAGTACATGCCCCGCGCCATGGCCACTACTCGGGACGCCAGCGGGTCAGGTGCCACTCACTGCACCGACCTCATACTGACTTCCCCGCGCCCTGGCCACCGCTCGTCCACTCACCCTGTCCTGCGTCCTGAATGACGAGACAGGCGTGATGAAATTATTCAGGATGCAAGACAGGGAGGAGACACCGCTTCCAGAGCTGGTGGAGATACCGAGGGAACGTTTTCTCCAGGGCGTGTCTCCAGTTCCAGCAGGAAGCGTTTGCCGGAAGCCCAGCAGGTAAGTCACTGACTGAATGTGGGAACTGATGGGGTTCTAAAAAGGGTAATAATGGCAAATGGACAGAGGATTCAGTGCCACCTTGGTGCCCATTTGCCACTTATTGTCCCTTTAGTGTTCTTCTATTCAGTGCCCCCTTGATGCCCATTAGCCATTTTGTTGCTCCGTTATTGTTCATCTGTCACAAAAGATGCTAAAGGCTACAGGGGCAGCAAATGGCCATCAAAGGGCCAACAAACAGAAGGACGCTAAAGGGGCAATAGGTTGCAAATGGGCACAATGGTGGCACTGAAAGGCACTAAAGTGTTAATAAATGTCAAATGGGCACAGAATTCAGTGCCTTCATAGTGCACATTTACCATTTGTTGCCCTCTTAAACCCTGTTCAGATTATGTGAAAAGCTATGTACGCCTTTGAATTGTAATTTTTTTCTATAAAAATCAGTGTGTTTGGTGCAACTTTGTAATTACATTTAAGGCTTCGTTCACATCTGCGTGAGGGTTCCGTTCAGGCGTTCCATCTGAGCTTTCCGTCAGAACGGAGCCCTGACTGAAACAAACGGAAACCATAGGTTTCCTTTTGCATCACCATTGATTTCAATGGTGACGGATCAGGTGCAAATGGTTTGCGTTTGTCTCTGTGGTGCAAGGGTTCTCTCATTTTGACGGAATCAATATCGTAGGCGACTGCAGTATTGATTCAGTCAGGGTTCCGTTCGGACAGAAAGCTCAGATGGAACGCCTGAACGGAGCCCTGACACACATGTGAACGGAGCCTTATTAAACTATTTTTACTTTTTTAACCCCTTAATGACCGCCGATACGCCTTTTTACGGCGGTCATTAGTGGGCTTTATTCTAGAGCGCCGCTATTCTACGTCGCTGCTGTAGAATAAAGTAAACAGAGCAGGGAGCCGTGAAATCTCCCTGCTCTCAGCTGTCAGAGGTAGCTGAGGGCTGGGAGCGTCCCTGCTCTGTCGGGTGAGATCGATATTAGTATCGATCTCACCCGTTTAACCCTTCAGATGCGGTGCACAATAGCGAGCACCGCATCTGAATGGTTTTGGAGAGAGGGAGGGAGCTCCCTCTCATCTCACTGACACCCGGCGATAAAATCGCCGAGTGTCTGTGTCTTCTATGGCAGCCGGGGGTCTAATAAAGACCCCCAGGTCTGCCTGGAGCGAATGCCTGCTAGATCATGCCGCAGGCATGACCTAGCAGATGCCTGTCCGTTTTAAACGGACAGGCAGTAATACACTGCAATACAAAAGTATTGCAGTGTATTATAATAGCGATCAGAGGATAGTGAAGTCCCCTAGTGGGACTAGTAAAAAAGTAAAAAAAGTTTAATAAAGTTAATTTTAAAAAAAAAAGTGAAACAAAAAAAATGAAAAACCCAGCTTTTCCCCTTACAAAATGCTTTACTTTAAAAAAAAACTACAATAAAGCAAAAAAGTTACACATATTTGGTATCGCCGCGTCCGTAACGACCCCGACTATAAAGCTGTTACATTATTTAACCCGCACTGTGAACGCCGTAAAAAATAAAATAAAAAACAATGGAAAAATTGCTGTTTTCTGTTAATCCTGACTTAAAAAAAATGTGATAAAAAGTGATCAAAAAGTCGCATCTACACTCAAATGGTACCAATAAAAACTACAAGTTGTGCCGCAAAAAACAAGACCTTATACAGCTATGCCGACGCAAAAATAAAAAAGTTACAGCTCTTCGAATGTGACAATGGAAAAATGTAAAAAATGGCTTGGACATTAGGGCCCAGAATGCAAGCAGGGGGAAGGGGTTAAGATACAGCTGTTTTGTATTCTGTATACAGAGCAGCCGTATCTAGCACTGAGACCTGAGTCCGTCAGGTCAGTGGGACTGACGGGTTCAGTGTCAGCGGGTCCTGTGTGTCGACGGTTCATAACTTAGATGTGATCGATAGCAGGTGGATCCTGCGTGTCAGAGACACAGGACCTGCTGACACTGAACCCGTCAGTCCCACTGGCCTGACGGATTCAGGGCTCAGTGCTAGATACAGCTCCTCTTTATACAGAATACAAAACTGCTGTATCTCAAAAAGTAAAAATAGTTTTTAATAAAAAGTATTTATTTCGAAAGTTGCACAAAACACACTGATTATTTTTTTTTTAAAAATAATAATATTTCAAAGGTGTGCATAGCCTTTGAAGTGGTTGTCCGGAATACAAATTAAACAATTTGTTGAAGCAGCGGGAGGAGTTAAAATAAAAAAAAAATAACTTATACTTACCTCTCTCCTCCCAGACGTTCCTGCGCTGGGGGCTCCCGTTAGATCTGTTCTCTGTTTGTATATAGCGGTGACATGATGTTGACCGTACACCACCGCTGCAGCCTATTAATAGCCTCAGCGGCGTTCAGCTGAAGCCAGTAATTAGCTGCGGCGGTGATGTACTGTCGACGTGATTTCACCGCTGCAGTCACTCTGTGTACACACAGAACAGAGATGACAGAAGCCCCCAGCGCAGGAACGTCTGGGAGGAGAGCGGTAAGTATCAGGGCCGGCTCCAGGTTTATGTGGACCCTTGGGCGACACAAGACTTAGTAGGCCCCTTTGTAGGGGAACTCACGAGGGCAGTAAAATGGCAGAAAATGTCACTTTGTGCCCCCATATAGATGTTAGGCCCTGTTTATGCCCCCATATAGAAGTTAGGCCCCCAGTTTGTACCCCCATAAGTTTAGCACCCTCTGTAGATAGTGCCACACAGCCCCCACCTCCCAGGTAGTGCCACACAGCCCCCTCCTCCCTGGTAGTGCCACACAGCCTCCCTTCCTGGTAGTGCCACACAGCCCCCCTCCCTGGTAGTGTCACACAGCCCCCACCTCCCAGGTAGTGTCACACAGCCTCCCTTCCTGGTAGTGCCACACAGCCCCCACCTCCCAGGTAGTGCAACACAGCCCCCTCCTCCCCGGTAGTGTCACACAGCCCCCCTCCCTGGTAGTGTCACACAGCCCCCCTCCCTGGTAGTGTCACACAGCCCCCACCTCCCAGGTAGTGCCACACAGCCCCCTCCTCCCTGGTAGTGTCACACAGCCTCCCTTCCTGGTAGTGCCACACAGCCCCCACCTTCCAGGTAGTGCCACACAGCCCCCTCCTCCCCGGTAGTGTCACACAGCCCCCCTCCCTGGTAGTTTGAGATAAATGGAGAAAAAAAGGGAGGATGAAATTCTCCAGCGCTGTCCAAATGTTGTGCTATGCGGTGACTATTCCATAGATTCACAGTTCTCACAGTAAAGAAGGCTTGTCGTCTCTGCAGGTTGAACCTTTTGTTCTCCAGACGGAGGGAGCGCCCCCTTGTTTTTTGGGGGGGTTTTACATGGAACAGGATTTCACCATATTTTTTGAATGTGCCATTAATATATTTATATAAATTAATCATGTCCCCCCTTAGTCGTCTTTTTTTTTCAAGGCTAAATAAGTTTAGTTCTTTTAATCTTTCCTCGTTACTTAGATTCTCCATGCCCCTTATTAGCTTCGTTGCTCTTCTTTGTATTTTTTCCAACTCCAGGGCATCCTTTCTATGAACTGGAGCCCAGAACTGGACTGCATATTCTAGATGAGGCCTCACTAATGCTTTGTAAAGTGGTAATATTACATCCCTGTCCCGCGAGTCCATGCCTCTTTTAATACACGACAAATCCTGCTGGCCTTTGAAGCAGCTGATTGACACTGCATGCTGTTATTTAGTTTATGATCTACAAGTACACCCAGATCCTTCTCAACAAGTGACTCCCCCAGTGTAGCGCCCCCTAGGACATATGATGCATGCAGGTTGTTGGTACCCAGATGCATAACTTTACATTTATCTACATTAAACCTCATTTGCCAACTGGACACCCAAATACTCAGTTTGTTTAAATCTGCCTGCAATTCACGAACATCTTCCATAGACTGAACATTACTACATAGCTTGGTGTCATCTGCAAAAATAGAAATAGTGCTATTAATCCCATCCTCTATATCATTAATAAATAAGTTGAATAATAGTGGTCCCAGCACTGAACCCTGGGGTACACCACTTATAACCGGGGACCATTCAGAGTAGGAATCATTGACCACAACTCTCTGGATACGGTCCTTGAGCCAATTCTCAATCCAATTACAAACTATACTTTCTAAACCTATAGTCCATAAAGGGAATGTGTTGCGAACGAAACTTTTTTTTTTTAAGTTAGTTACTTATTTCTATTATATTTTTTAGTTTTTTTGCGGTATTTTTTTTTTTCTTCCACATGGTGGAAAGTATTAAAAATTAAATAATAATTTGACATGTTTTCTTATGTTGGCCACCAGAGGGAGCACTTCCCAGAATTACAGCAAGGTGAATAATGCAAAGCAACCTGACTCACAGCTGCCGTAAATGTGGGAGGGAATCTCACCCCCCCTCCTACAAGCCAGGAAAAGGTGTCTTCAAATTGCTAAGCAGTGTCCGGCTGCCATTTTGGGTGTGATTGTTGAAATGCAGCTGGCAGAAGCTATAGGACACACCAAAAGGCTAAGGGTATGTTCACACGCTTACTAAACAAAGGGAAAACCTCTCCTGATTTTCAGCCATTTTTTATTCAAACTCGCGTTTTTAGCAGCGTTTTTTACGGCCGTTTTTTAAGCTGTTTTTCTATAGAGTCAATGAAAAACGTCTCCAAAAACGTCCCAAGAAGTGATATGCACTTCTTTTTGGCGGGCGTCTTTTTACATGCTGTTTTTGTAAAATGGCTGCGTAAAAAAACGCCCCGTCGGAACAGAACGCTGTATTTCCCATTGAAACCAATGGGCAAATGTTTGTAGACGTTTTGCTTCCGATTTTTCAGCTGTTTTTCGGGACGTTTACAGCCCGAAAAACGGCTGAAAACACTGTGTCTGAACATACCCTTAGAATGATGAAAGTGAAGTAAATGACTTTTCAGTTGACAGGTTTACAGGGGGTGTATATGACACGTTTTTTTTGCGAATTTTAAATGCCTCTCCTGCTAAATGTCTTTATCCCTACATCCTGCTGACAGTCTCCTCCAGCATCACTGTCAGCAAGATTGTATGGTGACACTGGAGGAGACAGTCAGCAGTATTGGGTGGTGATGCTGGAGGAGACTGTCAGCAGGATTGTATGATGATGCTGGAAGAGACTGTCAGCAGGATTGTATGATGATGCTGGAGGAGACTGTCAGCAGGATTATATGGTGACGCTGGAGGAGACTGTCAGCAGTATTGGGTTGTGATGCTGGAGGAGACTGTCAGCAGGATTGTATGGTGATGATGGAGGAGACTGTATGGTGACGCTGGAGGAGACTGTATGGTGGAGGAGACTGTATGGTGGAGGAGATTGTATGGTGACGCTGGAGGAGACTGTCAGCAAAATTGGGTGGTGATGATGGAGGAGACTGTCAACAAGATTGTATGGTGACGCTGGAGGAGACTATCAGCAAGATTGTATGGTGACACTGGAGGAGACTGTCAGCAAGATTGGGTGGGGACACATCACCATACAATCTTGCTGACAGTCTCCTCCAGCATCACCACCCAATACTGCTGACAGTCTCCTCCATCGTCCCCATACAATCTTGCTGACAGTCTCCTCCGCAGTAGAGGAGACTGTCACACCACTCTGTGATAGGAATAACCATCTGCTACTGACAGTCTCCTCCCCGACCTCCTGCTGACGGATACCTCACCTCCTCACCCGATCACAGTCCGCACACCGTCCACACTGACAATACATCTAGCGACAGGGGGGGGGGGGGCGTTGGGGGTCACGAGAGCGGGGGTCTGTGAGATAGAGAGAGGGCAGACAGAGACACACACACACCTTGCCTGCAGTGCAGCCGGTCTTCATAATGGCGCCTGCTATCTCCCTACAAACCAGCTTTCCTGCTCTGTGGCTCTGAACTGCGTCTTCACAGTACAGAGCCAGATAGCAGAAGCAATGAACGGCTCACGTTCACTGTGTCCTATGCACTGTGCTGCCGTATTCCATCTGTGTTTGTGTCGTTAAGTGATACATAGAAAGATTAAATAAAACATGGCAGCCCCCAGTTCAGTAAGAAAGTGTCAATAAAAAAAAACTTTGTGTGTGAAAAATTAAATAAAGTCAATATAATATTTTATTAAATAAAAACACATAAATTAAAAAATAATGACACTTTAATTTACCCATTAGACATCTATGAGGGACAGTGTCAAATGCCTTTGCAAAGTCCAAAAACACTATATCCACAGCGGCCCCTCTGTCTAGGCTTCTGCTCACCTCTTCATAAAAACAGATCAGGTTGGTTTGACAGCTTCTGTCCTTAGTAAAACCGTGCTGGCTGTCGCTTATAATGCTATTTATTGTCACATAATCCTGTATATAGTCCCTCAATAGCCCCTCAAACATTTTCCCCACGATGGATGTTAAGCTTACTGGTCTATAATTACCAGGCGAAGACCTAGAGCCCTTTTTGAAAATAGGCTCCACATTTGCCATGCGCCAGTCCCTTGGCACTATACCAGTCACTAGAGAATCTCTGAATATTATGAAGAGGGGGACAGAAATAACTGAACTAAGCTCTTTAATAACTCTAGGGTGTAGCCCATCTGGTCCCGGGGCCTTGTGCACATTTATTTTTATTTTTTTATTTAGCTTGGACCATATCTACATTCATCCAATTCAGTATATCAACTGATATATTAACAGCACTGGCACCGGCTACATCAGCTGCTCCTTCTTCTGTTGTATATACAGAGCTAAAGAACCCATTTAGTAACTCTGCCTTCTCTTGATCCCCTGTGACCACCTCCCCATTACCACTATCTAGGGGTCCTACATGTTCAGACCTTGACTTTTTTACATTTATATAATTGAATAATTTTTGGGGATTTGTTTTACTATCCTTGGCCACCTGCCTTTCATTTTGTATTTTTGCTGATTTTATTACCTTTTTACAGATTTTATTAAGCTCTTTATATTTTACAAAGGCTACAGCTGTACCCTCAGATTTGTATTTGTTAAATGCCCTTTTTTTGTCATGTATTGCCTTTTTTACAGAAGGTGTAAGCCGTGTGGGGTTTAATTTTAGTCGTTTATACTTGTTACCTATAGGAATAAATTTTGCACTATAATTACCCAAAGTAGATTTTTAAATCTCCCATTTATCATTTGTACCATTATTTGACATTAGTTCTTCCCAGTCTATATCCTGAATTGCAGTCATCATCCTGGGGAAATTGGCCTTCTTAAAATTAAATGTTTTTGCCCTCCCAGCCGGTTTGTTTTTTACAGTATAGGTAAAATGTAACTATATTATGATCACTGTTACCGAGGTTTTTACGAACATTGACATTCCCAACAAGATCTGCATTATTAGAAATTACCAGATCCAACAGAGCTTCACCTCTAGTCGGGTCTTCCACAAACTGGCCCTTGCTGAGTCACACTTTCTCTCTGCTCCCTCCTCCTGCTCTGCCTCTCCCTCTCCATAGACTTGTATGGTCAGGTAGTGAGGAGACAGCCCCACCCCCACCTTCTACAGCTGTCTCTTCTGCTTTGTCACCAGGGACGGCCAATACTTGACAACAGGGGGTGGACAGCAGATTACAGGAAGGGAGACACCTAGTGGCAGTAGCTACACACAGAATTTGCATGGATATAACAACTGAGTTGTTTGAAAAGCTAGTGTCCATTTAAATATACTTTTTTGTTTCAGAAAGTTATATTAGTTCAGGGGTCTGGGAGCTGGGATGCTCTAAATTAAGTGGTCAAAGCAGGGTGAGGGAGGTTCATGCCCCCAGAGAAAGTATAAAAATATTTTTGCTGCCATTAGGGGATCTAATTGCATTTGGCTTTACTATTTATTTCAATGGTAGTTGTATAATTCCATAGGCAGTGAGCTGCAGAAACAATGTAATCATTTATCTAGATTTGGAGCTCTGCATTAGAAAAACAAAGCAATGACACCTATAAAGAATTGTGGACCTATTCTGACTAAATATAATTAAATATACATTCCTTCCCTAGACCACCATCATTAACCCATTCACATCCTAAATGTTAACCCTTAAACCCTCCTAAGTTTTCAGGGATATTAAATATTAATTTATAACCACACTTGACATGAACAAAGGATATCACCCTTATAGCAGGGGCGTAGCTAGGGGGGGGGGGCAGGCGGGGCGCAACTAGGTGGTAGGGAAGGGGGGCGCCGAAGAGCAGCTGATCGCTGCTGATAGGCGCCCCGTATGTCGGACACCTGCCACAGCTTTAGGAAGAGCCAGGAAATTACGGCGTTCTGACTGGGGTCTGTGACGGCCAGGGAGTGGACCAGTCCAGTCACCTTACCTGTCACCTGACCGCACGTCAGTGACGAGGTCAGATGACTCAGGTCAGGGGACAGGTCCACTCCCGTGATGCAGCCTTCCAGCTCTGCCTCTACTCTGTGCTCTGCTGTTACACACACCGAGAAGCAGAGAATAAGCTCCGCCCACAGCCCGTCCTGACCTGTCAGCAAGGAGACATGGTGAGTGTCTGTGTGTGTGTGTGTGTAGTGTGTCTCTGTGTTTGTATGTGTATATGTTACAGTGTGTGTGTGTGTGTGTGTGTGTGTGTGTGTGTCTCTCTCTCTCTCTGTCTGTCTGTCTGTGTCTCTGCATGTGTTTGTCTCCTACATCTACTACATTATCTGTACTCAGAGAGTAATCACTGTGTTATCTGTGGTGTTACATAGGACTGCAGGCAACAGCTACTACATTATCTGTACTCAGAGAGTTATCACTGTGTTACCTGTGGTGTTACATAGGACTGCAGGCAACAGCTACTACATTATCTGTACTCAGAGAGTTATCACTGTGTTATCTGTGTTGTTATATAGGACTGCAGATAACACTACTATCTGTACTCAGAGTTATCCCTGTGTTATCTGTGGTGTTACAAAGGACTGCAGGTAACATCTGCTACATTATCTGTACTCCGAGTTATCACTGTGTTATCTGTGTTGTTATATAGGACTGCAGGTAACACTACTATCTGTACTCAGAGAGTCATCACTGTGTTATTTGTGGTGTTATATAGGACTGCAGGTAACATCTACATTATCTGTAATCAGAGCGTTATCACTGTGTTATCTGTGGTGTTGCATAGGACTGCAGGTAACATCTACATTATCTGTGGTGTTACATAGGACTGCAGGCAACACTACTACATTATCTGTACTCCGAGAGATATCACTGTGTTATCTGTGGTGTTGCATAGGACTGCAGGTAACATCTGCTACATTATCTGTACTCAGAGAGTTATCACTGTGTTATCTGTGGTGTTACATAGGACTGCAGGTAACATCTACTACATTATCTGTGCTGTGTACATATGTGCCTGTGTGCGTATATATGGGTCTGTTTGTGAATGTGTCTTTGTGCTTGTATATATGTGCCTTTTATGTATTTGCATATGTCCCTGTCTGTGTATTTATCTGCCGGTGTGTGTATATGTGTCTGTACGTCTATATATTTACCTGTATGTATATATTCCAGATGTGTGTATGTATATTTGCCTGTATGTCTAAATATCTGTCTTTATGTATGTACGGTATATATGTTATAGCGTGTCCATATATGTGGTTAATTTTTGGTTTGTGTAGGGGGCGGCAATAGAGAGTCCCGCACAGGGCTCCATCCAAGCTAAGGCCGGCCCTGGCTGTCACCAACCCCGGCTCCTCCGGTAAGTCACACCAGGCAGAGCGGAGGGTGGTAGCGGTAGGCTACCGCTCACCGGTCTGTTCACAGTGTGGCGCTAAGTACAAGGGGGGGAGTGTGGCGCTATTTACAAGGAGGGGGGAGTGTGGCGCTATTTAAAACGGGGGGAATGTGGCACTATTTACAAGGGGGGGCGCGTGGCGCTATTTACAAGGGGTGGGGAGTGTGCCGCTATCTACTCGGGGGAAGCGGGCTGTGTGTGGCACTATCTACAGGGGGCTGTGTGTGGCGCTATCTACAGGGGGCTGTGTGTGGCCTCTTTAATTTATTTTATTTTAATTTATTTTTGTGTTGATTACATTATAGAACTATATCGCTTGTAAAATGTAGAAATGCTTTTATACTCGAGTTACATTAAAAAAATTGTGAAAAAAAAATTACACCTCATTGATTGGTAGGGAAAACAAACATGGCGAGGGGGAAGGAGATGTCGGGAAATAAGTTGTGGGGGGGGGGCGCCAAATTGAATCTTTGCCCCGGGTGCAGGAGAACCTAGCTACGCCTCTGCTTATAGCCTTCAATATTATGGCATATAGATTTCATACGGGCAGGGCCAATTCTAGCTTTTCTGATACGTGAGGAGAAAATTGAAATGGCGCCCTCAGATCTTGATTGACATCCCCTGGCTGTTCTACATCACTAGCAACCTCCACCAACTCCTGCAGAAGTGCAGTTGCCTTGTACTTTCCCGGCATGTGCAGTGCAGCGATGAAGGCAGGCAGAGTACACCTTGCCGCACGGTGCGTGCCCATGGAATTGCAAGGCAATTGCGCATCCGATAAAGTTGTAGGAAACATGTAGTGATGTATAACAGCCAGGGACATGTTAATCAAATATGGAAAAGTGGGTTTGGAGGCAGGACTATTACTCTTCAGGATAGCGGCACTGCCCCATGACCCTTTAAAGAGTAATTACATATAGTGTGCGCCATTTTAAAAGTTGATATTATAGATTTTGCTGCATCTGAAAAAAACACACAGGGGAATGATGGAAATATTGTCAGGTCATGTATTACTGCATGGCGGCGGTTCAAGGGCTACCTGAAAGGTTCCCATTAAATATACAATGAATTGCAGCAATTCCATCTGCCCTGCAATTTTGTTATTATAAATATATCCTGTATAATTACACCTCCAGAACAAAGCTCATACATATACACAGCGCCAGAACCAAGCTCAGTACATAAATACAGCACCAGAACAAAGATCAGTACATATATACAGTACCAGAACAAAGCTTAGTACATAAATACAGCACCAGAACAAACTCATACATATATACAGCACCAGAACAACGCTCAATATATATATACAGCACCAGAACAAAGCTCAGTACATAAATACAGCATCAGAACCAAGCTCAGTACATACATACAGCACCAGAACAAAGATCAGTACATATATACAACACCGGACCAAGAACAGTACATATATACAGCACCTTTACCAAGCTCAAAACATAAATACAACACCAGAACCAAGCTCAGTACATATATACAACTCCAGAACCAAGCTCAGTACATATAAACAACACCAGAACCAAGCTCAGTACATATATACAACACCAAAACGAAGCTCAGTACATATATCCAACACCAGAATCAAGCTCAGTATATAAATACAACACCAGAACAAAGCTCAGTACATAAATACAACACCATAACTAATCTCAGTATATAAATACAACACCAGAACCAAGCTCAGTACATAAATACAACACCAGAACTAATCTCAGTATATAAATACAACACCAGAACCAAGCTCAGTACATAAATACAACACCAGAACTAATCTCAGTATATAAATACAACACCAGAACCAAGCTCAGTACATAAATACAACACCAGAACTAAGCTCAGTATATAAATACAACACCAGAACCAAGCTCAGTACATAAATACAACACCAGAACCAAGCTCAGTACATATATACAACACCAGAACCAAGCTAAGTACATCTATATAACACCAGAACCAAGCTCAGTACATATATACAACACCAGAACCAAGCTCAGTACATATATAGAGTACTAGAACCAAGCTCAGTACATAAATACGGCACCAGCACAAATACAGTTCAGTACAGAAATCATTTGCAAATTTAGTGCAACCTCTGCTGTATAGTTTTGTAGGGCGCAAAACTGCAGCTTCCAGCATGGTTCGAACAATGGTAAGGATATGCTGGGAGTTGCTGTTTCACAAAGAAAAAAAAATCATACCACCCATCATCTCGATGCAGATCATACAGTGACCACAGTACTGATTAAAGGCAGAATAAACATTTACACTGATTGATTCACAGGTGACATCTTCTCAGATTCCAGTTGTTCTTTTTCTCTTTTCTTCTCCATCCGGTCCAGACCTCTGTGATGACTTCTCCTGGCGACAGCCCATTTCTGCAGTTTGCCGCTCAGATGTCTTCAGCTTATTACTTTTCAAATATTTCTGCACCTATAAACGAAGATTAAATTCTCATGGTCCCACACACTATGCCCCAAAATATAATAGCACCATACACGGCACCTCTAATTATAATAGCGCCATGCACTGTGTCCCTGATTATTATAGCACCATACATTGCGTCCCTGATTATAATAGCACCATAAACTGATAAACTGTGCCCCTCTACACACACACACACACACACACACACACACACACACACACACACCCACACACACACACACACACACACTGACCCCTGTAGATAGTGCCCCCATAGAACCCCCTGTAGATAGTGCCCCCCATAGAGCTCCCTGCAGACAGTGCCCCCCCATAGATCCCCTTGTAGATAGTGCCCCCCCATAGATCCCCGGTAGATAGTGGCCCCCATAGAGCCACCTAAATACACTGCCCTACATAAATCCCCCTGTAAATAGTGGCCCAGAAAGAAGTAGCCCCTGTAGATAGTGCCCCACATACAGCCCCCTGTAGATAGTGCCCAACATATAGCCCACTGTAGATAGGGCCCCACATATAGCCCCCTGTATATAGTGCCCCACATATAGCCCCTGTAGATAGTGCCCCACATATAGCTCCCCTGTAGAAGGTGCCCCACATATGTCCCCCCTGTAGATAGTGCCCCACATACGGCCCCCTGTAGATAGTGCTCCACATATAGCCCCCCTGCAGATAGAGCCACTCACACTTTTAACATAAAAAAACTTTACATACTCACCTGATCCCGTTCCCACGTCGTCATCTTGCATTACATGCCTGCTCTCTTCTGAGCAGGTCTGCTAGGGCTGAACAATGCAAGCGGCGTAATGACGTCATCGCGCCGCTTGCATCATTAAAAGGCGCTGAAGGACAGGGCAAGGCATTCTTCCCTGCCATTCAGCACCTTTCAATGATGCTTGCGGGTGCCTTGCCCTGCCAATCAACAACGCAAGCGGCGCGATGACGTAATCGCGCCACTTGCATCATTGAAAGGTGCTGCCAGAGCTTATGCATGTAATTGTATCTGCGTCCTATAGATGCAGGTAAACATATAGTGCAGGTGGGGGTGGTGGCGGCTGGTTGCAGTGATGCCACGGCCCCTCAGAGAGGCAGTAGACCGTTGCCTGAGGCTAGAAGCTCATCTCATGCATACGGGGGATCAACTACTCTTGACCAATGTCTAGGATGTAATGCTCCCTATTAGACTTTAAGTTCTGGTCCCCAACTAGCATAGTTGGAACTTGGATTACATCTTGAAGATGGTGAAGCAGTATAGTGGAACAAACTTCAGTTGCACCGTGCAGACTTGTTGTAGAAGGAGTGAATGACTGGGACCGTTATTGGATTGGCACAGGCTTACCTGAGATGCGGAGTGTAAAAAATCTGCCGTACTTCACCCTTAACCCACCACAGGGAGGCATGAACTTTGCTGGTAAGATTCCCAGCTCATAGTCCCCAATAGATGGTCGGGCTGCAAATGGCGGGTGTGAACTGTTTCGTGGTTCAACAGATCAGGGTCAGTAACAGACGGGCTACTTCAGGTCTAGTAATCATAGTCAGGATGGAAGGTCAGGCCAGAGGTTGAACTAAGATGAAAGCTGGATAAAACCCAGGAAAGTAACAGGGAGCAACAGGAACAAAAGCCAGGAAACTCACCACCAGGGCTGATAACCAAGCACTGCAACACTGGAGCTGTTCCCCTTTAAGGTCCAGGAGGAGTGATATCACACGCCTAGTGCTGATCCGGTGGCTGGAGACGAGCAGCACAAGCAGAGGAAAGCAGTGGTGTCCCGTCTTCATGGGGACACGGCACTCTGCACAGGCTGTTCCCTAAGCAGGGAGCACTCAGCTGTGGCTCGTGTGAGCCCGCGGCAAAAATTTGAGCCAGAGCAGAAAGCCACTAACAAGTAGCGGCTCTCGCTTTATTGGACTTGTGTATTACTGCAGCAAAATAAGCTTCCGACCACATGTGTCCCTGGCAAAATTATCTGTTTGTAAGGGGGTCTCGAAAGCCATGGCCTCTCTCATATTAAAGGGGTAGTCTGTGGTAAAATTATCCCCTAACCAAGGGTGTAGCTGGGGGAGTCAGGCAAGGCATGTGCCCCGGGTGCTGGATGGCAAAGGGGTGCCAAAAAGGCCACTCTGCCATGGCCAGGGTATTAAGATAATGGGCTAGGGCAGCAAACTGAATCTTTTGGAAAGCCTAGCAAAGCCTCTGCCCATATCCACAGTTCTTTATAAATAAATGATGTTCTGAGAACAAAGGGAGCCCCTTTTCATTGTTTACATCTCTTAGATGCTGCGGTCACTATTGATCATAGCGTTTAAGGGGTCAAACAGCCAAGACCTGAGTCTTAAGCCTGATGATACACTCATCTACTTTCTACGTGAGCCCCTCTTCAGGCATACTAGCATTACCGATTGCAGCCAAAGAGGCAAAGCGGTCAGGTGAGCGCATCTGTCCATTCATTTCAGTGATCGGTGGGGTTATCGGCACACGGACCCCCACCAATCTAAACTTCGGACATGTAACTATGACATGTTAAAAGTTTCTTATAATGACAGTTACTCTTTAAGTCTGAGGATTGACTATAGCGTTACTAACGAAAAATCACTGGTGACCAAAGTGTTCCCTCCTTATCACAGGCAGACATAGACTAAAGCAGCTCTACAAACGCGGACCCCCACCAAACAACTCCTCATATCTCAGCTTCTTGGACCCCTTCAAGGAAATGGGGAGAAGAGGCATCTGGCGATAAACTGAACTGTATTGTAGTAAATTTGGCTTTAATTATCTGATTAGGGGAGGGTTAATCCTAACCTATTGCATCCAATCTACTGTGTTTCTAAGGTAGACTAAAAATGAAGAAGTGATGGTATCTGGAGAACAGTAATGGTCGATGACAGGACACAGGACAGTGACTATAAGAGTCGTCTTTTAACACCTCCGTCCTGAAAGCACATTTCCTGCTGATCTGACAGGTGACGACATAAGAACAAAGACATTCCTAGCCGTATTATCTGCTATTTAATGATATTCCAAGAACCACCGGCTTCCGACCTCTAGGTAGAAGAATTAGGTCATCCAGACTAGAACTAAAGATAAGTTCTGCCGGATCAAAAATAGTACAATGACTAGACTAAGTGCTGTATTACTATAGTATCAATAATAGGAGTAGTAGTCATGTTTTATCAACATAACAGCTGAACATGGAACCAGAACTGGCCACACACGCCATGGTGCCAGGTAAAGGAGCACTAAACGTAAGGCTACATTCACACGAGCGTGACAGATTTGCGTGCGTAAAAAAACGTGCGTAAATCTGTCTGTGTGCATTGCGTTTTGCATCAATTTCCTTTTTGAGTGGCGTGTGTTTTTCACACACCAATATAGGACATGCAGTGAGTTTCACGCAATGGACACTCGCTGCGTGAAAACTCACGCATGTGTGAATAGCCCCTTTGAAATCGGGCGTGTGCTGTGCGTTGTTTCAAGGCACAGCACACGGACGAGAACCACGCTCGTCTGAATGAGCCCTAAAGATGGCCACATTCATGAGACTGTCACCAATAACACAAAGTTGCAGAACTTTTTGATACACGATATGCACTATTTACATAAAACCGGAAAAAAAACACCCTTCAAAGTACACACACTGGACCCACCTGAAAGACATTGACATTAAATTTATGTCTCATGTGAAAATAGTTTGCGCATAATTAGGGTCCCTTGAGTGAAGTCCCTTAATGATTAAGCTGATTTGGGCCTTAAAGTATATGTAAACCTTTGAGCACTTTTTTTTTTAAAATAAAACAACGTATTTACTCAAACAGTTTTTTAATTGTTTTTTATTTAAAAAAAATTCACTCTATGAGATACATCTTCTATACGTAGTTTCGTTAAAAGCACTCAAAGCTGAATCCATCAGGTCTGAAGGACTGAAAAAGACATTTAAATTTTACCGCTCAGACGGTTCTGAACAGCAGTCCAAAGTATTTTTTTGAGGATAGAAACTCCCCCAGCCCGAATTCAGTAGATAATCCGCAATCCCAGTGTGCTCTCGGCTCTTCTGAACCCTGTAGTTCCACAGAAAGAATATCGGTCTCACACTGATTCTCCGGACAGGACAAGAACCTATATCTCCAGTGTATAAAAAAAGATAATAGTGCAACACCTTTGGGATGAATTTCACTCAATGCTGTTTATTCCAAACAAGATACAAAAAATATTCAGACGTATCAAATAGTAAAAAACATGCGGCACACCAAACACTCTCGCCCGACCCTGAGTTTTGCCCTTCTGGCTTCCTCTGGGGCATGTGAGGCATGTACAATTACTCTGATTAAATAGCCGCCAACATTTATCAGTATAAAAATTACAAGTATTTAAAAACACAACAAATAAATACATCCATTGTTCAAAACATATTATACAAAATTATAAAGATGTATATAAATTGTTTCAGTATACATCCGAAGCGGATCGTCTATATGTCACACCACAATACATCATATAATAGTATGAATCCCTTACGCCTCATGCACACGACCGAGTGTGCCGTCCGAGTCCCGTCAGTGATCCGAGGAAAGATAGAACACGTGAAGTCTACCGGGAGTCACTCGGATGCCGTCAAAAACGGCCCGAGTGGCACAACGGTCGTGTGCAAGAGACCTTAGGCCTCATGCCCAATTCAGTTATTTTCTTCAGGGTGCTATCCGTTTTTTTAACTGATAGCACTCTGACACATTCATCTCAATGAGACCATGCACTCCTCTGTTGATTTAACGGAACCATGTGGCTGTTCCGACAAAGTAGGACAGGTCCTACTCCTGTCCGTTTTTGACGGAACAGTGTCGGCCTTTTCATTCATTTGGTCCGTGAAACAACGGACTGCACACGGAAGCCATACATGTGCGGCCCGTGTTTCACAGATCCGTCATTAGCAGCCGTATGACGCCCAACGGAAGTGTGTATGAGGCCTTAATCGAACCATTCTCAATTGTGGCATTACAGATCTTACACCATTATTCCACATATTTTTAGAACACATTTTTAGGATCCTTGTTGTGATATAACACTACCTACCATAAAATATAATCCCACCACTTTATTTACAAATATTAATTAGGTCTCTGTGCCTGGATATAAATGAAGCTTTTTTACCCCATACCTCCTATCATCCAGATTATTTTGTATTTGTACATATTATTATTACTACTTTACAAGATGCTCCCCATACGCTTAGCTATATGTATGGACCCAGTGGCGGACACAGACTGCAAAAGGCCCCTGTGCAGATAATGTGCCAGGGCCCCCCCCCCCCACCCCGCAAACTTCTCATGGCCGACGGTCCGCTTTCAGCTGCATCGCTGGGTCTCCTAAGTGACCCAACAATGCAGCACTAGCAGCCGGGGCGTCACTAAGGCTGGGTTCACACACACACTATTTACGGACGTAATTTGGGCGTTTTAGCATTGAATTACATCCGAAAATGCGGCTCAAAAGCGTCGGAAAACATCTGCCCATTCATTTGAATGGGTCTTACGATGTTCTGTGCCGATGGTCATTTTTTTTTACGCGCCGCTGTCGAAAGGCGGCGCGTAAAAAACTGCCTGTCACTTCTTCAGATGTAAATGGAGCCGTTTTCCATGGACTCCATGGAAAACCAGCTTCAATTACTTCCGTAGTGGACGCAGCAAAAGACGCCTGCACATGCCATTACGGCTGAAATTACGGTGCTGTTTTCTCCTGAAAACAGCACAGTAATTTCAGCCGTAACAGACGCTGCCGTGTGAACATACCCTCAGGGCTTAAAATGTCCGGGAAATAGCCCCAATACATATGTGTCCGCCCCAAAAAAAAGTGTGTGTATAGGAGACAGCATAGCATATCTATAGCACTACGACCCTATAAACTATGGATAGGATTAGATACAGTGGCTGAGCAGACAGTATCACACATGATAGGATTAGATACAGTGGCTCAGAAGGCAGTATCACACATGATAGGATTAGATACACAGCTCAGCAGACAGTATCACACATGATAGGATTAGATACAGTGGCCCAGCAGACAGTATCACACATGATAGGATTAGATACAGTGGCTCAGCAGACAGTACCACACATGATAGGATTAGATACAGTGGCTCAGCAGACAGTACCACACATGATAGGATTAGATACAGTGGCTCAGCAGACAGTATCACACATGATAGGATTAGATACAGTGGCTCAGCAGACAGTACCACACATTATAGGATTAGATACAGTGGCTCAGCAGACAGTATCACACATGATAGGATTAGATACAGTGGCTCAGCAGACAGTATCACACATGATCGGATTAGATATAGGGCCCAGCACAGTATCATACATGATTGGATTAGATACACAGCTCAGCAGACTGTATCACACATGATAGGATTAGATACAGGGCCCAGCTCGCTGACATTGCGGCTCCAGCGCTGGACCCAGGAAAGGTAAGAATAATAATTTTGCTTCTTTATGTGTTACTGATTATTTTTGTGTGTTTGTGTTTTTTTTACAGGTTCGGTTGTTGGACTTCGGATACGAGGACTTCAATGACGGCGTTTTTTTTATTCTCAATAAAATGGTTAATGAGGGTTGTGTTTTTATTTCAATAAAAAAAATTTCTATGTGCTTGTATCTTTTTAAACTTTATTATCACCGCCTTAGTAATGGCCGCTGGCTGATTGACAACCTCCATTACTAAGGCGAGGCTTAATGTTAGCCGGTGCAGAGTCTACACTAACCCCCATTATTACCCCGGTACCCACCGCCACCAGGGGTACTGGGAAGAGCCGGGTACAAACCAGTACCCGACCAGCTGTAGTGACGGGCAGGCACCGGGGTGGCCGCAGGCTGGTAGTATTAGGCTGGGGAAGGCCAAAAACAGTGGCCCTTCCCACCCTTGTAATGCTGCCTGCTGCTGCTGTGTTGTATCTGGCTGGTTATGAAAATTGGGGGGGACCCGACATCGTTCTTTCCAATTATTTTTTAAATGACGTGGCGTCCCCCCCATTTTCATAACCAGCCAGATACAATAAAGCAGCAGCAGCCTAGCATCACCAGGGTAGGAAGGGCCACTGTATCTGGCCTTTCCCCTCCTGATAATACCAGCCTGCGGCCACCCCAGTGGCCGACCATCACTACAGATGGTCAGGTACTGGATCGTACCCGGCTCTTCCCAGCACCCCTGGTGGCGGTGGGTACCGGGGTAATAAAGGGGGTTAGTGTTAGCCTCTGCACCGGCTAACACTAAGCCCTGCCTTAGCAATGGATGCTGTCAATCAGCCGGCGGCCATTACTAAGGCGGTAGTAATATAGTTTAAAAAAAACCACAAAGACATAGAAAAAATATTTTATTGAAATAAAAAAAAAAAACACAACCCTCATTAACCATTTTATTAATAAAAAAAAAAGCTGTCATCGAAGTAGTCCTGGAATCCGCCGTAGTCCAACGACCGAACCTGTAAGAAAACACACAAAAAATGATTAGTAACACATGTGTTAGGGTATGTGCACACACACTAATTACGTCCGGAATTGACGGACGTATTTCGGCCGCAAGTACCGGACCGAACACACTGCAGGGAGCCGGGCTCCTAGCATCATAGTTATGTACGACGCTAGGAGTCCCTGCCTCTCTGCCGGACAACTGTCCGGTACTGAAAACATGATTACAGTACAGGACAGTTGTCCCACAGCGAGGCAGGGACTCCTAGCGTCGTACATAAGTACGACGCTAGGAGCCCGGCTCCCTGCAGTGTGTTCGGTCCGGTACTTGCGGCCGAAATACATCCGTCACTTACGGACGTAATTAGTGTCTGTGCACATACCCTAAGGCTTAGATACAGGGCCCATGTGTGATACTGTCTGTGGGACCCTGTATCTAAGCCTACCACAAGGTAGGCTTAGATACAGGGTCCAGCAGACAGTAATCTTATACAGTATAAGATTACTGTGTGCTGGGGCCCTGTATCTAAACCTACAGTGTGGTAGGCTTAGATACAGGGCCCAGCAGACAGGATCACGCATGGGCCATGTATCTAAGCCTACCATGTGATTGGCTTAGATACAGGGCCCAGCAGACAGCATCACACAATCTGTGATCCTGTCTCATGGGCCCCCTAAGCCTGCTACATCGTAGGCTTAGGGGTTGTGCAGTCCCTAAACATTGATGGCCTATCC
This sequence comes from Rhinoderma darwinii, assembly GCF_050947455.1. NCBI lineage: Eukaryota > Metazoa > Chordata > Amphibia > Anura > Rhinodermatidae > Rhinoderma > Rhinoderma darwinii. Next base: position 37,119,137 of record NC_134687.1, on the reverse strand, counting down.
TCAGGATAGGCCATCAATAGCTGATGTGTCGCCCGGGACCCGCAAATCAGCTGTTTTGAAGGGGCCGCAGCACTCGTACGAGAGCTGCTTCCCCTTCATTTCACTACTCGCCCACACTGTGAATCGCCGAAACCGATTCACAGTGTGACCGGAATGAAGTGACAGGAATGAAGGGGAGCAGCTCTCGTACGAGTGCTGCGGCCCCTTCAAAACAGCTGATTGGCGGGTCCCAGGAGTCGGACCCCGCCAGTCAGGGCTATCTTACCTTCCTCTTCGGCCGCGGCGGGAGTTCTGTAGTCTCGATGCTGTGCGCGGCGGCATAGCGCTGTGACGTCATGCGCTGCGCACAGCGCCTGACGTCAGGACCTCCGCTGCGATCCGGAACCAGGAAGGTAAGTAAAGTATGTTACTATAGTAACAGGGGCCCGCGGCCCGAGTTACTATAGTAACTTTTTATTGATGTGGTGCGGGGGGCCGTGGGCCCCCCTGGCTTCGGGGCCCGGTCGCAATTGCGACCGCTGCGACCCCTATAGCTACGCCAGTGGTCCACGGGCCTCTGTCTCAGTCCTCAGCATCGCGCAGCTGAGAACTGAGTCGGCCAGCAGAGGAACGGGCCCCCTTCCCACGCGGGGCCCTTGTGCAGCTGCACCGGCTGCACATGCGGTATGTCCGCCCCTGTATGGACCATTAAAACGTACGTATACCCACAATAATTGGAAGTGATCGCAAGCTTGTAATATCATTACTTTTAAATGCTCCTAAGACATAAATCGTGTATATATATATGAATTTTCTAATAGTCTAACTGATTCAGGTCTGGGCTAATTTGAGCCTTCAGGACCAGACACCGTTTATTTAGCAATTTTTAGCACATAAACGGCGATAACTTTTTATTTGTTGGGCTTTGGTGATTTTTGCAATGTTTTTTCCCATAAACAATGCAGGTTTCTTTTTTTTTTTATCATTTTTATACACATCCTTTTTGCTATTTTAGAATTTCTAGGCTTAAAGTTTGAAAATGACAGTAAAAAAATAAGCTGTTTTACATTTCAGCCATTTTTTTCTGGTAATAATATAGTTTTACCCTAAAATAGACCTTTTATTTGTGATCGTCATGGTCTATAGTAAATTTTGATATATTACATGTCTCTTTTAGGGTAAGTGGGTCAGGGCTAGCGTTACAAAAATGATTGGCGGGGGGAAAAATTTTTTGGGATGGGTAATTTATGTTTTTATTTTTTTTTAAATGTTTGCACTTTATTTTACTTTCATTTTTTTATTATCATGGTCTGTCCCTCAAAGGTCAGAAAAGACCTTTGGGGGACTTTTATTTTTTAATTTTTTCTGCTTTTACAACATGTTTTTCCACTGTAACTGGGACTGCAGAGCCCGGCTATCATACGACCAGTCACATGATCACCGGGACCAAGAGAGGCAGCGGCTCAGCCACCGACTCTATCCTATACACAATGCTCATTGAGCGCTGTGTAGAAGAGATCAGAGAAGATAGAAGCACGAGAGCTGCTTCTATCTTCTCCTCAGGGAGCCGACATTCAGCTGCCCGATCTTTCAGGCAGCCAGTTAAAACCCGCGCTGTAAATACACTATGGCACGGGTTTTAAAGGGAGTGTGTTGCTAGAAAAAAAAAAATTTTTTTTTTTTAGTTAAACAATTAGTGTGTAGGTGATTAAACATTGTTCTAATTTTTTTTATTTTTTTCACGAGTCAGGAAATATTATAAATTAGATTCTAATTTATAATATTTCCCAGCACTGGTCACTAGATGGAGCAATTCCCAAAATTGCAGCATTGCATGCGGTAAAGCAACCACATTGCTTTATGCTGCAAAATTTGAGAAAACTCACTCGCTCTAGTGAGCTCTCAGAATCCCCCCCTCCTTTATCCTTGCTAGTGCCGGGAGAAACGAGGGGATTGAACGGTCAAACCTCCTACACTGTGTGTCGCCATTTTTTTAGCTAACACACAGTGTAGTAGGTTTACATACAGTAGTAAACACACACTGAAACACGAACATACATAGAAATAACTTACCAGCTCCTGCCGCCGCCGCTCCCTCCGGTCCGTCCGCTCCGTCTGCTGCCGCTGCTCCAAGTGCACAAGTCCGGAAGCCGCGACCGGAAGTAGTAATCTTACTGTCCGGCCGCTACTTCCGGTCCACAGGAAAATGGCGCCGGACGGCGCACAGTTCAACTTGGATTGTGTGGGAGCGGCGCATGCGCCGTTCCCACACAGACGGCGTACAGCATAGTGGATGGAACGGGCCCCGTTCGAATTCACTATGGGGCTGTATGTGCCGTATTCCATGTCTGTATGTGTCGTTAATCGACACATACAGAAATGGAAAAAAAAATGGCAGCCCCCATAGGGAAGAAAAAGTGTAAAAATAAAAAAAAGTAAAACACAAACACACAAATAAATATAAAAGTTTTTAATAAAACACTAAAATCAAACTGATGTAAAAAAAATTTTTTTGGTGACACTGTTCCTTTAAGGACCCCAACCGCCGGACATTTATATACAGCTAGCGGTCGATAAATCCTCTCATTGAGCTCTATTTTACGTGCAGATGTTTTTACAATGACAAAATATATATACAGAATTTCAGTGGAGAGAAGAAATTTGTTTTCCGACCAATGAAGAAAACGCACTAAATATCGTAACCATCACAAAAAGCATTTCAATTTGAAATCTGAATTCAGCCCCAAGGGGTATAGCGTACGTAGTTGGTATATCCAATAGGTCTTCCTGTTGGCTCATCTTTCTAATATCATTTTCTCCTTTCTAGTGTTTTTCAATTATTTCAATTGCAAAGAATGTTGTCCTTTTGGATGTTTATTGTGAGTTTTTTGGTAGTGCGCAGACACACTGTGGTCCAACTTCGTATTTCCTGATGTTGTTACAGTGTTCTGCCACTCTTGTTTTTCGTTTCCGGGCTGTTCTTCCCACATAAATAATCCCATAGGGGCACTCCGGTATATAGATAACACCTTTGGTGTCACAAGTTATAAAGTGATTGATATCATAACTTCTTTTCCACATCCAAAAACTTTTTGGATACACCGTTAACTCTATTGTGACCAACTTCTTTACATGCCTTGCATTTACTGCAAGGAAAAAATACTTTTACAGATATGATTGGTTTAGTAAATGATTTTATATAGCTCTTAGTAATTATGTCTTTAATATTTTTCGCTCTACGATACGTAATGATAGGATTCACAGGTAACGATGACCCTTTGACTGGGTCGTTTATTATAATGTGCCAGTTCTGTTTAATAATACTTCTAACTGTAGATGAACCTGAAGAATAGGAAGTTATAAATGGGACTAAATGATCATTTTGTTAGTTTGCACCACAATTAATCTGTTTGTCTTCCCTAACTTCTTTCAATGCATTATGTACAATCTGAGCATCATAATTCCGTTCTAAAAGACGTGTCCTCATAATCTACTGTGAAGTCATCCAATTTAGTGCAATTTTTCTTTACTCTTTTAAATTGGGTATACCCTTGGATATGTTTCGCAACCAAGGTTTATGATGACAACGCGATTATTCAATATAACTATTACAGTCAGTTTGTTTGAAAAAATTCCTTGTGTTTACTTTTTTACCATCCATTTTAGATCCAAAATCTTACTTGAGCCTCGCTGTGCTCAGAAGTGAAAACTAAGTTATATGTGTTGTCATTAATATATTTTGCAAAGGATAATAGCTCCTCAATTCCCCCATCCCAAACAATAAAGACATCGTCTATATAACGTTTAGACAATTTCAAATGGTTTGAAAATTTATTCCTACTGGAATAAATGAAATTATCTTCCCAGACCACCAGGTACAAATTAGCATAACTTGGTGCAAATTTAGCACCCATTGCTGTACCAGTGGTCTGGAGATAATATTGAGAGTTGTACCAGAAATAATTTTTTTATAAACTGAATTTAATTAGATCCAGAATAAGAATAAGGTCTGAAGGACTGACAGCTTCAACTGTTATCAATCACATCTAAGTCATGAACTTAGATGTGATCTTTATTAGATGGACCCGCTGTCACCAAAGCCGTCAGTTCTGCAGACCTGACGGATTCGGGTATGAGGGCATGATATAGCTTCAATGTATCCAGGATACATAGAAACTGTATCTCAAAAAGTAGAAAAAAAACCTAAAACAATAAAAAAGTTGTTTTATATCCTCTAATGCGTTGTTTTGTTAAAAAAAACCAAAAAACAGCTCAAAAGGTGTATATAGCCTTCAAAGATCAGTAATCTTTTTTGCCCCTCTGCATTCGGTTGGACATAACTTTTTTATTATTTTATCCCTTACCATTTCAAGAACTATGTTTGCTGTCAAAAGTGGCGTTACGATTGCAGTCGCAGGCTCCTCAGCTCACAAGGTCTGTTCTACGGCACATACAAGATTCAGACGTTGTTTGCGACGCAGCACACAACATCCAAATGCTGCCCCCTGTGGACTAGAGAAGACAGCTGCGGTGAGTAAATGGGTTTTCTCCCATGTAGCCGAGCACGACCTACTTACACCCCCGGCTATCACTGATTTAAAACATTTTTGTTAATATCCAGAGGATTTAAAACCTGTATATACCTTATACTTCTCACAATTAAGAGGGGGATACAATTGTATTCAGACTAAGCAATCCTCTACGAGCTAAATACATGAACAGTACACATTACTCTTTTGTCTGATAGTTTGTTACAATGTAACAGTGTCAGTCTGGAGTCCAGGCAGTGTATCTCACAGAGGACTGTCTACACTATACGGATGTCTCATCCCTTAACTTTTTTGTTGGCTTGATATTTTGCGAGATGAGGGCACAAGATGACATAGGATCCCATGTTAAAAAACCATATACCTCTGACAGATGCCATCCCAGGGTAATCTGTCGACCTTAGGCTCCCATGTTAAAGTACATATAGCGCGCAGTATAAGTTTCTCTATTGGATGGAGCAAACACCGACCTCCAAAGGAAGCCTTGACGAAAGCCATCCTACGGCCATTTTAAAAAAGTCTACCTCGGACAGATGCTTTGACGGATGTCATCCTATGGCCATCTGTCGACCTTAGACTCCCATGTTAAAAAAACGTATACCTCGGACAGATGCTTTGACAAATGTCATCCTTAGACTCCCATGTTAAAGAATATATACCCTGCAGTATTTGTTTTTTTACTGGATAGTATAAACATCTTTCTCCAAGGAATGATTTGACGTATAGGATCCCACGGCCATAGACACCAATGTTAAAAAAAAATATACCACGGGTCCTCATCTGAGACCTATTAACAGAAAAATAATGGGAGTGCCGGGTCAGCACATCACGAACACCAACGGCACCCAACACAACCCATTGACTTTAAAGAGTTTTGTGATGGTGTTCGTCATTTCACTGGACAAATTCGTCTTATGCCTCTGCATAGAGACACCTCAGAAATTTTCATTGGTAGAGATCAGCGAACTTGACTTTACGAAGATCTACAGATTAATGAGGATCAAACTGCCATTGACCTCAATCAACTTTACGCCTCTTTTAAACCAGTAGGGGGGAAGTAGCAAAATCCACGTTTGGCGGTCGATTTTTTTAACTTCTCTTTTCTAACTTATTTCATGAGATTACATTAGGAAATTATTTCTATTGCAATTCCAATGTGATCGCAATGAGGTCACGTTACGCCTTGATCTCCATGCAGGTTCAAATCAGGTGGGGGGGGTGCGAGCTCGGAGAAGCAAAGACACACTGAGACGTTTCTCAAGGCAAAAATACTTCTGACTTTATTTGCAGAGACACAGAGTTTATATAGTAAAAATATCATATAATTACGTGCAGACACATATACATTCTTGTGGTTTCTTTCCTCATTATTCTTATCTCTACGTACATTATTCTTATTCCTTACATCTAGTTTTTAATCCGGTGTTCTACCCATATCTATCTTGGCTGTACGCCCAGAAACAAACCATCCTGCAAACAAACCCCCTAGTTCCTGGTAGTACCCTCATAACATAATGAATTCGCAATTTCCAGTTTCTGCAGAACATCTGCAGATTATTACATTCCATAACCTTTCAATAATACCCAAAATATAGACTCGTTTATCCTTCTACCTTGAAGTAGTGCATACATTACACTTATATCATTGATTATAGGTTGTTCTATACCATCACATACCCAACATATATTCTAATACATGTTCTACTCTTCAGCATTGCACTCATTGAGGTCCCAGATACATTATACATATATTTATTCCATAACAATCCCTCCTTTTGTGATTTTACCAACACCTAAATTCCAATGCTACTTCTATCTCCTGATAGCAAGGCTTCGATCCATTTCTTCACTTGATTCACACAGGTATGTAGGTGGGGTAATCTCACAACACTCTTTCATCATAATGTATAGGCCTCTGATTGAATGCTTCCCTTATTTTGCAAAATGTATAACAATTAAAACATGTAAGCAATATAAACAATATTATGAAACATATCAAGGGTTGGAATAACACATGCAGTATCTTAGTGGCAGTGGGGGAAAATCCTGTAAATATGTCATACCAGTGATGGGCACTGGCATCTTTTATTGCTGACGATAAATTTATTACTTCCTTAGCTGCTATTGTAGCCAATACTTTCACTTTACTTAGAGTTACATTATGGGCTGCTATCAATTTCTTTACGTCTTTAGACTTTTGTAACACTTGTTTTAACTCTTCCAGTGGCAAACTAAAATTTCCATAGGGCAAAGGTTCAGGTACCCATACAGTGGACATTATTTCTTCTAAAGTAGGCAGGAACACTATAGTTTGGTTCCCCCAAGTCAAATGCGTCACATTGTATAGACATCCTGAAAATGGTCCCATGAGATTAAACTGGCTAAGGGTCTGCTTGTTGTTAGTTATTAAACATACATGCTGTGGACCTACTTCAATATATACCTGTAGGTTAGCTTCTGGGATTATAGTGAGTGCGCATACATTATCCTGGTGCTGCATTAGACAGGGTTCATATATTCCTGACTGCTGATTACATACATATCCTTGCTCTGATAACTGGCACAAATCTATATTCCTTGTCTTATTTTGAGAATCTATGTGTGTTCCTTTCATTTCCGGCATCCAATATTGTCCTAATAATGTCACCGGATCAATCATTACCATTGGCATAACAATAAATTTGCATAATAGAGTAGGATTTTTCACATGAAATGCTATTAGTCTTCCTGCACACCATTTAGGTGTACACTCAGTATACTCAGGCTGTAACAATAACCACGTATCATTTCTCTTTCCTATGGGCAGAATGTCTGTCCATTGCCTAACATGACTACTAAACAATTTATTCATCTGTTCTTGTTGCCACATCGTTTTAAGCGTACATACTGTCCAATTTACTAAAGTTGATACATTCTGTAATGTTCTATATTCGGTTAGCATACTTTCATTAAAAACATTTAGAAACAGTTCATCTATAGTTAACCCTTTCTGTTGTATGGCAAAGGTAGTAGGTAACCATGAGGCACCTCTCCTTAATGCAGTAGATGTGTCGTCTCCCACTGAGTTTCATTTGTTCATAACTGTTTCTAACTGTATACCATTCAATACTCCTAATCCCGTTCCTACCCCTCCTAATAGCGGGTCATGCCATTCTCTTTTTTGTCTATGACAGCAGGGGGATTCAGGGAAGGAAATATTGAAGTGTACATTCTTTTTCTGCTGTTGGGTTACAGCGCTCTTACAAGTGTGTGCGATTCTTTCCAGACTTTGTACTGTTATATGTGGCTTAAAACTATCTCTTAAAATTGTTATCAAGAATACAAAATATCTTCTATTTCTTATTTCGCTATTATTCATACATAATATCATCCCATCAGTTTCTTTTATTACAATCGTAGAGTTGAGCCTCTCCTTGTTGCATCTTTCATAAGTCTTATTTATCATTTTGTTTCTATTTTTACTGGTTGTATATTTCTGTCGATACTGTAAATCTGGTTCATAACAACAAAGCAACAGCCCCGGCGTCTCTTCTTGTATGCTAATGTTGGCTGTTTTGTCTATGTGAAGGTACACAGTCCCTCCATGTGGTCCTTTTTTCCAAGTCCCTTCGGTTGTAGTCACATTTGTAGTATAACACGGGGCATTGGCCTTACAGGTGTAGTTACCCTGCTTTCTATCCACTGTGGCATTCGCCCACCCTGTCCTGAACTGTTCCAGTGATTCTGTACTGATTACGTGTACAGGAGTAGCAGTTCTGCCTTTTTGTATAAGAGCACACGCAACAACCGCCGCAACAACCGCAAAGATCTTCATTCTTCTGGCTGAAGAACCTTTTTACAATGACTGGCGTGAATCCAGCTTGCCTTTCCTTCGAGCTTCACTGAGGTGCTTGTAACGAGTAGGACTTGAAAAGGACCATCAAATCGTGGCTCAAGGCTCTTCCTCACGTGTCTTTTGACAACGACCCAATCTCCTGGTTCTAGCTTATACGTCCCTTCAACTGAATCAGGACCTGGAATGGAAGCAAAGACTTGTGCATGCACCTTGGTCAATTATTTGTTCAGGGTTGATACATAATCTGTTAGTCTACCATACTGCATTTGGAGCACCTGTGGAAAATAACATCCTAATCTGGGAGCCGACCCAAATAAGATCTCATATGGGCTGAGACCTGTTCTTTTTGTGGGCGTATATCTTACTGAGAACAAGGCTAATGGTAGACACTCGGTCCATGGTTTCCCGGTTTCTACCATTGCTTTTTGGATTTTCAATTTGAGAGTCCCATTTAGTCTCTCAACCTTCCCACTACTTTGTGGATGGTATGGTGTATGTAGGGCTTGACTTATGCCTAGAGCTGACAACACATAGTTCATGATTTCACCCGTAAAATGAGTTCCTCTGTCGCTCTCGATCATCTCTGGAACTCCATATCTGCACACCACCTCGTTGATCAGTTTCTTTGCTGTGGCTACGGCTGTAGCTTTGGTTATTGGAAAAGCTTCTGGCCATCCTGAAAAGAGATCAATACAAACAAGCACATACTCATAGGTACCGACTTTTGGTAATTGAATATAGTCTATCTGCAGTCTCTGGAACGGATATATAGGTCTGGGTGTGTGCTTCTGTGGTACTTTTACAGTTCTTCCAATATTATGTGTTGCACAGATCATGCATCCTTGTGTAAAACTGCTGGCCATCACACTAAACCCTGGGGCATACCACACCTTGTTTACCAAGCCCATCATTGCCGTTTTTGACTGGTGTGTCTCTCCATGTGTTATCTGGGCCATCATTGGGAACATTGTCTTAGGCAGGCACAGTTTATTCTTGCATTGCCAGAGGCCATCTTTTCGTAGCGTTGCTCCTTGGGCCGTCCACTTGTCTTTTTCTTCTTCTGTTGCTTGTCCTTGAAGTTTTTGCAGTAGTTCCGGGCTTACAGCTGGTCTTGTTTCCTCTGGATCTTTTATCTGACATACGGCTGCTAACACGGGTAGCTTCTGTGCTGCTTGCTTTGCTGCTTCGTCTGCCAGGGCATTTCCCCTTTTGTCTCTGGTGAACTCACCTTAGTGTGAGCTTTAATTTTTACTACTGCTACTTCTGTAGGTAACATCAGGGTCGCCATCAAGTATTTTACAAAGTCTGCATTCTTTACAGGTGTACCTGCAGAGGTCAAAAACTGTCTAGCCTTCCATATGGGGCCATAATCGTGTGCAATCCCAAAAGCATATCGAGAGTCAGTGTATATATTTGCTGTCTTTCCTTCTGCATGTTGGCATGCTGCTGCCAGGGCCTTAAGCTCCGCTTCTTGTGCTGAGCGGGACGCTGGTAAGGAGGCTGCTTCTAGGACTACATCTTCGGTGGTTACTGCATATCCTGTAAGAAAAGATCCTTCTACACAATACCTTGAACCATCCACAAAGAGTCTTAGGTCTGGGTTTTGGAGTGGGGTATCTTTCATATGTGCAAAGCCCACTGTTTCCTGGGCCATAAGGGCCATACAATCATGTTCATCAGTTTCAGGCAAAAATTGTGACCATACTTTACCTACGTCTTCTCCCCCTTGCTCCAAAGGCAGTAAGGTAGCTGGGTTCAATGTAGTACAGCGGTGTAAAGTAACCTGCTCAGGAAGAAGAAGAGCACAGGTTAATCTCAAATGTCTTGCAGTGGACAAATGCTTCGGTTGTACTTGAGTTAGAATAGCAGTAATATCATGTGGTGGAAATGCCAGGACCAAATCTGAGGCCTTGTTTAACATTGAATTTACAGCAATGATAGCTCTCACACATGATGGGGAACCTCGGGCCCCAGGGTCTAGTCTAGCTGAATAATATGCTACCGGGCGCTGCTGTGGTCCATGACTTTGTGTGAGAACCGCAGTGTCATGTCCATTTTGTTCAGTACAGTACAAAGTATATGCTTGCGTAGAGGTACTCCATGGATTGGTGTCACAAGCCGCTACCAAACACAACTCCTCCTCATTCAGCTGATAATGCAGAATACTTTGAGAATCTCACTTTTATCAGGTTCTGCAAATACTTGATTAATAAAAATAAAACATTCCCAAAAACTTTACATCAAATTAACAATGTCCAGACAAATTTTGTTTTGCCTTCTCCCTCATCTAAATCCATAAAAACTCGTGTGAGTGACGTCACATCGCCTCCTGTGTAACTTTGCTGGAGGGGGATGGTCTCTTACACATAAACCAAAATTGTACCTGATCAGTTCCTTCACCCTTCCCCCCTTTGTGGACTCTGCGAGAGTGATGTAGCAGAGTTCAAAACTACATCTCAACATAACACTAATTTAACCCCTTGTAATGTACAACAGCCTGAAACAAAAATGACTTTTTCCTGACAAACATTTGATCTTTACAATAACATAACTCATGTGTGAAATCAAAAATAGAACAATTGTAGTTAGTTATTCAATAAAACAGAAAATATTATCTCTGATAACATTAATTACTGCAAACCAATAAACAGTATAACGGTGGGGGCACATACATTTTCAATACCCCCGTGTCTCACAGTATCTGTAGTTTAATACATCTGAATTATCAAAACACATGAAATCTGATCACATCATAACACATAAATATCGTAACTTTTATAACCAACAGCGCTTGCGCAAAAGAGAAGAAATTTATTTCAGTTTGTAGACATTACTGATATATATATATATATATCTCAGCAGTGCATATTGAGATCCCTTTGTCTCATCAGCCCTGCAGACTGCACCCAGTCAGCCCCCCTCCTCCTCCTCCCAAACACAGCACACTTTAGGGGGGAGGGAGGGGGGTCACACACTCAAAGCTTCTCACAACTTCTCACAACTTCTCACAACTTAACACTTTCAATGCCGGCAAAACAACATACGTATCTGCAATCATTTATCACACCATTGTATAGAAATTATCTACGTTAATGTTTAACCGTACAATCTGACGGCCACCATCTCTATCTTATAATTACGTGTTGTTTCATCAGTGAACTAGACTGGAACTTCTGTAAAATAGAAAAAACACTACAAATGACAAAATTAACAAGGTGATTATTTCATACTGATTTGGATGGGCCGGGCGTGGCCACATCAGGGGCAGGGGGGGGGGGCAGCCTCTCCCATTGGAAACAGTGCGCAGGGGGTTTCCCACCAACAATGAGGACACACTCAACATGAGGTACGGACGCCATTACCGGGCGTCTGCTGGTCCTGTTCTCTAATACATACAATACATTTCTTATTCCTAACTTCCTCTTCTGCAAATCCCTCTAAAGCACTTTTCATCAACTTTCTACCTTCCAACTTCCCTTTGTTCTCCAGAATACCTTTTGCCCAATCTGCGGCTTTGAGCCGCCCTCCTCTTTTTCCCTCTGCCAGTTTTCATGCCTTGATCAGGGCAAGCAACTCTGCACTCTGTGCAGAATGTATGACAGGATCAAGGGTCTCATCATATAAGACAGAGGTGTCTGGTGGTTTGGCTGTGAAGGACTGCTTATACATTATTACATTTATCACTTTTCCTGATTCAATCTACAAAATGACACAAAGTCATACAAAATATCTATATCAGCATTTAATGTTGTGTCCATTCATTTCAAGAACAAGATTACATTTCTTATCTCACCAGCAGCTGTTCTCCACCTCCCCCTTCTCTTGTCACACTAGTTGATTCTAAATTATACCATATGGGAATTTACTATAAGGTCACTTGCAACATTAAAACAACTACTACTTCTTCTGACACTTTTCTCCATGCTTCTGCTTTCCCCTGTAACTTTTTATCTTTCAACCATCCACGTTTTGTGTCACAACATTCATTCCATTTTCCTGCGTCTAACCTTCCATGGGATTCTAGACCACATGCTTTCATTAATTATTTTTTTTTTTTTTTTTTTTTTTTGTTCCCTGCGTTGCCTTTTTACCTTCTCTTTCTGCTACTACCTGTTTGGCGGTTTGTCCTTTGGGGTGCTCATCTCGTACTCTTGTTACAGATTCTAGCTACTGATAGATGAATTCCATTCTCATCTATTTTAGACAGTTTCTAGTCTCCGTACTTACTCTTGTTACAGATTCTAGCTACTGACAGATGAATTCCATTCTCATCTGTTTTATACAGTTTCTAGCTTCCGTACTTACTCTTGTTACAGATTTTAGCTGACAGACGAATTCCATTCTCATCTGTTTTAGACAGTTTCTAATTTCCGTACTTAATAGGGACACCAGTTCCCCATTGTCTAGTTATAAGTGGTCGCCTATAGGCAGACCCTAAGTTATGTAGGGGGTAGTTTTCCTGATAGGTGAATCTCTGGATTTACGATCCCCTAGTAAGCTTACACCCTTTTAACAGGTGCTTGCTCACCCATATGCCATACCTCAAACTCTCGTTTGCCGTGACTGTTTCCCATAGCCCTGCTATGATGGAGGGGACTCTTACCCTTCTCTCTCAGTTTTTTATCTTCACTAACAAACACTATGGCTATTGGCTGTTAGGGAAAGTCCCACACTACCTTTCTCACCTATTTTATACAGTTACTTATCCCCTCAAAACCCTTTTAAACCTTCTTCTACTCTGGCCAGAGAATTAAATTCCTTTTATAACTAGCTTACTTTCTTCTTATTCACTTTAAACACCACTCAAGGAGATATCCTCCACACCATAACAGTAATATGACAAATATTCCTGATCCAAATAATAAGGCAAACGTAAAATCAAGCTGTTCATTTGACATGCCGGATTATCGGATTGCAGAAAATTCTGGAATTTTGAGCTGAAAATCAGTGCATGATAATCCCCGCAAGTACCTCAATGCTGTACACACATTTTCGGCATTTTTCCGGATTATCAGATTGCACAAAATTTTCGATTTCCGGGCTAAAATTTAGCCTATCATAATCCCCATAGTCACCTGAAGCATGTACACATGTTTTTGGTAATTTGCCGGATTATCGGAAGTTTTTTCCAAAAACAATTTCCTTATTCTAAAATGCATTTGTGACACAAAACTGGGTTTCTACAACATTCATACAAATACTGTCATGGAGATCAGGCACTTTATCCTGAGGGTAGGATTACATATAGACTTGACCAGATTTTTACACTAAAAACACCCTCATGTGGCCCCTCTATCCCTCAGGAGTACTACCGGGAAGGTGACCTACCAGACAGGAAGGTGCAGAGCAGAGTTTGTAAGAATTAAGTCTTCTTACCTTGCTGCAGCAGTGGTCTGCACGTTCCTTAGTCTGGAGAGTCGCCACTCTAGTCCCGGGAGATCCCCTAGGTGGGGTGCCGTCCTTCTGGTCAAGTCCCTGTTCGGGCGCCAATTTCTGTGATCGCAATGAGGTCACGTTACGCCTTGATCTCCATGCAGGTTCAAATCAGGTGGGGGGGGTGCGAGCTCGGAGAAGCAAAGACACACTGAGACGTTTCTCAAGGCAAAAATACTTCTGACTTTATTTGCAGAGACACAGAGTTTATATAGTAAAAATATCATATAATTACGTGCAGACACATATACATTCTTGTGGTTTCTTTCCTCATTATTCTTATCTCTACGTACATTATTCTTATTCCTTACATCTAGTTTTTAATCCGGTGTTCTACCCATATCTATCTTGGCTGTACGCCCAGAAACAAACCATCCTGCAAACAAACCCCCTAGTTCCTGGTAGTACCCTCATAACATAATGAATTCGCAATTTCCAGTTTCTGCAGAACATCTGCAGATTATTACATTCCATAACCTTTCAATAATACCCAAAATATAGACTCGTTTATCCTTCTACCTTGAAGTAGTGCATACATTACACTTATATCATTGATTATAGGTTGTTCTATACCATCACATACCCAACATATATTCTAATACATGTTCTACTCTTCAGCATTGCACTCATTGAGGTCCCAGATACATTATACATATATTTATTCCATAACACCAATATATAACGTTATTATCAGAAATGATGCATTAGCTGCCGGGGTGAACAGATACACAGGGCTGTGGGGTCATTCACATTCTTGTCGGTCTCCTCTGTCAGCAGACTATAGACTGCCGTCCATACAGTCATCCGGACTCCAGACATCTTCAGCAGGAGAACCACAAGGATGTGTCATTCCCCCCGCAGCCTTGCAGCATAGAAGTAACCGTAGACTTACATACAGTATATTCACATCCCCACCCCAGTCTACCCCATCATCCTACACCCTTTACACTAACGTAGACTGGCATTCTGCTGGCAACTCCCATCCCTCTAGTAAGTGGCAGAGCAGCAGCAGGCAGGGTGTGGGGAGGGGGATGTAGGCTGAGACTTTACTCCAGCCCAAGTAACTCCCCCACCCTCCAGTCTACACATCCCCTCTCATTACTCTTCCATATAACAGAGGCACAGGAGTCACTGCCCTCATCATCCACTCTCCTATGTAATGCACAGCTGACTCTAGCCCCTCTATAAAGCATAGAAGATACTCTGAGCCTGGGCACTCCTCATCTTAGCATTGGTGGTCTTGTAGTGCCCCTTCAGGATGCCAGGCTGCTGCCATGTACTGCTAATGCTGCTACCCCTGCTCCTGGGTACCTCAGCCTGCCCGTCTCGCTGTGATGTTTCTCGGTGCCCCAGCCCTGTGTGCCCCAGTGGGTATGTCCCAGATCGCTGCAACTGCTGCCTGATCTGCGCTGCCGGGGAAGGAGAATCCTGCGGCCGGGAAGGAGATCCACCATGTGGGGATACCCTGCTGTGCAAGCCACCCCCTGGCAAGAGAGGACTGAAGGGGACTTGTCAGTGCAAGCACGACTATGAAGTATGTGCCAATGATGGGCAGACCTATAACAACCTGTGCCAGCTGAAACTAGCCAGCAGGAGGGCGCTGCAGCAGGGGCAGTCACCTGTGTTGCAGGTGCATAAGGGACCCTGCCAATCGGGTAAGGAGGGGCATGCATGGCAATATCAATGTTTGTGATGATGATGATGACTATTACTTGTATTAAATGCATTCCAACTACATGATGCTATAAAATGCCATCTGCTGTAGAACTACAACTACCAGCATGTCTTTAACCTCTTCTTTGCAAGGTGTTGCTATTTTATCTTTGATCATAGAGGGTGATGATGATGGCAGCTGCCACCTTTATATGAGCTGCCACCAATACACTGTATGTCTTTGGTGACAAAATGATTACTGGTGTTGGGATATTTATGGGATGTGATAGAGGCCAATAATATGTCCAGGTCATGTCTGTGAATGTGGGCTGAAAGGATGATAAAGGGGAACTCTAAATGTATGAAATTAACGTTTGAACCAAAAGTTCTACAACTTTCTAATATCCTTTGTTTATCAATTCCTCACTAATTGCAAGATCTCTTATCTCTGTCAGTGTATGGAAACATTCTTGTTTACACTCAGAGGCTGATATGTATAGACATAATCTTCACAAAGCTAGGGGCTCGATACAAATGTATTTAGTCTAGATAATCTGCAGCAAAAAGCTTATTCTTGTCCTTATAATTTGCTACAGTGTATCAGTGTAATATGTATCAGCTTGGAATCCAGACTGTTTAGCTCACAGAGTCACAGATGATTGTCTAGACTGAATATAGTTGTAGCAAACTTCTAACTGTGAGAAGTATTAGGTTTCCACAGGTTTTCTGCTGGATGTGAATAACAATGTTCCCGTTCACTGACAGCAAACTCAGTCACCAGGACAGAGGCATTTAAAGTAAGCAAGATATACAAGTCAGCGGGTGCCCTGTTCAAGGTCTTGCTAAAAAAGTGTACCGTGTGGTGAATCAGCATGACCACATCCAGGGCACCCTACAAACTGTGGGAGTTTTGGGGGACTCCATGCACCGGAAGTTATCTTTATGATACCGTAAATGTCCCGAAAAACGGCTGAAAAATCGGAAGCAGAACGCCTCCAAACATCTGCCAATTGACTTCAATGGAAAAAAGGGCGTTCTGTTCCGACGGGCCGTTTTTTTCGCGCCTGTATTTCAGAATGACCACGTAAAAAAACAGCCGCTAAAAGAAAGTGCATGTCACTTCTTCAGCCGTTTTTGGAGCCGTTTTTTCATAGCCGTTTTTTTCAAAACAGCTCCAAAAACGGTCGTAAAAAAACTTAGAAAAATGCTGCAAAAATCGCAAGTGGCTTAAAAAACTTCTGAAAATCAGGGGCTGTTTTCCCTTGAAAACAGCTGTGTATTTTCAGACGTTTTTGAATTTTTGTGTGCACATACCCTAACTGTAAAGAACCCTTTCCTATATTGATGTCTGAAACGTCTTTCTTCCACACACAATGAATGTCCCCTTGTCTTTTGTAGAGTCCTTGGAAGGAACAGATCATGTCTAGTTCTCTGTATTGACCACACATATACTTATACATGTTAATAAGATCACCTCTAAAGCATCTTTTCACCAAGCTGAACAAGCCCAATTTTTCTAGCCTTTCATTGTAAGTGGCACCTCCCATCTTATTTAGTAATCTATTTGCCTGCCTTTTAAATACCTCCACAGCTCTCCTATGTCCTTTTTACAACGTGGAGCTCAAAATGGAGTGCTATATTTGAGATGTGGCCTTACTAGGGACTTAAGGCCGTTTTACACTGGCCAATTGTCAGGCAAACACTCGTTCCCGATAATTGTCCTGTGTAAACAGGGCAGCAATCAGCAGTTGAACGAGCGAACCCTCGTTCATCTGCTGGTCGTATCATTTTAAATGTAAAAAATGTTATCGTTGTCGGCAGCAAATCTCTCTGTGTAAACAGGGAGACGTGCTGCCGACATGATGGAAATGTTTGGGGACGAGCGATCGGAGTAAAAAGCGCTCATCCCTATATCAGCTCCTTGTGAAAGGAGAAAACGAGAGCCGATCAACGAGCTGTCTCGTTGATCGGTACTCGTTTACACGGCCCAGGGCAGGCCGTCTAAGAGGACCATTAGAGTGGGGTAATATTACATTGAGATCACAGATTTTTATCTTTCTTTTCTTACCCCCTAAACATTTTTTTGTGCTTTTGTGGCTGCTGCTTGACATTGAGTGCTGCTGCTTAGATTATTTGTAACCAGAAATACCCAGGTCCTTCTCTTGTTCTGTTATAACCAGTTTTATTCCATTTGTATACGCATCAATACTATTTCTTCAGTCTAGGTGCATTACTTTACATTTATCAACATTAAATTTCATCTGCCATCTTCTTGCCCAGGCTGCCAGTTTATCTAGATCTTTCTGTAATATTCTATAATCATGCTGAGTTTTAGGTATCCTACAAAGTTTTGTATCATCGGCAAAAACTGACACTTTAATTTCAACGATAACAGGATCGATGGCTGAGCTGTATGGGTGCAAAAGTAGAGTCCCAATCCAAACATATAAACAAAAGAAGTTCTGCACTCCAAATGAGGCTTCAAGATCCTTTTTACTATTAACAAACATAATTCTTATAGGAAATGATCTCAATGTAATGGTCACAAGGACCTAACATTGTATACAGTCACAGAATATAGTTTATCATAAAACGACATATAGTAAAGCCCATGAAGAATAATATGTATAGTAAATTACATTACATTGTCTGGAAAAGAAAATGGTAACTTTCAATCCAGTCCCGTCTACAATGTCATTAAAAAAAAGATTAAGGACACAGCCTGTTTTCACCTAATGGACCAGGCCATTTTTTTCAAATCTGACACTTTACGTGATAATAACTTTGAAATGCTTTCATTTTTCAAGTGATTCTGAGATTGTTTTCTTGTGACACATTGTACTTTAAGTTAGTGGTAAAATGTGGTTGATACATTCAGTGTTTAGTTGTGAAAAATACCAAAATGTAGAGAAAATTTGCAAAAATTAGCATTTTTCTAAATTTAAATGTATCTTCATGTAAAACAGATAGTAATACCACACAAAATAGTTACTAGTTAACATTTCCCATATGTCTACTTTATGTTTTCATCATTTTTTGAACATCCTTTTATTTTTCCAGGACGTTACAAGGCTTAGAACTTTAGCTGCAATGTCTCACATTTTCAAGAAATTGTCAAAAGGCAATTTTTTCAGGGACCAGTTCAGTTCTGAAGTGGCTTTGAAGGCCTTATATATTAGAAATTCCCCATAAATCACCCCATTTAAAAAACTACACCCCTCAAAGTATTCGGAACAACATTTATAAAGTTTCTTAACCCTTTTAGTGTTTCACAGGAATTAAAGCAAAGTAGAGGTGAAATGTACAAATTTTTTTTTTTTTGCAGAAAATCTGTTTTAATTCATTTTTTTCTGTAACATAGAAGTTGTTACTAGAGAAACACAACTCCATATTTATTGCCCAGATTCTGCAGTTTTTAGAAATACCCCACATGTGGACCCAATGTGGCAATAGACTGAAACACCTTTAGAAGCAAAGGAGCACCTAGTGGACTTTGGTACCTCCTTTTTATTCGAATATATTTTAGACACCATGTCACGTTTGAAGAGGTTTTGTGGTGCCAAAACAGTAGAAACCCCGCCCAAAAAGACAGCATTTGGCAAACTCCACCCCTCAACGAATTTGTCGAGGGGTATAGAGAGCATTTTAACCCAACAGGTTTTTTGCTAAATTTTTTCCAATAAAATGTAGAAATCTTAAATATTTACAAGGCATAAAGGAGAAAAAGCACCCCAACATTTGAAAGGCAATTTCTCACGATTACGGCAATACCCCATATGTGATAATAAGCTGCTGCTTGGACACATGGCAGGGCTCAGAAGGGAAGGGGTGCCATTTGGCTTTTGGAGCTCAAGTTTTGCTGGAAAGGTTTTCGGGTGCCATGTCACATTTGCAAAGCCCCTGCAGGACCAAATCAGTGGAAACCACACAAAAGTGACCCTATTTGGGAAACTACACCCCTGAAGGAATTTATCAAGGGGTATAGTGAGCATTATGACCCCACAGATTTTTTTCTGAATTTAGTGGAATTAGGCCATGAAAATGAAAATCTAAGTTTTTTCTAATAAAATGTAGTTTTAGCTCAGATTTTTCAATTTTCACAATGGATAAAAGGAGAAAAAAGCACCACAGCATTTGTAACGGGAACTCTTCTGAGCACGGCAATACCCCATATGTGGTGATTAACTGCAGTTTGGACCCACGGCAGGGCTTAGAAGGGAAGGATCACCATTTGGCTTTCTGTTTGGGGTTTTACTGGTATTTCAGTTTATAATGTGGGGGCATATGTAAGCTGTGTGGAGTACATCAGGGCATAATAATAGGCTATAATAATGCAGTAAATAAATAATCCACAGATATGTGGCCAGTGTCGCACTGATAAATGGTGCCCGATCTTATCCGCTTTTGGAACGCACATTTTGGACTGCACATTTTGTGTTGTCATATTCTGAGAGCCAGAACTTTTCTATTTTTTCTCCACCGGAGCCGTGTGAATCACGCTGTGCACAATCACACTGTGCAGTGAAAGAAGCTGGGCTGGAACAATAAGAAGCATATGATGCTGATTAGTCACTGATTGGTCACTGATTGGTCAGCGTCATACACTTCTCTGTAAAACGCCCAGTTGGTAAAAAGTAAAAACACGCCCAGTTGTCTATTAAGAAACTCATTAGTATAAATGTAAAATTGCTCATAACTTGCTCAAAAATGATCGTTTTTCAAAATAAAAACCACTGTTGTTATCTACATTAGAGCGCCGATCAGATTATGTAGGAGATAGGGCACTTATAATGTGGTGACAGAGCCTCTTTAACGACAACAACCTACTATTATGTTGGATGTCATTAAGGGCTTAAAAAGGATTTGGCCCCCTGCACACGTAGCAGATTTGTTCCATTTAGATTTGCGGGCGGAAAATCTGCAGCAGAAGACTGTTAAAGGCAAGTGGAGGAAATTAAATCCGCGGCATGCTCATTCTGTTGTGGATGTTCACCGTGGAATTCACTTTTTTCCAATATAGAAGGTGTGAGAAGGTGTCAGCAAAATCATCATGTAAAATCTGTTATATGTGTAGTGGCTAAACGTTGCGGATTTGTTGTGGAAATTTCCACAGCAAAATCCACGTGTTACATGCTGATTTTGTTGTGGATTCACAGCAGATTTTATCACTTCTACATTGTAATGGGTGAAATCCGCCTTGAACATCCACAACAGAATGAGCATGCTGGGAATTTGAAAATCAGCAGCATGCTCTGATTTCCGTGAAAAAGTTCTGCAACATGTGGAAGAGTTTTGTTCAAATCTCATCCCCATGGCTGGTACTTTATGACGCTACAAATTTTTTGTGTGCAAATCTTCATTGAAAATCCGTACCATTTCTGTCCAGCCTTGTGGTGCTGACTTTAGCCCATTTTGAGTGTGTTCCATTTATAACAACTCAGTTATAACTATTTTCCAACCACGTCTGATGTTTTTGTAATGGTCACATTGAAGTCACATAATGGTTGCCAGCTTGTGTCGCCGTGTAGCCTGAGCCTTAAAGAGAAGATCCATCTTTAAACATCTCTGAGGTCACAGAGACATGTCAGATGATGTAATCAGTGAGGGTTCTGTACCCAGTAAACTTTACTAATTGCTAGCACAAAGCGGCCATGGCTCTGCTCCAAGCTCCATGCTTCTATGTCATCTGACTTGGGGGTCTTTAAAGCAGTCCCAAATGGGAGATACCAAATACAGGCTAAGAAGATTTCTGACTTACAAGACGAATATATCACAGCCCCATGATTCTAGCTATCAGTGACGGTAATGGGGCACAGAAATGTCTGATTGGGAAAACATGTAAGGGCATAGGATTCCATTGAATTTTCATGGTCCCAAGAAAGGGAACTATATTGCTTTTGGTTGGATTCCTAACTCCTAGCCAGGCTATGTCTTCTAACCAGGCGAGGAGAATGCCACGTGAGTGAAGGGTTGTCACCACCGAGCCATAGCCCGATAAGGCTGTATGATAAATAAGACTTTATTAATTTTATATGAATTTTGTCTTCTGATGGATATGCCCCTTACTGGAAATTGACCCAGACTGTGATGTGTTCTCTTTAAGGTCAGTTCTACTATAACGTTTGGAATGCAGTTTCAGAAGATGCTTCACTTCATTACACTTCCTCGTATAATCCTTTAGTTGATGACAAACTCCTGGTTTCACAAGTCATGGACTTGGTTGACTAAATAAACTTCAGTGTTAATGCTTGTAGGCAGTGGTAGAGCAAACTTGTTTAAATACTTCAGATGCCTTCACTAGCATTCCACATAGAGCACAAGTCAGGTTTACAGACCGAGGTCTCACTCATAGCTTCATAATTTCAAGTCAATGCAGTCCTCTGCTCTTGAAAAAGTAGAGCGAGCGAGAATAACTTTTTTATTTATATACTTAAAATATATCTTTTATACCTTTCCTCAAAGGAGTGACAGATGAAGTCCCCTTGGAAGTTCATTTGTCAGGTATTCTGTTAGAGGTTAGAGGCGGAAATCACGAAAGACCCTACAGCAAGAGAGGGAGGAACAGTGTTTTTGCATCTGGACTATGGTTTGCTTTGTAGACTCTCTTGGGCCTCCCAGACTGTGGTTGGTGTATCTACTAGGGGTAGGTCACATAGCCTTAAGGACAGTTAAAGACTACTTCCACCCAAACAAAATATATACTACATAACTCCACTCCCCTAAGTGGTTAGAAAGTAATTAGAGACATTTCTACGGTGGAGTTATTCTTTGAAGAAGTTGTACTATCATCCTACTACGTTTCCTTCTGCCAGAAGTCGATGGGTGGTTTTGCTGCAGGTATCATCCATGATCTGGTAATAGAACAGGATAGCCAGGATCTTGCTCACAATTCTCTGCTTCCAATCTCATTTTTGAAAGTAGTTTGCTACGAGTGTTGGGGCACTTTCTTTTCTGCATGATTACCAACATTGAGGTACCTGTAAAATAGAGGAGGAACTGCTGCACAGGTTCACAACACCTATGTAGCAAGGTGATAAGGTCAACCGAAACTAGTATCAAAGGAAACACAGGGGCTGTTCCTATGTTACATTCACCCTTGCTCAGAGTGATAGCATAACGACAATGGAGGTCTCGGAAAGTCGACAATAATATTTGTATTGTAAGAATAATCATTGTGGCTGGAAATTTAGCAATTTTCCAGAGACAGAGATGTTCTTTGTAGCCTCTCTCCACTCTGGCCAAATGATCGAGATCCCAAATAAGGGACACATTCTATTAATTCATAATGCCCTAATAGATGATTTGAAAATGGGTTTCCTAAATCAGACAATCCCGTTGAAAAGAAATACCAGTCAAAGTGCCCATATTAAAAATGTCAAGTCACTACCTTATGTGTAATAACGGTGTGCAGACTTTGTTTTAGCTCTGCCATTTGTGCTTTAGACATCTCCTGTCTGTGTAGTGTCGGCGGCCGCTGACGGTGACCCCAGCTGTCGGTCTGTTCATGCTTGCCGGCATCTCCCTTCTCGGGGACGCCGGCGCGCTCTGCTCCCTGCCTCCTCCACTGCTCTGTGCCCCTAGGGTGCGCGCCCGCTCTTGCTGTCCGTAGCGACCTGGTAGTCTGCCTGCAGCGAAGACCAGATGTCTGTATAGGGCTTAAAGAGTAAAGGGTGACCGGGGAGCCTGCTTCGACAACTCCCTTAGAAGTGGCCCTACGCCAATACGACAGAGCAGCCCAGTAGGTCCACAAACCTGCTGGTCGTTACAGTCTGTACTGTCTGATGCAGGAAGTAGATGTCTACCATTGTCAGCCATGTTAGCTCCTATGGGATTTTTTTTGTTTGTCACTTGGTCTTTTTGTTTGTCATTCCCCTCTCAGTCTCAAGTCCCTCTAGCAATGAAAGGGAACACTTTCTCCCCCATTTCTCTCACTGCACTATGGCATGTTTGATTGAATTTGTTTGTCAAGCGTAAAACATAATCTGGTATCAGTGACAAATTATATTTGTCCATCAGGGATGTGTCATACAAACCAGAGACTTCATCCTAATTAATAGCTTGCTTGCTTCCCTAGCTAGCTTTAAAAAAATAAACATGTATATACCGTTCAAAAGTTTAGGGTCACTAAGGCGGGATTCACACGACCGGGTCCCGCCCGAGCCCGAGTGTCGGCCGGTAAAATCGGCCATTTTGCCCGGCCGGTTTGCATAAAGTTTTGCATCCGTTCCGGGCCGGGCAGATCTGGACAGTGACATCAGCGGCAACTCCTGAAGGGGAATCCCCATGTGTTCGGGGATTCCGCTTCAGGACTTTCCCCTGATGTCACTGCCCAGATATGGACAGAGACATCAAGCGCTCTGTCCAGGAGAGGAATCCCCGAAAACACGGGGATTCCGCTCCTTCAAGTAGCTAAAGTGCGGCTAGCACATAGCAGAGCGGGGAGATACCTCCCCGCTCTGCTATAGTGGCGTCACTACAGTAGTAGCAGCAGCAGCAGCTGCTAGCGGCGCCATCGAAGGTGTCGCCGGGCCAGGGCGCTTTTAAAACAAGCAGGGGAAGGGAGCCAGCGCAGTGCTCCCTCCACCTGCTGTACACCCCGGCCCTGCCACACAGTGTACAGCCATTCGTCCGAATGGCATCAGCTCCTCCTCCTCACATGCACTCTGCGCTGTGAGGAGGAGGAGATAGAGCGCAAGCGCCGGAAAACCCGGCCATCACTCGGGACACATCCCAGTGATGGCCGTGTATTACCCGGCCCCATAGACTTCTATGGGAGCCGGGCGGCCGGGTATCCGGCCGAAAATAGAGCATGTCCTATTTTTTGACGGCCGGTTTTTCCGGCTGTCAAAAAATCGGTCGTGTGAATAGCCCCATTAGGGGTCTATTATTCCTAATGCAGGCGGGTGCCGGCCGATTTATGAACGGCCGGCACCCGACCTTGAAACCCTGCCGTGTGAATGAGGCCTTAGAAGTTTCCTTATTTTTGAAAGAAAAGCACAGTTTTTTTCAATGAAGATAACATTAACCGGTTAAGGACTAGGCTGTTTTACAGCTAAATGACCAGAGCAAATGTCACAATTTTGCTATGCGCTTCTTTAGATGACTATAACTCTGCAGGTGAATAAAGTTCATCTTTGAATTTGACACTCTTTTTAAAGGACAGATAGGGCTTTGTTTTAGAGGCATTTGTCAGTATATCTCATTTTTATTTTTTTCTCTAAAGTGGGCAAAATTGGAAAAAAATGCAAGAATTTAGCAATTGCGTCAGTTTAGGCTAGCATTTTTCACACACGGTATGGACCACGGACAAAATTAATCTCCTTTCACATTCTGCCACTTCTCCTGTGCATGGGGATACCACATATGTGTGCCTTATTCACTGTGCGGGCATGTGCCAGGGCTTGGCATAAAAGGAGGCTTTTCGGTCCAGGAATTTTGCATTTGATTTTATAGCCGCATACTGTTTTCTGGGGGGCCTAATGCTGCTGAAACATTAGAAACACCCCATAAATGACTTCATTCACACAAGTAGACCCCACAAGGTTTCCTTCAAGGGGTTTATCATATTTTTAGACAGTCCAGTTTTCTTCTGAAAGTTTCTTGAATAAGATGGAACAAAATAAAATTACCTTTTTTTTTAACAAATGCGTCAGTTTATGCTAGCTTTTTCACACACAAAATGGACCACGAACAAAATTCATCGCATTTCACATTCTTCCACTTCTCCTGTGCATGGGGATACCAAATATGTGTGCTTTATTCACGGGCATGTGCCAGGGCTTGGCATAAAAGGAGGCTTTTTGGCCTTTTCGGTCCAGGAATTCTGCACTTGATTTTATAGCCGCATACTGTTTTCTGGGGGGCCTAATGCTGCTGAAACATTAGAATCACCCCATAAATTACTTCATTCACGCAAGTAGACCCCACAAGGTTTCCTTCAAGGGGTTTATCATATTTTTAGACAGTCCAGTTTTCTTCTGAAAGTTTCTTGAATAAGATGGAACAAAATAAAATGAGCGCTTTTTTAGCAATTGCGTCAGTTTATGCTAGCATTTTTCACACAAAGTATAGACCACGGAAAAAATTCATCTCCTTTCACATTCTTCCACTTCTCCCGTGAATGAGGATACCAAATATGTGTGCCTTATTCACTGTGCGGGCATGTGCCAGGGCTTGGCATAAAAGGAGGCTGTTTGGCCTTTTTCGGTCCAGTAATTTTGCATTTGATTTTATAGCCGCATACTGTTTTCTGGGGGGCGTAATGCTGCTGAAACATTAGAATCACCCCATAAATGACTTCATTCACACAAGTAGACCCCACAAGGTTTCCTTCAAGGGGTTTATCATATTTTTAGCAAGTCCAGTTTTCTTCTGAAAGTTTCTTGAATAAGATGGAACAAAATAAAATTAGCTTTTTTTTAGCAAATGCGTCGGTTTACGCCAGCATTTTTCACACACAGTATAGACCACGGCCAAAATTCATCTCCTTTCACATTCTTCCACTTCTCCTGTGCATGGGGATACCAAATATGTGGGCCTTATTATCACATAGAGATGTAGGAGGGCGGACGATAGAAGAAGCTTATTTCACAAATCGCTGTTTTTCAAAGCTGGTTTTACAAAACTCAACAGAGTTTCTATAACACTTCCAAAATATCTGCTCTTGAAACAGAAATCCCAAAATATTCATCTAGGGGTATAATGGGAATTTATTTTTTGGGGTTTTCTAAAATAAGAAATTGCAGGTTTATGCAAATGGAGATATTCAGCAGATGAACTTTAGAGAATATGCAAATATGACATCCACCCCCCACCCATTCCCTCCCTCACCCTTGGAGTAAAATCAGGGGAAAAATAAAAAAGTAATGTAGGGCAAATATATTTTCAACAAATTAACTAAAATCTAATAATGCAGAACAGTGTGGTATTTTTTAAAACATGGCTCAATGCACAGGCCTGGTTGTGAGGGACATGATGGACAGAAATATCGGGAATCTTTGCGGTGCCCGTCTTTTCTGCAGACGCGGCACTTTTTCTGGGGGTTGCTTCTGGTTGGTGTTGGGCGAATCCGACTGATGAAGTGTCTTTCAGTCAGTCGCGTGACATCCTCAGACTGGGGGCATTCTCGGGTGTCCTGAACATCAAAAATGAGGCCTTCAATAATTTTCTCCTGGAAATCCAGGTATGTGTCTCTGCCTCTGTTTTTTTTGTAGAGCACAAATGAGTTGTGGATGGCCACTTGTAACAGATAAATGGCCACTTTTTTGTACCAGGTTTTTGTTTTTCGCTTTACTAAATAGGGCTGTAAAACCTGGTCGCTTAAATCCACCCCCCCCCCATGTACTTGTTATATTCGGACACGCTCACTGGTTTGTGCTTGTCCGATGTTGCCCCTCTTTCCCTCACTGCCACTGTTCCTGCGGTATGAATCGTGCTTAGCACACACACGTCTTTGCGATCCCTGAACTTGACCGCCAGCAATTTCTCAGATGCATAAGCACAGGAGTCCCCCTTTACCATGCTCCTCCCCACTAATTGCTGTGGAAAACCAATTCTGTTTTTGCGCATGGTACCACATGCCCCAGTCCTTGCAGCATGCAAATGCCTAAACAGGGGCACACTCAAATAAAAATTATCACAGTACAGGTGGTACCCCTTGTGAAGCAGAGGCTGCATTATCTCCCACACGATCTTACTGCTGGTGGAAAGATCAGGGGGGCATCCAGGAACATTTATTGAGCGGTCCCGCCCTTCATAAATCCTGACGGCGGTGGTATATCCTGACCCGCTTTCGCACAGTTTATAAAGCTTAACGCCATATCTTGCCCTTTTGGAAGGTAGATATTGGTGAAAGCTAAGTCTGCCATGGAAGTTGAGGAGGGATTCGTCCACACTTACATTCTGCTCAGGGGTGTAGAGTTGCAGAAATAATTTATTCAGGGAATTTATTAGCGGTCTTATTTTGAACAACCGATCCCGGTTTGCATCGGTACTTGGGGGGGGCCTGTGCATTGTCGTTGAAGGAACCTCATTATTGTCTCATAACGAGACCTGGGCATTACTGCAGAATATACTGGGGTGGTTTGGACGGGTCTTGTTGACCAGTAAGACCTAATGGAGGGCTTTTTGACAATACCCATATTTAGGGTGAGCCCCAAATTCCTGCAAATTGGTGGGCGTCCAATCTCTGGCATGGGTGGATGAAGGTTTCTGCCTTATATATTGAGTGGCATATAAATTAGTTTCGTGGACAATCTGATTTAGGATGTCGTCCGTTATAAATAAATGGAAGTAATCCATTTGGACAAAATTTGTATTGTCCACGGTTATGCCAGGAGTGGCAGTAAATCCGTGGATTCTAGGCCCAAAAGATGGGGCAGGTGCCCATACAAGAGCCTGGACTGGAGGGATCAGGCTGTCCCGTGCTACAGCGCTACTTGGCCCTGCGCTTTCATGTTCTGCAGTTTCAACTGCATCAGGGACAACGTCCCCTGAAGATGAACCTGAAGTGACGCTGTCATCGTCACTGCCTAAAACAGGTTCCATCTCGGACGCCATCTCTGATGCGGTCTCCGACTCAGACCACAGCATGGCGTATGCCTTCTCGGCGCTAAACAACTTCCTCGCCATAACGTCACTAACACTAACACTAACTAAACAAATTTTTTTTTTTTTATAAAACACACAAACTTACTGGTATATATATTTACACTACCGCTAACAAAAAAATAAACCGCTATTGCTATATATATTATATATATGTGGATATATATATATAATTATATACTCCCTACCTGCCTATTCTAATAGAATAAAAGAAAGAAAGGTAGATAGATAGAAAAAAAGATAGATGGATAGATAGATTGTATAGATAGATAGAAATCTATCTATACAGAGAATGTTTTATAGTGTAACTGTATTTTTTTTCACTGTAATCTTCTGGCAGCAATTCTCCCGAGTCTCTTCTTCTCCTCAAACTGAAACAATGTTTGAGGTGAAGAAAAGAGGCAGGAGATTTACTTCCAGAAAAGTCCAAATAAAACAAATGTGGTCGCTGTGATAGGTTTTCACAGCGACCACATGTTCAGGGACCATCAGATTGGTCCCTGATACTCTGCCCAGTGCCCAGAGCTGTTGATAACAGCGTGGGCACAGGGCTGTGTGCACGCGATCGCGTGCACACTGTTTTATACGCAGAAATGCATGTGATCGCTGTGATTGGTTGTCACAGCGATCACATGTTCAGGGGCCAAAAGATTGGCCCCTGACATTCTGCCCAGTGCCCATGGCTGTTAGCAACAGCCATGGCATAGAGCTGTGTGCATGCGATCGCGCGTGCACAGTCTCTGAAGTGCCGCCGCAATTAGTCTATACGGCGGACTTCAGAGACCCTGACCGCTGGCCGTATAAATACAGCCAGCGGTCGGGAACCTGTTAAATTAATCAGAAATACAATCTATACATTGTTAATGTGCTAAATGACTATTCTAGCTGCAAACGTCTGGTTTTTAATGCAATATCTACATAGGTGTATAGAGGCCCATTTCCAGCAACCATCACTCCAGTGTTCTAATGTTACATTGTGTTTGCTAACTGTGTTAGAAGGCCAATGGATGATTAGAAAACACTTGAAAACCCTTGTGCATTTATGTTAGCACCGCTGTAAACAGTTTTGCTGTTTAGAGGAGCTATAAAACTGATCTTCCTTTGAGCTAGTTGAGAATTTGGAGCATTACATTTGTGGGTTCGATTAAACTCTGAAAATGGCTATAAAAAGAAAGCTTTCATGTGAAACTCGACAGTCTATTCTTGTTCTTAGAAATGAAGGCTATTCCATGCGAGAAATTGAGAAGAAACTGAAGATTTCCTACAGCGGTGTGTACTACTCCCTTCAGAGGACAGCACAAACAGGCTCTAACCAGAGTAGAAAGAGAAGTGGGAGGCCCCGCTGCACAACTGAGCAACAAGACAAGTACATTAGAGTCTCTAGTTTGAGAAATAGACACCTCACAGGTCCTCAACTAGCAGCTTCATTAAATAGTACCCGCAAAACGCCAGTGTCAACGTCTACAGTGAAGAGGCGACTCCGAGATGCTGGCCTTCAGGGCAGAGTGGCAAAGAAAAAGCTATATCTGAGACTGGCTAATAAAAGGAAAAGATTAATATGGGCAAAAGCACACAGACATTGCACAGAGGAAGATTGGAAAAAAGTGTTAGGCTGGGTTCACACGACCACATTAACGTCCGTAATGGACGGATGTATTTCGGCCGGAAGTCCCGGACCGAACTCAGTGCAGGGAGCCGGGCTCCTAGCATCATAGTTATGTACGATGCTAGGAGTTCCTGCCTCTCTGCAGGACAACTGTCCCGTACTGTAATCATGTTTTCAGTACGGGACAGTAGTTCCACGGAGAGGCAGGGACTCCTAGCATCGTACATAACTATGATGCTAGGAGCCCGGCTCCCTGCACTGAGTTCGGTCCGGGACTTCCGGCCGAAATACGTCCGTCCATTACGGACGTTAATGTGGTCGTGTGAACCCAGCCTTATGGACAGACGAATCGAAGTTTGAGGTGTTTGGATCACACAGAAGAACATTTGTGAGACACAGAACAACTGAAAAGATGCTGGAAGAGTGCCTGACGCCATCTGTCAAGCATGGTGGAGGTAATGTGATGGTCTGGGGTTGCTTTGGTGCTGGTAAAGTGGGATATTTGTACAAGGTAAAAGGGATTTTGAATAAGGAAGGCTATCACTCCATTTTGCAACGCCATGCCATACCCTTTGGACAGCGCTTGATTGGAGCCAATTTCATCCTACAACAGGACAATGACCCAAAGCACACCTCCAAATTATGCAAGAACTATTTCGGGAAGAAGCAGGCAGCTGGTATTCTATCTGTAATGGAGTGGCCAGCGCAGTCACCAGATCTCAACCCCATAGAGCTGTTGTTGGAGCAGCTTGACCGTATGGTACGCAAGAAGTGCCCATCAAGCCAATCCAACTTGTGGGAGGGGCTTCTGGAAGCATGGGGTGAAATTTCTCCCGATTACCTCAGCAAATTAACAGCTAGAATGCCAAAGGTCTGCAATGCTGTAATTGCTGCAAATGGAGCATTCTTTGACGAAAGCAAAGTTTGAAGGAGAAAATTATTATTTCAAATAAAAATCATTATTTCTAACCTTGTCAATGTCTTGACTATATTTTCTAATCATTTTGCAACTCATTTGATAAATATAAGTGTGAGTTTTCATGGAAAACACAAAATTGTCTGGGTGACCCCAAACTTTTGAATGGTAGTGTATATGTATAAGTTTTAGTTAAAATATCTTGAAATACGCTTTATTTTATAGATTCTTTGTGCCAGGTTAGATGAGCCTAGGCTCTGTATCATCAGTCATGTTCCATGTATTTTTGTACATGGTTCTCTGTAAGTCATTCCTGTTGAAATGGAAAATAAACATGAATCTTCCTGAATCTTTCCTACAGCATATGAGATTAGAAGCAAAGTCACATACTGTAGTTATAGCTTCACAGAATGCGACAGTATGTGCAATTGCCCCGTTAATACTGGCAACCGGACATTTATTTATTTATGCACTGAGGCCCATAAACCAGAATTTTATAGCTATGTGGTCATAAAATGTGAAAAGTTGCCATAGAACGAGGTGAGGAGTGAGAAGCACTGAGATATATTCTAAGCATTGCCAGGTTGTGGACATGGCTCTAGGCGTAACGCTGAGTTTATTTGAAGCCTGTGACCGGTGTTGAAGCGGGTGAGCAGTACTGTTTACATAGGTGGTACTGTCAAATATTTTGAAGCGGCTGCCAAGTCTGAATGATTGTCAAATATGTCTTGGCTTAAACATGAAGAAATCAAATATTTTCTTACATTTTTTCTACAAATATCTTGTATGCAAAATGTATCAAGGAGAATGAGTACAGTCATGGAGTAACCTCAGGAGGAATTATAGTTCTGCTTCACCTTTGGTGAGCCTATACTTGCATATTATGAAAAAACATTAAAAAAACATATTCTAATCTGTACTCATCAGAATCACTCCCGTTACAAGAAGAAAACTGTGCCTGGCGTTCCATAGGTGGAAAAAAGGCTGCCATAATGGATATTTAAAGTACACTTACACTTAAAGGGAATGTGTCGCCAGAAAAACATGTTTTTTTTTTAAAAATTAAACATTTAGTGTGTGGGTGATTAAACATTGTTCAAATTTTTTTTATTTTTTTCGCGAGTCAGGAAATATTATAAATTTTTTCTAATTTATAATACTACCCATTTTTGGTCACTAGATGGAGCTAGTTCCCAAAATTGCAGCATTGCAACATTGGGTTAAAAGCCCTCGCTCTAGTGAGCTCTCAGCATCCCCCCCTCCTTTATCCTGGCTAGTGCCGGGATAAACGAGGGGTTTGAAAGGTTTAACCTCCTACACTGTGTGTCGCCATTTTTTTAGGTAACCCACAGTGTAGTAGGTTTACATACAGTAGTAAACACACACAAACACTAACATACATTGAAATCTCTTACCTGCTCCTGCCGCCGCGGCTCCCTCCGGCCCGTCCGCTCCCTTTGCTGCCACTGTTCCATGTGCACTTGTCCGGAAGCCGCGACCGGAAGTAGTAATATTACTGTCCGGCCGCGACTTCCGGTCCACAGGAAAATGGCGCCGGACGGCGCCAATTTCGAATAGGACTGTGTGGGAGCGGCGCATGCGCAGTTCCCACACAGACGCCGTACACGGCAGTCAATGGGACGGGAGCCGTTCGTCGTCCCTATGGGACTGTGGCTGCCGTATTCCATGTCTGTGTGTGTCGTTAATCGACACACACAGAAATGGAACAAAAAATGGCAGCCCCCATAGGGAAGAAAAAGTGTAAAAATAAGAAAAAGTAAAACACAAACACACAAATGAATATAAACGTTTTTAATAAAGCACTAACATCTTTAACATATAAAAAAATAATTTGTGATGACACTGTTCCTTTAACCTGAAAAAGAAAAAAAAATATTTATGGGTTTTAATAAATTATATCCTGAATTGTAGCTACCAATGCCAGATAGCTACTGCCAAGGCCAATAGAATTATGGGATGCATCATATTAAGCATAAATACACATGATATAAACATATTTACCCCTATATACACAGCCGAGTCACATTATTATGACCACCTCTTACTTTCGACGTCGGCAGCGCGTAGCCCATGAAGGAAGTTATGTGTTGTGGGCTGGCTTGGTGGGTATATAAGGTGTGCGATAGGTTGTCTGAACACATATCACTCATTGCCATGGGTAAAAGGGTTCTCAGAGTTGCATAAAGGGACGATGTATCAGAGTTGCATAAAGGGATGATTATTAGCTTTTGGGCCTAGAGTGGCAGTATTTCTCAAACATCGCAGTTTGTGAACTGTTTGCGTGCTGCAATGTTGAAAGTGTATCGTCATTGAACAAATGGCATCATTAGAAATAACCGGCATGGAAACTGCGGAGCACCACGTGACGTTGATATGACAGGTGAACTACAAAGGTGCGTGAGGGCAGAACGACACGCTGCAGTGGAGCAGCTCACCATGAAAATCAACCAGGAGGCTACCAGACGTGTGTCTAAAACAACAGTTTAGCAAACCCTACTGTGTATGGGGCTCCAAAGCAGACGGATGGTCACTGCTCCTATTCTAACAAAGGTGTATCGGAAAAAAAGGCTTCAATGTGCACGGTAGTATCGGAATTGGACCCAGGGCCAGCTCCAGGTTTATGTGGGCCCTTGGGCAACACAGACTTAGTGGGCCCCTTTGTGGGGGAACTCACTTAAAGCTGCAGTAAAACGGCAGTTTGTGCCCCCATATAGAAGTTAGGCCTTGTTTATGCGCCCATATAGAACTTAGGCCCCCAGTTTATGCCCCCATATATACAGTGCCCTCTGTAGATAATGCCACACACAGCCCCCTGTAGATAATGCCTCACAGCCCCCTGTAGATAATGCCAAACACAGCCCCCTGTAGATAATGCCACACACACAGCCCCCTGTAGATAATGCCACACACAGCCCCCTGTAGATAATTCCACACACAGCCTCCTGTAGATAATGCCACACCGAGTCCCCTGTAGATATTACCACACACTGCCCCCTGTAGATAATGCCACACACCCCCTGTAGATAATGCCACACACAGCCCCCTGTAGATATTACCACACACAGCCCCCTGTAGATAATGCCACACACAGCCCTCTGTAGATATTACCACACACTGCCCCCTGTAAATACCACACACAGCCCCCTGTAGATAATGTCACACAGCCTCCTGTAGATATTACCACACACTGCCCCCTGTAGATAATACCACACACAGTTCCCTGTAGTTAATGCCACACACTGCCCCCTGTAGATAATGCCACACACAGCTGACTGCTGAGGGCTCTGAGGACTCAGCAGTCATAGACGCTCAGACACCCCCCTTGCAGATAATCCCCCCATAGAGCCCTTTGCAGTAAGTGAAATGCTTAGACCCCCTTGCAAACAGCCAAAATCCCCCCCCCCCCTTGTGAAAAGCCAAAATCCCCCCTTGGTAACAGCTAAAATCCCCCCCTTGCTAACAGTCAAAATCCTCCCCTTTCTAACAGCCAAAACCCCTCTTGCTAACAGCCAAAACCCCCTCTGCATACAGCCAAAATCCCCCCCCCCCAATCCCTAGTGTCGGCTGGCGATGACTTTTTTAAGTTAATAAGGGGCAGGGGGCAGGAGGCTGAGTGCAGTGAGCGGCGCTCAGTTGTTTTGAAACAGCGCTCACCGCAGTCTCAGCCCGGCTGCCTCTCCTTGGTGTCTTCTCTCTGGCGCTCCTGCCCTGGTGGTGCGGGCAGCGTCAGGGGAGAGAAGGGTGTGTTCTAGCAGATGTGCCTATCACCGCATGTCTGCTAGATAAGGGATCTTAAAGGAATAGCACGGCCACGGCGGGTGGGGTAGGGAAAAATATGGAGAACGACCCTAAAAGTTTACAGGAGGACTGGCCCAGCCCGCCCCTGGACTCCTCAGGGAAGCCAGGATGGCAGCCATGAGGAGAGCCATGATGGCAGCATCAGCACCCGGCGGCCGAGTGGGCCCCCCCGAGTGTAGTGGGACCTGACACTTGCCCGGGTTCGCCGGGTGCTGACGCTGGCCCTGATTGGACCACCGATAATTGGAAAAGGGTTGCCTTCTTCTATGAGTCCCGTTTTCTGCTTCATTGAACAGATGGATGTTGGCGTGTAGGGCGAGAAACATCAGTAAACAAACACCCTGCAACCATTGCTGGAAAAACACAAACTGGTGGCGGCAGTGATTGGAAAAGCACAACCAAGACTACCAAGTACTTCCCTGGCCATTTAATCTGCCAGACATGAACCTAATTGAGCATTTGTGGGACCACCTTGTTCGCTATATGGATACTCCCCCACTCACCCTCCAGCAAATGTGGGATGTACTGCAGTCAGCACGGCTCCAGATACCTGAGACAACCGACCAGCATCTTATTGAGTTACTCCCAGCCAGTCTAGCTACTGTCAGTGCTGCACATGGCGGTTACTCTGGATATTAGCTGGTGGTCATAAGAATATGACTCGAATGTGTAAATCACTGCAAAGACCACCACTCATAGTGGGTTGCAAAACATTTCATACAACATTGTTCACATCAATACATGTAATCATTGTGTTTATAAGAAATTTTGGAAAGATTGAATGCTGATAAAAAAATCTGAATCATTTAGCATTTTTATGGTAAATTGTTAAATTTATGTTTGGCTTCACTAGCTTTATATTGGATCTTATCACAATGAAGTCTGCAAAGTATCACAGAATAGATATAAATTGTATTGAAAATATTATTAATGTCACTGGATCCCAACGCACTACTACTCCTATACAGGAAAACATATGGAAAACGTCAGAGTAGCCAGATTAGCGAGGGCCATGTTAAGGCTTAAAGTAGAGGCGTAATTTGAAATTCAATTGGTTTTTATTTTTTATAGAGGCATAATTTGAAGCTACATCTCTGCAATTCAACATTTGTAATATGGGCCCTCACCTACCATGTGCCATTTATAATAGCCACACACTGTGGCTTCTCCTTAAGTAGCAGAGGAGCCTATGGGATCCCTTAAGCACCAGGGCCAAGGTGCCACTTGCAATTCTACACCACCTATATCTACACCTCTGGCTTAAAGGCTATAAACACCTTCATATCCAATTTTTTTTCTTTTTTCAAGGCATCGAAAAGAAAAAAAAATGTGAAACTTTGCAACAAATCCTACTGTTTTGTGTTTACAGCACCTTTGCAGACCTATGTGTCTCCATGATTACAGCGCGGGCAGACAAGGTGGGGCTGGCACAAGCAAGCCACTCTGCCATGGCCAGTGTATTCAGATACAGGGTTAGGGCAATTAACTAAATCTTTGCCATGGGGTCAATAGATTGGGCCAATCTATGCTGGAGCTCCCCTCCCCATGGACCCAACAGAAGACATACAGTCTATTTCTATAATTTATGCAATCTTGACCCCAAGGCATATGCCATGTTCAACCCAAACGCCAAAAATGTGTGTAGGAAAACATCACCCTCTATGTTCACATCTGTATCTTCATTATTTTCTTCCCTAAAAGGCTCCTTGAACTTTTATATACTGTTTATATTTCAGAATATTTTAGTAGCTTTTTAATGGAGGCCAAGTTGAGTTTACACTGGGCGGTCCTTTAAATGTAAATATTTAAAAGACTTGTATTGTCGGTACATTTTCCATGTTGGGATGATCTTTGTGGTTTCGGACCACATGAAACCTTCCTCCTCTACACATTTGAGAACCTTGTTACATAAACGCCAAATCTTTTCAAGTGGACCTTTTATGTGGTCATCTAAAAGTAAACAGACCACACCACAACTAGTCGAGACAGGGAAGAAGTAGCTGAAGTCTGGAACGAAGTACATGCCTTGAGGTTGAACAAATTTAAATTTATGTTAACCCCTACTACGTCCCATATCATCATAATACATTGCAAATATGTCACCGGTGGAACAGAGGACGTCTATAATTTCCACATATAGATCTATGAATGTTGTTTTGTTCTCATTGCTCCTTGTGAACTTTTAGAAAAATGGGGTCAGCCAAGGTTATGACTGCGTATGGGGTTTAGAAGTCATTTCATCCAGAAGTTGTATAGACTGTAATTAACATAATCCTGTCTGCGTGTAGGAGACCTCACCAAGGAATGTTCTTACTAACATACCCAATTTTTTCTGCCAGTATAGGTCACCAAAATCCCAACAGTCCGAGGTACAAATTTAACTTCATTGCAGATGTGGTGGAAAAGATTGCTCCGGCTGTGGTGCACATTGAACTCTTTGTCAGGTAATGTCTTCTAATCTACTTTGTTGCTGCAAGGGCATATCTACCATATGATGCTGCAGCTTTTATGGGGCACTTGGAGAGAGGGTGTTTAACCCTTTGAGAGAGTCATGGTGTAACCTCGGGAAGAATTATAGTGCCACTTGACCTCTGGTGAACCTATATTATCCTAATCTGTATTGATTATCAGAATCACTCCCTTTATAAGCAGAAAACTCTGCCTGGCATTCCATAGGTGAAAAAAGGCTGCCATAATGGATACTTGTGGTACACTAACACTTAACCTGAAAAAAACAAAAAAAGGATTTAGGTATTTTAGTAAATAATATCCAGAATTTTAGTTACCAATGCCAGACAGCTGCTGCCAAGGCCGATAGAATTATGGGATGCAACTTACTAAGCATAGATAGGCATGATAAAAACATATTTATCCCAATGTAAATCACTACATAGACCACCACACATAGCCTATTGCCAAACATTACATTGTTCACATCAATACTGGTAATCATTGTGCTAATAAGAAATTTTGGAAAGATTGAATGCTGATTAAAACAAAAAATCTGAATAAATTAGCATTTTTATAATAAATTGTTAAATTGCCTTCAGTAGCGTTATTTTATTTAAAATTAGTTTTTATTACGATTTTGTAGCGCATATAAGAATATGAAAAACATATGAAAACTTGGAACAATCCCATCATATAAAGTAATTCGACATAATATGTCCATATCCAGTGAATAGGATTAACATCATATAAAAGATTATGCAATAAGATATATATTACGTCTCTAACTGCTATATGAATCACAAACAAAATATACCGCATCATTAAACTCGGGGGGAAGGGGTGGGGTTTATTGTCCAGTCGGCTTCCAAAGAGTAATATATTTTATAAAGGTAGAGGGTATAATCTAGGCAATACAGAAACATTCGGTCTAAGGGACATAACAGTTTGCCCTATATCCATCCAAGTTGAGAAATGGACAAAACGACCAAAAGGAGAGCGATAGGAGGCTACTATAAAGCTATAAATAAAGCCGTAGTAATAACGGTTTTGTCATGTAGATACGAGGAGAACATGTCCCTAAGGGGGAATATTGTAACTATGCTGGTGGTTTATGTAATCAACACAGGGTGTCCAAACTTTGAGATATTTTGGTCAATGATACCCAATGTGCCAATTCCTCTAATCGGCAAATTTCAGAAACTTTAGCTTCCCATTGAGGTATTTGGTGGGGGGGTGGGGGTTGTGGACCTCCACAGAATTGGTGTGAGCAATTTGGCCGAGGTGATCAGTAGAGTCGGCAAACAGTGTTTCTTAGGTGTGAAAGCCGTGGTGGGTTTCCATAATAAAATTAATGAAGATGTCAGTTGTACAGATGTAGAACATATTTGGTTGATCCTTCCCTCGATCTGTTTCCAAAAAGGTGCAATGAGTGTGCATTCCCACCAGATGTGTAAGTAAGAACCCGGTGAGCTACCACATCTCCAACAGAGATCGGGTATGTTGCTATTCATGGCATGTAGTCGAACAGGTGTTTTGTAGCATTGTGTCAACAATTTATATGAGTTTTCCTGTATTGTAGTGCACCTGGAAAAGCCATGGGCACATGCCATTATGCATCTAGTTTCTGGTTCCGTCTGTGTAATACCGAGTTCTTTCTCCCATTTCTCCATATAAACTGGAGAATAAGGGCAAGTCATGGATATTATGTACTTATATGTGGTGGATAACAGTTTCAGTAGCGTTATTTTAGATCTTATCACTATGAATACAAAATCACCGATGTAAAACACTGATCCAATCAAAAGGAAATGTTTAGAATATCACGGGTCAAAAGAACCACGCATCAAAATATAGCACCAATAGAGAAATTGCATGTTTAACCCATAGTAATAAAAGTAACACATTTTATTATTATATATTAAAAGCCAAATACAAATACTATAAAAAAGACTGTACAAATCACATTAAAGACAACAGTGAGTATGCAAGGAAAAAATATAGTCGCAAACAAAATGGGAAAGAAGTTTTCACAAACCATCAGACACAGTTAAATAACTGAAATCGTTCATATACGGTAGTATAGGATATAGGGTAAATAACCTGGTATTCCTGAATGAATGAAGAGGGATAAATCAATATTCAAGAGTCAAGTGCCCCAGACCAGTGACCCTGCACACCCACCCAACCCGACACGCGTTTCGCTCAGAAAGCTTCATCTTTTACATTGTCTTTTATGTGATTTGTACTGTGTCTTTTTTATACTATTTGTATTTGGCTTTTAATCTATCAATAAAATGTGTTACTTTTATTCCTATGGGTTAAGCAGGCAATTTCTCTATAGGCGATATGCTATGAATACAAAGTATCACAAAATAGACCTGTTAGTACCTTCTCCTTTGCTTCTGGGTGGTGAACCCCCCAATTCCAGAGGATCCTCATTGTTAGCAAGCAAGGTGATAAGGCATTGGGAAGTTCCCCCTCAAGTAAATGGAAAAGTACTTGAGGGGGAAACAAACACTGGGCCTTTCTGACCTGGGCAAAACATTACACCATAATGAGGTGCCCATTTTCATCTTTGCTATGGGCCCCCCTTTCTTGTCTGTATGTCACTGGTAAAAGTAAAGGCTAAGCCGATTTGAAAAGCGGTCCAAGTCACAGTCGGCGTTAACAGAGCCTTAAATTGAAATTTAGAATGATATTTATTAAGAGAAAACCTTGCAAACGTAAAAATATTATAACTCTACCATATCGACTTATTCAATGTATATAAACTGGAAGGGCCACAAAAAATATATACATATACCCATCTCCTATTAAAAGACAGTAACAATATACACAGAACATGAAAACATAATATAAAATGAACAACTGTACATCTATATTAAATCCTTATGGTTTTTAAGATCTCTGCTTGCAGTCATTTAATGTGACCCTTCTTTGTTTATATACAGGGGATAAAAAACTGTCCTGGTCATGTGATTGGCACACAGGTGCGCGGCTCGTTACAGTTATATTACAGTTATCAGAGCTGTGTCTTGTAATCAGTCATGCACCTGTGTGCCCATCACATGATCAGGACAGATTTTTCTCCCCTGAATGTAAACTGTGAAGGCTCCTATTGAAAGACAGCAAGCAGAGATCTTGAAAATGGTTAGGAATTTATGCTAAGTTTTATTTTTTGCAGCATAATACCCTTTTAAATGATGGGACTGTATATATTACCATGGCATAGCTTTGGCCTACTATTTTATTTTACGGTAGTTAATAAACTTTATTACCTTGTTGGTTTTTCTGTTTGTGTTACCCCACCCACTATCCCCAAAATCGGGGGTAGTGAAGGCTGAAGTCTCCTCCGATAAATCTGATTATAGAAGTTACCCGTCTCATACTTCAGCACAATAACCTGTCTATTGATATAGTCATTTATATAGTTTGAAATTTGGTTTCACTCGAGCACTGTCAAGACTTTTGGTGACTTTTAGCTTTAGGACAGTCTGTACGAGTATGCTATAGGGAGGGCCAGTAGTAGACGTCGTTCCCGGGCCCTAGTCTTTATTGGGGCTCCGGAGGCCCCTCTGCCATGTGAGAAGAACTTCAGTATTATAAATGACACCTGGTAGGCAGGGGACCTGTAATTGATTTTGCATTGGGGCTCTGGCTTCAAGTTACACCTCGGACCTGAAGTACCTAATCATTGTTATCACACTTCTGCGTATTTTCCTCCTCCGTGATCTATATGACCAGGGAGATGATTGGCGGCAGGCAATACCGTATCTCATATGTCCGTGAAGCATGACACTACGGTCTGGGGTCTATGCTCAGGGTTGCTTCTTATTGGAAGACCTAAGTGTTTCTTAAAAAGCTGCTTGGATTATTTTAAAACTTGGCAGATCCATCTCTTGTCTGCACCACAGTGGTGAAATAAAATGATTATCTGGCATTAATAGCGCAGCCACAGGCAGGAGGGCTTCTCTCTAAATCACGAAAATTGCTGCTTGTTTCTAGTTTTAAATATAGAGGAAAGTTAAAAAAATGCAGTAAGTAATTTGTAATCTGGGGAAAGTGATTCTGCCAAAGTAAATGACGGCTCCTCACCGCTATAAAAATTCTGAAGTTCTTGCCATATAGTTTACACTGCTCCCTCATTCATATTTTGGAGCCTAGAAATCCTCTGTCCTGAAATGACTCAACACTACCTCGAGAAAAAAGAAGCCTAAGCTCTACAGGACATATATACACCCTGCGGCCCCCAAACTTCTCAGTTGCTTTATTTATTATTAGGCTACATTCACATGAGCGTGACAGATTTACGAGTGTAAAAACCGCACGTTAATCTGGTCCGTGTGCGTTGCGTTATTGCATCTGTGCTTTGCGAGTGGCATGTGTTTTTCATGCACTCGCACAGCAAATCTTTTTTTTTTTCAATGGAATTGATGCGCAAATTACGCAGAGCACACGGATGTCGTCCATGTGCTGTACGTGGTTTTCACTCACCCATTGTCTTCAATGGCCGCGTAGGTGCGTGAAAACACCAATATAGGACATGCAGTGAGTTTTAGGGCATGTTCACACGCAGTGGTTTCAGACGTAATTCGGGCCGTTTACACCTCGAAGTACGCCTGAATAAACGGCACCATTACGCCTCCAAACATCTGCCAATGGGATTTACGGTGTTCTGTTCCCACGAGGCCTAATTTTACGCGTCGTTTTCAAAATACGGCACGTAAAAAGACACCGTGTCAAAACGTTTTTGAAGTCGTTTTTTATTGACTCCATTGAAAAACAGCTCCAATAACGGCCGTAAAATACGCCGCGAAAAACGCGAGTTGCTACAAAAACATCTGAAAATCAGGAGCTGTTTTCGCTTGAAAACAGCTCCGTATTTTCAGACGTTTTTGAGTTTGCATGTGAACATACCCTAACGCAACGGACTCTCGCTGTGTG
Organism: Rhinoderma darwinii; assembly: GCF_050947455.1. Taxonomy (NCBI): domain Eukaryota; kingdom Metazoa; phylum Chordata; class Amphibia; order Anura; family Rhinodermatidae; genus Rhinoderma; species Rhinoderma darwinii. Next base: position 37,077,348 of record NC_134687.1, on the reverse strand, counting down.
AAAACTCACGCATGTCTGAATGGCCCCATTGAAATCAATGGGTCCATGTGCTGCGAGTGATTTCCACGCACAACACACGGACGAGATTCACGCTCGTGTGAATGGGCCCTTAGGCCTTATTCACACGAGCGTATTTCACGTGTTACGCGTGTTAAAACAACGGACGTCACACGGACCTATGCAATTCAATGGGGCCATTCAGACATTCCGTGTTTTTCATGCAGCGTTTCCTCTGCGTGAAACTCACTTCATGTCCTATACTTGTGCGTTTTTTGCGCATCATGTACCCATTGAAGTCAATGGGTGCGTAATCACGGACAGCGCACAGACGCACATGTGTGTGCTGTCCGTGATTCACGCAACAGTTGCTAAAGAAATTATGAGAAAAAGAAAAACACCTCCTTCAGTTTTTTTTTGCTGACGTAAAAAACGTGTGAGATACGGATGACATACTCGCGTAAAAAACACAGACGCGCACCACACACGGATGTCACACGGAAAAACGCTGTTTTTTTTACGCGTGCAAAACGGACACGCTCGTGTGAATAAGGCCTTAGTGTAAGGAGCAGGACAAACACGTCATATGCAATGTGTTAATTAGATTTCCTGCTTGTTAGGAATTTCCTCTTCCTATTTGCATAGACAGAATAATTCGATCATAGGAATGATGAAAGCAGCATGAGGGGAATGTGTTGATCTTGTGGGAGACAGTGACCTGTCCACTCATGTCATTATATTAATGAGAACACAGAGCTGGATGGGTCTGGGACAGTGTTATAAGCTGGACTAAGGGCCCTTTTACACTGGCCAATTATTGGGCAAACTGATAATTGCCCTGCGTAAAAAGCAAACATCGGCTGATTGTATAGTTTTAAATGCAGAAAATATTATCGTTGTCGGCAGCACATCTTCCTGTGTACACAGGGAGACGTGCTGCCGACAAGATAATAATAATGTATGGGGACGAGTGATTGTAGTAACGAGCGCTCGTACCCATACTAGCTCCATGTGAAAGGAGCAAACGGGCGTCGATCATCGAGCTCTCTAGTTGATCGGCGTTCCTTTACACGGCCCACATCGAGCCGTGTAATAGTACCTTAATATAGACCACACTGATAGATGATTGGAAAGATGACAGCAGTAGGAGAGGTGTGTGTTGATATTGTGGGAGACAGTGACCTCTTCAATCATAGCATTATGCTCTTGAGGACACAGGGCTGGATGGGACAGAGACTACGGCACAAAGTAGATAAAAAAATACCATACTGATATATGATGTGAATGATGAAAGCAGCACAAGAGCAGTGTGTTAATTTTGTGGAAGGCAGTGACCTGTCCACCCATGTCGTTATGTTAATGACCACACAGGGCTGGATGGGTCAGGGACAGTTTTATAAGATAGACACATATAGACCACACTGATAGATGCTGGGAATGATGACAGAAGCAGGAAAGGCGTGTGTTGATCTTGTGGAAGGCAGTGACACCACCACTCATGTCATTATGTTAATGAGGATACAGGGCTGAATCGGCCAGTGTTATATGCTAGACTAATAAAGACCACACTGATGGATGATTGAAATGATGATAGCAGTAGGAGGAGTGTGTTTATTTTTGTGGAAGGAAGAGACCTAGCAAGAGGTGAAACAGGATACCCTCTATTTGAAAAAAAAAGAATTTTATTTATTTATATATATATATATATATGAATTTTTGTTATGGTGTAGTAATTTTTTACTAATGGATAGTTTACAATTGTATGGAGATTTTTGCATGCTATCCCCAATTCCTTGGCACGTATGGGTGTTCCACAGAGAAATCATGGACTTTAAAACTCTTTAAATTTTTTCCATATTCCAAAAATCTTGAAGATGTCTATAGTAATAAGGGCATGACCACACGTGGCGGATTTCCTCCGCAACTGTCCGCATCAATGCCGCACAGAATCTGCGTCGCAGATTCTGCTGCGGATCTGCACAAAATGTGCAGAAAATTGATGCGGACTAGCTGCTGCGGACTGCGGGAAAAGTGCTTCCCTTCTCCCTATCAGTGCAGGATAGAGAGAAGGGACAGCACTTTCCCTAGTGAAAGTAAAAGAATTTCATACTTACCGCCCGTTGTCTTGGTGACGCGTCCCTCTTTCGGCATCCAGCCCGACCTCCCTGGATGACGCGCCAGTCCATGTGACCGCTGCAGCTTGTGCTTGGCCTGTGATTGGCTGCAGCCGTCACTTACACTGAAACGTCATCCTGGGAGGCCGGACTGGAGACAGACGCAGGGAGTTCTCGGTAAGTATGAACTTATATGTTTTTTTACAGATACATGTATATTGAGATCGGTAGTCACTGTCCCGGGTGCAGAAACAGTTACTGCCGATCGCTTAACTCTTTCAGCACCCTGGACAGTGACTATTTACAGACGTCTCCTAGCAACGCTCCCGTCATTACGGGAGCCCCATTGACTTCCTCAGTCTGGCTGTAGACCTAGAAATACATAGGTCCAGCCAGAATGAAGAAATGTCATGGTAGTAAAAGACAGAGCATGCTGCGGACAACAAATTCCGCTCCGCAGCCTATGCTCCGCAGCGGAATTTTACGCCTCGTCTAAACGAACACTGCTAAATTAAAGTGTAAGTCAATGGACAAACGGCACCGCTGCGGATTAACGCTGCGGAGTGTCCGCAGCGGAATTTAAGTGAAATTCCGCCACGTGTGAACCCGCCCTTAGAGGCCACCAGAGAGGATTCAAGCTCTAATGCAGACCACAAAAAAATGTCCACACTTTCCAGGGTCTATATAATATTTTATGTCTGTCGTCTCCCGATCCTCCTTAACATGCTCCTACAGTAATGACTGGTATAATGGGTCTTCTGTATTCTTCACACTGAATACAGAGTAGTGAAAACATCACAGAACGTATGATCTTAAGAAGCATGTCTGAAGTTCAAGATGTAAAGGAGATTTCCCCTCCATAGATAGTTTTGGCATAGTGACGGGTATGACATGAATGTTTGCCCAGAGGGTTTGACCACTGGTACCCCAAGGATCTGGAGATTGAGTGTGCCTGATCCCCTGTTCTTCATGCATGGTCACCCCATGCATTGGTCATTCTGAATTATAGTGTATTAGAGATAGGAAAATAGAGGCGTTACTCACCATAGATCTAAAAATGTAGTCAACTTCCTCTTGGAGACTTGAAATAACAATCCCAACAAGATTCAAGAGTATTATCCGTTATTGAAGTCAACTGAAAAAAGGCTCATAAAAGGCTGACATTGACATTTCTGTATAATAATTTTTGGGGGGTAAGTCGTCATTAGGCAACAAGTCTGAGTTTAGCCTGATGATTGGTCAAAAGAATTACACTATCCAATCGATTGTTTTAGGAGATACGTGTTAAACAATATTTTTCTTCCTGTATTTTTCACAGGCATCCACTATTTGGCCGTAATGTTCCTCTGTCCAGTGGATCAGGATTTATCATCTCTGACATGGGATTAATTGTAACCAATGCTCATGTGGTAACAAGCACTAACACGGTCTCAGGGCAACAGCATCTCAAAGTACAACTCCATAATGGTCACAACTATGAGGCAACAATCAAAGATATAGATAAAAAATCAGATATTGCAACAATCAAAATTTACTCAAAAGTAAGTATATAGTATCATAAAAAAAATGATATATTCTAGTAACTTTTGGTCAGAGCTATATTCTAGCTGCAGGATCTAAATCTGTAGCAGCCATGGCGGGTGCTACGGGGCCCACGGCATTAGGGGGCCCATACCGTCAGCCGGCCCGGGCCCCCCCATGCCCGGTGGCTCCGCTAGCAGTCGCTATGGCTGCTACAGCCATAGCGACGCCACATTCAATAGTGTCTGCGTCCTTCAGACGCAGATGCTATTGAACCCTATGACAGGGCAGAGAGGTATCCCCCTGCTCTGCCATAGGCTACTGTAACAGTGGCATAGCCATAGGGGTCGCAATTGCAACCGGGCCCCTAAGCCTGGGGAGCCCACTGGGCCCCCGTAGCCACACAGCGCTGACCGCACTGGTCCCACTTCCTGAATGCTGGAGCACCAGCATTCACTCTGCCATGAGCGGCTAGGCGCAGGCAGGCACGATGTAGTGACGTCACAGCCTGATATGGTGGCAGCTATAGGAGCAATTTACTATATGGGGGCATTATACTGTATGGGCGGCATTATAATGTGGGGGCAGCTATGGGGAGGCATTATACTGTGGGGCCATTATAGTGTGGGGACAGCTATGGGGGCATTATATGGTATGGGTGGCATTATACTGTGGGGGCAGCTATGGGGGGCATTATACTGTATGGGGGCATTATACTGTATGGGGGCATTATACTGTGGGGCATTATGCTTTGGGGGCATTATAGTGTGGGGACAGCTATGGGGGCATTATACTGTATGGGGGGGCATTATACTGTGGGGCATTATACTGTATGGGGGGCATTATACTGTGGGGGCATTATACTGTGAGGACAGCTGTGGGGGCATTATATTGTGGGGGCATTATACTGTGGGGCAGCTGGGGGGGCATTACACTGTGGGGCATTTATGGGGGGCATTATACTGTGTGTGGGGCAGCTATGGAGGGCATTATACTGTATGGTGGCAGCTATAGGGGGGGCACTATGGGAGCATGAGATTGTGTGGGCTGAAGCGAGTGTGTATGGATGGGTGGGATTAGAAACGTGGCTTAAAAGAAAAAAAATTGCTGCTGCGCGCCGCATCGATTGTCCCGCTTTGTGATACTTGAAAGTATAACACTGTCTACAGGGGGTCTCCATAGCACTGTTTACAGGAGGGGGCTGTATAGCACTATTTACAGGGGGGCACTATCTACAAGGGCAGACTGTGTGTGGCACCCAGGGGAGGGGAGCACAGTCAAAAGTTTTCTATGGGGCCCAGTGTTTCCTAGTTACGCCCCTGGAGACTATCATGACTCCACTTTTCTCCCATGAAGTTACTCTCCAATACAAGTAAATAGTAGAATTCATCAACTGGCGGAGTAAGCCAAATTTGCAGTGAGCTATAAATATTGTAGAAATTGCGAGATTCAATGAATTCCTATCAGTGCATCTTAGGCCTTATTCACACGAACATGTATTACGTCCGTGATATGCGCGTGAAAATCACGCGCGTCGCACGGACCTATGTTAGTGAATGGGGTGTTCAGACAGTCCATGATTTTCGCACATACGCTGGGTAAAACTCACAACATGTCCTATACTTGGCCGTTTTTCACGAATCACGCACCCATTGAAGTCAATGGGTGCGTGATAATCGCGCACGGCACACGGAAGCACTTCCGTGTGACGCATGTGATTCGCGCATCAGTAGATTAAGAAATGAAGGAAAAAATAAAAGCACTTCCTTCATTTCTTTTTCTAATCTTCAAAACCGCGTGTCATAGGCATGGCATATGCGTGAATATCACGCGGCCACGCAGCCAACACTGATGACACACGGAACTGCAACACGCAAAAAACGCAGCATTTTTTGCGTGCGCAAAACGCACACGTTCGTGTGACTAAGGCCTTAGAGAGAGATCATCATTTTATTGATAAGAAGAGAGAGGATCCTCACATTGTGATTGACTGCCAGGGAGAACTGAGAGAGGAAGGCGAGGACCCATTATATGACCAAGTGACAGAGTAAAGCTCAGTCCACATCTCGTTTTGTGCACACGTTTGTGGGATTCGGCGACGTATACGTGTTTAAAGTTACAAAAACGTATGCATTTGTAACATACGCTTCTGTTTTTTGTTGTATACGTCATATACATTTTTATACGTTTTCACTTGTAAAAATGTTACACGTTTTTTGTTCTTGAGCCAAATCATATAAAGATTTGTAAAGTCAAAATATAAAGGAAGAAGTAGGGAGTGGCCGCAGTGTTTTCTGGCGCCAGTACTGAGGGTCTTGGTAGAGGGAGGAACCAGTTTGTCTCATAATCTGGGTAATTTCCCATATTAGGTGACAAAAACGTATACATTTTAGGTATGAAAACATAGGGTTCAAGATTGCATACGTCGTCATTGACTTCAATACAAATAAAAACGTATACATGTGGTATACATTAGAGCATCTGTTGTGGCCATAGAAATCAATATACACGCTGGGGTACACGTTTTGACACTGTTTTTTAATGTCAAAATGTGCATGTCAGATGAACAGTAAAAACGAGTTGTGAACTTAGCCTAAATATGAGCATGGCTGGCAATAGTAGCTGTGAGGTAGCTACTTCCTGTCCCAAAAGCTGAAGTAAGAGGAGTTTGGCTCACAACCAGCTATAACCATACAAGAAAAAAATCAAAGTCACTCTCTCATTCATAGTTGTAAAGTATTTGATTTGTAAACATAACTAAACACACATAATGCTAATAATAAGAATAGATTTTTTAATTTAGGACAAGTGCTACTTGACGTAAACCTAAACAAAGCCTTGCAGCAGAAGCAACAGTAAGGCTGGGCTCACACAACCTATTTTCAGACGTAGTGGAGCCGTTTTACGCCTCGAATTACGTCTGAAAAAACGCCTCCAATACGTCGGCAAACATCTGCCCATTACTTTCAATGGGTCTTACGATGTACTGTGCCGATAACCTGTCATTTTACGCGTCGCTGTCAAAAGACGGCACGTAAAATTACAGCCTCATCAAAAGAAGTGCAGGACACTTCTTGGGACGTAATTGGAGCCGTTTTTCATTGACTTCAATGAAGAACAGCTCCAAATTACTTCTGTAAAAGACACGGCGAAAAACGCCAGTACATGCATTTACGTCTGAAATTCAGGAGCTGTTTTCTCCTGAAAACAGCTCCGTAATTTCAGACGTAAATGCAGTTATCGTGTGCACATACCCTAACTCCTGCAAGCTCAGGTCTGCCCACCCTTGCTCCAGAGGAGGACTGACCACTGACCATTAAGACAGTGCCTAAGAGCCCATGGCCAGAAGGGGCCAACAGCCCTTTAGTCAATTAAAACATTTCTTAAAATGCAAACAAATGCAAGGTCTACCAATCCAATGTATTTACCTAAACCCAGTATATCACGGCTATAGTGGTTGGCAAGTGACCTGTGAGCTTTAAAGGAGTTATCCGAGATATAAAAATTGATGGCCTATCCTTTGTTGAGGCCATCAACATTAGATCGGTGGGGGTCCGACTGTTGGCACCCCCGCTGATCATCTGTTTGAAGGGGCCACGGCACTCATACGAGCGCTGCAGCCTCTTAATTGTTTACATGGTTCTTCTTTCTGTCCGCACTTGTACGTGCCGTTACATTTGTAGCGGCCATTCAAGGTATTGCACCACTGTCCAATTCAAGTAAGAGCGCCGCAGCCCCTTAAAACAGCTGATCGGCGGGGAGGCCAACAGTCGGACCCCCACCAATCTAATATTGATGGCCTATCCTGAGAAAGGCCATCAATTTTTATAACCTGATAACCCTAAATGCTTCGGGACCCAGATTGGGTTCACTGTGCCACTGCTGCCCAAGAGAAAAGTTCAAAAGGGCAGAGTCACCGGCAGCCTAGAATAACCAGTAACAATACAGCAGGTAGTTTGAGGGATTATATTGACATTATTTAAAAAATTTCACTTGGATTTTCCATTCCTACATATTACGCTGCTCTTGTTTCAGAAAAAGTTACCCATCCTTCTGTTGGGTCATTCGGCAGATCTTAGACCTGGAGAATTTGTGGTGGCTATCGGAAGTCCATTTGCTTTACAGAACACTGTAACAACAGGAATCGTCAGTACAGCTCAGAGAGATGGAAAAGAACTCGGCTTGAGGGACTCGGATATGGATTATGTGCAGACAGATGCCATCATTAATGTAAGTTATGTCTGCCCAGATAGATGAATGTACTGAGGACTTTGTTCCCTGTGGTCTTTGCATCTGGTGCTTTTCTTATGCAGGGATATCATACAATAGTGAAGATCTGACTCTGTGGTCAGACCCCCTAAATAGCCCAATAAAAATCCTTGTGGTAGATATACTGGATATGTCATAAAAATTCAAATTGGTGGGACCGCTAGGAACCCCACTAACTCCAAGAACCAGAGGTGTAACACGAAGTTCCTGAGCCCCAATTCAAAACGTGTTAAAGAGCCAATCCACCTACAGTACTATGTGCCATTTATAATACCGGCGTCCTCTTATATTACAGAGGGGCCTTCGGCCCCCTCAGGCACCAGAGTGCAGCTGCTACCTTGCACCCCTTATAGTTACTCCACTGTTGAGAACAGTACCCTGTCCCCATTTCTGTTAAAGAAGTCTCCTTGCGTGCACAGTCACTCTTCATTAAAGTCTACAAGAGATTCAGAGGCAGCAGAGCAGTCTCGGGTATGGTGGTCTTCAAAGTCATCAGATCCCTACCAGTCATTATTTCATGGATATCTGGGAAAAAAATTCTGCATCAGTTACACAGAAGCGCCCGACGCAAGGAGCAATTTTTCCCCAGATATCCATGTTTGATGACCACGTCGAGGAAACTCCAGCATAGGAGGTATCCACCGTGGGTCTTCTCCAGAGGCTAGCACAGTGTACCGGAAACTACATCAGACGAGCAACAAAGTCAAGTTGTGCTGACGATCCTGCACAACTCTACCAGTTGAGTCGATTACAACTTAACTACAAATAAAATATACCAGCAGCATATACAGTACCACCCTAGAGGAGCGCCGTTTCTCTTTTTGTTTTTTATCTCCAGTCATTATTTCATGACATGTCCAGAAAAATCTCTTTAAGAGTCATGGTGTGTAATGCCTTTCTTTCTTCTTATTGCATTCTATGTGGAGTGAGGAGTACTGCCCTTCTGGTGTCCAGTGGTGGCTATTAAAGTTATAATAAATTCCATTTATGCCCTTTACCATTGCTGGCAGGTTATAGAGTGTATAGATGAAAAATATTTGATGAAATCAATAACCAGGGGCGTCTGAGATAGGTAGCTACAACACTAAAGCAATATTTACATACCTCCTAACAGATGACTCACGGATTGTGGGACATTTTAAGCCCCACCCATGCTTTAGCCAGGTACCCTCACAAAATAGCCTGATAATGCCTCTTTTTGTGCAAATTTGCATCAACTACTCTACTTTTGAGGTCAGGCTCGTGGGACAGTTGGCAGGTATTTACAAAAATACTGTGGGTACAATTCTTAAATTCTATTCCGTTCTCTTCAGTGAAAGTAGTAACATGGACATGGCTGTGACAACCCCATTCACTTTCATAAAAAGAGGGTAGTTGTCACCAATAAAAAAGAAAATCAAAGTTGTAAACGGCCTCACAAGGGTAAACAAACAAAGTAATAGACAATTTGGGTGGAGAGCCCTTATTTTTGAAGTTTGATATCTTGAAAGTAAAATATTCTCTTTTTTTTTTAGTATGGAAACTCTGGAGGTCCTTTGGTGAACTTGGTAAGTATTGATATCTTCATATTTTTGGACCTATCATAAGTGAATAAACAATAGTCATGTGAACTATAACCGGCTTATGGCATTTGGTGTAAATATCAAACTTTATGGGAAGTGGGAGAGTGGACCTTCCAAGCAGAGGTGTAACTTGAATCTCTTGGGTCCAATAACTGTAATAGGGCGACCCGAATATCCTGTGTCTTTAATAGAACTCGTCTCCTAATATATATTGCAGAGGGACCTTTTGGGCCCCCTCAGGCTCCAGGGCCCCCGCTGTAACTGCTACCTCTGCACCCATTTAGTTATGACCCTGCTTCAAACTGTGGAAAGTAACCAGAGGGCAAAAGTAACAAAAAGTTGTACAGAAGCTATTATGATCGGCCCGACATGCTGCTGACAGCTACTATAGGGAAAAAGCAGGAGCTACTTTAATTCTCTGTAGCAATGCAAGCTTTTAAATTACAATGATTCTTGGTTATGCAGTTCTCTCATATAAACATTAAAGGAAAGCTACCAGATCATCTTTTTCAGAATTTTCAAGTTACTAGTTACGAGTTTCTGTGTCCCCATGACAACACTTCCTTTTCTGTGCTTTGGTACATGGGTGTTTATCATAGGGTCACTGGATCTCATATCAACAAATCAGAATCTAACTATAAGGTGGAACTAAACTTTTACAAAACTTTTGACATATCAGTGACATGTCAGAAGTTTGGATTGGTGGGGATCCGAGCACTGAGACCCCCACCAATCGCTAGAAAGAAGCAGCAGAAGCGATCTGGCGAAAGCTGTGCTATTTCGTTTCTGATCATTTTTTTTCCTTGGAGCGGTGTGCGGGCTCAATAGAAAGTCTATAAGTCTGTATACCACTCACTTGGCTTTTTGAGGAAAGTTGATCAGAAACTAAGCAGCACAGCGTTCACCCGAGCGCTTCTGCTGCTTCGTTTTGGAGATCGTGGGGGTCTCAGTCCTCAGACCCCTACTGTTGAAAACTTCTGACATGTCACTATGTCAAAAAATTTTAAAAGTTTAGTTACCCTTTAATTTAAGACGAGATCTTACTGGTTCTTACAAGGTCCCAGTGACCCTATGACAATACTGAGCTGCCAGGCAGAGGAAGGAAGTGCCGTTGTGCGGACACAAGCAGATAAGCTCCTCTTTTAGAAGTTTTATAGCCTCATATTTGTATAAACCAAACACAAATAAGATATTTTTTTATATCTTTAAGGCTTACACATGGAATTTGACATTGGTTTCATGAAATCTCAGTCACGCATTGGTGTTTTACATAACCTGGTAACATTTCAGGGCAATCTCGGCAAACTTTTGGATTTTTTTTTCCATAAAAGTCCAAGTTGTGAAGTCCTGGACTGAAAAAAATTACTTATATTTGCATTCGGCGTGATCGTCATATGGAAGGGAGATCTCTTATCCTTTTTTCACACACTAGCAAAATAGTAAATTAAAATTAGTGCAAACCTAATTGTATTTGTATTGTTCCATCAAGGACGGAGAGGTGATTGGAATTAATACTCTGAAAGTAGCCGCTGGGATTTCCTTTGCAATTCCTTCCGATCGCATCACCAAGTTCATGACCGAGTCACATGACAAAAAAATTAAAGGTAAAAAAATGAACAAATACTGACTTAAAGGGGCTTTCTAGTTTTCTGTAATTCAATTCTAATTATTGTATAAATAAAAAAGTTCTACAACTTTCTAAAAGACTGTTTTTCAATTCCTCACCATTTTAAAAATGTTTTTGCTGTCGGTGAATTAAAAACATTCTTGCTTACGTTCAGAGGCAGCAAACCAGCACCTACATAGTTCTCTAGGCTGAGAAGTGGATACAACTGTATGCAGTCTAGGCAATGTCCTGTGAGCTAAATACATCCACAGCAACGGTAGTTTGTTATATTGTATCAGTCTGGAATCCAGGTTGTTTAGTTCAAAGAGCATTTTCTAAACTGGATCCACTTCTCAGATGAGAGCAGGATTAAGTCTGTACGGTTTGCTGCCTCTGAATGTAAACAAGCGTTTTCTTATTCACAGACAGCAAACAAACTTCTTGAAACAAAAAGTTATAGGACTTTTCATTTATACAACCGGAAAACCAAGGGGTTAGCTGGTTTAAAATACCATATTAGGGAATTGAGAGTTAATAGGGTGGGATACCCTACTCATGGCCTCATCTATCAACCAGAGCGGGCAGCAGCTGCAAAAAGCGTCTCTTGGGATTACACGGACAGCCCATTAACTTCAACATGAACTATATAATTTGCCCGTGTTGGTGCTGCAGGGTAATTGAACTATTGTTGCTGGGTTCCCTCACAGATTACAGTTGATCGCTGTGGTTCCCTATAATCATCTTATCATCGGGGGCGCTTCTAACAAAATTAGATTTTCTAAAGCTAGCCATGGGAATTGGCCAAACAATCATTCAGCTGACGCCAAATTTTGGGCCGGAATTACTGTTTATTATAGCCTTGTATATGCATCTACACAATATATTCTATTAAATAAATAAAGAGTAATGCACAGCTAGCAAACATATTTAGATTACATAGCACACAACAAGTCAAACATTTCCATACTAAATAATTCAGTAGACAAATAGCCATTCCTGACCTTCTGATAGCTATCCATGTAATCTCTGCTGGAAGCGAGCAGTCTGACCTTTACTAAATGTGAACAAATATTTTCCTATTCTTTTTTACACATTTTAATGGAGCCTAAAGTAAAATAACTGTCTTGACATTGTTTGTTTCTCCAGACGGGAAGAAGCGTTTCATCGGGATAAAGATGTTGACTATAACTCCTGCGTAAGTTCACATGAGAGAATTGTATTGTTGCCAAAATCTTTTTTTTTTCATCTTGCTATGGAAAAGTTGTAGCTGTGGAGACAAACTATTACAAAACTAACTTCTGGCGACAGCCTGTGTGTATGAACTCCCGAGAATAAAAGCTTTTGGAACCGAATGTGAACTGAGATTGACTTGCAGAGTGTATATATATATATTCAGATTTAAGGAAAAGCAACGTATTATCATGATATTTATGACAGCAGTAGAAATAAACAAAGAGCATACCAGTGCCCCGGATAATGAAAAGCTCTTACATTATAACATGCACTGGTTTTCCTGCCGAGCCTATGTTAGTCCACATAATCAAATAGAGTAAATGCTCCGAACAGAGCAACCTCATCAGGAACCTAGTAATTCTGGTGCCTGAAGAAACCCTATTAATCCCTATGAGCCCCTATGAACTATATGCTGCTATGTTCCCCTATAAACTACTATTAATCCCCACAGATGTGTCCTTCCTTACCTTTTTTCTTATCGCAACATATCCTGAGATGTGTGGCGTGAGATGACCAGCTTTGAAAGAAAACATGATTTTGCGATACTCTGTCACGAGATGTCTATGCTATATGTGTCTGTGTGTGGCCAACCAGTGATTGTGGTGTGAGTTGCAGCCTGTGAAGAGTTTTGTTAGCATGTCGCGATATAGTATTGTATTTGTTTCATGAGAAATTAGAGTCCTTAACCAAAATCAAACAAAGGTAAGGGTGGACACATCTATATATCCCTCTATGAAACCCTATTAGTCTATATGTCTTCTATAAAACCCTAACAGTACCTATGGCTCCTATGAAGCCTTATAAACCTATCAGTCCTTATGTCCCCCTATATGGGCCTATATGTGCTAGGGATCTAGGGAACCTGGATCTTGTCTATATTTTGTTACTAGTATAGAAAACCTGTTACATGAGTTTTCTAGCAAAAGGAATGATAAGTAGTTATAATTGTGCTGTTTGAGAACGACGTTGTTCATTACAGGCTCGTCTTACTTCAGGGTTTTGCCTTCTTAACGCCTTGTTTTCGGAATTGGTTTCTCATTGTTCCTGGCGTTCCTCTGCACTCATAGTTGCTCTTCTTATTCTCTGGGCCAAGTATATATATGATGATTATCAGCATTGTCCCTTTTATAAGCGAGCGTGATCATACCTAGCAGCTACGGGACAATCCTGATAATATATATTATTAGATAACTATGCCTGCAATTCTCTTTTGTAAAAGAATTGTGTCTTGGTATTTTTTTGACATAAAATAAGGGAATTGCATGCACAGTAATTCCTTAATTACCCCTAAAAATAAGAAAATCGTGAATCAAATAAAAAATCGTCAATAGGGTTGACAAAAATCTAGATGTTATATTTTTGCAAAATCGACCAGCCCTACACACAGTGATATCTCTGAGTACAGATAATGTAGTTGTTACCTGCCTCCACAGTATAATGCTCCCCATAGCTGCCCCCACAGTATAATGCCCCATAGCTGCCCCCACACAGTATAATGCCCCCATAGCTGCCCACACAGTACAATGCCCCCATAGCTGCCCCCACACAGTATAATGCCTCCCATAGCTGCCCACACACGGTATAATTCCCCCATAGCTGCCCACACAGTACAATGCCCCCATAGATGCCCCCACACAGTATAATGCCCCCCATAGCTGTCCCCACAGTATATTTCCACCCATAGCTGCCCCTTACAGTATAATGCCCCCATGCAGTATAATGCCCCCATAGCTGTCCCATACAGTATAATGCCCCCATACAGTATAATGCCCCCTTAGCTGTCATATAGAGTATAATGCCCCCTATATAGTATAATGCCCCCTCAGCAGCTACCATATGAGCCCCCCTCCCATACCCAGTATAATGCCCGCATATGTACGTACCTAATAGAAAAATAATAACATAATTACTTACCTATCCCCGTTCCCACGTTGGTTGGAGAATCCTTCTCCTCCGGTCTGTGCTGTGAGTGACTCGGCGCAGATAGGCATGATGACGTCACTACATCGCGCCTGCCTGCGCTGAGCCTCAGTATGTCCTAACAACAGGAAATATGGTCAGACGTCCCTGGGGTCCTTTAATGGACCCTGCGCTGTCTGCCCATACCAGGTATAGCCATTGATCGCGTCACAGGGATTTCCTGTGATGCGATCAAAGTGGAGACCCCCTTCTCACTTTAGCTTTAAATTCCGCGATCAGCTTTGATCGTGGCATTCAAGGGGTTAACAGCGAAGAGAAGGTTTTTTTCTTTCCGATGATACAGCCGCTGCGCCTCTCATCGTGGCGCGCGGACACTGGCTGTCACACAGGACGAGAGTACTCGTCCTAATGCATCAAGTACCCGCCGCTCAGGACAAGTATTCTCTCCCTGTGTCGGCAACCAGTTAAAACCTCAATTTCTGAATCTTGGAAATGTTTGCAAACAAACGTATGCCATTTCTGAAATAATTTTTTGGCTTGCGATTCGGGAACCCCCACAGATTCAAGTCTGTCCATCTGAATGTATATTTTCATTTGTGTCATGATTTCAGTCAATGACGGTAAGTGAGGTTGAAGCCAATGGGTAAGTATACATCTTTTAGCCACTAATAGCAAGGCAATTAGCGCCTTTAAAGCATGACAAGTATCAGGCATTGAGTGAAACAACAAAGGTAATGAATTAATATCTAAGGAAATCCCCCAGGTGTCCGCTATCAATGAATCGATGTCTACCCAGTACGATTCTATATTAGGGCATGTCCACGTGTCATGAAATAAATCAGATTTCGGTGTATTACATCTCGGGCAAGCTAGTAATCTATCTGGAGCGTTTGGATGTGGCGGTATGTTAAAGCCATACATGGCCCTATGTATAAATTTGTAATGTGTTTCCCTCCATAGTTCACATATTACAGCTTGTTTAACTTTATCCCAACCTTCTAGTAACCAGCTTTGAAAAAAACATGATTTTGCAATATACTCTGTCGGGCATTGTTTATGCTATATGCGTCTATGTGTGGTCACACAGTGGCTGTCATGTGTATTGCAGCCCGTCGAGGGTTTTGCTAGCATCTCGCGATATTGTATTGCATTTGTATCGTGAGAAATTGTAGTCCTTGAAGAAATTCACAGAAAAGTAAGGAATACATCTGTACATGCAGAGACACTGCTGTGTGTGTGGCAAGTAATAATAGGAGACATCTGTGATAATTTCTCATACCCATGTATGTATCAATTTTAAAATATTTGATAAAAAGACATCATTGTATTTGGTTGTAGACTTGTTGAGGAACTCAAGTTGAACAACCCAGATTTTCCAGGTGTAAGCAGCGGGATTTATGTTCATGAAGTTATGTCCAATTCACCATCTCAGAGGTAAGATCTAAAGATAAATATTCTCGTCATTATCCCCTAAAATGGCCTGTTACCTTTGCTTATAGCTCCCTGCACTACATGTAAATAAAATGCATTGCAGTTGCAGAAATGACCTAAGATATGATGGGTGGGACAACCTGAGACTAAAAGCTGCTGAAATCTGATGTTGCTGTGTAGGCCCTGCATAAAAGTTCCCTAAGAACTTATCTAGTAAATATCAAGTCACATAGTAACTAATATATGAGAACAGAGGTGCAACTTGCCCTAATGCAAAATGTGTAACAGGTGCCCCCCACCTGCCTTGTGCCATTTATTGTCACGTTGTGTACGTGGACCCACTGGGCCGTACCACCTTAACGGTATGGCAGCTGGCCAACAGGACACAGGTAAAAGTCTATAGTTCGTATAGGTGTACCTGTGGTATCTTCAGACAGTAGCATGGCAGGCTCGGATAGGACTTTGGCGGCAGGTAGACACCAGGCGTGGTGTAACAGGACAGGCATGGAACACAGCACAGCACGACTCCAACTCAATACGGTACTTGATCAGGAGAGCACGGGATACAGGTTGCAGGTAGCAGGAACAGGAAACACTGGGAACTGGAAGACACTAGGAGAACATTTGAAGAGACAAACTAGGGAAACGACAACAAGGCTCAGGCAATACAGGGAGAGGCAGAGCTCCTCTTATAGTCCAGGGTGCTCTGGGAGCAATCAGCTCAATCTCACACCTGGCTCCTTAAAGAGGCTCTGTCACCACATTATAAGTGCCCTATATTGTACATAATGTGATCGGCGCTGTAATGTAGATTGCAACAGTGTTTTTAATTTAGAAAAACGATGATTTTTGACGGAGTTATGACCTATTTTAGCTTTATGCTAATGAGTTTCTCAATGGACAACTGGGCGTGTTTTACTTTTTGACCAACTGGGCGTTGTGGAGAGAAGTGTATGACGCTGACCAATCAGTGACCAATCAGTGTCATACACTTCTCCCCATTCATTTACACAGCACATAGTAATCTTACTAGATCGCTATGTGCAGCCACGTACATACAAACTGACGCTACTCAAGTGTCCTGACAGTGACTATACATTACCTCCAGCCAGGACGGGATGTGTATTCAGAATCCTGATACTTCTGTAGCATTTGTGGTTGATTTACAGCAGAGCAGGCGTAGTCTCGCTGTAAATGACAGTTTATAGCGTAATCTCGCAAGACTACGCCTGCTCTGCTGTAAATCAACCACAAACGCTAGGGAAGTGTCAGGATTCTGAATACACATCCCGTCCTGGCTGGAGGTAATGTATATTCACTGTCAGGACTAGAGATGAGCGAACCGGGACAACCGAACCCGGTTTCGGTCCGAACATCGGGAAAAGTTCGGTTCGCAGCGAATCCGAACTTCACCGGGTTCGGCCGAAAACGTTTTGACCGAACCCGGCTTATGAGTCACTGATTTTCCGGTACGCGACGTCAGGAGATAGTCACTGTCTAGGGTGCTGAAAGAGTTAAGCAATCAGCAGTAACTGTTTCAGCACCCTGGACAGTGACTTCCGATCACAATATACATCAACGTGTAAAAAAAAATAGAAGTTCCTACTTACCGAGAACTCCCTGCTTCTTCCTCCAGTCCGACCTCCCGGGATGACGATTCAGTCCAAGTGACCACTGCAGCCAATCACAGGCCAGTCATGTCAGCCAGTCATGGGCTGAAACGTCATCCAGGGATGTCGGGCCGGATGTCAAGAGAGGGATGCGTCACCAAGGCAACGGTGACGCGTCCCTCTCTTGGCATCCAGCCCGACATCCCTGGATGACGAGACAGTCCATGCGACCGCTGCAGCATGTGATTGGCCTGCGATTGGCTGCAGCAGTCACATTGACTGAAACGTCATCCAGGGATGTCGGGCCGGATGTCGAGAGGGACGCGTCACCAAGGCAACGGCCGGGAGGCCGGACTGGAGGAAGAAGCAGGAAGTTCTCGGTAAGTACGAACGTCTTTCTTTTTTTTTTACAGGTTGCTCTATATTGTGATCGGAATTCACTGTCCAGGGTGCTGAAAGAGTTACTGCCAATCAGTTAACTCTTTCAGCACCCTGGACAGTGACTATTTACTGACGTCGCCTAGCAACGCTGCCGTAATGCCGGGTGCACACATGTAGCCACCCGTCATTACGGGAGCTCCATAGACTTCTATGGGCTGCCCGTGCCGTTATCACGGCCACGATTTTTATGGGCTTTCTTGAATTACAAATTCGGTCCAAACTAGTTCGGTCCGAATCAAACTTTTTCATGAAATTCGGCGAACCAGCCGAACCAAACTTATCATAAGTTTGCTCATCTCTAGTCAGGACACTTGAGTAGCGTTAGTTTGTGTGTGTGTGTGTGTGTGTGTGTGTGTGTGTGTGTATGTGGCTGCATATGCTGATCTAGTAAGAACACTAGTGCAGCGTAAATGAATGGAGAGAAGTTTATGACACTGATTGGTCACTGATTGGTCAGCGTCATACACTTCTCTCCACAATGCCCACTTGGTCAAAAAGTAAAACACGCCCAGTTGTCCATTAAGAAACTCATTAGCATATGCTAAAATAGGTCATAACTCACTGCTGTAATCTACATTACAGCGCCGATCACATTATGTACAAGATAGGCTACTCATAATGTGGTGACAGTCTCTTTAAGGCTGGACTAAGCTCGCGAGCGCACCCTGGTGGTCACTGTGGAACAGGACGGCCGCATGTGCAGACATCTCTGGAGAGAAGGGTGTCGACTGGATGGAAGGAGTTCGTGGTCAGCGACCACGGACGTTACATTTATAATATACTGGTATCTTCGTATGTGGCAGAGGGGCCTGTGGGCCTCCTAAGGGGCCAGGTGCAACTGCTACCTCTGCACCTCCTATAGCTACACCCCTGTATTAGCACAAAATTAAATACACTCATGCATTCCATTTGTCTTCTCCTTGTACTCCTCCTTTGAGGCAGGGTTTACTTTCTATACTTAAAGGGGTTATCTCAAGATCATCAGTAAATACCTATCCACAGGATTAGGTGATAAATGTCTGATCACTGGGGGCCCACTGCCGGGACCCCCACGATCACAAAAACAGAGGTCTTGAGTCTATGGGACTGAGCATAGCGCACGGCTGTTGCCATCAGTCCTATAGACATTATATGGAATGGCTCGGTGTGTGTGCTCATTCGTCGCTCCATTCAAGCTCCTCCTCACTGCGGCTCGGGACCCCTATTCTTGTGATCATGTGGGGTTCCCAGCAAGCAAACATTTAGCACCTATCCTGTGGATAGCAGATAAATGTTCATCTTTGGACAAACGCTTTAAGTAACTTTTTCTAATGATAAAAAATAATAATAATAATAATGCATAAATAAAGTCACCAGGAATATAAAAAAATTATTCAAATAAAAAAATGTTAGGTTTGTTGGACTTTTCATAGTTTTTGCACATTTGGGTCTATTGATACTCAGGCCATCAGGGCTCTTTTTGCCTTTTAGGTATCAATACTACTACTACTACTAGTTTCCAACAGCAAATTACAAGCGATTGGGCTTTAATAGTTTAGCCCTATTCAGCCTTGAATGTTTTTAGAAAACAATAGGACTGAGGTCTGCCATTTAGTTTATTCTGAGGAATGAAGAGAAGATTACACATGATTTCCCCGAAATGAACAGGCCACCAGTGGTGGTGGGGTCCATGTAAGTAAAAGCTTTTGATGAAGGAAGACTCCAACCAGGGAAAAACTTTAACGTTTTTGGGTGAACTCTTCTTTAAACTAGCACAAAATACATAATTATTATTTGACCATTCAAGGTTGTGGACTGGGGTTATTAAATCCACTGCATAGTATAAAAATGTCTACAAATAAGTAATAAATGATTGTATCATTCTGCACTTACAGAGGTGGAATCAAAGATGGTGACATAATTGTGAAGGTCAATGGACGACCACTATTGACATCAGGCGATTTGCATGAGGCCGTAAAGAATGAATCTCCTTTACTACTCGAAGTTCGAAGAGGGAACGATGACCTTCTATTTAATATAGAGCCTGAGGTTTCCATGTAATTAAGAAGACAAAAACGAATCTACAATACAAGGTACCATCAAGGACATGAAGCTCTAAAGTCGAGGTCCACAGAATGGAACCATGCGAAAGACCCTCAGAAAGATCTCATGCGTCAACCAAAAAAGACCTCAGAAATGAGACCGCTACCAAATTCCTGTCTTGCAAGATATCCCTCACAAATGACGACTTGTAATAGGTATACAAAGAAAGTGATATACAGTGAAACCTCTCCAATATCTCATGTATTTTGGCCCTACTCTTTGAGATGACCACCCCTCTAGTAGACCATTTTTCAATGCAATATTGGGTGGTCGTCTCAAAGAGGTTTTATTGTATAAATAAAAAGGAGCATATCTCTTGTTAATGAGCACTTGCATTCTGGTGGACTGCAATGCTTATTTGAGCCATGTCCGTACTGTACTACATGAACAAGGAACTTGAAGTTCAGCCCCAAAAATGCTGAGCATTTGTTAATATATGAGGTACCGAGACAACTAAGGAGCATCACAACATTGTCTGCTGCACGTGACTTTCCTTAGGCAAATAGAGTAGAATATATTGTCATATAAATGCCATAGTAAAAAATAAATTGCCAACATAGTAACATATCACAGCTTAAAAATACAAACGTGCACGTAAACATGTCCACCTTTGTATACCATTGTTTGTATATAGATCTAATCCCCATAAAAAGCTGAATAACTTTGTAAATTGTTTGCATTGCATATCTTTTACTAATCCTGAGTATTAAAATCCAGAGCTGCATTCAAAATTTTGCAGGTTGCTATTGGAATCAGTCGACTAATTGTTGTCAGACACACCCCTAGAGGTTTACCTGAGCTCCTAGCTATTATACAGTGGGACAGTTCATTTTTCATGCATTAGATTACAAATCACCACAGTATGTTAAGTGCAGATATAGCGTCAGTGCCAGGTTGGGAGTTTTCAGCTCTGAAGCCTGTAGAATTACGAATGCAGCTTTGGAGTATAATCCAGGCTGTAACTCAGGACCAGTACAAGTTAAGTTATGCAATATGTAGAGGTTTTTATGTCGAATAATTCTATATGTAAACTATAAAATGATGTTCAGAGGTGAGCATACACTTGAAGTTGTTGTACCACCTGAATACATTCTAGTTGTTTAAGCTTTAATTGTGTACATGAAAAGTGAAATCCTCAATATAAAGACATTCTGGTAAGAACTCTATCCATAAAGAGAAGATGTGGCAAATTCACCACAACCAGAGACTTAAAGGGGTAATCCAGAGAGATAAAATTGATGGCCATGGCACCTCCGCTGATCAGCTCTCCTTGTGTCTACTGCACAAGTTATAATATTGGGGTGTGTATGTATTGTAGGGTTGGCAATATTCTGGTGTTTATGGTTTTAGCAGTCAAATGCATTAACGTTTTATATGACAAAATGATTTTTTTTTTATTAGTAGCGTTTATATCAGATTGTGTAGACTTTAATGTGGCAATAGCAGTGCTAATGGTTTTGCTATGTTTGATTTCCATCTAGGCAAATTGAAGATTTAGTTCACTGCAGATTCAAATGGAAATATATTCATTATCTATACAGATGAACTCAACTCAAATAGGAATGCCCCATGCCAACTGATATTTGTATGGCATAGCTCACACAATAGTTGCTTCTATTTAGCGCAGGCTACAAGAAAACGTAAAATTATATACTATACAGAAAAGTAAACGTTTTTACAATGAATTTGGAATATTTTTTGATGCCTGTCACTATATTTTATAAGAATAATCCTTAAGCTTTGGGGCAGCCCTACATTTATGGGTAGAGTTAGGGCTTAAAGTGAATTTACACTTTTTAACATAATGTTGTATTTAGGTCCAACATTATGTCCTGATCAATTTCTTAATAGATCTTTATAGTGGTCAGGGCTCCGTTTCTCTGATAAAGAGCTGCAAATTCCCTGCATAGACCAATGATAAAATTCCGGCTGCTTGCAGCCACC
Source organism: Rhinoderma darwinii (assembly GCF_050947455.1). Classification (NCBI taxonomy): domain Eukaryota; kingdom Metazoa; phylum Chordata; class Amphibia; order Anura; family Rhinodermatidae; genus Rhinoderma; species Rhinoderma darwinii. The sequence goes on along the minus strand of NC_134687.1, from coordinate 37,055,618 downwards.
ACTAGAGGGAGCTCAAAAGCTTAATGCATACTGTGTTATTATTGAGTTTAAACAGTGTGCAGTAAGTTCCTAAGCTCCCTCTAGTGGTTGCTGAATGTAGTGTCCTATGTTAACCTCAATTACATATTTACTTCCAGGTTTAAATCCCTTTATGGGGTAACTAATTAAAAATAAGTGAATTTATCTTTCTGACTGTAGGCATTGGAAAATGACATCAGAATCTATTAGTTCTGGGACATGTTGAGTAATTCTTATAGAATTAATGCCTTATCGATGCACAAAAAAAAGTACTTTTTATGAAAAAGACCAATGATTATTCACTAATGACTGTTTTTATTTTTGACAGAAGGCTTTTCTATGATAAATCATGCAGGTCATATATTATGTATTGCTTGTACATCTCTGTTGTGAAAATAAAGTTGTTGTAAAAAATGTAAAGACAAATTGTTTCATGCGTTCTTCTTTTTAGACAAATGAAAACGTGCATTCAATGGAAAATGTCATAAGCTGCCTTTGCCTATCATTATGATTTTGTTTGCATAACAGGGAGAAGTGTCATCTTCCTAACCTTCCATCAGTCTGTAGTTCACTTTCCCTGCCTGCGGATTCTCTGTAAATTTTCACCAACCTCCCCAGTCACTCAAAAATCAGTCTAGTATAAAACAGTTAAGAGAAAATAGAGGGAGGAGGGGGATGCAGCTGCAGTCTCTCTTTCTCTTTGTGAAACTGCATGCTGTGAGAGGGGAGGAGGGAAGTGCACAGCACAGCTCTGTATAAATATGCTTCATCATGTCTCTGATAATGTTTCCATATCATCTACTGATTCTAATGGAAAGTGGAGGATTAAAGGTGTTATCCGATATCGTAAAATTGATGGCCGACTCTAGGCACACCTGCCAATCAGCTATTTGAAGGTACCAAAATGCTCCGGCAAGCGCTGCTTCCTCTTAATTGCTTACAGAGCTCCATACTGCACAATGCCGTCACATTCATAGCGGCGGTGCACAGTATTACAGTTTCCTCCCATTTAATTGAATGGACAAAGCTATAATACTGTGCATAGCCGGCAGGAATGTACAGTACGGAGCGCCATGGCCCCTTCAAACAGCGGATCGGCAGGTGCCGGGAATTGGACCCCCACCAATCAGAAATTAAAAGCCTATCTTGAGGATAGGCTATCAATTTTACTTCTCCGGATAACCCCTTTAAATACCACCGTTCAGAGTATGCATGTGTTAGGGATCTGTAAGGTACTTCATCTAGGTATACTCCTGGGATTAATCAATCCACACCTGAGGCCAGACCTGTTCGACTGACACCATCTCCCACCAACCAGGGTGGCAGGCTCAGGAGTGGGAGAGCCTATCGCGGCCTGGTCTGTCGGAGTTAGCTCCGCCCCCTGTCCTTTATTACCTGCCCTGTTCTCTCCCTCAGTGCTTGTAATTCTTTTGGATTCCTGGCCCCACTGCTGCTTGCTCCAGCCTGCTTCTGCCGTGCTTCTGCCTTGCTGCAGTTCTGCTTGACCTGCTTTGCTTTGCCCCTGGCTTGCTTCTGTCTCCTTGCCCGCTTGGGTGTACTCACTTCGTCCTGGTCCTGTCTGTCCGTTCGCCGCTCCGTTTCCTCGTGGCGTTCCGTGGCTACTGCCCCTTCCCTTGCATGTTCCCTGTTTGTTTTCCTGTGCACTTAGACAGCGTAGGGACCGCCGCCCAGTTGTACCTCGTCGCCTAGGGCGAGTCGTTGCAAGTAGGCAGGGACAGGGCGGTGGGTAGATTAGGGCTCACTTTCCCTTCACCTCCTTCCGGCCATTACATAATTACAAGCCCTTACCTAGTCTACCATTTCTCCTACGCTGACGCTATCATGGACCCCCTTGAGACCCTGGCCCAGCAGATGCAGGGCCTCTCCCTACAGGTCCAGGCCCTGGCCCAAAGGGTCAATCAGGGTGACGCTGCTTTAGTAGTACCCCTCACCTCACCTCTAGAACCCGACCTCAAGTTACCTGACCGGTTTTCAGGGGACCGTAAGACGTTTCTCTCCTTCCGGGAGAGTTGCAGACTGTATTTCCGCCTAAAGCCCCACTCCTCAGGTTCCGAGAACCAGCGGGTGGGTATCATCATATCCCGACTCCAGGAAGGGCCCCAAGAGTGGGCCTTCTCCTTGGCTCCTGACGCCCCTGAACTTTCCTCTGTTGATCGTTTTTTCTCTGCCCTCGGACTCATTTACGACGAGACTGACAGGACTGCCTTAGCTGAGAGTCAGCTGGTGACCTTACGTCAGGGTAGGAGACCGGTTGAGGAATACTGTTCTGATTTTAGGAAGTGGTGCGTAGCTTCTCAGTGGAACGATCCGGCCCTAAGGTGCCAGTTTAGGTTAGGATTATCTGACGCCCTGAAGGATCTGCTGGTTAGCTACCCCTCGTCTGACTCCCTTGACCAGGTTATGGCCCTAGCAGTACGACTTGACCGACGTCTCAGGGAACGTCAGCTAGAACGCTTCAGTGTGCTCCCCTCTGACTTTTCTGCGATCCCCCCCGAGGTCCCGTCTCCTCGCCCCTCCACGGAGGACTCGGAGGTACCTATGCAACTCGGGGCCTCCATGTCCCCTCGACAACGTAGGGAGTTTCGCAGAATGAATGGTCTCTGCTTCTACTGTGGGGACGACAAGCATCTACTGAACACCTGTCCCAGGCGCAAGAATAAGAAGCCGGAAAACTTCCGCGCCTAAGTGATCATCGGGGAGGTCACTTGGGCGCACAGGTATTTCCCGTTAATGTGAAACGCAATAAAATTTTGCTTCCCTTTCAGGTCTCGTTTGCTGGCCGGGCTGCCACGGGCAGTGCTTTCGTGGATTCAGGGTCATCTGCTAATATCATGTCTGCGGAATTTGCTATGTCTCTAAAGATGCCTTGTATTGATTTACCTTATCCTATCCCTGTAGTAGGAATCGACTCAACTCCCCTTGCTAATGGTTATTTTACTCAGCATACTCCTGTTTTTGAACTCCTTGTTGGCTCCATGCATTTGGAGCAGTGCTCTGTACTGGTGATGCAGGGATTATCGTCTGATCTGGTTTTAGGCCTTCCCTGGTTGCAGTTGCATAATCCCACGTTCGATTGGAATACTGGGGATCTCACCAAATGGGGTAATGAATGTCTTATGTCATGTCTTTCTGTTAACTCTATTTCTCCCCGGGAGGAGGTAAACACGCTTCCTGAGTTTGTTCAGGACTTCGCCGATGTGTTTTCTAAGGAGGCCTCCGAGGTGTTGCCCCCCCATAGAGATTACGATTGCGCTATCGATTTGGTGCCTGGTGCCAAGCTTCCTAAGGGGAGGATATTTAATCTTTCATGTCCTGAACGTAAAGCTATGAGGGAATATATCCAAGAATGCCTGGCCAAGGGTTTCATTCGCCCCTCGACTTCTCCTGTAGGTGCTGGCTTCTTCTTCGTGGGGAAGAAGGATGGTGGTCTTAGGCCGTGCATTGATTATCGTAACCTGAATAAGGTCACCGTAAGGAACCAGTACCCACTTCCTTTGATTCCGGATCTTTTTAATCAGGTTCAGGGAGCCCAATGGTTTTCTAAGTTCGATCTACGGGGGGCATATAACCTTATCCGCATCAAAGAGGGGGATGAGTGGAAAACTGCGTTCAACACACCCGAGGGTCATTTCGAATACCTGGTCATGCCCTTTGGGTTGTGTAATGCCCCTGCTGTCTTCCAGAATTTTATTAATGAAATCCTGAGAGAGTACCTGGGTAATTTTCTTGTTGTGTACCTTGATGACATACTGGTGTTTTCCAAGGACTGGTCCTCCCACGTGGAGCATGTCAGGAAGGTGCTCCAGGTCCTTCGGGAGAATAATCTGTTTGCTAAGACTGAAAAATGTGTCTTTGGGGTACAGGAGATACCATTTTTAGGGCAAATCCTCACTCCTCATGAATTCCGCATGGACCCTGCCAAGGTTCAGGCTGTGGCGGAATGGGTCCAACCTGCCTCCCTTAAGGCGTTACAGTGTTTTTTAGGGTTCGCCAACTATTACAGGAGATTTATTGCCAACTTCTCGGTCGTCGCTAAGCCTCTTACGGACCTTACCCGCAAGGGTGCTGATGTCCTCCATTGGCCCCCTGAGGCCGTCCAGGCCTTTGAGACCCTCAAGAAGTGCTTTATCTCGGCCCCCGTGCTGATTCAGCCCAACCAAGAGGAGCCATTTATTGTGGAGGTTGACGCTTCCGAGGTGGGAGTGGGGGCCGTCTTGTCCCAGGGTACCAGCTCCCTCACCCATCTCCGCCCCTGTGCTTACTTCTCTAGGAAGTTTTCGCCCACGGAGAGTAACTATGATATTGGCAACCGCGAACTTCTAGCCATTAAATGGGCTTTTGAGGAGTGGCGGCACTTCCTGGAGGGGGCCAGACACCAGGTAACGGTCCTTACGGATCACAAGAATCTGGTTTTCCTAGAATCGGCCCGGAGGCTTAATCCTAGACAAGCTCGGTGGGCACTATTCTTTACCAGATTTAATTTCTTGGTTACCTATAGGGCTGGGTCCAAGAATATTAAGGCTGATGCTCTGTCACGTAGTTTCATGGCCAATCCTCCTTCTGAGAAGGATCCTGCTTGTATTTTACCCCCTGGTATAATCGTCTCTGCCACGGATTCTGATTTAGCTTCTGATATCGCGGCTGATCAGGGTGCAGCTCCCGGGAACGTCCCTGGGGACAAACTGTTTGTTCCCCTGCAATACCGGCTGAGGGTACTCAGGGAAAACCATGACTCCGCTCTATCTGGTCATCCTGGCATCTTGGGCACCAAACACCTCATTACCAGAAACTATTGGTGGCCTGGGTTGCCTAAAGACGTTAGGGCTTACGTCGCCGCTTGTGAGGTTTGCGCTAGGTCCAAAACCCCTAGGTCCCGACCTGCGGGCCTACTACGTTCCTTGCCCATTCCCCAGAGACCTTGGACCCATATCTCCATGGATTTTATCACCGATTTGCCTCCATCTCAGGGCAAGTCGGTGGTGTGGGTGGTAGTCGACCGCTTCAGCAAGATGTGCCACTTTGTGCCCCTTAAGAAGCTACCTAACGCCAAGACGTTATCTTCTTTGTTTGTGAAACACATCCTGCGTCTCCATGGGGCCCCAGTCAATATCGTTTCTGACAGAGGGGTACAATTTGTTTCCTTATTTTGGAGAGCTTTTTGTAAAAAGTTGGAGATTGATCTGTCCTTCTCCTCCGCCTTCCATCCCGAAACTAATGGCCAAACGGAAAGGACCAACCAATCCCTGGAACAATATTTAAGGTGTTTCATCTCTGACTGTCAATTCGATTGGGTCTCATTCCTTCCCCTTGCTGAATTTTCCTTGAAGAACCGGGTCAGTAACTCGTCAGGGGTCTCCCCGTTTTTCTGTAATTTCGGGTTTAACCCAAGATTCTCCTCCGTCTCCCCTGGTTGTTCCAATAATCCTGAGGTAGAGGATGTTCATCGGGAACTGTGCACCGTCTGGGCCCAGGTTCAGAAGAACCTAGAGGCGTCCCAGAGCGCACAAAAGATTCAGGCGGATAGTAGACGTTCTGCTAACCCCCGGTTTGTCGTCGGGGATTTGGTCTGGTTGTCGTCCAGGAACTTGCGCCTTAAAGTCCCGTCCAGGAAGTTTGCTCCCCGATTTATTGGACCTTATAAGATCATTGAAGTCCTCAACCCTGTATCCTTCCGTCTGGAGCTCCCCCCATCATTTCGCATACATGACGTCTTCCATGCCTCCCTCCTTAAACGCTGCTCCCCGTCCTGGTCCCCCTCGAGGATACCTCCTGTTCCCGTTCTCACCCCGGAGGGGGTGGAATTCGAGGTGGCCAAGATTATGGACAGTAGGATGGTCCAGGGCTCCCTCCAGTACCTGGTCCATTGGAGAGGATACGGGCCGGAGGAGAGGACTTGGGTACCTGCCCGTGATGTTCACGCTGGGGTATTGATCAGGAGGTTCCACCTTCTCTTCCCCACTAAACCGGGTCCCCTTAGTAAGGGTCCGGTGGCCCCTCATAAAAGGGGGAGTACTGTTAGGGATCTGCCAGGTACTTCATCTAGGTATACTCCTGGGATTAATCAATCCACACCTGAGGCCAGACCTGTTCGACTGACACCATCTCCCACCAACCAGGGTGGCAGGCTCAGGAGTGGGAGAGCCTATCGCGGCCTGGTCTGTCGGAGTTAGCTCCGCCCCCTGTCCTTTATTACCTGCCCTGTTCTCTCCCTCAGTGCTTGTAATTCTTTTGGATTCCTGGCCCCACTGCTGCTTGCTCCAGCCTTCTTCTGCCGTGCTTCTGCCTTGCTGCAGTTCTGCTTGACCTGCTTTGCTTTGCCCCTGGCTTGCTTCTGTCTCCTTGCCTGCTTGGGTGTACTCACTTCGTCCTGGTCCTGTCTGTCCGTTCGCCGCTCCGTTTCCTCGTGGCGTTCCGTGGCTACTGCCCCTTCCCTTGCATGTTCCCTGTTTGTTTTCCTGTGCACTTAGACAGCGTAGGGACCGCCGCCCAGTTGTACCTCGTCGCCTAGGGCGAGTCGTTGCAAGTAGGCAGGGACAGGGCGGTGGGTAGATTAGGGCTCACTTTCCCTTCACCTCCTTCCGGCCATTACAGCATGCCTACGGGGTCTACAGCTATTTAAATAATGTGTATGGCCAGCTTTAGATGTGGTGACCAGCACCGAGGAATTTTCTTCAGCAGCACACACTCATTTATAGGCATCTGATTGGCTGGATGTAATTTAGCTACTGATTAGTGCTTGAGACCATGCTGTGACTTCTCACTTGTCTGAGTCTAGAGAGAGAGAGAGAGCTGTTCACATGCCTGCTGCGGAGTTCTCACACATTGAAATATTTGGTATATTACATATAAAAAAACATATACAGGGCAGAAGTAGTTGCATGTATTGGTATTTTTTTTCTCTAGGGGGTGGGATCGTGTCAAGGTAGGTCATGCCTTTCATCTAGAGCTGGAGGCCACATATTCTCCAAAACAAGAAAGGATGGAAATGTCCTGCACTGATTTAGGGCATTGCTTGCTGTCTTTACAACCATTTTGGCACAAATGGTTAACGCCTGGAGATGACAATCGGCCGGCCAAGTGTTTCTCTGCAGCTGCACGGTGACCCAGCTGTATAAACATCTGCACTTCAGACATGAATGGGCAGGTCATGCTCAAAGGGATCTAAACAAGGCAGAATAACAGATTTTCTCTTCCTCAGACATAAATCCTACAAAACAAGCAAAGCTTTAAATTCAGCTGTAACTTATACATTAATCTTTGCCTATTATACTGCAAAAAAATGCAAGTGTGAACTCAGACTTAGATGGGAAGGCTGCAATTCTCTTTTTGGCTGTTATTGCTATCTCATCTTGCAGGAAAAGGCTCCCTGTGCATATACCAAACGGGTCCATATACTCCTATGAACCCAATGGATCCCAAAAAGAGTGTCCTGTTGGCATGTGTTGGGCAGGTACACAGAACCTCATTATACTTTTCTTTTAAACTATAGTAACCCCTTAGGTACCAAGTATATTTTGTTTTTCTTTCCCTGCCTTCCAAGAGCCATAACAATCTTTTACTACTTTTACAAAATAAAAACAATTTGTTAAAAAAAAAATAGTTTGGGGTACTTTTTTTTATCAGTTTTTATAAAAAAAAATATTTTGGAGGGGTTAGGTGGACCAAAAAATGGCAATTCTGGCTTTTTTATTTATTACAGCGTTCACTGTAAGTTATAAATAATATTATATTTTGATAGTTTTAACTTTTTTAAAAAAAAAATGGGAAAAGGTTTTGGTATTTTTTACTTTTAAGATTTTATTTTGTATATTGTTGAAAATTGTATTCAAATTATTTTTAGTCCCCTTAACATGCAATTGTTAGATTAATGGTACCATACACTGCAATACTTTTGTATGTATTGCAGTGTATGGTACAGTTAATGGTGTCCTATTGTCACGGTCACATGGTATGTGGACCCACTAGACCGCTCAGCTGTAGCGGAGAGGCCGCTGGCCAGGTCACAGTCTATACAAAAGTCTATAGCAGTTCGTAACACTCGGGTACCTGAACTAGTCCAGACAGTGGCTGTGGCTTCAGCACGGATGGAGGTCGGTGTAGCAGGATGTGCCAGACATGGCAAACGACAGTAGGTGCAGTAGGGCACGACTCCAACACTAAGAGGCTTCAGAAACGAGAACACAGCACGGGATACAGGCCACAGGTAACTACTGGAATGGAAAAAAACTAAGGGACCATTTGCAAGACAGACTTGGGATACACTAACAACGCTCAGGCAAGGATCAGAAGGGCAGGGACCTTCTTATAGTCCAGGAAACCATGTGAGTTGATGATGATGATTGTTTCAATGTGCGCGCGCTGGCCATTTAAGGCCGGGCACGAGCATGCGCGATCACCCTACGGGACTAAGGGGACCGGAGGGGAAGTGAGCGCTGGCGTCTCCTAGGAAGTAGATGTGAGCTAGCGCTCACTGATCCATGGCTGCGGGCATTGGGAGGTTTGTAAACCCGACAGCCCACGGCCATGGACGCTACACCTATTAAGCCCTGTCTCTGGTAGAAGTCAATAGGAGTAGAAACATGGTAGACCTGGGGGCTTTTCTTTAGACTCCTGACTGCCATGGAGAGAGACAGGGGAGAGAGAGAGAGAGAGAGAGAGAGAGAGAGAGAGAGAGAGAGAGAGAGAGAGAGAGAGAGAGAGAGAGAGAGAGAGGAAAGAGAATAAGAGAGAGAAAAAGCTAAATAAAAAGTAAGAAAGAGAGAGAAAATGGAAAAAAGGAAGAGAAAAAGTGAGAGAAAGAAAGAGAAAAAGGGAGAGAAAGAAAATGAAAGAGACAGAAAGAAAAAAGGAAGGAGAGAAAAAGAGAAAGAAAGAAAAGGAATAAGAAAAAAAGAAAGAAAGAGAGAGAGAGAGAGAGAGAGAGAGAGAAAAAGAAAGTAAGATAGAAAGAAAGAAAAAAAATAGAAAGAAGGAAAGAGAGAAAGAGAGAGAGAGAAAAAGAAAGAATGAAGGAAGGGAAGAGAGAGAAAGAAAGTAAGGCCTCATGCACACGACCGTGTTTTTGCGTCCGCAATTCAACCGCAAATCCACGGGTTAATTGCGGACCCATTCATTTCTATGTGGCCATACCCACTATCCGTGTTTTCACGGCTCTCCGCATGTCCGCACATCCGTGCCGCAGAAACTCCGGACATGTCCTATTATGGGCCGCAAATGCGGTGCGGACATGCCAATAGAAGTCAATGGGCCCGTGGAAATTGCGGATACACCGCCGTGTGTCATCCGCAGTTTGCGGATTTGCGGATCATGTGACCTTCTAAAGGGGGTTTGACCAAGCTTTTGGCATCCTGTTTAAAAGTCCTTTTTTTTTTTTTTTTTTCATCCGCATTTTTGCGGATTACATACGGATGAACTGCGGATTACATACGGATGTACTGCGGATGACATTCCACGGAACACGGTCCTGGAATTTGCGGACCAGAATAACACCACGGTCATGTGCATGAGGCCTAAGAGGGAGAAAAAGAAAGAAAGAAAGATTAAAGAAAGATATAAAGAAAGAAGAAAAAAAGAAAGATAGAAAGAAAAAAGTAAGATATATATATAGATAGATAGATAGATAGATAGATAGATAGATAGATAGATATGAGATAGATAGATAGATAGATAGATAGATAGATAGATAGATAGATAGATAGATAGATAGATAGATAGATAGATAGATAGATAGATAGATATGAGATAGATAGATAGATAGATAGATATGAGATAGATAGATAGATAGATAGATAGATAGATAGATAGATAGATAGATAGATAGATAGATAGATAGATAGATAGATAGATAGATAGATAGATAGATAGATATGAGATAGATAGATAGATAGATAGATAGATAGATAGATAGATAGATAGATAGATAGATAGATAGATAGATAGATAGATAGATAGATATGAGATAGATAGATAGATAGATAGATAGATAGATAGATAGATAGATAGATAGATAGATAGATAGATAGATAGATATGAGATAGATAGATAGATAGATAGATAGATAGATAGATAGATAGATAGATAGATAGATAGATAGATAGATAGATAGATAGATATGAGATAGATGATAGATGATAGATAGATAGATAGATAGATAGATAGATAGATAGATAGATAGATAGATAGATAGATAGATAGATAGATAGATAGATAGATATGAGATAGATAGATAGATAGATAGATAGATAGATAGATAGATAGATAGATAGATAGATAGATAGATAGATAGATATGAGATAGATAGATAGATAGATAGATAGATAGATATGAGATAGATAGATAGATAGATAGATAGATAGATAGATAGATAGATAGATAGATGATAGATAGATAGATAGATAGATAGATAGATAGATAGATATGAGATAGATAGATAGATAGATAGATAGATAGATAGATAGATAGATAGATATGAGATAGATAGATAGATAGATAGATAGATAGATAGATAGATAGATAGATAGATAGATATGAGATAGATAGATAGATGGATAGATAGATAGATAGATAGATAGATAGATAGATAGATAGATAGATAGATAGATAGATAGATAGATAGATAGATAGATAGATATGAGATAGATAGATAGATAGATAGATAGATATGAGATAGATAGATAGATAGATAGATAGATAGATAGATAGATAGATAGATAGATAGATAGATAGATAGATAGATAGATAGATAGATATGAGATAGATAGATAGATAGATAGATAGATAGATAGATAGATAGATATGAGATAGATAGATAGATAGATAGATAGATAGATAGATAGATAGATAGATAGATAGATAGATAGATAGATATGAGATAGATGATAGATAGATAGATAGATAGATAGATAGATAGATATGAGATAGATAGATAGATAGATAGATAGATAGATAGATAGATAGATAGATAGATAGATAGATAGATAGATAGATAGATAGATATGAGATAGATAGATAGATAGATAGATAGATAGATAGATAGATAGATAGATAGATAGATAGATAGATAGATAGATAGATAGATAGATAGATATGAGATAGATAGATAGATAGATAGATAGATAGATAGATAGATAGATAGATAGATAGATAGATAGATAGATAGATAGATAGATAGATATGAGATAGATGATAGATAGATAGATAGATAGATAGATAGATAGATAGATAGATAGATAGATAGATAGATAGATAGATAGATAGATAGATATGAGATAGATATGAGATAGATAGATAGATAGATAGATAGATAGATAGATAGATAGATAGATAGATAGATAGATAGATAGATAGATAGATAGATAGATAGATAGATAGATGGAAAGAAAAAAGATAGGTAGATATATAGAAAGAAGGAAAGAATGAAAGAAGGCAAGATAGAAAGAAAAAAAAGAAAGAAAGAAAGAAGGAAAGAAAGAAAGAAAGAAAGAAAGAAAGAAAGAAAGAAAGAAAGAAAGAAGCCATTTGGATGGTACATATAATTTATTAACCTTTATTAAAAAAAAATACTGGAAAATGGGAAAGAAATAGTAAATCCGCTATTGAATTTGGCTTTTCTATAACGGTATGCACTGTGCGGTATCAGTAAAATGATAACTTTATTCTATAGGTCATTATGATTACGGCGTTACAAATAGGTCTAGTTTATTTCAAATTTCACCACTTTTGCTAGCAGAGGTGTAACTAAAGTCCTGTAGGCCACAGGGCAATCTTTACACCTGGTCTTTCCCCAACACTCGCCAACCCCTAACCCCCAATCCCCCGCTAAAATCCAGTGTTTCTAGTCTTAAAGACAACTTCACTATAAGAACATTTTCTATGTGTGATAGTATATTTCTACATTATACAGTCATAAAGTTACCAAATAATACTGCTATCCACTCTACAAGGACTAAATATCACCACACTGTTACTGAATAAAAGCCTGTATACCAAGGCCAATATTACCATAGATATGACTATACAAGAAACAAATAATACCACTACACCATACCCACATATTATCACCTACCAGTGACTGAATAATACCACCCTACTGTTACCAAGTAATACCTAATACCACCACATTATAACCACATATTACCACCACATAGTGTCTGAATACCACCACACAGTTAACAAATAATACCACCGCATTATAACCACATAATACCACCACATAGTGTCTGAATAATACCACCATACTGCTGACACAGTAAGCGGAACTCGCCCGAGACTCCTGGTCTGCAGGATATGCTGTGGCTGTTGTCCACTTTGTTTGTTGGGCCGAGGCTCACCAGGGGATTCATTGGCTCCATGGTGGGCCAGTCCAAGCCTGGAAAGGATTATATATAAATAATTGCTCAGTAAATGCATCCATTGATGTTCAGCAGCCTGTGGCTTGTCACTTAACGTGGTACTAACAAGTCCTAGGCATGCCTTGTCATTTTGCATCAGGCCAAGCTCGGATTCAATTTGGGCTTTTGTTTAAAAATGGGCAGCAGGGCCCCCTTGATGCGAGTCATTTGAGGTAGACGTCACAGTGACACTAAGGCCTTATTCAGACGAACGTTGAATACGTCGGTGTGACGGCCATTAAAACAACAGCCGTCATACAGACGCATGCATTTCAAAGGGGTCGTCTACACGGCCGTTGTTTCAACGGACCGCGTGAAGGGTCCTTTGAAAAATAGAACATGTCCTATTATCTTCCGTTTTGACGTATCCCTCCATAGACTTAAGTCTATGGGGATCCGTGAAAACGGGACCCGCACGGGGACATCTTGGACGTGAACAACTGATGTTTTTCTTCAATCATGCTTGTCTGGAAGTTAAGGAATTTAGAATCAAGGAATTATTTTAGAAATGTCCCTACCGTGTCCTATTTCGATGAATAGATCCACTGTCCCAAAACACTTACGCTTCATGCGAGCACATCTGGACAGATCAGTCATTGTTAATTTCTTGCCCCTGTAAGAGATAGCGATCTGAAATTCTAATACCTTTAAAGACTATATTTAGCTTTTTATGTATAAACAATTTTAGCACGAAAAATGTGGTGTTGAAATTTGTATAAACAAGTTCAGCAACAATTCCAATTGTATCCAAGTTTATAGTGGAAAGTAAAGAGCGTATCAGGAGGACAAGTTAATATGAAATGACCATTTAAGGTCCGATTACCACAGTTAGACTGAGTTCACAGATGCGCCGGTGACTCTGTCAGGAGCCTCCATTGCAGAACCAATGTAAAATGCTGCACTATTTTCCTCAGCAAAACGACGGACTCTGTGACAGAAACTCGACAGAATCATTATCATTATAGTTAATAGGTTTTGTTGGGCGCCCTTGGTTTCCATCATGCGACTCTGGTGGGACCTGACGCCAGTGGCGGATTAAGTAGACGATGGGCCCTGGGCTGTTACCCAAACTTGGGACCCCCTTGCGCACCGCCGCCCTGCCGCGCCGTAAATATTTTTAACACTACCTTTTTGGGCAAGCATTAACAAATGGGTGTTACGATTCCCCTTGTCACAAGGCTGTGTCACTACAACTGACAGTATCACACTGTGCAGGGACACATCCTCCTGACAAGGGGAATTGTCTATCAGTCCTGGACTGCACAAAGACTTTTTGTGAAATACAAGGATTTCCTATAATAAACATGTCAGGAGAGGGGAAAGATTCTCTATAAATCTAGTGACTCACATGTGACGACGTCTCAGATTCTAGTAGTTTTTTTCCTCTTTTCTTCTCCATCCGGTCCAGAGCTCATGACGACTTCTCCCGGCCATGACTCATTTCTGCAGAATTTGCCACTCAGATGTCTTCGACTCCTCACTTTTCCAACATTTCCACACCTATAAATGAAAATAAAGTTATCATGGTGCCACATACTGTACCCCTAAATATAATAGCACCAAACACTGCGCGCCTGAATATAATAATACCACACACTGTAAAACACCACATACACACAGCCCCCCGTACATAGTGCCACACACAGCCCCCTGTACATAGTGCCACACACAGCCCCCTGTACATAGTGCCACACACAGCCCCTGTAGATATTACACCCCCCTATAGATAGCGCCACACACAGCCCCCTGTACATAGTGCCACACACAGCCCCCTGTACATAGTGCCACACACAGCCCCCTGTACACAGTGCCACACACAGCCGCCTGTACATATTACACCCCCCCATAGATAGCGCCACATACAGCCCCCTGTACATAGTGCCACACACAGCCCTCTGTACATAGTGCCACACACAGCCCCCTGTACATAGTGCCACACACAGCTCCCTGTACATAGTGCCACACACAGCCCCCTGTACACAATGCCACACACAGCCGCCTGTACATATTACACCCCCCCCATAGATAGCGCCACACACAGCCCCCTGTACATAGTGCCACACACAGCCCTCTGTACATAGTGCCACACACAGCCCCCTGTACATAGTGCCACACACAGCTCCCTGTACATAGTGCCACACACAGCCCCCTGTACATAGTGCCACACACAGCCCCCTGTACAGTGCCACACACAGCCCCCTGTACATATTACACCCCCCCCATAGATAGCGCCACACACAGCCCCCTGTACATAGTGCCACACACAGCCCCCTGTACATAGTGCCACACACAGCTCCCTGTACATAGTGCCACACACAGGCCCCTGTAGATATTACACCCCCCATAGATAGCGCCACACACACAGTCCCCTGTACATAGTGCCACACACAGCCCCTGTAGATATTACACCCCCCATAGATAGTGCCACACACAGCCCCCTGTACATAGTGCCACACACAGCCCCTGTGGATATTACACCCCCCCATAGATAGCGCCACACACAGCCCCCTGTAGATATCACACATCCCCCCCATAGAGGGCGTTACACACAGCCCCGTATAGATACAAATGAATATCCCCCCAAACGGAAATCTTTAGCAAAGTTTCCATCACCATTGAGATAAATGGTGATGCAAACGGAAGCTCAGGTTTTCATTTGCCTTTCCGTTGAGGGGTTAACCAGACAGAACCAATTCAAAACGGAAGGGCAGCGGTGATGTGAACAGGGCCTTAGATACAGGGCCCTACATACAGGGCCCATGTGCATGTGTGATACTGTTTGTTGGACCCTGTATCTAAGCCTATAGGCTTAGATACAGGGTGCAGCAGACAGTATTCTTATGCAGTATAAGCTGGGGCCCTGTATCTAAGCCTAACACACGGTAGGCTTTAAAGGCTGTCCAGTCCCTAAACATTGATGGCCTATCCTCAGTATAGGCCATCAATAGCTGATGGGTTGAGGTCAGACACCCGGGACCCCCGCCAATCAGCTGTTTTGAAGGGGTTGCAGCCGCTCGTACGAGCCCCCTTGTAGGTAGCGCCACACAGCTCCCTTGTAGATAGCGCCACACAGCCCCCTTGTAGATAGTGCCACACAGCCCCCTTATAGATAGTGCCACACAGCCCCCTTATAGATAGTGCCACACAGCCCCCTGGAGAGTGCGCCACACAGCCCCCTGTAGGGAGTGCCACACAGCCCCCTGTAGGGAGTGCCGCACAGCCCCCTGTAGGGAGTGCCGCACAGTCCCCCTGTAGGGAGTGCCGCGAGGCCCCCTGTAGGGAGTGCCGCACAGCCCCCTGGTAGGAAGTAACGCAAAAACCCCTGCAAGGGATTGCCACACAGTAGTATTATTATAGTAATGTAGTATTAGTCTAGTAATGAGGTAGTTATAGTAATGTAGTAATATTGTAGTAATGTAGTATTGTTAAAGTAATGTAGTATTATTAAAGTATTGTAGTATTATTGTAGTTATGTAGTATTATAGTAATGTAGTATTATAGTAGTAATGTAGTATTATAGTAATGTAGTATTATTGTAGTAATGTAGTATTATAGTAATGTAATAGTATTGTAGTATTATTTTAGTAATGTAGTATTATAGTAATGTAATAGTATTATAGTAATGTAGTATTATTGTAGTAATGTAGTATTATAGTAATGTAGTATTATAGTAATGTAGTATTATTGTAGTAATGTAGTATTATAGTAATGTAGTATTATAGTAATGTAGTAGTATTGTAGTAATGTAGTAT
Source organism: Rhinoderma darwinii (assembly GCF_050947455.1). NCBI lineage: Eukaryota > Metazoa > Chordata > Amphibia > Anura > Rhinodermatidae > Rhinoderma > Rhinoderma darwinii. The sequence goes on along the minus strand of NC_134687.1, from coordinate 37,039,438 downwards.
TATAGTAATATAATAGTACCTAGTTACATAGTAGTTACATAGTTACATAGTAGTTACATAGTTAGTACGGTGGATAAAAGACACGTGTCCATCAAGTTCAACCAAGGTAAGGTAAAAATTTCTACACATAGGAGCTAATATTTTTTCGTCCTAGGAAATTATCTAAGCCTTTTTTAAAGTCATCTACTGTCCCTGCTGTGACAGCTCCTGCGGTGACTATTCCATAGATTCACAGTAAAGAAGGCTTATCGCCTCTGCAGGTTGAACCTTTTTTTCTCCAGACGGAGGGAGCGCCCCCTTGTTTTTTGAGGTGGTTTTACATGGAACAGGATTTCACCATATTTTTTGTATGTGCCATTAAAATATTTATATAAGTTAATCATGTCCCCCCTTAGTCGTCTCTTTTCAAGGCTAAATAGGTTTAGTTCTTTTAATCTTTCCTCATAACTTAGATTCTCCATGCCCCTTATTAGCTTCGTTGCTCTTCTTCTTCTTTTTCCAACTCCAGGGCATCCTTTCTATGAACTGGAGCCCAGAACTGAACTGCATATTCTAGATGAGGCCTCACTAATGCTTTGTAAAGTGGTAATATTACATCCCTGTCCCGCGAGTCCATGCCTCTTTTAATACACGACAATATCTTGCTGGCCCTTGAAGCAGCTGATTGACATTGCATGCTGTTATTTAGTTTATGATTTGCTAGTACACCCAGATCATTCTCAGCAAGGGACTCTCCCTGTATAGCTCCCCCTAGGACATATGATGCATGCAGGTTGTTGGTACCCAGATGCATAACTTTACATTTATCTACATAGACTGAACTATATTACATAGCTTGGTGTCATCTGCAAAAATAGAAATAGTGCTATTAATCCCATCCTCTATATCATTAATAAATAAGTTGAATAATAGTGGTCCCAGCACTGAACCCTGGGGTACACCACTTATAACCGGGGACCATTCAGAGTAGGAATCATTGACCACAACTCTCTGGATACGGTTCTTGAGCCAATTCTTAATCCAATTACAAACTATACTTTCTAAACCTATAGTCCATAATTTACCCATTAGACATCTATGAGGGACAGTGTCAAATGCCTTTGCAAAATCCAAAAACACTATATCCACAGCGGCCCCTCTGTCTAGACTTCTGCTCACCTCTTCATAAAAACAGATCAGGTTAGTTTGACAACTTCTGTCTTTAGTAAAATCGTGCTGGCTGTCACTTATAATACTATTTTTTGTCACATAATCCTGTATATAGTCCCTCAATAGCCCCTCAAACATTTTCCCCACGATGGATGTTAAGCTTACTGGTCTATAATTATCTGGGGGAGACCTAGAGCCCTTTTTGAAAATAGGCACCACATTTGCCCTGCGCCAGTCCCTTGGCACTATACCAGTCACTAGAGATTCTCTGAATATTATGAAAAGGGGGACAGAAACAACGGAACTAAGCTCTTTAATAACTCTAGGGTGTAGCCCATCTGGTCCCGGGGCCTTGTGTACGTTTATTTTATGTAACTTAGCTTAGACCATATCTACATTCATCCAATTCAGTATATCAACTGATGTATTAACAGCACTGGCACCGGCTACATCAGCTGCTCTTTCTTGTGTTTTATATACAGAGCTGAAGAACCCATTTAGTAACTCTGCCTTCTCTTGATCCCCTGTGATCAACTCCCCATTACCACTATCTAGGGGTCCTACATGTTCAGACCTTGGTTTTTTTGCATTCATATATTTGAAGATTTTTTGGGGGATTTGTTTTACTATCCTTGGCCACCTGCCTTTCATTTTGTATTTTTGCTGATTTTATAACTTTTTTGCAGATTTTATTAAACACTTTATAATTTACAAAGGCTACAGCTGTACCCTCAGATTTGTATTTTTCAAATGTCCTTTTATTGTCATGTATTGCCCTTTTTACAGAAGGTGTAAGCCATGTGGGGTTTAATTTTAGTTGTTTAAACTTGTTACCAATAGGAATACATTTTGCAGTATAATTATACAAAGTAGATTTTAAGATCTCCCATTTATCATTTGTCCCATTATTTGACATTGGTTGTTCCCAGTCTATGTCCTGAATTGAAGCCCTCATCCTGGGGAAATTGGCCTTCTTAAAAATGTAGTATTGTTATAGTCATGTATTATTATTATTATTATTATTATTATTATTATTATTATTATTATAGTAATGCAGTATTATATTAATTTAGTATTATTATAGTAATGTAGTATTATATTAATGTAGTATTGTTATAGTAATGTAGTATTGTTATTATTATAGTAATGTAGTATTATTCTAGTGATGTAGTATTGTTATAGTCATGTAGTATTATAGTAATGTAGTATTGTTATAGTAATGTAGTATTATTATAGTAATGTAGTATTGTTCTAGTAATGTTGTATTATTATAGTAATGTAGTATTGTTATAGTAATGTAGAATTATTATAGTAATGTTGTATTATTATAGTAATGTAGTATTGTTATAGTAATGTAGTATTATTATAGTAATGTAGTATTATTATAGTAATGTAGTATTGTTATAGTCATGTAGTATTGTTATAGTAATGTAGTATTATTATAGTAATGTAGTATTGTTATAGTAATGTAGTATTATTATAGTAATGTAGTATTGTTAGGCTGGATTCACACGAGCATGTTCGGTCCGTAAAGGACGGAATGCATTTCGGCCGCATGTCCCGGACTGAACACACTGCAGGGAGCCGGGCTCCTAGCATCATAGTTATGTACGATGCTAGGAGTCCCTGCCTCGCTGCGGGACAACTGTCCCATACTGTAATCATGTTTTCAGTATGGGACAGTAGTTCCACGGAGAGGCAGGGACTCCTAGCGTCGTACATAACTAGGATGCTAGGAGCCGGCTCCCAGCAGTGTTTTCGGTCCGGGACTTGCGGCCGAAATACGTTCCGTCCTTTACGGACCAAACATGCTCGTGTGAATCCAGCCTTATAGTCATGTAGTATTATTATAGTAATGTAGTAGCATTATAGTAATGTAGTATTATTATAGTAATGTAGTATTGTTATAGTCATGTAGCATTATTATAGTAATGTAGTATTATAGTAATGTAGTTTTGTTATAGTAATGTAGTATTATTCTAGTGATGTAGTATTGTTATAGTAATGTAGTATTATTATAGTAATGTAGTATTATTATAGTAATGTAGTATTATAGTAATGTAGTATTGTTATAGTAATGTAGTATTGTTACAGTAATGTAGTATTGTTATAGTAATGTAGTATTATTATAGTAATGTAGTATTATAGTAATGTAGTTTTGTTATAGTAATGTAGTATTGTTATAGCAATGTAGTATATTATTATAGTAATGTAGTATTATTATAGTAATGCATTATTGTTATAGCAATGTAGTATTGTTATAGTAATGTAGTATTATTATAGTAATGTAATATTGTTATAGTAATGTAGTATTATAGTAATGTAGTATTATTCTAGTGATGTAGTATTATTATCGTAATGTAGTATTATTCTAGTGATGTATTGTTATAGTAATGTAGTATTGTTACAGTAATGTAGTATTATAGTAATGTAGTATTGTTATAGTAATGTAGTATTGTTATAGTAATGTAGCATTGTTATAGTAATGTAGTATTGTTATAGTAATGTAGCATTGTTATAGTAATGTATTGTTATAGTAATGTAGTATTGTTATAGTAATGTAGTATTGTTACAGTAATGTAATATTATAGTAATGTAGTATTGTTATAGTAATGTAGTATTATAGTAATGTAGTATTGTTATAGTAATGCAGTATTGTTACAGTAATGTAGTATTATTATAGTAATGTAGTATTGTTCTAGTAATGTAGTATTATAGTAATATAGTATTGTTATAGTAATGTAGTATTATTATAGTAATGTAGTATTATAGTAATGTAGTATTGTTATAGTAATGTTGTATTGTTATAGTAATGTAGTATTGTTATAGTAATGTAGTAATGATATAGTAATGTAGTATTATTATAGTAATGTAGTATTGTTATAGTCATGTAGCATTATTATAGTAATGTAGTATTATAGTAATGTAGTTTTGTTATAGTAATGTAGTATTGTTATAGCAATGTAGTATATTATTATAGTAATGTAGTATTATTATAGTAATGTATTATTGTTATAGCAATGTAGTATTATTATAGTAATGTAGTATTATTATAGTAATGTAGTATTGTTATAGTAATGTATTATTATAGTAATGTAGTATTGTTAGGCTGGATTCACACGAGCATGTTCGGTCCGTAAAGGACGGAATGTATTTCGGCCGCATGTCCCGGACTGAACACACTGCAGGGAGCCGGGCTCCTAGCATTATGGTTATGTACGACGCTAGGAGTCCCTGCCTCGCTGCGGGACAACTGTCCCATACTGTAATCATGTTTTCAGTATGGGACAGTAGTTCCACGGAGAGGCAGGGACTCCTAGCGTCGTACATAACTAGGATGCTAGGAGCCGGCTCCCAGCAGTGTTTTCGGTCCGGGACTTGCGGCCGAAATACGTTCCGTCCTTTACGGACCAAACATGCTCGTGTGAATCCAGCCTTATAGTCATGTAGTATTATTATAGTAATGTAGTAGCATTATAGTAATGTAGTATTATTATAGTAATGTAGTATTGTTATAGTCATGTAGCATTATTATAGTAATGTAGTATTATAGTAATGTAGTTTTGTTATAGTAATGTAGTATTATTCTAGTGATGTAGTATTGTTATAGTAATGTAGTATTATTATAGTAATGTAGTATTATTATAGTAATGTAATATTGTTATAGTAATGTAGTATTATTCTAGTGATGTATTGTTATAGTAATGTAGTATTGTTACAGTAATGTAGTATTATAGTAATGTAGTATTGTTATAGTAATGTAGTATTGTTATAGTAATGTAGCATTGTTATAGTAATGTATTGTTATAGTAATGTAGCATTGTTATAGTAATGTATTGTTATAGTAATGTTGTATTATTATAGTAATGTAGTATTATAGTAATGTAGTATTGTTATAGTAATGTATTGTTATAGTAATGTAGTATTGTTATAGTAATGTAGTATTTTTACAGTAATGTAATATTATAGTAATGTAGTATTGTTATAGTAATGTAGTATTGTTACAGTAATGTAATATTATAGTAATGTAGTATTATTATAGTAATGTAGTATTATTATAGTAATGTAGTATTATAGTAATGTAGTATTTTTATAGTAATGTAGTAATGATATAGTAATGTAGTATTATTATAGTAATGTAGTATTATAGTAATGTAGTATTATAGTAATGTAGTTTTGTTATAGTAATGTAGTATTGTTATAGCAATGTAGTATATTATTATAGTAATGTAGTATTATTATAGTAATGTATTATTGTTATAGCAATGTAGTATTGTTATAGTAATGTAGTATTATTATAGTAATGTAATATTGTTATAGTAATGTAGTGTTATAGTAATGTAGCATTGTTATAGTAATGTATTGTTATAGTAATGTTGTATTATTATAGTAATGTAGTATTATAGTAATGTAGTATTGTTATAGTAATGTATTGTTATAGTAATGTAGTATTGTTATAGTAATGTAGTATTTTTACAGTAATGTAATATTATAGTAATGTAGTATTGTTATAGTAATGTAGTATTGTTACAGTAATGTAATATTATAGTAATGTAGTATTATTATAGTAATGTAGTATTATTATAGTAATGTAGTATTATAGTAATGTAGTATTTTTATAGTAATGTAGTAATGATATAGTAATGTAGTATTATTATAGTAATGTAGTATTATAGTAATGTAGTATTATAGTAATGTAGTTTTGTTATAGTAATGTAGTATTGTTATAGCAATGTAGTATATTATTATAGTAATGTAGTATTATTATAGTAATGTATTATTGTTATAGCAATGTAGTATTGTTATAGTAATGTAGTATTATTATAGTAATGTAGTATTATTATAGTAATGTAATATTGTTATAGTAATGTAGTGTTATAGTAATGTAGTATTATTCTAGTGATGTAGTATTATTATCGTAATGTAGTATTATTCTAGTGATGTATTGTTATAGTAATGTAGTATTATAGTAATGTAGTATTATTCTAGTGATGTATTGTTATAGTAATGTAGTATTGTTACAGTAATGTAGTATTATAGTAATGTAGTATTGTTATAGTAATGTAGTATTGTTATAGTAATGTAGCATTGTTATAGTAATGTATTGTTATAGTAATGTAGTATTGTTATAGTAATGTAGCATTGTTATAGTAATGTATTGTTATAGTAATGTAGTATTGTTATAGTAATGTAGTATTGTTACAGTAATGTAATATTATAGTAATGTAGTATTGTTATAGTAATGTAGTATTGTTACAGTAATGTAATATTATAGTAATGTAGTATTATTATAGTAATGTAGTATTATAGTAATGTAGTATTATTATAGTAATGTAGTATTGTTACAGTAATGTAGTGTTGTTATAGTAATGTAGCAGGATTATTATTATAGTATTGTAGTGTTGTTATAGTAATGTAGTATTGTTATAGTAATGTAGTAATGATATAGTAATGTAGTATTATTATAGTAATGTAGTATTGTTATAGTCATGTAGCATTATTATAGTAATGTAGTATTATAGTAATGTAGTTTTGTTATAGTAATGTAGTATTGTTATAGCAATGTAGTATATTATTATAGTAATGTAGTATTATTATAGTAATGTATTATTGTTATAGCAATGTAGTATTGTTATAGTAATGTAGTATTATTATAGTAATGTAGTATTATTATAGTAATGTAATATTGTTATAGTAATGTAGTATTATAGTAATGTAGTATTATTCTAGTGATGTATTGTTATAGTAATGTAGTATTGTTACAGTAATGTAGTATTATAGTAATGTAGTATTATTCTAGTGATGTAGTATTATTATCGTAATGTTGTATTATTATAGTAATGTAGTATTGTTATAGTAATATAGTATTGTTATAGTAATGTAGTATTGTTACAGTAATGTAGTATTATAGTAATGTAGTATTGTTATAGTAATGTAGTAGTATTATAGTAATGTAATATTGTTATAGTAATGTAGTATTATAGTAATGTAGTATTATTCTAGTGATGTATTGTTATAGTAATGTAGTATTGTTACAGTAATGTAGTATTATAGTAATGTAGTATTATTCTAGTGATGTAGTATTATTATCGTAATGTAGTATTATTCTAGTGATGTATTGTTATAGTAATGTAATATTGTTACAGTAATGTAGTATTGTTACAGTAATGTAGTATTATAGTAATGTAGTATTGTTATAGTAATGTAGCATTGTTATAGTAATGTAGTGTTATAGTAATGTAGTATTGTTATAGTAATGTAGTATTGTTATAGTAATGTAGCATTGTTATAGTAATGTATTGTTATAGTAATGTAGTGTTGTTATAGTAATGTAGCATTGTTATAGTAATGCATTGTTATGGTAATGTAATATTGTTATAGTAATGTAGTATTATAGTAATGTAGTATTATTATAGTAATGTAGTATTATAGTAATGTTGTATTATTATAGTAATGTTGTATTATTATAGTAATGTAGTATTGTTATAGTAATGTAGTATTGTTATAGTAATGTATTGTTATGGTAATGTAATATTGTTATAGTAATGTAGTATTATAGTAATGTAGTATTATTATAGTAATGTAGTATTATAGTAATGTTGTATTATTATAGTAATGTAGTATTATTATAGTAATGTTGTATTATTATAGTAATGTAGTATTGTTATAGTAATGTAGTATTGTTATAGTAATGTAGTATTGTTACAGTAATGTAGTATTATAGTAATGTAGTATTGTTATAGTAATGTAGTAGTATTATAGTAATGTAATATTGTTATAGTAATGTAGTATTATAGTAATGTAGTATTATTCTAGTGATGTATTGTTATAGTAATGTAGTATTGTTACAGTAATGTAGTATTATAGTAATGTAGTATTATTCTAGTGATGTAGTATTATTATCGTAATGTAGTATTATTCTAGTGATGTATTGTTATAGTAATGTAATATTGTTACAGTAATGTAGTATTGTTACAGTAATGTAGTATTATAGTAATGTAGTATTGTTATAGTAATGTAGCATTGTTATAGTAATGTAGTGTTATAGTAATGTAGTATTGTTATAGTAATGTAGTATTGTTATAGTAATGTAGCATTGTTATAGTAATGTATTGTTATAGTAATGTAGTATTGTTATAGTAATGTAGCATTGTTATAGTAATGTATTGTTATGGTAATGTAATATTGTTATAGTAATGTAGTATTATAGTAATGTAGTATTATTATAGTAATGTAGTATTATAGTAATGTAGTATTGTTATAGTAATGCAGTATTGTTACAGTAATGTAGTATTGTTATAGTAATGTAGTATTATTATAGTAATGTAGTATTGTTACAGTAATGTAGTATTGTTATAGTAATGTAGTATTGATATAGTAATGTAGTATTGATATAGTAATGTAGTATTATTATAGTAATGTAGTATTGTTATAGTAATGTAGTATTGTTACAGTAATGTAGTATTATTATAGTCATGTAGTAATGTTATAGTAATGTAGTATTGTTACAGTAATATTATTATAGTAATGTAGTATTGTTATAGTAATGTAGTATTGTTACAGTAATGTAGTATTATTATAGTCATGTAGTATTATTATAATAATGTAGTATTGTTATTTTCATGTCCCCAGAATGTCCGAGTTATACTAGTAACAGGGTATTGTAGAGGACAGTAACCTGTTTCTAGTGTTTATTTTCAGTTTCTATTTACTGCCTCCTTGGTAGAAAAAAACGTTTTATTAAGTTTATGCTAATGAGCATTTAGGTGCAATGAGGGCGTTACCATTGCACATAAATGCTCTTACGTCGCTCCACAGGTCAATCCCCCTCCCTTTTTACATAGATTGACAGGGGCCAGGCAGCGTAATCCGCACATGCGCAGTGCGATCTTTCTGCTCGACATTCTAATCGGCATTACTGCGCATGCGCCGTAATAAAGAGCAGGGACGCTGCGCATGCGCAGTAGTGCAGATTAGAACGTCGAGCTGAAAGATCGCACTGCGCATGCGCCTAGTATATAGCAGGAACGCACGGGGCCAGGCATGAACGCGCCAATTACGTTGCCTGGCCCCTGTCAATCAATGTAAAAAGGGAGGGAGGGGGGGTTAAACTGGGGAGCGACGTAAGAGCATTTAGGTGCAACGGTGACGCCCTCGGTGCACCTAAATGCTCATTAGCATAAACTTAATAAAACTTATTTCTCTACAAAGGAGGCAGTAACTGAAAATAAACGCTAGAAACAGGTTAGTCTCCTCTACAACACCCCGTTACTCGTTTAATACGGACATTCTGGGAACAGACTCCCTTTAAGAAGGGCACACCTTTTAATATATTTGGCACATCTTTGGTTGTTTGTACAACACAAATCTACGCCTGCTATGAGCGTAAGGGCGGGTTCACAAATAGCGGAATTTCACTTAAATTCCGCTGCGGACACTCCGCAGCGTTAATCCGCAGCGGAGCCGTTTCTCCATTGACTTTCACTTTAATTTAGCAGTGTTCGTTTACACGATGCGTACAATTCCGCTGCGGAGCATAGGCTGCGGAGCGGAATTTGGTGTCCGCAGCATGCTCTGTCTGTTGCGGAGCAGTGGCGGACTGGTTGCGGACTCATGGCGGAATTTCTCCATTGACTTCAATGGAGAGTCAAAATTCCGCAATGAAGTCCGCAGATCTTATGTGTGCTGCGGAGCGTATTGTTTTTACTACCATGACATTTCTTCATTCTGGCTGGACCTATGTATTTCTAGGTCTACAGCCAGACTGAGGAAGTCAATGGGGCTCCCGTAATGACGGGAGCGTTGCTAGGAGACGTCTGTAAATAGTCACTGTCCAGGGTGCTGAAAGAGTTACGCGATCGGCAGTAACTGTTTCTGCACCCGGGACAGTGACTACCGATCTCAATATACATGTATCTGTAAAAAAAAATATAAGTTCATACTTACCGAGAACTCCCTGCGTCTGTCTCCAGTCCGGCCTCCCAGGATGACGTTTCAGTGTAAGTGACGGCTGCAGCCAATCACAGGCCAAGCACAGGCTGCAGCGGTCACATGGACTGGAGCGTCATCCAGGGAGGTCGGGCCGGATGCCGAAAGAGGGACGCGTCACCAAGACAACGGGCGGTAAGTATGAATTTCTTTGACTTTCACTAGGGAAAGTGCTGTCCCTTCTCTCTATCCTGCACTGAATAGGGAGAAGAGAAGCACTTTTCCTGCAGTCCGCAGCGGCCAGTCCGCATCAATTTTCTGCACATTTTGTGCAGATCCGCTGCAGAATCTGCAACGCAGATTCTGTGCGGCATTGATGCGGACAGTTGCGGAGGAATTCCGCCATGTGTGGTCATGCCCTTATGCCTGATTTATACGAGCGCTGCGCATCTCGAACGTAAAAAACAGCCGTTTTTCACGTCCGAGGTGCATCCGTTCTCAGCGTTGTGGGATGCGATGTCACGCATCCACCATAGTTGAGAGTCTATGGAGGGATGCGTAATGCGTGAAAAGATAGGACATGTCCTATATTCCCGTGTGAATCAGGCCTTAATTATGATAAATCTGTCATCCCGGTAGGGGACCGCCACCTTTGGGTAAACCCTGTCCCTTTTCCCACCACGGAAAGTGGTGGGAAAAGTGAAAGATAGCCAAAATTTGTGACTGTTTTGCACCAGAAAACTGGAATAAAACTCTTGATACATTCCCCCATTATTTCTCTTCTACAGACTTACATCCCATTAATGAAACTAAAATTAAATAAATGAGACATTCCTTTTATAGGACATTAGACTTAAATATCTTGTAGTCCTACAGAGCATTGTATTTCCCTTAGCCATACACATTAAATAAAACAGGGGAAATAAGTTTTAGGCAGGTTGGATTTTACCCTATCTAATCCTTTGTTTCTGATCCGAGCATGCATGTTTATAGGGGAGTTGGGGAACACAGTTGCCACCCAATAATGAACTTTACTTGTGCTCCCAAATGATTATGTGCAGTAACTGTGTGGGGGATTCTAATCTCAGCCGTGTATGGTCTAGACATCTCTTGAGTTCAGTTTCTGGAACAGGAAGTGGTTGCCTGACAGCTGCCATCTTCAGCCATATTACTTCTTACAGGGTTTCTTTTTCTGTCACTTGGTCACTCGGAGGTTCCTTCGCGTTTTCTCTCAGGTTTCCCCAGCAGTTCAGTTGATCAGGTTGGTAAAAACCTCCCACACCCTTATAAATACATCGTTCTGGCTGACATGACTATAATTATTGAGATGTCGGTCTCTCCATGTAAAGTTAGCCTAATTGTTGCTCTGACAAACCCTTCACAATCCCTCAAATATATAACATTTCCAGTAAATAGTTCATTTAAAGTTGACAATGCTGTTAAATGTCATCAAAAAATTTGGCTCAGAGCAGATTATCATTCACCCACATCAGGACATTCTCCGATGACTCAAGACATTGTAGAAGTCTGTGGAGCTGTGCTAATTCTCAGTCTCACTTGTAGAGGTCACGAGGGCAGTGATAGTTATTCAGATGATCTGGCACCTGGCTGGTGGAATTAGCAACACCCCACGGAGTTCATTACTAGACAGCAGAACATGAGATTAGTCATCCCCTGCTGATTCAATGTCTGGAACCTGTCCAGCTGTCAAATATCAACCAGTGGATAAATTATCCAAAAATACAGAAAAAGCAACTGGCCATATGGGCATCTTTTGTATTACAGATCTATTAATAAGCCTGAACTTATCAAACATTTCTAAAACAGGTAAGAATCTGGGCTCCATGAAGATAATAGGTATAGCAATGATCCGACTGTCTGACCGCAGTTTGATATTTTGCATTATCAGTCGTTCTAGCCTACGTGGGATGAAATAGGCTTTTATTGTTGGTGGTGGGATTTTTCCTGATTTATTCAAGTCAAGTCAATGGAGAAAATCACAGCATTGACCGTGGTTTTCCCAAAGAACCAATTCTATGAACAAAAATGGCAAAACCTCAAATACTAACATGCAGTTTTTTTGTTACAGTTTTGATGGCCATACACAGAGGATATTTGGGGAAATGGGGAATTTGAACCAAGTTGTTTGCATTTGCCAAAGAAAGACCAATGTCTGAAAAGGTGATCTGTCATGTTGGATCTTTTTGGTCGGTCGTTATCTGAGTGTATATTATATGATCGTCTGATTATAGCCAATCGTTCACCCAGGGGGTAGACATAAGCAGCAAACACATCCTGTGTTGCATCCCACGACACAGGAGGTTTTCAAGGCCTGCCCTTCCCCTGCACATGCATGAGTATGTGATGTCGTGCAGAAGTGCACGTATCGGGTATAAGTAGGGCCACAATCCTACACTTGCTTCCCTCACCGCTCCACCAATAGACCTCCCCTGCTCCAACGTCCTCCTCATCACTCCTGCTCCACCAACGTCCTCCTCCCGTCACGGACGCTCCCCTGGACAACGAGCACTAAGTATCCACGTGTAGCAGCAGCTACACGTAACCCTCTCCCCCTACACACATTTCCCTGATTTAACCCTTCACCTCTCTCCCCCCTATACAACGAGCACTTCCCTGGTTTAACAACTCACCTCTCTCCCCCTATACGATGAACATTTCCCCCTGATTTAACTCTTCCCATTGTTAACCCTCACATTACCTGCACATTCCCTGGTACCTGTTTACCCGCACATTAACCCTGTCCCCTAGTAAACCCTTTACCTGTATTTCCCCTGATATTTTACCCTTAACCTTAACCCATTTAGTGTATAGGGAAAATTTACAGATAGGTGGGAGGGTCTCGAAGATAGTGAGTGTGTGTATTGTATATGTAAGTCTAGGTACGTGGGTGGTGATGTAGTATAGTGTTATTATACTGGTATTGTGCCACGTGTAGTGTCAGTATATTCAATACATATTAAGTTGTTATGTGTATTGTGGTATACTGATACTATACCGTGAATATATTTACTGTGTTCTGTGTATTTTGTGTTAAATTATCTAAGTGTGATTTGTATTAATGAAAATAGTTTTTATTATACTGTTGTGTCGTGCACACATACACTTAGGGGCAAAGAAGATAGTTAGCGTTAATACAAAGGAAAGGTAGGGGAGCTACGCATAGCCCTAGTGACCCTGATATAAAGGAGGTAGTAATAATAGGTGACACTAGCACAGTGAACCCCACTGTTATATGAGCCCTTTAACAGGGAGCTATTCCTTTCATTTAGGTGTATATGTACATCCTTGTGTCCGTGCAAGCACTAGCAGGTTGGCAGCGGTCACTGACAGCTGCACTCCCACTCTACTGACGGGGATCGGAAAAATTTTCGATCCCGGTTCATTAACCCCCTTAACGACATGCCACACACATGTACGTGGCAGCTGTTAAGGGGAAGAATGGAGCGGGCTCAGCTCGCTCCATACTTAGCGGGAGACAGATATGTAATACAGCCGACACTTCATTGCAACAGGCGGAATCAAATATCACTTTGATTCCGTCCATTTAACCCCTTAGATGCCGCAGAATCTGAAGTATTAGAATCAGGGGGATGCCCCCTCCGAAGCGCCATTAGCCGACTCGTGATGCAAACGCGGGGTGCCAATGGTTGTCATGGCAGCCTGGTGTTAAATGAAGGCCCCCAGGTCTGCCATCTTTGCACTCCTATAAAGGAGACAATCAGTATAGCGATATACTGCAATACATTAGTATTGCAGTATATCATGCAAGCGATCCAACAATCAAAGGTTCAAGTCCCTTAGGGGAACCAATAAAAAATGTAAAAACAAGTAAATAACGTTTTCTTTAATGCTCCAAAAAATGTATCAAAACTAAAAAAAAAAAGTTTCCCATTTTTTCCCAAAAGTCCTGTTATAAAAACCTAAAAGCTAACATAACTTGTATCGTCGCATCCGTAAAAGTCAGAACTATTACAATATAACATTATTTAACCCGCTCGGTCACCTTAGCTCCCCAAAAAAATGAAATAGAAAGTGATCAAAAAGTCCAATATTGGTGTCAGTAAAAAATACAACTCTCCCCGTAAAAAAATAAACACATCCCTCAATCGACAGAAAAACAAAAAAAATATGGAGACGCAAAACAATTTTTTGAGCAAATATGTGCTAAATATATAAATGGTAAATTATACACTTTTTTATAAATTTGGTATTGCCGTAATCGTATCAACCTGTTGAATAAAGTGAACATGTCGTTTTTACAACCTGATTGAACAAATCCCCCCAAAAATGGCGTAATTGCTGTTTTTTGAAGATTTCACAGCACAAATATTTTTTTTTTTTCAGTTTCCCAGTACATTGTATAGTACATTAAATGGTGCCAAGAAAAACGACAACTTGTCCCGCAAGAAACAAGCCCTCATACGGCTATGTTTAAAAAATGTAAAAGTCATGGAAGGAGGGAAGGAAAAAATGAAAATGAAAAAACAAAAATTGTCCGTGCCCTTAAGGGATTAAAAAACTGCTATCAATGATGATTAAAGAGAGGAGCCTCGCTTTGTGTCCCCTAGTGAACCCTAACAGGGTTTACCATTTGAAATAGTCAGCCTGGAGCTTAAGTAAGGCCCCAGGGCTGTCTGGTGCTATTGCCTGTAAGGGCATACTCTACGTACGCCCTAACAGATGCCTGTGCATATTATTACGTTCAGACATAATGTACTGGTAAATAAACATTTTACATTATAGTAAAAAAAAGGTTACAAAGTCCCCTAATGGGTCTAAAATAAATGTAATGATAATAATTAAATAATAACAAATAACTAAAAAAGAAAAAAAAGAATAACAGAAAAAAACATATATACTAATTAGGTATCCCCATAATTGTAAAAGCCCTTTCAATAAACTCAATGCACCTATTAAGGTAAACAGTGAACGGTGTTAAAACCCCCCAAAAAAACAATGGATAAATTGCATTTTTTTTGCATTCCGCCATTATAAAAAAAATCATATAAATGAAAGGCTCTTATATGTACCCCAATATGGAAAAAAAAAAGAAAAATAGAAAACTTGGCCTGCAGAAAAACAAGACCTCGAATAGCTACGTAGACATAAAAAAAAATGTGAGGAGGAAAAAACCTAAAAAGATCCATTGTCATTTCGGCCAAAATGTTGTTCTTAAGGGAATAAATTATGGATTTCAATGTGCTTGATCATTTATTCAGAGAGAAGCTGCTGCTAGAAGGGTCAGCCAGCAGTTCCCTCCCCTATCGCCATTGAAAATACATGCACGCTCGGACAAGCGTATATCTATATGGAAGAGTCAGAAGAAAAAGCTGTCGGATGAAAGCTAACTGAAGTGTATGGGCAGCCTTAAACTAATGTCTAAGGCAAGGCCAGCTTAAAGAAGACCTCCAGTGGAAACACAACTTTCTATGTCCGCACCCCCCACCTGACTGTATACCACGCTGTGCACTACTTTTATGTATACTGTACTTACTTTTTGAACTGCTGCCTTGTCTGTACTTAGAAAAAGCCTCCATCTTGATTCTTAGATTTCCCCAGCTTTCTCTTCCTCTCTGCTTTGCTATCAATTCCATGATGCTTCAGCACAGGATCACATGACCAGCTAGAGCCCATACCATTCCTGCATGCGGTGGGACACTGTGAGTATCATTCTCTCTATATGCTCCTAAATAATCTTAGTAACCATAAGCATACAGCCTGGAAGGCTGCACTATATTCTTCTACACCTGTGTGACAGGAACCTGTCTGAGTATCAGTGGTGGCTGATGATAGAAGTTTCTGAAATAACAGGTGAGAGACTGACACATGGAATACCAGAATGGAGCACATGGGAACGTTTATTTTTGGCCGGAGTGTCTCTTTAATACTCTACTATTGAGGAATACGACTGGGGGAAGAGGTAGCAGCGCAGGGTGGCCTTGTTTTTTTCCTTATGTAAACTATTTCCCAGCAGTGTGTGTTATTATTCAGTTTCTTCACACTTGTGTCTGGCTTATGAATGTCAGAGGGATTTCAAGCCGACTTCATATTTATTTTATTAACGTTGATTAAAAAAGGCAGCTACAGACTCCAATCTGTGGCCAACTCATATGCCTGGCTGTAGTGTGCAAGATCTTTAGCATGGAAGCAAATATACTGATATAGCAGAGCTACGTTTGTCAGATGAAGCATAGTATAAAGGGGTTGTCTCATAAAGGATAAGTATACACCAAACATAAAAGGGAAACATAAAGGCCCTGTTCACACTTGCATTCGGGCCTTTCCATTAATTTCAATGGCAAGAATAGCACAGTTTTCACCCCTATTCATGGCATAAAAAATACCACAACCGCAGTATTTCATCCTTCTCCCATTCACTTTAATGGGAGAGGAAGGCTGCAATTCCTGTAAATCGCCGCTACATCTGTGTCGACAATTCACAGTGAACAAGAAGGAACTAAGGGGAAGCAGCGCTTGTACGAGCACGGCACCCCCTTCAAAACAGCTGATCGGTGGAGGTCCTGGGTGTCGGACCCCGACCGATCAGAAATTGATGGCCTATCCTGAAGATAGGCCATCAATTTTTACCGGCTGGAAAACCCCTTTAGACAACATAAAAAAAATAACACACAACTCCGTTTCATTATAAATTGTACAAATTTATTTAGACATGAAATGTAATTGTCTTTTACATCTAGAAGACAACATACGTTCACAGTTATCGGATTACGGATTAACAACAGTTCGCTGGACGGATGACAGGATGATTAATAATGTCTGGTATTACACTCGGATTTCGCCACCGGCAATCAAATTATTATAATGATTAGGAACATTTGTACATATTTATGACAGATCCACATACTGCGCTGAAGAGTAACATAAAGCCACATACCAACCACAACAAAAGAATTGTGGGAATAATTTTTTTTTAAATCACAGGTTATACATGCAATGTTCTTGCTGCATGGAGGCCACGTCTTTTTTGTTTAAGAGGTTGTATGAGATTAGGAAAAAAGGATTGATAAGAAACAGCGCCACTGCTGTCCATGGCTGGGTCTGGTATTGCAGGAATGTTCCTAGAACGGCTTCCATGGAAAAGCTCTTTTTTTTTTTCATACATTTGAAGACAATGGGTAAACATTGCCACAAAACCACATCAAAATGTTATCTCAATTGCAATTATCTAACATCCGGCTGATGCGCTTTTTCCACTGCATGTTTATGAGAGACACAGAGCGCAAAGCACCAGCACTCCGCTATGTATAGCACATTCTCTACAGTGACTCCTACTGGTGTAACTAGGTAGGACAGCATATCTGATTTGTATACCTGTTATCGAATGACAGTCTTTCAGTCCCTCAGTAGAGATAATTATAGTTATCAGTTATTTAGTGGTGTAAAGTGGTTGTCTCTGCACAAAAGCCCCTGTCCATACACTATTGGGGCATATGGATGTCATCGATCGGCGGTTTGCGCGGGACTCCCCTGTATGTGCCATTCTGTAAGAGCAGCTCCCAATCTGGCAAACCCTGGCGTGTACAGTACTTGGATGATCATTATTAGGATGTCCACCAAGTAATGTCCATAATAAACGTATTTCATGCTTCATGCAGTGGTTATTTTAAGGCTAAATGGTAAAAATCAGTTCAACGTCTGGGTTATCCCAGTTCTGTGGTCTGAAATTCTGTAGAAAATACATGGCTAAGTGTCTTGCACTGTATATGGGGTTATTGGACTATAACTATTTTGTGCTGGTGAAGGCTTTTCCTCCAAACCCAGTGTTTATGGCTCTGACAGCCTGTAAGCGCGGTCACTGCGCAGATGTTTATTTAGTGAAGAAATCAGACTTTCGGAAAATTGTCGGGCCGGAGATCCCATAGATAAATTAATTCAGATTATGCCTCTTGCACATAGTAGGGGCGGCAGTCCAGCGGCACAAGGAGACCCCTGCAGCTTTGTACTATGAAGCCGCGTGGACTGTGTGTGCTGTCACATTGTGTGCTGTCGGGCACCATATGTTCCCCTCTAACAGCAATGATGGACAAGCAGGAGATCCACGGTATGTCTCCTTATTAAATTGCCAGCATCTGGAGGTACAGTAAAGTCTGATAAAAGCCGGGGTGGATTTTTTTTTTTGTGTGCAGAGGGAAGTTGCTATAAGGGCCGTTTTCTTTTCTGCTTTAAATCAGTCATTATCGATTAGATTAATACAATAGAAAACGCCCGGTAATCTTCCCCTCTCCCACAAGTAATTGGTCTGGTATGGAGTCTGATTATCAAAGGGGTCTGGTCCAAATAAATATAGGGGTCTGGTCTAGGAGCCTGGTCTGGTGTCTGAAGTAGTTTATGGGTCTTGTGTCTGTATTTAGGAGGTCTGAAGTCATTTAAGGGTCTGGTCTGCGGTATGAAATAACTTTGGTGCAGAGTCTGGGGGGTCTAAACTAATTTTGGGGTCTAGTCTGGGGTTTGAATTAA
The DNA here is from genome assembly GCF_050947455.1 of Rhinoderma darwinii. Lineage (NCBI taxonomy): Eukaryota > Metazoa > Chordata > Amphibia > Anura > Rhinodermatidae > Rhinoderma > Rhinoderma darwinii. The sequence continues at coordinate 37,020,862 of NC_134687.1, read as the reverse complement.
TTTAGAGGTGTGGTCTGAATTTAATTAGGGGCCTGGGGTCTAAGTTTATTAGGGGTCTGGTTTGAGGTCTGAATTTATTTATGGGTTGGATCTGGGGTCTAAATTTGCTACAGAGGATGGGGATGGGCTGCAGAATTGTGGGGCCAAATATGTCTTGGCAGATAACTCTGCAGTTGTTGAGAGCAGTCGTCATGGCGGTCTAGGCTGAATGGAGAAGAAAAGGAAAATGAACTACTCCAATCAGAGAAGATGTCACCTGTGAGTCACTGTATTTAATAGTTGTGACAGATCAGTGCTGTATTCCCTTATAGAGTCTGCAGCATGATAATACTCTGCAGACCGCCTGTCTAGACCTGGTATTTGACAACTATATGGTCACTCTATGGCGGTATAATTGGTTATATTGTTCTTTGTATAGTGGTAGTGTACTATTGTCCCTAACTGAAAGAGTGAGTATACACCTGTCCCTGACCATGTGATCAGGCGTTTATCTGTTCTACTTTTATTTGCTTTGTGTTGCCGTGTTGTTTACATATTTAATGTAATGGGAAAGGTCACCAAACAAAGCAAAAATACTTTCCGCCCTCCCTAGATTTCAATCCTGGATCGGCTCCTGCATAGAAGCCTATGGGTGGTCTATTACGGCACTGTACAACTCAGAGTTTGTACGGGGTTGTATTATACCTGTGTGCATGAGGCCTTAAAGAGGCTCTGTCACCAGATTTTGCAACCCCTATCTGCTATTGCAGCAGATAGGCGCTGCAATGTAGATTACAGTAACGTTTTTATTTTTAAAAAACGAGCATTTTTGGCCAAGTTATGACCATTTTTGTAATTATGCAAATGAGGCTTGCAAAAGTCCAAGTGGGTGTGTTTAAAAGTAAAAGTCCAAGTGGGCGTGTATTATGTGCGTACATCGGGGCGTTTTTAATACTTTTACTAGCTGGGCGCTGTGAAGAGAAGTAACATCCTCTTCTCTTCAGAACGCCCAGCTTCTGACAGTGCAGATCTGTGACGTCACTCACAGGTCCTGCATCGTGACGGCCACATCGGCACCAGAGGCTACAGTTGATTCTGCAGCAGCATCAGCGTTTGCAGGTAAGTCGATCTTACCTGCAAACGCTGATGCTGCTGCAGAATCAACTGTAGCCTCTGCTGCCGATGTGGCCGTCACGATGCAGGACCTGTGAGTGACGTCACAGATCTGCACTGTCAGCAGCTGGGCGTTGTGAAGAGAAGAGGATGTTACTTCTCTTCACAGCGCCCAGCTAGTAAAAGTATTAAAACCGCCCCGATGTACGCACCTAATACACGCCCACTTGGACTTTTACTTTTAAACACACCCACTTGGACTTTTGCAAGCCTCATTTGAATAATTACAAAAATGGTCATAACTTGGCCAAAAATGCTCGTTTTTTAAAAATAAAAACGTTACTGTAATCTACATTGCAGCGCCTATCTGCTGCAATAGCAGATAGGGGTTGCAAAATCTGGTGACAGAGCCTCTTTAAGCTGAATTGGCTCCTGGGCACATCGGGACCAAATGCAACCTTTATGTAAGAATTAACAATACAGTTGAGATCACCGAGTCAAACTGGTCTTTATTTCACATTAAGGAATAGAAAAGGCTGAACCATTATGTCAATAACCAATATTGAAAGGAGGTTTCACTGTATGTAAAGGTTAGAGTGAGATAGGAAATCGTATCACCTCATTCACCAATTTATTAAGAACAATAGGAGAATCGATACATCCATTATCATCTTAAATTTGGCAATAGTGAATCTCAAACAAGGGGCCAGTTCACCAAATGCATCCTCTATTGGGCAGCAGAATTGCAAATCTTGAATGAGGCGAAACATTTTGCTCATCTCTAGACATAAAGTGAATGTCCACTCTCAAAATTAAAAAAATATTAAAATCTAAAAAGGTGTAAAAATTTGCGCTGAATAATTTTTTTAAATATCTTAATAGCTGTAGGAACATTGTTTTTCCGATACAGAACTCCATCTTCCTTGCTTAGACATAGATTTAAAAGATAATATGCTGGATACCTGCAGCCACCACTACAGGGAGCTTAGTGCATACTGTTTATTCATTGATCTCAAAATTAACACAGTATACAGTAAGCTCCCTCTAGTGGTGGCTGCAGGCAGCGGGAATTTTATCATTAAAATTCTATATCAATCTGCGTAATCAGCACAAAAAAATTGGACCCAAAAACGACATGATGATAAAAGGTAAATTTCACTTTAAGCTGCCTGTATACATTGGATAGAAGGAGGATAGTGTATATCAACCAGTCAAATATCAGATTGTTTGTGTTTGGGGTTTCTGTCATATTTACTGTTGTTATGCAGGCCCCACATGGATTCTTTTTGACTCCCATCCCGTCTTACACATTTTCCAGAAAAATGATGTGCAAATTAATGGAAGGGTAATCATCTGTTATACATCGTAAATTATATAAGAGGAAAGGCTGAAAGAAAATTGGATATAGACAACGGTATTTCCGTAAGATATGTATTAGGTGTCAAGCATTGTGAAGTGTTCATACATTATTTGCTGTCTAACAAAGTATTATTTGGCTTTTATCTAATGTATACGGGCAGTAATAGTCAGGATGGGTAGACTATGGCAATTGTCTGAAGAAATATAGTAAAAAAAATAAAATGGCATCAATATTGAGATCATTGCCATAGGATATTACCCCTGGTAGTTACTCACCGACCTCCCTCTGGCAGGAAACTATTTTGAAGATTTCTTCTGCCACCACCTTACATTGTAATATTACATAATGAATTTCACATTATCTATCCATGGACGCTGCAGGTGTAGACCTAAACCTGTGTGCGACTTCAGAGTTGGGATCTCGGTTTTCCAATTACAGGCTTGTTGGTGCAAAATTCGGCCCACCATGATGGACGCTCCAAAACTTTCTCTCCTTGTAGGACTGCGGACCACAAGTTCTTGTACAACTATAAAAACATAATGCGAGATAAACCTTAGTACTTCATAACCGTCACATTATAGGGGCCACAAAAGCTGCCCTTTACCCTATGATTGGCCATACAACATATTCACCAGGGTATGTTTACACCGCCATGTTTGCGATCTGGGATGAACACTAATCACACATTGATCAATGTAATATCCCAGAAATCCCCTTTACCTGTCCACACGGCAGCACCACGCTCCTAATATCTCCCTCTGCCAGTGCCCTATGGTTGGGGAGGGTACTCTGTGTACAGGGTCTGAACATTAACCAGGTCAAGGTACTGCGCCCTATTCTTCTGTTGCCTTCTGCTTGCGTCTGTGATGCACAACTGACAAGTGTGGCACCGCTTGGGCATCACTGCTCCAAACCAAAGCATGTAAGTGTTGGTAGAGCTGGGCATGAGTCCACAGTATATTCACATGATCATATGATACATGTGTGACTGGCCGTTCAGTGAAGTTCCAGCTTATATATAGTAACACAGATCTTATCTCCCTGCTCTCCCTGCCAGATGCTTTGACAAGTGAGGGACGAGCGCATCCCCCACCCTTTAGAGCGTCTGGCAGGGAGAGCAGCGGGAGATCAGATCAGCGTGACTGATTATTAGGAACGGATTGAGACAGTCAATTGTACAAATACCCCATGCACTGAGATATTGTGGGCATCGGGTTTCAGGAGCAGCAGCATGAAGTGTCCCCCACACAGAGTAGCTGTATACAGTGTGTACGGCGCTGAATACGGATTTTCTCTAGCAACGGACAGTAGGTGAGAATAGGGGCAGCAGTTCAGGAACAGTTTCACAATGATCGGAGGGTGAATTGGTTAATAAAGTATATTGCAATATTTCCTGAAATTGCCTGCCCTATACATTATTATTATTATTTATTTTTTAACAAGTTACCCTTTAAATGTGTTGTCTGTTTTGGACAGTCCCTTTCTTGTTAGACAGGTCCCCCAACAAATTACGTTGATCACAGGGTTTCCTGCTGGAGGAGGGGTCCCCTTATGATCAGCCTTAGGGGGGATTCACACGAGCGTGATTTTCGTGCGTGCAGGCCGCGTTTTTTTCGCGCGCCACGCACAGCCCTATAGAAGTCAATGGGGCAGTTCAAACAGTGCGTGATTTTTGCGCAGCGTTTGTTCGCTGCGTACAAAACGAGACAGGTTCAATATCTCCGCGTATTTCGCACATCACGCACCCATTGAAGTCAATGGGTGCGTGAAAACCACGCAGGTCGCACGGAAGCACTTCCGTGCGAACCGCCTGAAACAGCGCACCAGCTGTCAAAAGGATGAATGTAAACAGAAAAGCACCACGTGCTTTTCTGTTTCCAAACATCCAAACGGAGTGTCTTTGAGATGAGCGAACCCGGACAACCGAACCGAACTTCACCGGGTTCGGCCGAACTCGTTTTGGCCGAACCCGGCAAAAAAATTTCCGGTACGCGACGTCAGGAGATAGTCACTGTCCAGGGTGCTGAAAGAGTTAAACTGTTTCAGCACCATGGACAGTGACTTCCGATCCCAATATACATGAACCTGTAAAAAAAAAACGAAGTTCTGACTTACCGATAACTCCCGGCTTCTTCCTCCAGTCTGACCTCCCGGGATGACAATTCAGTCCAAGTGACAGCTCCAGCCAATCACAGGCCAAGCACAGGCTGCAGCGGTCACATGGACTGCGGCGTCATCCAGGGAGGTGGGGCCCGATGTCAAGAGAGGCGCGTCACCAATGACGAGTCACCAAGGCAACGGCCGGGAGGGAAGTTCTCGGTAAGTACGAACTTTTTCTTTTTTTTTTAAAAGGTTTCTCGATATTGTGTTCGGCATTCACTGTCGAGGGTGCTGAAAGAGTTACTGCCGATCAGTTAATTCTTTCAGCACCTTGGACAGTGACGGGCGTCGACTAGCCTCATCTCTATGATGGCGGCTGCGCGAAAATCACGCAGCTGCGCATCATACACGGATGACACACGCAGCTGTCAAGTGGTTTTTGCGCGCGCAAAAACGCAACGTTCGTCTGAATCTGCCCTTAATCTGTTCAAAAACCGGCAGCAAATGTTCGATTTCTCTGCAGCGCCACCACAGGGGAAATAAAGCAATATAATGCACCGGGTCTTCCAGAGCGATAGGTGAGGACCCTGAATGGGGGACCCCGATCAGTTAAACTTAGAATTCCCCAAAAAACATGGGTTTTGTAAACCAAACAACCCTCTTTAAGATTTTTATGACGACTGGATTAACAGACACGTAAATCTGAGTATAATATCAAGGAATCATCCAGCTCGGCCAAATGCTCTGCAGCTGTACAGATGCAGAAAAAGTGAACTCGTCAGATGTGGCGGTGCTGACGGCGTCAAAAGCAGTACAGTTGGATTTGTCATAGCGCACGACTCATCATAATGTCTATCTATGGTTTTAAAACGGACTGCAGGTAAACTTACTTCATCCAGCCCCAAAAAGTTAAATGACAAATGTAGTTCTGCTACATCTGTGCCTATTGCATTCAAGTAAAGATATTATGAAAAAAATGTTAACAAATATTTAGGTACCATATAGCAAGGATTGATTTATACGACTTAAAAATTTACCTCTCCATCGGCTCTGGCAATGGGGGAGTTCAAGATGAAGTCTGGAGGTGCAATGGCGTCCACGAGAGACACGGCCTCATCTTTCAACTGTGTTAAAACAATAAAACTGTTGGCAGCCGTTCTTACTTTCCATAGAAACCAAAGCAAAACAGAGCAGAAGTGACGGTTACTACAAATGACACGGAGAGTAGGCCTCACTTTTAGGGGAGCGCACTATTGGGTTTTATGGTCTTGGAACCAACATTGATTGTGATTTTTCCATTTGTTGCACCCCCCCTTGTATACTTGACCTGTATAGAAGAACCTTCTGGTAGTCATAGAATTATACACGTGTTTATCCGATTATTTTATGCCCACGGGGTCTCCCGTGCAGGACTCCTGCTGCTCTTTTATGTGTCATCTGCATTTATATCATCTAATAACCGGTTTTTGTCATATTTTCAATCTCAAGTGGCCAAGAAAACATAAATGTGAAACAAAATCAAACTAAACAACTAAAAACAGATGATGTTTCAATGTCGAGTAAAATGACTAACGAGGGTCTTATGTAATATCCGCAACTCCTCCACTATCTATAATACTTACTGTATATATATATATATATCCTTACAGAACCACGTGCACCGTTATCCAACAGAAGATGATCCAATGACTGAATGATATTACAGATGTAGCAGAGTTGAATACGTTGTTTAACTGTTTGCAGCTGGTTATCCTGCAGATATCGCAATGACTTGCGTTATTTCACAAGCTCAGCTCTGCTGCATCAAGTTTAAAGGGGTTGTCCATTCTTTGTTGTATTATAAAGAGTTCTGCAACTTTGTAATATTCTTTACCATTTCCTGAACTCAGGTTACGGTTAGTTAATGGAAACATTTTTGTTTATACCTGGAGGCTGAAAGCCAACCCTGGATTTAGTCCTACTCACATAGTTGAGGGTTTGTTGCAATGTATCAGTGTTGGCAAATCTCTGTTAGATAGACAATGCACTAGCAGAAATCGTTCTTCCGTCCTGAGCTGATAGTTCTTACATAGACCGATACAATGTAACAATCTGCAGCTATGTGAGCAGAACTAGGTCAAGAGGAATTCTCAAGCTTCTCAAGAACGTACCCATTTAATCACAGTCCGACCGCTGGGATCCACACCAAATAACGAAAACGGGCTTACCGTGCCCCACAGGAATGGAGAGGTAGTGCGCATGCTCGGCCACCGCTTTATTTATTTCTATGGGGCTGCCGAGCGCTATCTTTGGCAGCCCCATAGAAATGAATGGAGCGGTGGTTGAGCATGCACCCCACCTGTAAGCCCGTTCTCGTCATTCAGTGGGGGTCCCAGCGGTCGGAACCCCCAGTGATCAGATATTTATCACTTATCCTGATGATAGGTGATAAATATTGATTATGGGAAAACCCCTTTAAACTTTTTTATTTTTCACATAAGACCGAACAACCCTGTAAATGCTATGACCACCTTTGCAACCAATTTTTATATTGTCACAATGCATCTGAAATTAAAAATGCAATTAAATCCGCCTGAGTAAGAACGCTTTAAGAATAAGAAATAAAAAATGAAGAAACTTTGCAAAATTAAAATTTTTAGGCAGCTCTAAGGGCAAGGTGGGATATTACTTTAGTACTAAATAGATGGTCCAGGGGCCACAGAGTACATACAGAACATAATATGTATTAGCCACCATGGGGGGGGGGGGGGGAAGATTGATTCAATATTGTAAATTTCAGCCAATCTCAGGATTTCCAAATGTGAACGTTTTAAAACAAGTCAAAAAAAGCTATTTCTTTCAAAAAGTTTTTTTGCTGTGCCTCTGACATAAAGGGCTAAGCTACAGGATATGTACAGAGCACTACTCGTAGCGTAAAAAACAGAGAGTTGGGGGAGCGTATCGAGAAAAAGGGTGTCGAATACTGGCCCTAGGTTTGTTCCTAGAAGAAAGTAGGGTATTCACCCCCATAAAGGCGACCCGGCGCAGGAACCTATCCCTTCAGCTGCCCCTAGGGGACCATAATGGCCTCTGCACACAACAACCCTGTGACTCTTTCCTCTAGTATTCTCCGCCTTCTGCATTCTTTCCTGTATGTTTCTCTCCAAGAGGAGGCTTCCTCCATCCATGTATGGTGCCATTGCCATGCAGTCTTTCTTCTCGAAGCCGCTGCCATGGCATAAGGGATCCTCCTCAAGGCCTCACTGCCCCCCACCGCACCCCGATAACCTGCTCAGCTGCCCTGCTGACATCGGCTGCTGCCGGACCACATGAAGGAATAGGTAAAAAGTGCAACAGGGGCCCCTGGTATGTGTGACAACCGAACCATTTGATTTACTACCTGAGCACATAGATCCAGAATTGCGTCCTGCACGATTCTGCCAGGGAGTTCACCTGCAAAGTATCCACCTGCAAAACAGCAACAGGATTGAAGTGTGGTATTAAGTTGACAACAATCACTTTTGGCACTGCAAATCATACAGAAGAAAAAGGTCTGTGGACTAGAGGAAGACAGGGAATATTAGGGTATATAGACATCATAGAGGGGGTAACCTGCTTGGGACCCCCACTATAAGCCAGAGTGAAGGCAGATAGGTTCCCGCTCTGGTCTGTAATATTACATGTATGGCTGGAAGTGGCTGTAGAGAAGCCGAACCCGTGGTGATCAGCTGACCCCCGGGCCGGCTTTATGAGACAAACCCTTTAAGGTGTTAATTTGCTAATCCGGTCCACAACCCATTCAGAAAATATACCCTTTGGAACTCAAAGTACTAAACAGAGCCACATATAAGATGAACAAATCAGTCAACAGCAACTGTTTGATGGTTTCCAATTACCAACAGGCTATTATAACTGTACAAAGTAATACAGCAAAGTAATGAATATTCATATCCAACAAAAGAAGCCAGAGGTTACATTTACTGACAGTACAGACCATGTTAAATCAAAGAGGGATCAAGTTTTCATAAATATATCCAACTATATTTTTATCATACAGTAACCTTCGGTTAAGGGCTGAAATACAGATTTTCCGAGCCCTTTATCTAGTGTAAATCTAAATCCAACCGTCCAGATACAACATCTTAATCCTTCAATTTGAAACTCTCCAGAACACGTATTTGGCTACATATTTGGTCCGCACTTCCAATAAGTGTGAAGTTGATATAAAAAAACCATGAAACAGATTGTCCACCTATCATTCTTTTCAGGACGTTGTGGTTTTCATGTTTGGATTTCCTGTTTCTGATAATAACTGCGATCTGCAGCTTAGACATCACGTTTTTCATCTATTTCAGGATCCCAAGCGCCTGGTTTATGTCTGGTATTGCAGCTCAACTCGTTTGGAGTGAATGGCACTGAGCTGCAATACCACACACAACCTGTGCACAAGTGTGGTGCTGTTTTTGGAAGAAAGCAGCTATCTTTTTCTAATTCTGGAAACAGAACCACTGAAAAAAAACAGTTGGCCGAGAATCTGATGGACATTTCCATTAGTACAATACTGGCAGCTAGTAGGGACGAAACTCCTCCCCGGCCGGACAAAGAGCGTCATTATTGCCTAGCGACAAAGACCATTTACATTTTCTACTTGTGCCGCTGATAACAATGATTTTTAAGACATCAAATAAATGAAAGTTTTTACATTTATAATGGATCTCTTTATATCAATATTGGAGAGGGAATCACTGTATAACTAAGCAGATTTGCTGGTTAGGATTCTAGAAAAGCTGGGTGACTATCCATGTGCATTACAATCCTGACCGCCCCTGTTCACAGAGTCCTGTATGTAAGCAGTGAAGCCGCTGGTCATCTATTGTCCAATGTGATGTCACTTCCAGCGGTCACATGACCTAGGCGCCTGAATGGTTCTAGTGCTTTACAAACATGATGTGGTCAAGTGACTGCTGGATGTGACGTCATATTGTACTATGCACTGATCAGCCATAACATTAAAACCACCTGCCTAATATTGTGTAGTTCCCCTCGTGCTACCAAAACAGCCCTAACCCGTTGAGCCATGGACTTGACAAGATCTCTGAAGGTTCCTGTGGGATCTGCCACCAAGACGTTAGCAGCAGATCCTTTAAGTCCTGTAAATTGTGAGGAGCGACCTCCATGGATTGGATTTGGTTTTCCAGCACATCCCACAGATGCTCGATCAGATTGAGATCTGGGAAATTTGGAGGCCAAGTCAACACCTTGAACTTTTCGTTACTTTCCTCACACCATTCCGGAACAATTTTTGCAGTGTGGCCGGGCGCATTAGTCTTCCGAAAGAGGCCACTGCCATTAGGGAATATCGTATCCATGAAGGGCTGTACTTGTCTACAGCAATGTTTAGGTAGGTGGTCCGTGTCAAAGTAACATCCACATGAACGCCAAGGCCCAAGGTTTCCCAGCAGAACATTGCCCAGATCATCACACTGCCTCCGCCGCCTCATCTTCTTCCCGTAGTCCATCCTGGTGCCATCTCTTCCTCACATAAGCGACGCACACGCACCCGGCCGTCCACATGATGTAAAACAAAATGTGATTCATCAGACCAGGCACCTTCTCCCATTGCTCCATGGTCCATTTCTGATGCTCACAGGCCCATTGGATTTGCTTTCATCAATGGACAGCGCTCAGCATGGGCAGCCTGACTGCTCTGCGGCTACGATGCCCCAAACACAGAAAGCTGCGATGCTCTGTGTGTTTTGCCACCTTTCTATCATAGCCAGCAGTAACTTTTTCCGCATTTTGTGCTACAGTAGCTCTTCTGTGGGATCGGACCATACGGGCTAGCCTTCACTCCCCTATGTGCATCAATCATCCTTGGGTACCCATTAACCCTGCTGCTGGTTCACCGGTTGCCCTTTCTTAGAACAATTTTGGTAGGTAATAACCACTGCCTACCGGGAGCAGCCCACAAGACCTGCGGTTTTGGAGATGCTCTGACCCAGTCGTCTAGACATCACTATTTGGCCCAAAGTCGCTCAAAAATTTACAGTTGCCCATTTTTCCTGCTTCCAACACATCAATTAATCACATATAAGAACTGACTGTTCACCTGCTGCCTTATATATCCCCCCCCCTTGACTGACGCCATTATAACCAGATTATCAATGTTCTGCGATTCACCTGTCAGTGGTTTTATTGTTATGGCTGAACAGTGTTGTAATTCACGGACATCAGAATTTCTCCCTCTTTGTACAGGCCCTGCACACTGGATAATAGACGAGAGTTCCCTGTTGGGGTGTATTTTGGCGCCACAGTGCATAGAGTAGATCTATATTCTTCAGTCTCACCTTGGTAGAGTACAGCTATGTGTTTGCTTAGAGACCACAGTCCATATAGGCAGCACAACTTCTTCAGAACGGGCTGCAGTGCGCCGGGTGTACTCGGGTCATGGGTATACTCATAGTATCTCTGTAGAACTGTGTGTTCAATAAACGCCAATGCCAAGGAGCGACAGTAATACACCTAGAAGTAGAAAAATCAACAATTAATACACATAATAACATAGGACACAGTTGTTTTCTTTATTTAATCATAATTGATCCTTGTAATTATAAAGTAACAAATTCTCCAGCTTTCCAAATTTTGATTTACTATGTTTTATTTCTATATGCTGTGTTTGTCAGGCAGTGCACTAGTTGTCTAACAACATTTCCATGGTGAACTATCGATGGAATAATGCACACAACCATGTCACAACACAGGGAAAAAACACACAGTGATGTCACAGAACAATAATGCACATTATGAATATAAAGTTAGAATACAGGGATACTGTGATGTAAAATTAAAGGAATAGTGCACACAGTGATGCTACGGTACAATGATAATACAGTGACATCACAAATAAAGGGATAATATACAAAGATGTGAAATATGACAATGATGCACACAGTATGGTCACAATATGGGAATAATGCACACAGTGATGTCACAATACAAAGCTAATATAAGCAGTGATGCAATAGAATAAGGATAATGCACACAGTGACGTCACAATACAAAGCTAATATAAACAGTGATGCAATAGTATAGGGATAATGCACACAGTGATGTCACAATATAGGCATAATGCAGGAATAGTACAAATAGTGAGGTCATAGCCCAGGAACAGCGCAAACAGTGATGTGACAGTACACTGATAAAGCACATGCTGATGTCACACAACAGGCATAATGCAAACAGTGAAGTAACGGCACATGAAGAAGTACAATACAATGCACACAGGGATATAGCCCAGGAATAGTGTTAACATGAATAACACACACAATGCTGTCATAGCAGAGAAATAAAGCACACAGTGATGTCATGGTACAAATGTAATGCAAACAAGACACAATTTCTGGTCCTTCCCAACACCATTTAATTTGGCGCATGAAGCGGCAAGTCCTATGAACATATACCGGAACATGGAATGTGAGCGCTCCTGATGGATCAGATAAAATATTAAAAAGTTACCATCCTGGTAACTCACATCCATATAATTGCTTTCTATGCTCTAGTAGGACAAATACTATATTCCATTACATTTTGTCCCAGTGTTACCACCATATATCTTATGTTGATACACATTAGTAATTGACTAAGGGCGTTGTCCGAAGGCGCTCATTGAAATAAAGACTGTGATTGGACTGAATGGTGAATGCTTTCACTGTATTAATGTTCCAGATTTATCTTGTGCAATATTCATCCATATCCCTGTACAAAAAAGTAGTTCAGGGGCATAGCTGGGGGGGATAATGTATAGCATGTGTACCGGGTGCAGGGTGACGGGGGTGGGATACAGGGTTAGGGCAGTAAACTGAATCTTTGCCCTGGGTGAAGGAAAGCCTAGCTATGACTGAGGAATTACAGGTAACACATCCATACAATGATAAGACCAAGCACATATGGTTCAGCCGCGTGATACATACAACACTCCCTGCATTACACTCTACCTGGCTGTTATTTCTGGCATCAAAATCGTTTGTGGCTCTTTGCTTCTCTTGCTGGAGTTTCTGATGGCTTTCTCGGAGTAGGTAGCAGACCAGCCATTTGTAAGCCGCCAGAGTAACTGGAAAGACAAGAACATAGTATACAAATCACAAAATGATCGCAGGAAAATATCACTATTGTCAGTACAAAGAATACAGCAATGCTTCTAAAGACATGACTTGGGCCTTACTCGTGAGGTGTACCCCAGTAGTTGGTGAGGTGCCCCCTAGTTGTTGGTGAGGTACCTAGTCGTTGGTGAGATGCCCCCTAGTTGTTGAGGTGCTCCCTAGTTGTTGAGGTGCTCCCTAGTTGTTGAGGTGCTCCCTAGTTGTTGAGATGCTCCCTAGTTGTTGAGGTGCTCCCTAGTTGTTGAGGTGCTCCCTAGTTGTTGAGGTGTTCCCTAGTTGTTGAGGTGCTCCCTATTTGTTGAGATGCTCCCTAGTTGTTGAGGTGCTCCCTAGTTGTTGAGGTGCTCCCTAGTTGTTGAGGTGCTCCCTAGTTGTTGAGGTGCTCCCTAGTTGTTGAGGTGCACCCTAGTTGTTGAGGTGCTCCCTAGTTGTTGAGGTGCTCCCTAGTTGTTGAGGTGCTCCCTAGTTGTTGAGGTGCCCCCTAGTTGTTGAGGTGCACCCTAGTTGTTGAGGTGCTCCCTAGTTGTTGAGGTGCTCCCTAGTTGTTGAGGTGCTCCCTAGTTGTTGGTGAGGCGGTTTTGACAGAAGGGATTATAGGCCTTTCTTTGCGCCTATAAAGATAACAGTATATAAATCTGCTTTGCTATAAGTTACATTCATCGAACGTTGGGCACCAAACCCAATGGGCACCACTACAGAGGTCAGTGTAAGCCAACGTAAATCAGAAAAAGATGAAAATAATATTAAAAGACTTTACATAAGAGTATATCTGAGGTTGATATTAGGGGTACAGCACTTTCTAGCCGCTTGGCTATTTTCAGCAGTGTCATAGACTTTGAACGTTGCTGCAAATGCACATGCTGGACCGCCGATCCATTTAAACTCCTCATAGCCACGGTCATGGGGCTGGGCGATGATAGGGGTCGCCCTTCCACCGATCTTATATATCCAGTGGAAAGGTGATAAATGCTTTTGGCTTGTATACCCCTTACATTTTACTGCTATTATTTATCATTTAACCACATATTTGAACAGGATTCAGGAATAAACTTAAGAGTATTTACAATTCTTTAGGGTGACCTGATTTATTTTCAGATATTATGTGATTGCCAGAGGCTCAACTGCATCCTATAATTCCACACAGATATCATCGAGCTCTGTGTATGCAAAGATCGAGAAAGTAGAGGCGGTAAAAAATGTTTCCGCCCTCTCATCCAGTGGGGACTGATGATGGTTTGTCCTTGCAAAGTTGTACGGATGATTTAGAAGGGGTTAAACATAAGAAAGCTATTATCTAATTTATACGGTGATATTCTAACAACATTGGGCAATTTTTTTTAATATTAATAAAAAAAGAAACACGTATATAAAAAATATATTCATTATACATACTATACATAGCGTGCAATCAATTAAACTTTCCACAGGCGCGAGCGCAACATAATTTGTTCACATCTGCGTCCAAGGCGCCATTCAGAGCCTCTGCTAAACTTGACTGGAAAAGTAACCACTGCATGCAGGCCGTCAAGACGACGGACACCTCGGAGGATCCCGATAGACCACATTGTAAGTCAGTGGGGCTCGATGGATTCATTACCGCGTCGTGGCTTTCGTCCTGAAGCATATGTGAACAGAGCTGAACATAATAATGTAGTAGGGTTAGAAGACGCAAGTCCAACCTATTGTACTACAGTGCTGATCCAGAGGAAGGCAAAAACTTCTGTGAAGCAGTCAATTTTTTTTTGCAATAAAAGTGATAAGACTGCGCCCCATGTGAATATACCTCAAGGCTACGTTCAGACATCGTTTTTTCCTATGTTGAGTATATGTCTGGAAATGCTACCAACAGGGTATAATGGGCCTGATATATGTCAAAAGAGTGTCCTGTACTGAAATGCGTAGTTTCAATATTTTTTGCAAAATACGTATACCATGCGACATATGCCACGGTATCCTGCAAATGTCAGAGCCATATGCTCATGGTATGCATAGGAGCATTTCCCGATGTATTCGCCAAAAATAGGGAAAAAACAAGGTCTGGACAGAGCCTCCCACAAGCACTCTCTGCGTTTACAGGAATAAAGCACAATTATGAATTTAGCTTTGGACACGAATGGAGAAGAAAACATAATAAAGTTTAAAATCAGTACAAAATAAGTGAAGCTAAAGTATTTACAGCGTTAGGCCCCATGCACACGAACGTGCTTTTGCGGACGCAATTCCCCCGAAAATCCACAGTTGAATTGCGGCCCCATTCATTTCAATGGGCCCATGCACACGGCCGTGGTTTCCACGGTTCTTGCATGGCCCAGGAGCCTGGACCGTAAAAATGTTGTAAGTTTCTATTCAAAAGTGGAGTTTTTCTTTAATGTAAATGTCTCATGTATTTAACGTCTGTTTCATTAATTAGATGACTGTAGAGGGGAAATAATGTTTGTTCTATTAATAAATGTAGATATTTATTTGCAAAAACTTCCCAGGGGTGGCAATATTGGAGGCACACACTTCCGTCCTGTATTGTCTGTACAGACAGTGCAGCACGGTGTGTGTGCTTTATGGTAGCTGCAATGAATGGGAGAAACTGGTTAGAGAAATGTCCCCAGTAGTGAAGACGTATAGCCCCCCCCCCCCCAAAAGACCAGCGAGTGGCAGGGGAGCTGCATACAGACACTTATCTGTGTGTATAAAGTAGTATTATTATTCCGCTTTTATCTAGGTTTTAGTTGTCATTAAAGGGGTTTGCCCATCAGGGACATTTATGGCATATCCACAGGATATGGCACAAATGTCAGATAGATGCAGGTCTCACCTCTGGTACCTGCACCTAACTCTAGAACGGGGCCCCCTAAACCCGGTTCTTTCATGGTTCCCGCTGTCTCCCGGGCCACTTCCTGATTGCACGGTCGAAAATTACGAAAACAGCGTAGCTCAGCCAATTTCCGACCATGTAATCAGGAAGTGGCCCGGGAGGCAGCGGGAACCGAGAAAGGTAGAACAGGGTTTAGGGGGCCCTGTTTTAGAGAGAGGTGTGGGTCCCAGAGGTGGGACCCGAATCTATCTGACATTTATGGCATATCCTTTGGATATGCCATAAATGTCCCTGATGGGCAAACCCCTTTAAATTCCCCATCCTCTGCTGACCATGTCCCAATCTACACAGCAAAGGTGACAACTGAACTACGGATAATAGGTAATATTAGCTTTTTGTGATTGTTCTAGTGGCCAGTGTGAAAACAGAAAATTCATTTTTAAATATTTAGAATACAAACCTTTAGAATAAAAACCTGATTAATATGTAATTTTTTGATGGCACATTCCCTTTAAATGGACTGTACAAAAACTGCAATTTAGACGCTGAATGCCTGTTTCCTAATTCTAACTACAACTAAACAAAAGTATATAAGAGTCCAAGTGTTTTGCTGCCAGGACTCCGAGAGTAACTGTTCCACTGATGTCATACCCGGACTTCATGCACCCATCTTGTATAACACGAGCACTAAACCGGCATTAAACTGCTGTAACGTCTCAGGGTTTCCACAAAAACAACATAATATGGTCACGCTGAGAACATTGTGTTAATCAGGGGAATGCGACGTTACTTAGTATGACTGAATACAATCCATTAACTGCATAAGGCACATAGAAAAAGCGTATTGCCTCCTGCTGTCATCTCTCGTCTGTGTATTAGACTAACTCACAGTTTCCTCGGAAGGCAGCAGGTTCCTAGGTTGACTTGTGTTACGTAACGAACAGGATCTGTGTTACTAAGTCTCCCAGTCATAAATTCTATGGAGGATCCTAAATGTTTACATGATAAACACAAGATCTTCGTTTCTAGAACGCTTCATAATCTGCTCGCTATCATTACCGGGAAGTGAGCACCTTCACACCATTGGCATCCACCGAGAGCAACTCCACCTTTCCATTATATAGTCAACCTCCAGCTGATTTTGGCGGAGGCTGATGTGGTCGGCTATGCATTTCATGCAAACCAATGGCAATCAATGTAATAGATGGACAGCTCGAGCCCACCATCGCAAGAGCTGCTGCTGGTCAGCGGCTCTCCATTGTGGCCCATAGAGGGACATCCACTCGAGTAGGGCATATGGGAAGCGGTAGTTCCATAACCCAGATAAATAAACATTCATGTTTCACTTCAACCGGAAAGTTTTGGCGTACAGTGAACTGTACTTTATTTTTCACATTCAGTAGTACATCCAGAATACTGATAATACATATGGTCCAAATATTCCACATGACAAACATTCAGGGACCTGAAAGATCGATCTCCATAGGAGAAGAGCTCATTGCGGATAACTCCGACCCAGGTTGATCTCCCTGTAAAGTCAGATTATTACACCCCATCCTTGCTATATATGCCGGAGCACCCCGCGTGTTTCACAATCACTAAATGTTTATTTTAATTTACAGTTTGTAATTTTTATTTGCAATGAAAAGAGAGATCCAAACGATTATTTTGGCGAGGTCTGGAACACAGAAACGATTTGAAAGAATTATTCTAATCAAATTTGAATTTTTTGTCCCTTAGGCCGTGTTCACATCAGCGTTGCCCTTCCGTTGAGGGGTTCTGTCAGAGGTTTCCGTCGGGTTAACCCCTCCACGGAAAGGCAAACGGAATCCTAAACTTCCGTTTGCATCACCATTGATATCAGTGGTGACGGAAAAATTGATAAAGGTTCCCGTTTGTCACTGTTGTGACAGTTTCATTGTTTTGACGGAATCAATAGCGCAGTTACATAGTAGGAAATGCAACATTGTAAAAACTAGCGCAGAAAGGTAGAAAGTGCACCTCACATTGTAACTTTTTTTTACTTGAAGTGGCATTAAACTTAGAAATGTACTTAAAAAAATATATAGTAAAATCATAAAAGCAAAGAATTTGCCATTTTGCAGGGGCCCCTGAGACAGTCTGTGAAATCTGGCAGAGAAGCATCGGCCTTTCACACCTTGGTTTTGGCTGGTGTGTCGATGGGGAGAAGTAATTGAATTTATTTTTATAGATTTTTTTAATATACTTAAAGAACTTATCCAAGTTATAACAATAGAGGTCAATGTAATAATAAAAAAAAACTATAATTTGTAATATACTTACCTTATTAATTCTGCGGTGCGGCAATATCATGTCCCCTCATTCATTTGCAGGCATGTGGCTGCTTCGTCCATATCCTCACACCATGCATATTATCTGCACATGGGCTGACCATTAAGAGTAGCGGTGCTCCTAGCACTTTTGTTGAATGAAGTTAAAAGAGAAATGGTGCCTATACCTGAATCCGACATGAGGATGTGCATGGACTGTATATTTGCCAAAAGTTCTCACCTCGTCTCATGTTCCCCAGGATATTAGAAACTTCTGCATTCGCAACATGTACAAGCCATGGAGCTACATCTGTGTCACATACAATGGCTCCGAAATTATCATACACTTTATGGACAAAAGAGTTGGGACTCCTCATAATCATTGAATTAATGTGTTTAATTCAGGTGTCCCATTGCCACAGGTGAATAAAATCCGGCACCTCGCCATGCAGTCGCCTTTACAAATATTAGTGATAGAATGGGTCGTTCTACAGAGATCACTAAAATCCAGCGTGGTCCTGTAATAGGACACCACCATTGTAACAAGTCAGTTTGTGAGATTTCTTCCTTCCTAGATATTCCACCATCAACTGTGAGTGGTAATATTGTAAATTGAAAGCATTTAGGAACCACAGCAACTGAGCCACGAAGTGGAGACCACGTAAAGTTACAGAGCGTGGTCGCCGAGTGCTGAGGCTCATAGAAGTTGCCAACGCTCTGCTGACTCAATACCTGTAGAGATCCAAACCTCGTCTAGTATTAACATCCGCACAAAAACTGCGCGCCGGGAGCTTCATGGCATGGGTTTCCATGGCCGAGAAGCTGCATACAGCCCCCCTGTACATAGCGCCAGATACAGCCCCCCTGTACACACCGCCAGATACAGCCCCCCTGTACACACCGCCAGATACAGCCCCCCTGTAGATAGCTCCAGACACAGCCCCCCTGTAGATAGCGCCAGATACAGCCCCCCTGTAGATAGCGCCAGATACAGCCCCCCTGTACATAGCGCCAGTTACAGGCCCCCTGTACATAGCGCCAGATACAGCCCCCCTGTAGATAGCTCCAGACACAGCCCTCCTGTAGATAGCTCCAGATACAGCCCCCTGTAGATAGCTCCACACACAGCCCCCCTGTAGATAGCTCCAGACACAGCCACCCTGTAGGTAGCACAAAACACAGCCCCTTAGGCCTTATAAACACGACAGGGTCCGAGTGTCGGTCGATAAACGGCCGTTTTGCATCCATTCCGATTCCGTTCCGTGTTGCCGTTTTTAACGGCCGATTTTGACCCGTTTTTTTCCCTGTCCGTTTTAAAATCGGATGAATTTCATTTAAATTTGTTGCCACACACTTCCCTCTGTAGATAATGCCAAAGCCCCCCTGGTAGGTAATGTCACCCAGCCCCCTGTAGGTAATGCCACACAGCCCCCTGTAGGTAATGCCACCCAGCCCCCTGCAGGTAATGCCACCCAGCCCCCTGCAGGTAATGCCACCCAGCCCCCTGTATGGAATACCACCCAGCCCCCTGTATGTAATGCCACCCAGCCCCTGAAGGTAATGCCACCCAGCTCCCTGTATGTAATGCCACCCAGCCCCTGCAGGTAATGCCACCCAGCCCTCTTCAGGTAATGCCACCCAGCCCCCGGCAGGTAATGCCACCCACTGCCCTGTATGTAATGCCACCCAGCACCCTGCAGGTAATGCCACCCAGCCCCCTGTAGGTAATGTCACCCAGCTCCCTGTATGTAAGGCCAAAAAGTCCCCTGTAGGTAATGCCACACAGCCCCCTGTAAGTTGCACCCATCCTCCCCCCTTCCAGGAGAAGTCACTGACTTTAATGTCCACATATGGACAGTGTAGTCACTGACTTCTCCTGGAGAGGAATTCCCGGCCACAGGGTCGGGGATTCCGCTTCAGAAGTGAGTGACGTCACTGTGTCCATATATGGACAGTTTGGTCACTCACTTGTTCTGTAGCAGAATCCCCTGCCACAGGGTCGGGGATTCCACTTCAGAAGTGAGTGACGTCACTGTGTCCATATATGGACAGTGTAGTCACTCACTTCTCCTGTAGCGGAATCCCCGGCCATAGGGTCGGGGATTCCGCTTCAGAAGTGAGTGACGTCGCTGTTTCCATATATGGACAATGTAGTCACTCACTTCTCCTGTAGCGGAATCCCCGGCCATAGGGTCGGGGATTCCGCTTCAGTAGTGAGTGACGTCGCAGTGTCCATATATGGACTGTGTAGTCACTCAATTCTCCTGTAGCGGAATCCCCAATCCCCGGCCGGGGATTGGGGATTCCGACTCTTACAGGGAGCAAAAAAAGACCCTCCTCCTCCTCCTCACATGCACTCTGCTTTCACTCACCGTCAGAAGAAGGCAGGAGTCTTGCAGCGGCGTTCTCACTGGTGTCGATGCCAGCCCGGGAGTGGACCAGTCCAGTCACCTGACCGGTGAGGTCAGATGACAGGTCAGGTGACAGGTCAGATGACTGGACTGGTCCACTCCCGGGGCCGGCATCGATCCCAGTGAGAACACCGCCGCAAGACTCCTGCCTTCTTCTGATCGCTGCTGCAGTCAGCAGCGATCAGCTGCTTTGATGCAGCGCCCAGTGGAACATTTTGAAGACCGTGCCGGACAGTGGAGAAAAACAGGGACTATCCCGCCGGAATCGGGACGGTTGGGAGGTATGGGTGAATGGGCACATGATCACACTTCTGGTACAGAAATTGGGTTAACAGAACAGGGAGTAACTTCCCTTCCGCCACCACTCACTGCAGCTCATACACCCTGAATTACTCAGCAGGGGGCGATAAAGAGCAAAGGAGACAGATCCTCCCAGAATAATGACAACATAAGATCTGTTCTCCATCCTGAGTAATGATGAGTGACAGAATGGAAATTTGGTATTAAAGTGTAACTAAACTTCTCAAAAACTTTTGATATGTCATAGTGACATGTCAGAAGTTTTGATCGAAGGGGGACAGAGCCCGCTAAAACGAAGCGGCAGAAGCGCCTGGGTGAGAGCTGTGCCGTTTTGTTTCTTATCGGCTTTCCTCGGAGCAGTGTATGGGTTCAATAGACAATCTAGGAGTTGGTACACTGCTCGCTCGGCTTTGCGAGAAAAGTAGTTCAGAAACTAAGCAGTACAGCGCTCACCCTAGTGATTCTACTACTTTGTTTAAGCGATCGGTGGGTGTCTCAGTGCTCGGATCCCCACCGATAATACTTCTGACATGTAAAAAGTTTCTAAAAGTTTAGTTACCCTTTAAACAAAACCCTTACAATCATTGAATCCAAACCTACAATGACCTCTCCCATTAACAGGTAACCGTGACAATAGAAGCCCAGAAAGGTAAATCTGCCTTTTGTCTCAAGATTTAGACAACACAGACTAATTTACAGGAAATAGACTGTTCTCCATTCAAGTCATATTTTTTCACTATGGCTCATTGCAGCAGTATTATTACACCCCTTGAAAGACGTGATCCAGTGAGAAGCATTGACAGTGTGGCAAAGAAGAAAGAATTACTGAACAGAACATAAAGACTCTGTAATGACAGGGATAGGGAAACAGACAAGTGAGCCCTAATCTACCCGCCACTCAGTCCCTGCCTACTTGCAACGACCCGCCCTAGGCGACGGGGTACAACTGGGCGACGGTCCCTACACTCAATAAGTGCACGACAGACAACAGACAAGGAAACACAGAACAAAGGGAAACGGGGCAGTTGCCCACGGCAACACCGTGAGCAACAAGAGTAGTAAACGAGCCGAGTCAAACCAGGAGAGTACGAGGTGCCAAACGTAGAGCAGGAGAGTAGTGAACAAGCCGAGTCAAAGCAGGAGTGTACGAGGTACCAAACGCAGAGCAGAAAAGTAGTCAGTAAGCCAGGGTCGATATGAAGCAGGGTCAAATAGTTCAGAAGCTGCAGCAGGGCCAGGAAACCAACAGAGAAGAATCACAAGCAAGGAGGAACAGGAAATGCAGGTTTAAATAGACAGAGGGCGGGAGCTAGCTCCGTCTGGCCAGGCTTTGATAGGCTCTCCCACTCCTAAGCCTGCCATCCTGAGTGGTGGAAGATGGAGTCAGTCTCACAGACATAGAAGCAGGTGCAGACTGATTACCTATGGGCGTGGATACAGAAGCTGTGCCTGGCAGATCCTTAACAGACTCATTTCAACACTGACCTGCCGAACAGTGATAGATAACCTGGGAGTCCCAGTAACCGGCTTATACTGAACCACGAGGGGTCATTTTCTTGTTTTTGGAGGAGAGCGATATTTGATACTTTCTTCTAGAGGGATCTCCGTAAGGAGAATCAGTACCTTATGTGAGATCGGAAACCATGAACAGACTTGATCAATGATGCCTTACATAACACTTTTCAAAGTCTTCTCCGCCATTTAGCTAAGATTAAGTATAGTGACTGTTCTTATCCGGGACTTTAGAGGAACCATTGAGACGGAACAGACATTATGCACAAGGCGGTTTAGACCTGGGTGTACACAGGCCGGCTTAAATACTCCCTGCAGTAGATCTGGGCAACCTAATCAATGCCATTAGGTTGGGCAGTTTGAAAGCTGAGGTGCAAAGTGCCCATAAAGTAGAGACCAGGTGGGCACCCGAAAATAACTTGACTAGGGTGCATATGCAGTCCTTCTTTAACTCTCTTGAGCGCACTCACTACTAATTTAGACTGGCCTTCTGGCTAGGTTTTAATAGGAGGAAATTTTGCACTGCCATACATGAGGAGAGGCAGACTATGCATGACACTTTATTTATTTTTATGTTTTTAACTGTGTCACAGGATTTATCAGGGTGTGGTTCCCCCTCTTAGGTGTGCCTACTAGGGTGGTTGTTTGACCATCAGGTTCTTCACCCCCCCACAAACCTTTTATTTTGAGCTCCAGGGGACGCTTGGGTGGCATCCTAGGTGGGTCCCGGAGCACAGAGCGGTCTCCCTAAGCTTCGGCGAGGCCGCTCTTGAAGGATCTCCTAGCTCAGAGCGTTGCGACACACTTCATCCTAGTGAGCACTTTTTTCATATGACAAACGACACAATTTTCATGGCATTTGGGTGACTTTACTTTCAACCACAGAAAATTAGAAGCAACAGAATAACACAAAAGAAAAATCCTTTAACGCCACAGAGCAGCTCATACTCGGCAGGCTGTTTATAGCCGTTTAAAGAGGAAATGGAAAAACCAAGCCTTCTATGCTGCAAGCGTAAAATGCTGCCTAGTATATACAATTAACTTCTAGAAAGAAAAACACCCAAACATGTTCTCGTGAGATAAAGAACATCTGGCGTTAATGTACAGCAATTGTTCCCATGACTCACAGCTGTTCTCCGCTTCGCTTCTTTTGTTTGCAAATACAACTTGATTGCCTGAAAGTGATGTGTTGTGTAATTTTCTCAAGTGCTGTAAGAACGCGTATATCACGATGTCTCTGCTGTGCGCGAAGGCGTAAAATGTGGAATTATTAAAGAGCTCGTGTAGAAAGCAGACAGCTCTTATTTATATTAAGGGGGTGACAGTAAATATTAGGAAATCTGGGAAGACATCATCTGGAAGGAGATTCCAGACATTACTGAAGTCTTCTACTGTTCCAAGCATTGTTACAGTTCCCTAGAGAGATAGGAGTTTTTGCAAGGGGGAGGGGGTCTCTCTGTATCTTATTTTTGAGTCTGTTGAAATAAAAAAAAAACTAAATAAACATGAAATATACTGATTCCTCCATCGCCCCCTAAAGATGGCCTATTAGTGTATTTTACAAGTGGCTGTCTAGCCCAGGATGCATAAAACAAGTCTTTTGATTACATGCAATTATGGCACATCCATAGGATATGTCACAAATGTCTGATAAGTAGGGGTCCCACTTCTCGCACTTCCACCCTTTGTGGTCATGTGACCCTTGTTCAGTGGCGGATTGAGTAGGCCATAGGCCCTGGGCTGTTCCCCAAACATAGCCCCCCCTTCTCCATCGCCGCTCTGCCGTGCCATGTCTATAGTCAACACCCCCTTACTGTGCGAGCATTCAGAAATAGGTGTTACGATTCCCCTTGTCAAAGGGCTGTGTCTCTACATACTGACAGTCTCCAACCGTAGCTTACAGTATCACACTGTGTAGGGACACATTATCCTGACAATGGGAATGGTAACACACATTTGTCTATTAGTCCTGGGCTACACAAAGTATTTTTGTGGAATACAAGGATTTCCTATAACAGACATGTCAGGGGAGGAGACAGATCCTCCATAAATTCTGTGACTCACAGGTGCTGTCTTCTCTGATGGGAGTCGTTCTCTTTTCTTTTCCATCTGACACAAACCGTTATGGCAACTTCTGCCGAGACTTCTTCGCCCCTAGCTTCCGCAGCCATTTCCAGCATCTATAGGAACAAAAAAATTCAGACACCCAACCCTCTAAATTATTCCATACCCCAGACCATCTAAGCAAATTCAGATCCCAGGCCCATAAATTAACTCAGACTAATATATTCGGACCCCAGACCAGACCCTAGAATACATACAGTCCCCAGACCAGAGCCTCCTATCAAATACAGATCCCAGAACAAGCACCTGAAATAAATACAGACCCTAGACCAGACCCCATAAATACAGACCTCGCACCAGGCCCCTAAATAGACCCAGACCTGACCCCCATAACTAATAATGACCCCAGATCTGACTATCTAAACTAATTCAGACCCCTGACCCCTAAATACAGATTCCCTAAATACAGACCCCTAAACTAATACAGACCCCTAAATACAGATCCTAGACCCCCTAAACTAATACAGACTTCCGATCAGACTCCCTAACTAATACAGACCACAGACCAGACACCTAAGTACAGACCGAGACCTCTTGAACAAATCCATCCCCCATATACATACATAGCAGCTTACAGTCTTCTCTATGGTGTCTTCCTGCTGCACTAGGACCTGCCTACATGGTCATGTGACTTTCAGGTCTTTCAACAGTAACAAGAACTGCAAACATAAGGTCACTTGACCTTATGTCTGCAGGTTCTTTTGCAGTGCATACACAATGCAGTCTTGCTGCGTTTTTTGCTGAGAATCACGGTAAAAAACACAACAAAACTGCAACGTACTTTGGTCGGCCATGAGCCCCCTGGGAGCGTCGGGTGGCCATCCCAAATGTCCCTATGAAGATCTGCCACTGCACTTGTTGAGCAGTAGAAGTCAGACAATGGGCAGCCACGAATGTCCTTTCCATTAAGTATGGGCGTTACGGAAACAGTCAAGTCTGTGTTTGCAGGGCTGCAGGAGAATCTATTAAGGATGGGGTCTCAAAAGGTAGGACCACTCACCTATCAAATATATATGGTATATCTTCTGGCTCTGCCTGCTTCACAGCAACACCACAGGAAATACACAAGCTAATATAAATGAATCTGCGGATGAAGTCACAGGTCAATGGCAGGGGATTTGATTTCCCTACAACCGTGCAAAAATATTATAGCAATGCTCCTCCTGCAATTCTGCTCCTGAGATCCCACTGATAAATACACATTTGGGAATAACGGTTTGATATTAAAAGGTTGGCTTATTAGGACCATACCAGCCCATATGCATATGAAAATCATAGAGGGGAGTCGGCACCACCGAGCTGTGGAGGGGTCGGCACCCCCATGTATTACATAGTCACTCTATGAGCGCCATGTAATACTACATGATCCCAACAGTAGATAGGTGGCTTCTTCTCCAAGCAAGAACAGCTGATCGCCAAGGCTTATAAAGACATTACATAAAGACACTTCAAAAATCTCTATAAAAATACCCTAAATAGGTTTACTACATTGGCAATCTTATTTTACAGTCTGTTTGTTACACCCAGCACGAGCAGTAACTGCAGACATGGCCGTGGAGATAGCGGCTGACGTTCCTCCTTCTCTGCAGACGGTTAGGGTGTGGAGTTTAGAGGCACCAGGGAATTTGCCTTCTCACAGTATATTCCTATGACGTAGATTCTAGAAATACTTCTACACTGAAGACACGTCAGAGGGAGCTGCTCCCCTCATTCTAACGCTTTAGAGTGACAGCGGCATCTAAGCGGTCTACAGCTGGCAGCCGCTACGTATGGAGTGTGCTCAGCCTGTGAGCCCGCTCCATACATCCCCTTAACCCCTTTAGGACGCAGCCTGTTTTGGCCTTGTAGACACAGATGATTTTTTCAAATCTGACATGTGTCACTTTATGTGGTAATAACTCCGGAATGCTTTTACCTATCCAAGCGATTCTGAGATGGTTTTCTCGTGCCATATTGTACTTTATGTTAGTGAAAAAATGTGGTCGATAAATTCAATATTTAGTTGTGAAAAACGTCAAATTTTAGCAAAAATTTTAGCATTTTTCTAAATTTAAATGTATTTGCTTGTGAAACAGATAGTAATACATCCCCCATATGTCTACTTCATGTTTGCATCATTTTTTTTCACGTACTTTTATTTTTCTAGGACGTTACAAGGCTTAGAATTTTAGCAGCAATTTCTCATATTTTCAATAAAATTTCAAAAGGCTATTTTTTCAGGCACCAGTTCAGTTCTGAAGTGGCTTTGAGGGCCTTATATATTAGAAAGTCCCCATAAATCACCCCATTTTGAAAACTGCACCCCTCAAGGTATTCAAAACCACATTCAGAAAGTATTTTAACCCTTTAGGCGTTTCACAGGAATTAAGGCAAAGTAGAGGTGAAATTTACAAATTTCATTTTTCTTGCCGAAATTCATTTGTAATAAAAAAAAATCTGTAACACACAAGGTTTTACCAGGGAAACGCAACTCAATATTTATTGCCCAGATTCTGCAGATTTTAGAAATATCCAACATGTGGCCCTAGTGTCCTACTGGACTGAAACACAGGCCTCAGAAACAAAGGAGCACCTAGTGGATTTTGGGGCCTCCTTTTTTTAGGAATATATTTTAGGCACCTTGTCAGGTTTGAGGAGGTCTTGTGGTACCTAAACAGTCGAAACCCCCCCAAACTGACCCCATTTTGGAAACTACACCCCTCAAGGCATTTTTCTAGGGGTATAGTTAGCATATTGACCCCACAGTTTTTTTGCAGAATTTAGTGGAATTAGTCTGTGAAGATGAAAATCACCTATTTTTCTGTGGAAACATAGAATTTTTTCATTTTTACAAGGAATTTAGGAGAAAAAGCACCCCAACATTTGTAAAGCAATTTCTCCCGATTACGGCAATACCCCTATATGTGGTCTTAAACTGATGTTTGGACCCACAGCAGGGCTCAGGAGGGAGGGAGCGCCTTTTGGATTTTGGAGCGCAGATTTTGCTGGATTGGTTTTCAGTGCCATCTCAGGTTTGCAACGCCCCGGAGGGACGAAAACAGTGGAAACCCCGCAAAAGTGACCCCATTTCGGAATCTACACCCCTCAAGGAATTTTTCTAGGGGTATAGTGAGCATTTTGGCCCCTCAGTATCTTTTTTAGAGCTAAGGTGACCAAAAAACAGCGATTTTGTCGCTTTAAATTCTTTATTTATTACAGCGTTCACTGTGCGCAATAAATTACGTTTTAATTTATTCTGCTGGTCGGTACGATTACGCCGATACCATATGTGTATAGTTTTTTTTACGTTTTGCAGCGTTTGCACAATAAAATTACGTTTCTATAAAATAATTTATTTTCTGAGACACGCTATTCTGAGCCGTAACTTTTTTATTTTTTTGTCAAAAAAGCTGTGGGAGGTCTTGTTTTTTGCGGGACGGGTTGTAGTTTTTATTGGTACCATTTTGGGGTAAATGCGACTTTTTGATCACTTTTTCTTCTATATCTTGTGAGTGGTG
Organism: Rhinoderma darwinii; assembly: GCF_050947455.1. Taxonomy (NCBI): domain Eukaryota; kingdom Metazoa; phylum Chordata; class Amphibia; order Anura; family Rhinodermatidae; genus Rhinoderma; species Rhinoderma darwinii. The sequence goes on along the minus strand of NC_134687.1, from coordinate 36,993,228 downwards.
GTGACCAAAAAATAGCGACGCTGACAGTTTTCCGTTTATTTTGTTTGCGGCGTTCACCGTGCGGAAAAATTAACATTATAGTTTCATAGTTTGGGTCGTTACGAATGCGGCGATACCAAATATGTGTACTTTTTTTTAACGTTTTCATTTTTTCCCTATAATAAATGACTTATTATAGGAAAACAAAAACTTTTATTTTTACACTTTTATAAAACATTTTTATTAACTTTTTTTACTTTTTACACTTTCATTTTTTGACCTGCAGCTTTGATCTCTGCTAGAATACATTACACTACCTAGGTAGTGTAACGTATTCCAACTGTCAGTGTGACGTCACAGTCACTCTGACAGTTGGTCTACGAGGATCAGCAGAGGCCGATCCTCATAGGCTGACTACATGGCAGACTTGGGGGCCGTTGCTGGCCCCAGGGTGCCATCACAAGCATCAGAAGCCCCCACAATTGCATGGGTGCTGCTGATGCGCTACAAACCCGCTACATGCGGAGATCGCAATCAAGCCCCGCATGTAACGGGTTAATTGCCGAAATCAGCGGCGATGAGACGCTGATCGGCAACACTGGAGAGTGTCAGCTGTCGGGGACAGCTGATCGCCAAGTTCCCGATGCACACTGTCGCCGACAGTGTGCATCGGGAACGGCACAGTGACTTTCTGTCACTCTGACAGGAAGCCTATCAGGACAAGCCGAAGGTTGGTCCTGATGGGCTTCCGTCCATCGCAGACCCGGAAGCCATTGTTTAGCTTCCGTTTGCCATACTAACTATCGGCAGACCCCGCGATTTCGGACGGGGGTCTGCCGATATGCTAGAAACCCCTAAAATTCGGCTATTGCACCCGATCGCCGAATTTAAGGGGTTAATTCGCCTAAATCAGCGGCAAAGGACCGCTGGCCGGCAAGAGGGGAGTGTCAGATGTCGGCGACAGCTGACCTCCCGGTTCCCGGTGCACACTGTCGCCGACAGTGTGCACCGGGAAAACTCAGTAACTGTACGTCCTCGTGCGGGAAGTAACCTCCCGCGAGGACGGACAGTTACGTCCTGGTGCGGATAGGGGTTAACATCTTCCACGTACATGTACGTGGCATGTCTTTAAGGTGTTAAAGAGCAGTTCTTCACTCTGGGTTGTCGAGAACAGTCCCAAGCAGAAGACCCTGCTCTACAATGTCCATCTGCATGAATAAATTCATGAGATAACCCATTTGCTAAAATACTGTTGTTAAAGAGGCTCATGAGTTGCTTTGTGGAAAACAAAGCAGACAGAGAAGTGAGAAAATAAGCCCTGCGTTATACTTCTGCGTGTCTGTCAGGACAGGGGTCTCTATACAAAGAAATCAATGTATCTCCTGACCGGACTGCCCAGTAGAGCTGATTTTCTCACCTCGCTGCCCCCTCTGTGGTCGCTCTCAGTGGAAGCATTTCAATAAGGTTGAGACTGATCCTAATAAACGACTCTATATGTTAGAAAATATTACGCTATGGTTGGACTCATCTGCACCTGCATATAGTGAATTGGTTAATCATATGAATGGTATTATACAGTTGGAGGGGGCTGTTTACCTTAAACGTGGTGCGCTTAAAAAGTTTGAGGGTCAATTGACAGAGTGGTTGATGTCACCACGGTAGCCGTCAGCTTCCCTTATGAACAGTGTATCTGTCAGGCTATTGGATTAGACTCCCTACTATCTGGTGGGGGATAGCGCGTAGGTAGGGAAGTGTTGGGAGGCTCGATGTAATCCAGTAAAGTAATCCAGTGCATAGTGGGTGGGATGGGATCGGGTGGATGGGATGTTATTGTCTCATATGTTACTTGATTGTATGAAAACACATGTCAATAAAAATTATTTGATTTAAAAATATATATATATTACGCTACCCCATTACCTGTACAGTCCAGACACTCCCGGACGGTGCTTGCACTGAATTTGTGTTTCATAATAGCCTTGTAATCATTGAGGAAATGTATAGAGCCCAGAGGAGATTCACAGGGGGTGTTATCTGTAGAAAAAGAATGCACCATTAGTGAAGTAATCCATCCACAAGGATCTCATTGACATGTACTAATATTGGACATCCTCTCAGGACCCCCTACAATGAACCAAAATGGAGAGCCGCTCTGTAAGGCTTTGTTCACATCTGCGTCAGGGTACCGTTCTAACGTTCCGTCTGTACTTTCCATCAGAACGGAACCCTGACCGAAACAAATTGGGATTAATAAAAGGGTTTTTGTTCTCAAAATTGGTGGATGGATCCCTGTATTAATTTTTATGACATATCTTGTCCTTATACTATAAAAATATTTGGTGGGTGGAAAATTCCTTCACTGCCAAGGACTTATATAAGAGAATCTTAGCTTTCAAATCACATCAGAATCATAGCTCTAGGTGTAATTTTCGGGGCGCAGCACACGTTTGACGTCAGGGAGCAGCATGAAAAGTTTTACTTCCCGGTTCTGTGTCTCCCTAAGGGAGGGGTGGAAAGGAGGAAGCTCCAAGTGAGAGCAGAAAGAAAGATCACAGCCTGCTACTATCATCTCTCCCCTGTTGAGCCTCTAGTGACCCATGGGGTGGGGATACAGGGTATCATGATATTACCCCTTTTACCAATGAGAGAGGATATGTGTTCTCTGAGATGTGCCGAGATATGTGCGTCTAGATATCAGCATAAGTGGCATGTATGAAGCCTACACATTCTGAACTTTTATTTGTAGGTGTTGTGTGTCTCAGACTTTTTGCCACAAACACGATTTTTATTCATTCTGCTCCAGAATAACAACCAAAGAAAAGCAGTTACAACATAGAGACTGACCTTCATGTATAGAATGGACGAGACCTAGTAGATAGTTGCTGGTTTGCTGAAGTAATACATTATTATCTCCTTCATAAGTGCAGTTGGGATCATTGTCGTTGCGGATGTCACCTAAACGATTCACTTGAAATAGAAAAATAAGTGGTGTTCATGGTTACCTGACTTAAATTTGCAAAATAAACTGCACATATATCAAACATACATCAAATGAGGAATGTATAACCAATGACATATACATGAATAAAGGCTGCAGCTAAAAGCAAACTATCTAGAAAAGGGCAAAAGTACTGTACACAGAAAACAAAAATAGACCCTTCACTTTGCAACAAATCCTCATTTTTATTTCTCCAATGCTTCTACAATATTAAAAGGAGTCTTGATTAAGATTATCCAACAATTTTATACATAAAGCTCCTATGCAGACCTTTGGGTCTCCATGGTAACAGACTACAATCCTTGTGTAGTCTAATCCTGCGGTCATGTGTTACTCCACTCCATCTGTTCCTTCTTCCACTCTCTCTGTAGGAGGCAGAAGGGGAGAGTAACGCATGACTGCCTGATCCTACAATATACAGGATTTGTCTGCAGTCTGTAACCAGGGAGACATATATGATTGCATAGGAGCTGTATGCACAAAACAGTAGAATATTTTTTGATCAATATTTATTTGGCAAGTTGTATTGTTTTTTTATTTATTTGAGATGCATTCAAGCAATATAAAAAAAAAACATTGGTTGCAAATGTGCATATAAAACAGTGACTTGCCAGAAGAGGTTATTAGCATGTCACCCGTTCCCTAACTGAAGGTACCAACATACTCAAAGTCTGTAATGTACAGTAAAATTCCTTTACAGAGGACCAGTCAGCTCTCCAGACATGTCTGTTTTGGTAAATAATTTTATTTACAATAAAATATACATTTTGGGGTATCTTTTCTTAGAACTCCGTGTTGCGTCGTTCCTCTGTTATTCCTCCTGGAAATGTATCGATAAATTGACAACTGCATGTTACCATTACCCTTGTTAATGAGGTGTATCCCCACACAGTCTGACACTGCACAATGAATGCTGACAGAGTCTCATAATAATTCATTTCTGCTTTGTTTTCTGCCTCTAATCTTGTGAGATTCCAGATGATCTTTCAATTCTCCATCAGATTTTCTGGATTACTGGATGAATTTTACTATATACAGTGGATATAAAAAGTCTACACTCTCCTGTTAAAATGGCAGGTTGTTGTCATATCAAAAAATCAGTACACGATGAATAATTTCAGAACTTTTTCCTCCTTTAATGTGACCCATAATCTGTACAGATCCATTGAAAAACAAACTGAAATCATTTAGAGGGGGAAAATAAAAATAACAAAACTACAATAATGTGGTTGCATAAGTGAGAACACCCTCTTATAATTGGGGATGTAGTTGTGTTCAGAATTAGCCAATCACATTTAGGGTATGGCCAAACGCAGCGGCTCTGACACGGTCGCAACGTGGCCAACAACCGCGCTGGCACTATGTGGTAGCGGCTGACAAATACCTCGTTAAGAGGTATTCCGGTTACAAGTGCACTGCCGCTCCATTCATTCCCTATCGGAGATAGCCGAGTGCAGTGTTCGGGTTTTTTCCGGCGCTGCCATTGAGAATGAATAGGAGGTAAGTTGTTGTAATTTGCAAAATCGTGTGGCCATAAAGGGTGTATTAATTCATGGCCGCACAATTTTGAAGATAAAGGGACTGTTTACCCGCGTTAACATGCGGCCACTAGCAGGCTGTGTGACAGCCGCACTGAACATGGTGCCGGCGCAGTTGTTAGCCGCGTTGTGACCGTGTCAGGGCCGCTCCGTGTGGCCCTACCCTTAAACTCATATTAAATAGTAGTCAGTACACAGCTGCCTTTATTTAAAGTGATTCTGAGTAACCCCATATAATGTTCGGGTGTTCTATTAGGATTTTCCTGACATTTGCTTTGTTGCATGTGACCGCAAAAGCCATGGTCCGTAAAGAGCTTACAACACATCAAAGAGATCTGATTGTTGAAAGGCATCAGTCAGGAGAAGGGTACCAAAGAATTTCCAAAGCATTAGATATACCATGGAATACAGACATCAAGAAGTGGATTACATTTCACACAACAGTGACATTACAAAGATCTGGACATCCCTCAAAACTTGATGAAAAGACAAGACGAAAATTGGTCCGGGAGGCTACCAAGAGGCCTACAGCAACATTAAAGGAGCTACAGGACTTTCTGGCAGGTACTGGTTGTTTAGTGCATGTGACAACAACCTCCCGTATTCTTCATATGTCTGGGCTGCGGGGTAGGTTGGCAAGACGGAAGCTTTTTCTAACAAAGAAAAACATCCAAGCCCAGCTATGTTTTGCAAAGACCTAAATCAAGTCTGCCAAAAGAATGTGGGAGAACGTGTTATGGTCTGATGAGCTGAAGGTTGAACTTTTTGGCCATAATTCCAAAAGGTATGTTTGTAGCAAAGCCAACACATAAACAACAACATCACCAAAAGAACACCATACCCACAGTGAAGCGTGGTGGAGGCAGCAGTATGGAGCACGGTGGAGGCAGCAGTATGGAGCACGGTGGAGGCAGCAGTATGGAGCACGGTGGAGGCAGCAGTATGGAGCACGGTGGAGGCAGCATTATGGAGCATGGAGGAGGCAGCATTATGGAGCATGGCGGAGGCAGCATTATGGAGCATGGTGGAGGCAGAATTATGGAGCATGGTGGAGGCAGCATTATGGAGCACGGTGGAGGCAGCATTATGGAGCACGGAGGAGGCAGCATTATGGAGCATGGCGGAGGCAGCATTATGGAGCATGGTGGAGGCAGAATTATGGAGCATGGTGGAGGCAGCATTATGCTTTGGGGCTGTTTTTCTGCAGCTGGGACTGGGGCTTTAGTCAAAGTGGAGGAAATTATGAACAGTTCCAAATATCAGCCAATATTGGCACAAAGCCTGCAGGCCTCTGCTAAAAAGCTGAAGATGAATAACACCTTTCAGCACGACAACGACCCAAAGCAGAACCTACAAATCAACAAAAGAATGGCTTCACCAGAAGATCAAAGTTTTGGAATGGCCCAGGCAGAGCCAAGACCTGAATCCCATTGAAAAATCTGTGTGGTGACCTGAAGAGGGCTGTACACAGGAGATGCCCTCGCAATCTGACAGATTTGGAGCGTTTTTGCAAGGAAGAGTGGGCAACAATTGCCAAGTCAAGATGTGCCATGCTGATAGACTTCTACCCAAAAAGACTGAATGCTGTCAAAGTCAAAGGGTAATTCAACAAAGTATTAGTTTAAGGTTGTGCATATTTATGCAACCACATTATTTTTATTCTTTATTTTTATTTTCCCACCCTAAAAGATTTCAGTTTGTTCTTCAAAGTTCTGAAATTATTCATCTTGGACTGATTTTGTAACATGACAAAAACCTGGCATTTTAACAGGGGTGTGTAGACGTTTTATATCCACTGTACGTATTTGCTGTTACAATCCAGTCCCCGATTTGAGATATTGGGGACCACTGCCTGTGGCCAGTATTCAAACACACCATGTTCACAGAGAGAAAACCAAATGGCTACTTAAAGTGGCATTCCCATTTTAACATGTTACGGCATATAGCTAGGATATGTATAACATTCTGATTATAGAGGGCTCGGGTCCGGGACCCCTGATCATGAAAACAAAGGGACAGAGGTTTTTTCAGCATTTTTACTGCAAAGCAGCGCTTCCAGACATGATTAAGGCATATCCTAACAGTGGGGAAAACCCCTTAACAAATACATTGTAAAAGTAATTTTAGCATAAAAGGTGTATTCCTTCCCAGAATCAAAAATCGTCAACTATCAACACAATAGGTGATCATTTTCTGATCGCTGGGGGCCCCACCACTGAGATCCCCACCAATTGCAAGAACGAGGGTCCCAAACACCCAGATCCTCCTTGAATGGAGAGCAAGCACCCGCCTCTCCATTCAAGTTCTATAAGAATAACGGAAACAGCTGAGCTCTGTACTCGGCTGTTTCGTCCTTCCCCCAGACTTTGATTGGAGAGGCGATGTACTCATCACTACGGTTGAGAAGTGAGAAGGAACAGGGGTTTGGAACTCCCGTTCTGACTGTGGGGCTCCCACGATCAGAAAATTAGCGGCAAGGTGATAATTTTTGATTCTGGTAACAACCCCTTTAAGCTAGTCAAGGGTTAATTGCTAACTGTAAATAATCCTGTTAACGTAATTACGTAATATCCTATACAGTTATTGGTACAGATTTTCCATCAGGGTCCAGGAGCTTCAAGCTACACCTAAGATAAAAATGTATATTCAGCGTTTATAAGAGAATTAGGATCAAGACATGATGTGAAAATGGAGTTATTGTTTAAGAGCGATCTTATCTGCCCCTTCCCTGCAGCAATTGCGAATAATTGGATATGACTTGTTTTGGCAAATGCACATGTCTTATCAGTCTGCAATCTGCTTAACCTGCGTTACACAAACAGATGTATCCAGTAATCCCTAATTATATCTTGGAATTTTTCTGTACTATGATTAATAATCCGTGGGGCATAAAAATCACTCATCCTGAGATCTAATCATGTCCCCTCTCATGACAGTAATCCTCTTTCTGGTCACTTACTAGCTAGAAAGCCATGACCTCCACATGCTTCCCGGCATTCCTGAGCCCCATGCTGCGCAGTCCATGAGGCCAGTGGCTTACCCGCACAGGACAGGGCATGGATTTCTTTGCCAAGTTCAGCCTGAAGAATAAAAAAAAAAAAGAGTAAGGTTAAGGAATACTCCCTATAGTGGATGCACACAAGAAAAGTGATCCTCAGAGAAACACTAGTGACCGCCAGTATGCAATTACCGTGTAGGGTGCGCGCCTTATTGCCCAAGATGGCGCACATCAATTGAGGAGTATGGTGCAGTTACTGAACTACACCCACACTGTACCTTAATATGGAGGCATGCAGCATTTTTTTTCTGTCAATGGAAAGCCGAAATTTTTTTGCGTCTTGTATTGGGCCCAGGGTGTAGGTTTAAGGGGTGGCAGTCGCACCAGGGCCTTGGTGCCTAAGAGGGTCCAATAGCATCTTGTCCACATGAGAAGACTCCAGCATTATAAAGTCTTATATGGTAGGTAGGGGCCCTGTGACAAATTTTTCATTCGGGCTCAGGAGCTTCAAGTTATGCCTCTGCCTATAGCCAGTTTCAGATCGCCGTAATGCGGCCTGCGTTTCTACTGAATCAAACTTACATCGCCATAAAACCGTATGGAGATATACATTTAGTTCAGTAGAACCATGGGTGGGCCGGGAATTACATCCACAATACGTAGTGCTAAAACGTGGCCATCACAAACCAGCCTCTTGATGTAAAAGAAAATAATGTTTTTATTCACTGACAGCCAACAGAGCTCTGGAAAATGGTGCAGCCCAAAATATAATACAATGCTAGATTAACATAATACCAGAAGATCCCTTAATTAATTCATAAACCGTGTTATATGTTTGCGCAGATTCTGTCCATCTACAATTATACCGTATTTAGAAAAAGTTCAGAAACCATTTAATGCAACAACATGCAAAAAAAAATGGGATTTCTGGAAATACTTTTATATCACACAGATACAAAAGTTTCCATATATAAAGAACAATAGGTCTCATTCAGGAAGACTAGGCCTTGTTGCCCATAGCAACCAATGAGAGCTCAGCTTTCATTTCTTCAACTGCTCAGGCAGCATGGAAGCTGCACTGTGATTGGTTGCTATGGGCTCACTATTTTCTATGTATGGAGATTTTTTATTCACCCCGTATAACATATTTGTATAGGTCAGGTAGTGATCTATTCCCACAGCGCTTGTTTTGTACGTCGTGAAATGCTTCCAGTTTATACATCGGGGGTATCCATACAGTATAGTTGACTGGATATATGCCAAATGGTGTCCTTTTAAGATATGATGTTTTGAGGCATCCCTTTTTGTTTTTTTAAACTGTATTGAAAATAACAGTTAACTATGCGTAATGCGAGGAGGTCCCGAAATAAAAAGTACACTGCACAATATATATATATATATATATATATATATATATATATATATATATATATTTTTACAATGGGCATACAGTGGCATATACTGGGGCTCTTTGTTTAGCGCATATGTTGGACTTTCACGCTCTATACGCCGAGCGTACTGTATAAACATGGTGTAAACTGAGCATAAAGTCAAATAAAATTTAGGTAAATAGTTTTCTCTTTATCAAAGTCTATTATTTAGTTTTACTATTTATATTTCTGGATGTTTTATTTTTAACTTGGAAACTATAAAAATCGAAGTAAAAAATAGCACAGAGTAAAACAAAATGACGGAGGTAATTTGCTTAAAAAAAGAATTTCCTACTGACAGAAATAAAGCAGTCAGCTAAACATATGCTTTTTGGCATATTAGTAGAATGATTTTGTCAGGGAAGCGGTTCATGAACTTGAGACAGCTCGGCCTGTGCTGCTGTGAGGACACTGGAAACAACAATTGGGCCTATACAGAATATCATATATGATTTGGATGGAATAAGGACGCGGTGGCTGCGGCACTGCCTGGGATTTGTTTAACGTCCTCGCCTCTCCGCACTCTGGCGTTGCCTGTCCCTGTCAGCCGCGGCTGCAATGTGTCAGTGGGGGTTAGCAGGAATGTCAGCCGGTGCTAGCGCAGAGCGAACAGCTGTCCATCTAGTAAGAGCGCTTTATTGGAATTCGGTTCACGCTGGCCTCAGGGTCAGTTATTTTATTTTAATATTTATTTTCATGCTTAACATGGTTGTGGATTCCTTTAGATACTTGAATCTATTTACCGCTGTGACCCTATCTCTCACTACATTTCTGGATTACCCCCTTTGTACTATATTCTCGGCTCTGCTACATCATTGCTGTACCCTGGAGTGTCTGACTACCCATTTTCCTTTTGCTCCTGTGCCTTCTGCTCTGTTCCAATAAACTTCCGGTACGTGAGTAAACTATCTGTTGTTGCCCATAGCAACGGCAGTTCAATAAACCCCTTTAGATCAGATTCCCCTCTACTGGGGTAAATCCAGAGAATCAAACACCGGACAAGTTTGGCCCCGAAGTCCTGGAGTCAGCTTAGTACCTTAAAGATGTTATCCAATCATAACAAATGGATGGCCTATCCATCAACATCCGATCGGTGGAGGTGCGACTCCCGGCACCCCGACCAATCAGCTGTTTTGAAGGGGTCGTGGCCTTCATACGAACGCTGCTTCCTTCATTACAGTCACTGCTCGTTGTGAATCGCCAACGCACTTGTATCCGCGATTCACAGTATGACATCTTCCTCCCATTCACTTCAATGGGAGAAGGCTGTAATACTGTGAACCGCCACTAAAAGTGTGTCAGCGATTCACAGTACGAGCAGACAGGGAATGAAGAGGAAGCAGCGTTCGTATGAAGGCCACGACCCCTTCAAAAGAGCTGATCAGCGGCGGTGCCGGTAAGGAAGATACTCTACATATTGGCAATAAAATATAAAGTTGGGTGTTTCAAAACCCATTATCTACTACAACGTGTATTATTTATATATGCTCTTTTATAGGGTGTGAGAATAAGACAAATACCCACAAAAAAAACACAATGCAATAAATAATTTCACAATAAATCTCACTGTAAGAACAGAGAATATTCCAGACACCTCCCAGGGAGATCAAACTTGGGCACAAAAAATGTATTCTGGCTTGGTCGCCTATATTGTACTGAAGACTATATAGTAAATAAATAAGAAGTACAGTTAAGTATGTGATTAAATCCAAGAGCACGCTCGGGTATATCGATGATTACCAGAATGTCAGATTGTAACCGTATATGGTAACTGCGGAGAATGTACTGAAAAGTGCTTATTAAAAACACAAGTCCCAATTACAAGATTGCAGAATGCCTCCATCTAGTATTCGTGTATATCCATATACAGAAGCTGCCGAAATAAGATCCAAACTGCTCTACGTAGCCGTGTACTATCACCATGTTCCTATGCACCCAATTTGTGTTTTTATACTGTTACATTGAAATACATAATATTTTAAGAATTCCATTCACATATTGCAAAAAGAAAAAAGACAAAACACGTTCAATGGTAATTTAGCATTTTCATGTATTGACTTCAATGAGGAAAAACAGAGAAAAAGAAATCACCACCACCAGAGGGCACATCGCAGAAGTGTACAGTAGTTGAATACAAGGGCGGATGGAGATGAAGGAAGCACATGCACATGACAGTGTGCGCCCGCCGAGTCCCGTCAGTGATCCGTGGAAAGATAGGACATGTCCTATCTATCCACAGATCCGAGAATCGGGTCAGTTTTCACGGTCCCGATTCACGCGCTAAAGTGAATGGGTCCATGAAGACTATCGGATGCCACTTGGATGCCATTAAAAAACGGCCCGAGTGGCACATCAGTCGTGTGCAACTGGCATTACTGTGACTAATAGGGAAGTGGGGGCCTGTTCTGACTACTGGGGAAATAGAGGGGAGTACACAGGACACAGTTTTTACTACTACAGGGGAGAAGTGGTGATGGACACTGCCAAGGGGAGCTCTGTTCTGACTGCTGGGGGGCAAAACTTCAATTGACGTGCTGATCCAGCACAGCAGCGTGTCGTTATATCCTAGACATGGCTAAGATCTGTCCAGGCCGGACTGAGACTTTCACCAAATCCCAAGAATGGGGATCCCCATTTCCAGTGCTTGTGTGGTCACTCTCCAGAAAAATCTATAGGAGAAATGGGTGAACAGGTGAAGGTGCTCATTCCACTGTTTCCGTATCTCTCTTACACTTTAATGGAAACTAACTGAACTTGTGCGACCATTTCTCCGCCAGGGCCATGGATCTGGTCGTTCTTGGGATTAGTGGAAGTCTCAGCCTCCCCCCCTCGGAATATGACAAAAAAAAGTATATGCGTGAAACCACTATAATTAAATCTGTGAACAGCATTAACAAACATCACAACTTTAATGACCAAAAGTCATTACTTATAAAATTTACAGTATTTACCTGTCTTGGGCTCCGATCTTTCATAAGAATCCCGATCTGAAGTTCAATTAAGTTAAAAAAGAAGCTCTTGGAGAAGTAGTCTAAAGCATAGGCTGCGGCCAGATAAGGGATCAGTCTCCATTGCTGGAAAAAAAATAAAAAAATGTTAAAAGGAACAAACCAGAGTACGACATCTAGTCAGTAGAAGGTGTTAGGATGACAATCGATAAGACCGACACCTTCTCCAGGTCTTAATACAAGTTCTTCATGAAAATCTGTTCTATTGATAAAATGACTGCTGTCAGAGTGAAGCCAAAGTCAAAGAAAAACTGAATGACCGAACAGACTGGGGCTATTTTACAAAAAGTTTTTTCTTTTTATAATAACCTGTCCAATGATGTAAAACGCAACCATAAAGGGAAACTCAGCCTCCAAAAAATGATCTTTATTCTAGAAGTGGACTCGAAATGGAGCAATGAGGGTGCCAAAGGGGCCGACAGATGAAGGTAAACAATAGCCTGCCTTCAGCAGCATGCAGGTTGCGGGGCCCAGTGATGACCTCCTTTATGAGACCATCATTGGAGTGGATTACATTTTACTTCACTCATAGCTCTGATTGATAAGCCACTCAATTCTCTAAACTCCTCACATTAAAGGCTGGTTTACACGGGCAGATTTCTACCATTAAGGAGCGCCGATCAATGATATAACAAACCGCTCGCCGCTCTGTAATAGGGCCTTTTACACGGGCCGATGCTACACTGTATGGGGACGAACAATCGTTAATACGATCGTTCGGTCCCTATCAATTTGCAGAATTGTCAGCAGCTCATCCCGTTTAGGATATGTTCACACGCAGAGTCAAAAACGTCTCAAAATACGGAGCTGGTTTCTAGAGAAAACAGCTCCTGATTTTCAGACGTTTTGGCTATGTTCACACGGAGTATTTTGCAGGAGGAATATCTGCCTCAAATTTCCGTTTGGAAGTTTGAGGCAGATTTTCCTCTCCCTGCACGCCGATTTTCGCTGAGTTTTTCGCGGCGTTTTTCGCCCGCGGCCATTGAGCACCGCGGGCATAAAACACTGCGAAATACACTTTCTCTGCCTCCCACTGAAGTCAATGGGAGGTCAGAGGCGGAAGCGCCCGAAGATAAGGCATGTCGCTTCTTTTTCCCGCGAGGCAGTTTTACTGCTCGCGGGAAAAAGACGCCGACGCCTCCCATTGAAATCAATGGGAGGCATTTTCTGGCCGTTTTTGCGACGCGGTTTCCGCGTCAAAAAACTCTGCAAAATACTCCGTCTGAACATAGCCTTTTTGTGCCACTCGCGATTTTCGCTGCGTTTTTTACGGCCGTTTTTTGAGCTTTTTTCAATAGTCTATGGAAAACTGCTCCAAAAACGTCCCAAGAAGTGTCCTGCACTTCTTTTACGCGGCCGTTTTTTTACGCGTCAAAAAACGCAGCGAAAAACGCTCTGTCGGAACAGAACCCCGTTTTCCCATTGAAATCAATGGGCAGATGTTTGGAGGCGTTCGGCTTCAGATTTTTCGGCCGTTTTTCGGGCGTTTATGGCCCGAAAAACGGCCGAAAATAGGCCGTGTGAACATACTCTTACACAGGGAGATGTGCTGCCAACAGCGATGATTTTTTCAGCCTGCAGAAAATATGTAATCCGCCGACGAACGAGCGTTTGCTTCTCTATTGGCTGATTGCTGCTCTGTTTACCGGCCCAATAACTGAAAACGAGTGTTCAAAAGAATGCTCATTCGGCCGATTTGGTTCTTCTCTCCTCAACTGGATCCTGCTAAAGATTCAGACAATATAGGATATTTTCTTAAGGTGGCTTGGCATATTACCCCCTTCCCGACATCCGCCGTTCATATACGGCAAAGGTTGGGTGGGGGAGTATGGAGCGGGGTCCTGGGCTGTGCCCGCTCCAAAGAACGAGCATGTCGGTTGTATGTAACAGCCAACTATTCGGTGTATTGAGCGGAATCCATGGCATCGAAGAAGCTAGGAACAGGGGGGGTGGCCCCCTCTGACGTTCCATCGCTAACCCCACCGTGACGCTAAATGTCAGGTGCCGATGGTTGGCATGGCAGCCTGGGGGCCTAATGAAAAGTAAAAAACAAAAAAAACCTCTTCTCATTTTCCCCCAAACACAATGTAAAAAAAGAAAATTAATATTACTGGCATCGCCACGTCAGTAAAATATTTTTTTTTTTTTAAATCGCACGGTGTACGCCGTAAAAAAAAATGTAAATGCCAGAATCGCCGGTTTTTGGTCACTTTATCTCCCACGAAAAATGGAATAAAAAGTGATCAAAAAGTCCCATGTAGAACAAAATGGTACCAAGAGAAACTACAGCTCGCCCGCTAAAAATAAGCCCTCATACCGCTCAATCAACCGGAAAAATAAAAATGTTATGGCTCTCAGAATATGGCGACACAAAACAAATTACATTTTTAACAATAATTTTTTTCCTTGTAAAAGTAGTAAAGCATTTTAAAGAAAACTATTTAAATTTGATATTGCCGTAATGGTATTGACCCGCAGAATAAAGTTAACATGTCGTTTTTACTGAATGGTGAATGGCGTAAAAATGAAACTTCCAAAAAATGGAGGAATAACCGTTTCTTTCCCATTCCACCCTACAGAAAATTTTGACAGGGCCAACCTAGGTGGAGGTCTCCTTGGGGTCAACAACAAACGCACTACATCTCCATATTATGTAGGGTCTGTATCAGAGCTGCCTGGCTTTATTGGCAGGGCACTTGTGCAATCAAGAATTATTTCTAGTCTAATCCCGTCTGTCAGGAAATTTATATTTTTGCTCCACCTTGCAGTAAAATTGGCCAATTTGAAGTGCTGCATAAACATGATGTGTGTTTTTCCACCATTAGTATCATTTTTCCTCTTATGTAAATGTCATCCTCATTATTCCAAGAAATAAAATTCAAATTTTTTAACAAGAGAAATTTGAGGATTCTTAATGGTAAAAATGCCTTAGTGAGTGATGTGGAATGAGGAATATCTCCACCCAAATAGAAAAGGATATACGTATATAAAACGCACAGGCGCTGGGTTACACCGGGTAAAATAAAAAAACATTGGGTCGCAACCTGGTCAATAAGTAACGAAAGTGTTCAGTTCTATTGTAAACTTCGCTATTACTTTGTGTTGCCCTGTAACATGGATATTCTATACTACCGTAAAGAGAAGCAGTGGTCCATTTATAAGCACAGGTTTACTGGGATTTACTCCACGACCTCCTAGAATTGGATTAGTCTCTTAATTATTGGCGATATACTCCTTTATCCGAACTATCAAGTGGTAGAAATAGAATTTCAGGTTCAAAAAGGTGTAAGGAGGAGAGGACGCCCACAGGAAAAATCATGGAGCCCATGGTTTTTCAGCAGATGTGCACCGGCCATGCGGTAGGGAGATGCCCATGAAGACGTCAACTCTATGAGCCCCGTACGAGCCCTCGTGGTTTACTTTATTGTACACATATCCTTGGCACAGGCACGATGGTCTAAATGGCAACGTTTCTTTTAACGTCATGGTCACCATCTGAGCTGTAAGGATTGTCGTTATTCTACACATATACTTGGCACAGGCAATAGAATCTAAATCTCATGTTTCTCTTTAGTCCATCCGGAATTAATGGTGAATGTTGCTCAGGATACAAAACTGCAAAACAGTAATTCTACCTCAAATTTACCATCATCTTTTACTTACCCCAATGATCCAATCACTATCATGGGGTTGACTGCATGTAGAAATATCATGGGTGGGACTGTCTGTAGAAATATCATGGGTGGGACTGTCTGTAGAAATATCATGGGTGGGACTGTGTGTAGAAATATCATGGGTGGGACTGTGTGTAGAAATATCATGGATGGGACTGCGTGTAGAATCATTATCATGGGTGGGACTGGGTGTAGAAATATCATGGGTGGGACTGTCTGTAGAAATATCATGGGTGGGACTGTCTGTAGAAATATCATGGGTGGGACTGTGTGTAGAAATATCATGGGTGGGACTGGGTGTAGAAATATCATGGGTGGGACTGCGTGTAGAAATATCATGGGTGGGACTGGGTGTAGAAATATCATGGGTGGGACTGCGTGTACGATCATTATCATGAATGGGACTGTGTGTACAATCATTATCATGGGTGGGACTGCGTGTACAATCATTATCATGGGTGGGACTGCGTGTACAATCATTATCATGGGTGGGACTGTGTGTAGAATCATTATCATGGGTGGGACTGTGTGTACAATCATTATCATGGGTGGGACTGCGTGTACAATCATTATCATGGGTGGGACTGCGTGTAGAATCATTATCATGGGTGGGACTGTGTGTAGGATCACTAGCATGGGTGGGACTGTGTGTAGAATCATTATCATGGGTGGGACTGCGTGTAGAATCATTATCATGGGTGGGACTGCGTGTACAATCATTATCATGGGTGGGACTGTGTGTAGGATCACTAGCATGGGTGGGACTGTGTGTAGGATCATTATCATGGGTGGGACAGCGTGTAGGATCATTATCATGGGTGGGACTGTGTGTAGGATCATTATCATGGGTGGGACTGCGTGTAGGATCATTATCATGGGTGGGACTGTGTGTAGAATCATTATCATGGGTGGGACTGCGTGTAGGATCACTAGCATGGGTGGGACAGCGTGTAGGATCATTATCATGGGTGGGACTGTGTGTAGGATCATTATCATGGGTGGGACTGTGTGTAGGATCATTATCATGGGTGGGACTGTATGTAGGATCATTATCATGGGTGGGACGGTGTGTAGAATCATTATCATGGGTGGGACTGTGTGTAGGATCATTATCATGGGTGGGACAGCGTGTAGAATCATTATCATGGGTGGGACTGTGTGTAGGATCATTATCATGGGTGGGACTGTGTGTAGGATCATTATCATGGGTGGGACAGCGTGTAGAATCATTATCATGGGTGGGACTGCGTGTAGAATCATTATCATGGGTGGGACTGCATGTACAATCATTATCCTGGGTGGGACTGCGTGTAGGATCATTATCATGGGTGGGACTGTGTGTAGGATCATTATCATGGGTGGGACAGCGTGTAGGATCATTATCATGGGTGGGACTGTGTGTAGGATCATTATCATGGGTGGGACTGTGTGTAGAATCACTAGCATGGGTGGGACTGTGTGTAGGATCATTATCATGGGTGGGACTGCGTGTAGAATCATTATCATGTGTGGGACTGCGTGTAGAATCATTATCATGGGTGGGACTGCGTGTAGAATCATTATCATGGGTGGGACTGCGTGTACAATCATTATCATGGGTGGGACAGCGTGTAGGATCATTATCATGGGTGGGACTGCGTGTAGAATCATTATCATGGGTGGGACTGCGTGTACAATCATTATCATGGGTGGGACAGCGTGTAGGATCATTATCATGGGTGGGACTGTGTGTAGGATCATTATCATGGGTGGGACTGTGTGTAGAATCATTATCATGGGTGGGACTGTGTGTAGGATCACTAGCATGGGTGGGACAGCGTGTAGGATCATTATCATGGGTGGGACTGTGTGCAGGATCACTAGCATGGGTGGGACTGTGTGTAGGATCATTATCATGGGTGGGACTGTGTGTAGGATCACTAGCATGGGTGGGACTGTGTGTAGGATCATTATCATGGGTGGGACTGTGTGTAGAATCATTATCATGGGTGGGACTGTGTGTAGGATCACTAGCATGGGTGGGACTGTGTATAGGATCATTATCATGGGTGGGACAGCGTGTAGGATCATTATCATGGGTGGGACTGTGTGTAGAATCATTATCATGGGTGGGACAGCGTGTAGAATCATTATCATGGGTGGGACTGTGTGTACAATCATTATCATGGGTGGGACTGCGTGTAGAATCATTATCATGGGTGGGACTGTGTGTAGGATCATTATCATGGGTGGGACTGTGTGTAGGATCATTATCATGGGTGGGACTGTGTGTAGGATCATTATCATGGGTGGGACAGCGTGTAGAATCATTATCATGGGTGGGACTGCGTGTACAATCATTATCATGGGTGGGACTGTGTGTACAATCATTATCATGGGTGGGACTGTGTGTAGAATCATTATCATGGGTGGGACTGTGTGTAGGATCATTATCATGGGTGGGACTGTGTGTAGGATCATTATCATGGGTGGGACTGTATGTAGGATCACTATCATGGGTGGGACAGCGTGTAGCATCATTATCATGGGTGGGACTGTGTGTAGAATCATTATCATGGGTGGGACTGTGTGTACAATCATTATCATGGGTGGGACTGCGTGTAGAATCCCTATCATTTGGTGGGACTGCGGGTATAATCACTATCATGGGTGGGACTGCGTGTAGAATCATTATCATGGGTGGGACTGCGTGTAGAAATATCATGGGTGGGACTGCATATAGAAATATCATGGGTGGGACTGTGTGTAGAATCATTATCATGGGTGTGACTGCATATAGAAATATCATGGGTGGGACTGCGTTTAGAATCATTATCCTGGGTGGGACTGGGTGTACAATCATTATCATGGGTGGAACTGCGTCTAAAATCATTATCATGGGTGGGACTGTGTGTAGGATCACTAGCATGGGTGGGACTGTGTGTAGGATCATTATCATGGGTGGGACAGCGTGTAGGATCATTATCATGGGTGGGACAGCGTGTAGGATCATTATCATGGGTGGGACAGTGTGTAGGATCATTATCATGGGTGGGACTGTGTGTAGGATCATTATCATGGGTGGGACTGTGTGTAGAATCATTATCATGGGTGGGACTGTGTGTAGGATCACTAGCATGGGTGGGACAGCGTGTAGGATCATTATCATGGGTGGGACTGTGTGTAGGATCATTATCATGGGTGGGACAGCGTGTAGGATCATTATCATGGGTGGGACAGCGTGTAGGATCATTATCATGGGTGGGACTGTGTGTAGGATCACTAGCATGGGTGGGACTGTGTGTAGGATCATTATCATGGGTGGGACAGCGTGTAGGATCATTATCATGGGTGGGACTGCGTGTACAATCATTATCATGGGTGGGACTGTGTGTAGGATCACTAGCATGGGTGGGACAGCGTGTAGGATCATTATCATGGGTGGGACTGTGTGTAGGATCATTATCATGGGTGGGACTGTGTGTAGGATCACTAGCATGGGTGGGACTGTGTGTAGGATCATTATCATGGGTGGGACTGTGTGTAGGATCATTATCATGGGTGGGACAGCGTGTAGGATCATTATCATGGGTGGGACTGCGTGTAGAAATATCATGGGTGGGACTGTGTGTAGAAATATCATGGGTGGGACTGTGTGTAGAAATATCATGGGTGGGACTGCGTGTAGAATCATTATCATGGGTGGGACTGCGTGTAGAATCATTATCATGGGTGGGACTGCGTGTAGGATCATTATCATGGGTGGGACTGCGTGTAGAAATATCATGGGTGGGACTGCGTGTAGAAATATCATGGGTGGGACTGGGTGTAGAAATATCATGGGTGGGACTGCGTGTAGAAATATCATGGGTGGGACTGGGTGTAGAAATATCATGGGTGGGACTGCGTGTACGATCATTATCATGAATGGGACTGTGTGTACAATCATTATCATGGGTGGGACTGCGTGTACAATCATTATCATGGGTGGGACTGCGTGTACAATCATTATCATGGGTGGGACTGTGTGTAGAATCATTATCATGGGTGGGACTGTGTGTAGAATCATTATCATGGGTGGGACTGCGTGTACAATCATTATCATGGGTGGGACTGCGTGTAGAATCATTATCATGGGTGGGACTGTGTGTAGGATCACTAGCATGGGTGGGACTGTGTGTAGAATCATTATCATGGGTGGGACTGCGTGTAGAATCATTATCATGGGTGGGACTGCGTGTACAATCATTATCATGGGTGGGACTGTGTGTAGGATCACTAGCATGGGTGGGACTGTGTGTAGGATCATTATCATGGGTGGGACAGCGTGTAGGATCATTATCATGGGTGGGACTGTGTGTAGGATCATTATCATGGGTGGGACTGCGTGTAGGATCATTATCATGGGTGGGACTGTGTGTAGAATCATTATCATGGGTGGGACTGCGTGTAGGATCACTAGCATGGGTGGGACAGCGTGTAGGATCATTATCATGGGTGGGACTGTGTGTAGGATCATTATCATGGGTGGGACTGTGTGTAGGATCATTATCATGGGTGGGACTGTGTGTAGGATCATTATCATGGGTGGGACTGTATGTAGGATCATTATCATGGGTGGGACGGTGTGTAGAATCATTATCATGGGTGGGACTGTGTGTAGGATCATTATCATGGGTGGGACAGCGTGTAGAATCATTATCATGGGTGGGACTGTGTGTAGAATCATTATCATGGGTGGGACTGCGTGTAGGATCACTAGCATGGGTGGGACAGCGTGTAGGATCATTATCATGGGTGGGACAGCGTGTAGAATCATTATCATGGGTGGGACTGCGTGTAGAATCATTATCATGGGTGGGACTGCATGTACAATCATTATCCTGGGTGGGACTGCGTGTAGGATCATTATCATGGGTGGGACTGTGTGTAGGATCATTATCATGGGTGGGACAGCGTGTAGGATCATTATCATGGGTGGGACTGTGTGTAGGATCATTATCATGGGTGGGACTGTGTGTAGAATCACTAGCATGGGTGGGACTGTGTGTAGGATCATTATCATGGGTGGGACTGCGTGTAGAATCATTATCATGTGTGGGACTGCGTGTAGAATCATTATCATGGGTGGGACTGCGTGTAGAATCATTATCATGGGTGGGACTGCGTGTACAATCATTATCATGGGTGGGACAGCGTGTAGGATCATTATCATGGGTGGGACTGCGTGTAGAATCATTATCATGGGTGGGACTGCGTGTACAATCATTATCATGGGTGGGACAGCGTGTAGGATCATTATCATGGGTGGGACTGTGTGTAGGATCATTATCATGGGTGGGACTGTGTGTAGAATCATTATCATGGGTGGGACTGTGTGTAGGATCACTAGCATGGGTGGGACAGCGTGTAGGATCATTATCATGGGTGGGACTGTGTGCAGGATCACTAGCATGGGTGGGACTGTGTGTAGGATCATTATCATGGGTGGGACTGTGTGTAGGATCACTAGCATGGGTGGGACTGTGTGTAGGATCATTATCATGGGTGGGACTGTGTGTAGAATCATTATCATGGGTGGGACTGTGTGTAGGATCACTAGCATGGGTGGGACTGTGTATAGGATCATTATCATGGGTGGGACAGCGTGTAGGATCATTATCATGGGTGGGACTGTGTGTAGAATCATTATCATGGGTGGGACAGCGTGTAGAATCATTATCATGGGTGGGACTGTGTGTACAATCATTATCATGGGTGGGACTGCGTGTAGAATCATTATCATGGGTGGGACTGTGTGTAGGATCATTATCATGGGTGGGACTGTGTGTAGGATCATTATCATGGGTGGGACTGTGTGTAGGATCATTATCATGGGTGGGACAGCGTGTAGAATCATTATCATGGGTGGGACTGCGTGTACAATCATTATCATGGGTGGGACTGTGTGTACAATCATTATCATGGGTGGGACTGTGTGTAGAATCATTATCATGGGTGGGACTGTGTGTAGGATCATTATCATGGGTGGGACTGTGTGTAGGATCATTATCATGGGTGGGACTGTATGTAGGATCACTATCATGGGTGGGACAGCGTGTAGCATCATTATCATGGGTGGGACTGTGTGTAGAATCATTATCATGGGTGGGACTGTGTGTACAATCATTATCATGGGTGGGACTGCGTGTAGAATCCCTATCATTTGGTGGGACTGCGGGTATAATCACTATCATGGGTGGGACTGCGTGTAGAATCATTATCATGGGTGGGACTGCGTGTAGAAATATCATGGGTGGGACTGCATATAGAAATATCATGGGTGGGACTGTGTGTAGAATCATTATCATGGGTGTGACTGCATATAGAAATATCATGGGTGGGACTGCGTTTAGAATCATTATCCTGGGTGGGACTGGGTGTACAATCATTATCATGGGTGGAACTGCGTCTAAAATCATTATCATGGGTGGGACTGTGTGTAGGATCACTAGCATGGGTGGGACTGTGTGTAGGATCATTATCATGGGTGGGACAGCGTGTAGGATCATTATCATGGGTGGGACAGCGTGTAGGATCATTATCATGGGTGGGACAGTGTGTAGGATCATTATCATGGGTGGGACTGTGTGTAGGATCATTATCATGGGTGGGACTGTGTGTAGAATCATTATCATGGGTGGGACTGTGTGTAGGATCACTAGCATGGGTGGGACAGCGTGTAGGATCATTATCATGGGTGGGACTGTGTGTAGGATCATTATCATGGGTGGGACAGCGTGTAGGATCATTATCATGGGTGGGACTGTGTGTAGGATCATTATCATGGGTGGGACAGCGTGTAGGATCATTATCATGGGTGGGACAGCGTGTAGGATCATTATCATGGGTGGGACTGTGTGTAGGATCACTAGCATGGGTGGGACTGTGTGTAGGATCATTATCATGGGTGGGACAGCGTGTAGGATCATTATCATGGGTGGGACTGCGTGTACAATCATTATCATGGGTGGGACTGTGTGTAGGATCACTAGCATGGGTGGGACAGCGTGTAGGATCATTATCATGGGTGGGACTGTGTGTAGGATCATTATCATGGGTGGGACTGTGTGTAGGATCACTAGCATGGGTGGGACTGTGTGTAGGATCATTATCATGGGTGGGACTGTGTGTAGGATCATTATCATGGGTGGGACAGCGTGTAGGATCATTATCATGGGTGGGACAGCGTGTAGAATCATTATCATGGGTGGGACTGCGTGTAGGATCATTATCATGGGTGGGACTGTGTGTAGGATCACTATCATGGGTGGGACTGCGTGTACAATCATTATCATGGGTGGGACTGCGTGTAGAATCATTATCATGGGTGGGACTGTGTGTAGGATCATTATCATGGGTGGGACAGCGTGTAGGATCATTATCATGGGTGGGACAGCGTGTAGGATCATTATCATGGGTGGGACAGCGTGTAGAATCATTATCATGGGTGGGACAGCGTGTAGGATCATTATCATGGGTGGGACAGCGTGCAGGATCATTATCATGGGTGGGACAGCGTGTAGAATCATTATCATGGGTGGGACTGTGTGTAGGATCATTATCATGGGTGGGACTGTGTGTAGGATCATTATCATGGGTGGGACAGCGTGTAGGATCATTATCATGGGTGGGACAGCGTGTAGGATCATTATCATGGGTGGGACTGTGTGTAGGATCATTATCATGGGTGGGACAGCGTGTAGAATCATTATCATGGGTGGGACTGTGTGTAGGATCATTATCATGGGTGGGACTGTGTGTAGGATCATTATCATGGGTGGGACTGTGTGTAGGATCACTAGCATGGGTGGGACTGTGTGTAGGATCATTATCATGGGTGGGACTGTGTGTAGGATCACTAGCATGGGTGGGACTGTGTGTAGGATCATTATCATGGGTGGGACTGTGTGTAGAATCATTATCATGGGTGGGACTGTGTGTAGGATCACTAGCATGGGTGGGACTGTGTATAGGATCACTAGCATGGGTGGGACAGCGTGTAGAATCATTATCATGGGTGGGACTGTGTGTACAATCATTATCATGGGTGGGACTGCGTGTAGAATCATTATCATGGGTGGGACTGTGTGTAGGATCATTATCATGGGTGGGACTGTGTGTAGGATCATTATCATGGGTGGGACTGTGTGTAGGATCATTATCATGGGTGGGACAGCGTGTACGATCATTATCATGGGTGGGACTGCGTGTACAATCATTATCATGGGTGGGACTGTGTGTACAATCATTATCATGGGTGGGACTGTGTGTAGAATCATTATCATGGGTGGGACTGTGTGTAGGATCATTATCATGGGTGGGACTGTGTGTAGGATCATTATCATGGGTGGGACTGTATGTAGGATCACTATCATGGGTGGGACAGCGTGTAGCATCATTATCATGGGTGGGACTGTGTGTAGAATCATTATCATGGGTGGGACTGTGTGTACAATCATTATCATGGGTGGGACTGCGTGTAGAATCACTATCATGGGTGGGACTGCGTGTAGAATCATTATCATGGGTGGGACTGCGTGTAGAAATATCATGGGTGGGACTGCATATAGAAATATCATGGGTGGGACTGTGTGTAGAATCATTATCATGGGTGGGACTGCATATAGAAATATCATGGGTGGGACTGCGTTTAGAATCATTATCCTGGGTGGGACTGGGTGTACAATCATTATCATGGGGGAACTGCGTCTAAAATCATTATCATGGGTGGGACTGTGTGTAGGATCACTAGCATGGGTGGGACTGTGTGTAGGATCATTATCATGGGTGGGACTGTGTGTAGGATCATTATCATGGGTGGGACTGTGTGTAGGATCATTATCATGGGTGGGACAGCGTGTAGGATCATTATCATGGGTGGGACAGCGTGTAGGATCATTATCATGGGTGGGACAGCGTGTAGGATCATTATCATGGGTGGGACTGTGTGTAGGATCATTATCATGGGTGGGACTGTGTGTAGAATCATTATCATGGGTGGGACTGTGTGTAGGATCACTAGCATGGGTGGGACAGCGTGTAGGATCATTATCATGGGTGGGACTGTGTGTAGGATCATTATCATGGGTGGGACAGCGTGTAGGATCATTATCATGGGTGGGACAGCGTGTAGGATCATTATCATGGGTGGGACTGCGTGTAGGATCATTATCATGGGTGGGACTGTGTGTAGGATCACTATCATGGGTGGGACTGCGTGTACAATCATTATCATGGGTGGGACTGCGTGTAGAATCATTATCATGGGTGGGACTGTGTGTAGGATCATTATCATGGGTGGGACAGCGTGTAGGATCATTATCATGGGTGGGACAGCGTGTAGGATCATTATCATGGGTGGGACAGCGTGTAGAATCATTATCATGGGTGGGACAGCGTGTAGGATCATTATCATGGGTGGGACAGCGTGTAGGATCATTATCATGGGTGGGACAGCGTGTAGAATCATTATCATGGGTGGGACTGTGTGTAGGATCATTATCATGGGTGGGACAGCGTGTAGGATCATTATCATGGGTGGGACTGTGTGTAGGATCATTATCATGGGTGGGACAGCGTGTAGGATCATTATCATGGGTGGGACAGCGTGTAGGATCATTATCATGGGTGGGACAGCGTGTAGGATCATTATCATGGGTGGGACTGTGTGTAGGATCATTATCATGGGTGGGACTGTGTGTAGGATCATTATCATGGGTGGGACTGTGTGTAGGATCATTATCATGGGTGGAATTGGGAATCATCATTCTTTTTCTCCCATAAGAGACTACTGCAAATTCAAGGTAAAGTATATAACACCAACAGATAGTAATACTTTAAAGAGGAGCGGTCCTCTCTACTGACATGTCTGTTCTAGTAAATAATTGTATTCCCCATGAAATAACAATTCTGGAGCATCTTTTCTTAGAACTCTACCTTGTACCTCTATTATTCCTCCTAAAAATGTATTCATAAATTGACAAATAGGTGTTATTATTTGGGGGTGTGTCCATACACAGACTGACACTGCCCAATCAGTACTGACAGAGTGAAACTACGTAGGGACACGCCTCTTTGACAATGGTAATTGTAACAATCAGCCGTCAAACTTAGTCATACATTTCTAGGAGGAATAACAGAGGAACAAGTTCTAAAAAAAATATGTTCCAGAATTGTTATTTCATGGAGACGACAATTATGTACTAAAATAGATATGTCAGGAGAGACGGCTGGTCCTTGTACCAGAATACTGTGTGACTGTTGACACAAAAATCTTATAACAAGTGACGTACATGATTTGTACAGAGATTGATATATATTATAAATGACATAGAATGACAAGCCACTGGAGCTGGGGGCATTAGATAGACTCGGCGTCAGTTTGGCTGTAGACCTTCTGCTTAAGAACTTTATACAGATGTTATATATAGAAACAGATGAGATAGTGAATGTATCAAATAAAGGACTGGTACCTGCAACTGATACTCAAGAACTGGTATTTCTTCCTTTTCAGTTGGTCCAAACTGGCGGCGTGTTGCCGAGAAACGTATTGCAATAATAATGGCAAGCTTCAAGTTTGTGACTACCATACCAATGATTGACACCCGTCCGCTGGAGAGCGTGCCAAGAGATGCACCGAGACGCTGCTTTGGGTCCTATATCAAAACAATATAAAAAAGATGTATTCAATATCTACATTGATATAAAACTAGGCATAAAAATAACCTAGGGCCTAAAGGTGGCCATACAGCTACTCCTCCCGACATCCCCATTACATGTACTTGGCTCGTCTGAGCGTGCATGTGCTTCAATGGGGAGAGGGGAATAAGCTGGCACAGCATCCTCTGGGAGTGGCTTGTCTGCTGCGGGAACAAAGGATCGGGCATATTAAAATCCAACCGAAATAGTCGGGTTAGGCCTACTTTCATATAATGTATATGGACACCTTGAAAGATGCTATGACATATGGAAAAAGATTTTATTTTTGTTACCATGAAATCCTTTTCTCTAAATCAATAGGGGAACACAGATGTCAGATTCTACCACCTATCTCCTAGGAGTCCAGGGTATTTAAAAAAATAAAATAAAAAAATACAATGACTCCGCCACTCCTACACGCAGCTCCGCCACTCCTACACGCAGCTCCTTCACTCCTACATGCCACTCCGCCACTCCTACACGCAGCTCCGCCTCTCCTACAGGCTGCCCCGCCTCTCCTACACACTGCCCCGCCTCTCCTACACGCTGCTCCGCCTCTCCTACAAGCTGCTCGGCCTTTCCTACAGGCTGCCCCGCCTCTCCTACACGCTGCTCCGCCTCTCCTACACGCAGCTCCGCCACTCCTACAGGCTGCCCCGCCTCTCCTACAGGCTGCCCCGTCTCTCCTACACGCTGCCCCGCCTCTCCTACAGGCTGCTCCGCCTTTCCTACAGGCTGCCCCGCCTCTCCTACACGCTGCTCCGCCTCTCCTACAGGCTGCCCCGCCTCTACTACACGCTGCTCCGCCTCTCCTACAGGCTGCTCCGCCTCTCCTACAGGCTGCTCCGCCTCTCCTACACGCAGCTCCGCCACTCCTACAGGCTGCTCCGCCTCTCCTACAGGCTGCCCCGCCTCTCCTACACGCTGCTCCGCCTCTCCTACACGCTGCTCCGCCTCTCCTACAGGCTGCTCCGCCTCTCCTACAGGCTGCTCCGCCTCTCCTACATGCTGCCCGCCTCTCCTGCTTGAGGTTCCATTCTAGGTTAAAACTAGCAACGCTCCAAACAAAAACATTCAATAATAACTGTTCAAAAACAAGCAAATTAAACCAAATAAAATAAAATAAATATTCTGAAATAGTGGAAAAAAATAATACATTTCTAGGTAGGTGTTCTGTGATCGTCTACTGATAAAAAGGGAAAAATATAAAAATGTAAATCCATGAGCTGGGTAAATAGTCTGGAAAATGTCGGTGGTTTCTCATTATTATATTCAATGAATAAAGACCTTCCATCTGTCATGAACTCGGACATCTCTCCCGATTGTGGTTTCTGCAGATTATCTCCACATTGTAATATTGGAGGTTGGACATAGAAGATCTGGTTGTCCAGTTAGTAACAACCCATAATTGTCAATGCGATGTCCAAATGTATATCCTGAAAGGAGCCTCCGACGCAAATGTGAACAAAGACTAGGGATACGTCAGTGCTTTCCGTCAGAGGTATATGTCGGTGCTCCTCCCGAAATATACCTCCGACGAAAGGAAAAAGACGTGATGTGAACAGGACCTAATATAGCTATATCGCCCGTTTCCAGAATGCAGGGGACTAAAACAAAAATGGAATGGAAAGTAGGAGGGTAACATAAGGGGGACTAAACTATTGTTTTTCCATTGCTCTGACTCCTAAAGGAGGGTTAGTATCCCAAAAACATGATCTGCTGCAGATTATTGAAAAAAAAAAAGGCACTTATAGAATTGGTAGTGCACATACTAAAGCCCCATGCACTGTACCGTATAAAATCCCCATAATTGCGGACCGTAATACAGTCTTCAATTACGGACCCGCCCGGTTGTGTTGGCCGCGGACACCTTTCCATATCACTACGGATAGGTGTCCGTGCCGTCGAACCGTGCCGGGAATTATGGAGCATGTCCTACTTTTATTGATTACGGGCACGGCCGTGTGCAAGAGGCCTAAGATAGATAGATAATAGAAAATAGATTGATAAATATGTAATAAATAGATAAATAAATACATGTAAGAGAAATAGATAGATAGGCGATAGATGCGAGATAGATAGATAGATAGATAGATAGATAGATAGATAGATAGATGCGAGATAGATAGATAGATAGATAGATAGATAGATAGATAGATAGATAGATAGATAGATATGAGATAGATAGATAGATAGATAGATAGATAGATAGATAGATAGATAGATAGATAGATATGAGATAGATAGATATGAGATAGATAGATAGATAGATAGATAGATAGATAGACACGAGACAAATATATAGATTATAGATAGATAGATAGATAGATAGATAGATAGAGAGATAGATAGAGAGATAGATAGAGAGATATGAGATAGATAGATATGAGATAGATAGATAGATAGATAGACACGAGACAAATATATAGATTATAGATAGATAGATAGATAGATAGATAGATAGATAGATAGATAGATAGATAGATAGATAGATAGATAGATAGATAGATAGATATGAGATAGATAGATAGATAGATAGATAGATAGATAGATAGATAGATATGAGATAGATAGATATGAGATAGATAGATGCGAGATAGATAGATAGATAGATAGATAGATAGATAGATAGATAGATAGATAGATAGATAGATAGATAGATAGATAGATAGATAGATAGATGCGAGATAGATAGATAGATAGATAGATAGATAGATAGATAGATAGATAGATAGATAGATATGAGATAGATAGATAGATAGATAGATATGAGATAGATAGATATGAGATAGATAGATAGATAGATAGATAGATAGATAGACACGAGACAAATATATAGATTATAGATAGATAGATAGATAGATAGATAGATAGATAGATAGATAGATAGATAGATAGATAGATAGAGAGATAGATAGAGAGATATGAGATAGATAGATATGAGATAGATAGATAGATAGATAGATAGACACGAGACAAATATATAGATTATAGATAGATAGATAGATAGATAGATAGATAGATAGATAGATAGATAGATAGATAGATAGATAGATATGAGATAGATAGATATGAGATAGATAGCTAGATAGTAGACTATGCCATCACGGACATGGACCCCGCAAACATTGGCGCACTCATAGTCACTCCACAAACGCACCTGTCAGATCACAACCAATTACTTCTATACATCAAATCCACAACCAAACCATCTGCAGAAAAACCACATCAAAGCGGCCTCTTCAACCTGCCCCCATCTTATAAATGGTCCAAAACGTCAACTATAAAATATAAAGAGACAATGAACAGACCAGAAGTGCAGGAGATGCTTCACAACCTCTACAACAAGGTGTATGAGACAAGCCCAGGAGGGGTCAATCAGGCCGTAAATGACCTCAATAATATATTCTATACCATGGCAGAGAAGTCTGACCTGAAAAGATGTGACTACAAGAGGCCACAAGAAATACATCCTAACGGTTGGTTTGACCGTGAGTGCAAAGAAGTACGGAAGACCCTAAGAAATGCCTCAAATAAGAAGCACCGAGACCCAAACAACACCGGTCTGAAGGAGGCCTACAGCAACATACAGAGGCAATACAAGACCATCCTCCGAAAGAAAAAACAAAGGCACATCTCCACCAAACTTACCCAACTCCAAGATGCCCTCCATGATAACTCGTTCTGGGAATTATGGAAACACATGGGCAAAAATTGCAAGAAAAACAACCTTCATATTCAAAATGGCAACATCTGGCTCCAATATTTCAAGGACCTCTACAAAGATATCCCGAAAGAAGAACAAAGCCAAGAACAAAAACAAATAATATCAAAATTGAAGGCGATGGAGGAAACACTTAAAGATTCTCAAAACCCCCTGGACGCACCAATAACACTGCAAGAAGTAACAGAGAGAACCTCAGACATAAGGTGTAAAAAATCCAGCGGCCTAGACAGAATCTCACCAGAAATGATAAAACACAGCCCGCCAGAAATACAGGCCGCAATAGGAAAAATATTTAATATGGTGCTGAGTGCCGGCTACTTCCCGCAAATCTGGAACCAAGGCCTTATAACACCAATCCACAAGAGTGGGGACAGGTACGACCCAGCCAACTACCGAGGGATATGTGTCAGCAGCAACCTGGGGAAACTGTTCAGCAGCATCCTGAAGAAGAGAATCCTCAGCTTCCTCACCCAGCACAATGTCCTCCACCAAAGCCAAGCTGGGTTCATGCCAAACCACCGCACCACTGACCACATCTACACCCTGCGCAGCCTCATCAAGAGCCACGTCCACAATACAAAGGATGGGAAGATTTACGCCTGTTTTGTGGCTTTAAGAAGGCCTTTGACTCAGTGTGGCACCCGGGCCTATTCCTGAAACTGCTGGAGAGCGGAATAGGAGGTAAAACCTATGACATCATCAGAAGCTCCTACACAGAGAACAGATACAGCGTGAAGGTGAACGGGAGAAGAACGGCCGATTTCCAGCAGAGCCGAGGAGTCAGACAAGGCTGCAGCCTCAGTCCAACGCTCTTCAACATCTACATCAATGAACTGGCCACAGCTCTGGAATCCTCCTCAGCACCAGGTCTCGCCCTCCATGACACCCAGGTGAAATTCCTGTTGTATGCAGATGACCTTCTGTTACTATCACCAACCGAGAATGGTCTCCAAGACAACCTGCAAATCCTAGAAAAATTCAGCTCCACGTGGGCACTACCCATCAATGCAAAGAAAACCAACATCATGGTGTTCCAGAAGAGAAACTCAAAATCCCCCAGGCACCCGACCTTCACACTAAATAACGCCACAATCACAGCGACCGACAGGTACACTTACCTGGGCCTAGAAATCAACCAATCAGGAAGCTTTAAACAAGCCATAGAGATTCTGAAAGACAAGGCGTGCAAAACCTTCTATGCCATCAGAAGAAAACTCTATCATCTCAAACCACCAGTGACGGTCTGGCTGAAAATCTTTGACTCCATCATCTCCCCAATCCTCCTGTATGCCAGTGAAGTCTGGGGTCCGGACACATACCCAGACTGGTCAAGGTGGGATTCCAGCCCAACAGAAATCTTCCACCTAGAATTCTGCAAACACCTTCTCCAAGTCCATCGGAGCACCTCAAATAGTGCCTGTCGGGCAGAACTGGGCAGATTCCCACTACACCTCACAATCCAGAAGAGGGCGCTATCATTCTGGGCCCATCTACACAGCAGCAGGCAAAGTTCCTACCACCATAAAGCCCTGTTACACCAAGGGGTCCCAGGTAAACCAGGCCCCGCAGAACATCTCACCCTGACCCGGCCTGAAGAAAATGTCACTCAGCGCGGCCTCACAAAAGCCGAAATCAAGAAGACAATAAACGAGAACCAAGAGGAATATATCAGTGACTGGAGGAACGACATAAAGACATCCCAGAAACTGACAATATACCGGAGTCTACAGCGGGAATATAAACTGGCGCCATATCTGGAGAAACTGCCAAACCCCAGAGACAGACAGATCCTGAGCCGCTACAGACTGAGCGCCCACAACCTGCTCATCGAATCCGGGCGCCACAGACAAACCTACAAGCCCAGGGAGAGCCGACTGTGCCAACAGTGCGACCAGGAGGCCGTGGAGGATGAGACCCACTTCCTGCTACACTGCTCCAAATACTCAGCAGTGAGGGACACTCACTTCAGGAGACTCTCTGATCTCTTACCGGACTTCAGCTCCATGGAAGAGGAAGAGAAACTCTACATCCTGCTGGGTGAAGAGGAAACCACAGTGGGCACAGCGGCACAATATGTCACTGCATGCCATAAACTGAGAGAGACATGATATGCCATGGACTCGTATAACCCCGACCCTAGACGTGTCCCTATCCCCAAGCCCTCAGCCCCTATCCCTCATTCCCTTACTTCTTACTTGCTTTGACAATGCTAATATGTATTTGGTCCTGCCAATAAAGCTTCTTTGAATTTGAATTTGAATTCAGATAGATAGGATAGATATGAGATAGATAGATAGATAGATAGATAGATAGATAGATAGATAGATAGATAGATAGATAGATAGATAGATAGATATGAGATAGATAGATAGATAGATAGATAGGTAGATAGATAGATAGATAGATAGATAGATAGATAGATAGATAGATAGATAGATAGATGGATGGATATGAGATAGATAGACAGAGACAGACAGATAGACAGACAGACAGACAGATAGATATTAGATAGATAGATAGATAGATAGATAGATAGATATTAGATAGATAGATAGATAGATAGATAGATAGATAGATAGATAGATAGATAGATAGATAGTAGATAGATAGATAGATAGATAGATAGATAGATAGATAGATGATAGATATGAGATAGATAGATAGATAGATAGATAGGATAGATATTAGATAGATAGATAGATAGATATAGACACGAGACAAATATATAGATTATAGATAGATAAAAAATGTAAAACTGTATAATATAGCACATAGTAAAGTACCAGATAAATATATATATATAGCACCTTGTAAACACTTGTGTAGTTTCCGCTGGAGGAAATGTCACCAGTTTGGTTCAAAAGGTTTTCATGGGGGATCCGAACATTGTGAAACATTGCAAATCTGTAAATAAAAAGTGAACAAGTAATGTGTCATCAGGAAGTCTACACTATTAACCCCGTCAGGACCACGCTATAACAATTTTTCTGGATTATTTAAATGATACTTGGTGGTATATGACTAATTAATATTCTATATAGAAGGTTTTCTCAGCTTATTACAATATTTTTCTGAACAAGCTATGGCACATTATACATTCATAGATTTGTTTTTTATTACATTTAAAGGGAAATTCCATTAAAATAATAAATCAGATACATTTGTAAAAATTGCAGATCACCACAAATTTCAGCTACTCAAAATTGGATGCAAAATTCTAAGCGAAAGGTCATTGAAATCGGTGACATATCAGAAATCACTGAGTGATGGCAAAGGGGTTTAAGCCTTTTTAGTTCTGTAAATCAGTGGTGGTCCAAGATCACAGACTCCACCGACGTAATCTTACTAGGGATGTCACGATACCAGAATTTGGACTTTGATACCGATCCTTTGTGTAGTATTGCGATTCTCGATACCAAAACGATACTTTGCCAACAAAAATAAAAAAGTTCTTCCATTTTCTGATGTGAGGCGCGAGGTGTGATGAATTTTGAATGTGCCTCCCATTAATAGTAATTAACCCCATCATGTTCCTCGGTCGTAATGGACAACATTGGGTTAATGTGTGAGTTACATGATGGGGTTAACTACTATTAATGTGAGGCACATTCAAAATTCATAACACCGCGTACCTCACATTAATAAGTGAAAGACGTTTTTATTTTCTAACAGCGTAAACATCATAAATGACTATATAAATGTGTTATTACAGTAGCGACAATACCGAATATGTGTATATTTTATGTATTGAGACTTTTATTTTAATGTTTATTGTAAAAATGTGTGTATTTTTTTAAAATGTAACATTACTTTATTTTTTTTTAAACTTTTTTCTTTTTAAACGTTAATATACTGGTATATATTTATATATACTGATAGTACACAGGCAGTTGTTAGGACGTACCGAAATGTGCCCTAACAGGAAATATGGTCAGACAGCCCTGGGGTCCTTCAATGGACCCTGGGCTGTCTGCCCATATATGGTATGTCCCTCGATCGTGTCACAGGGAATCCCTGTGACGCATCCAAAGGGCTTCCGCCCCTCATCATTTACCCCTTGAATACTGTGGTCAGCTTTGATTGCAGCATTCAGGAGAATAGCGGCGGAGATGAGAGTTTTCTCTGATCTCTGCCGTTAGAGCTTTAATACAGCCATTGCCCCGCTCCTGACAACTAGTGCGCGCATGCGGTCAGCCTGAGGTGATGCGGCCGGCGCTGCACCAATGAGCAGCGGTTCAGGCACTGAAGACAGAACATGGGGGTGTTTTGCAGTGCGCCCGCCATGTTCTGTCTACATTGCCGGCACTCATTAGTGTAGCGCCGGTCGCATTACATCAAGTTGACCACGCGCAGAACTTGTCAGAACTCAGGAGCGGGGCAATGGCTGTATTACACAGCCGCAGCCCCGCTCTCATACATTCATGTGTTACTATACGGAGCTGTGCGGCCGCCCAGCTTAGTATCGAATTACATGAAATAACGGTATGGAACCATTTGAGGGTGCACGGTATCGAAACAGTATCGAAGTTTCGATGAATCGTGCAACCCTAGATCTTACCATATGTATCTATGACATATCATCGTAACTGGATTTCCCCGTTAAAGAGGACCCGTCCACTCTCCTGACCTGTATGTTTTAGTAAAGATTTGTATTTCCTATGAAATTATTCCAGAGCATCTTTTCTTACAACTCTGCATTGTATCGTTCCTCTGTTATTCCTCCTGGAAACATATGAATAAATTGACCAATTGGTTGTTACCATTTCCCTAGTCAATAGGGTGTGTCTCTAAATAGTATGACATGCTTAGTAGTGATTGGACAGTGTCAGATTGTGTAGAGATATGTCCCATTGATAAGGGGAATGGTAAAGTGCAGTTGCCAATTTAGTCATACATTTACAGGAGGAATAACAGAGGAACATCACAACGCAGACTTCTAAGAAAAGATGCCCAGGATTTGCTCACCTTGCACTAGCTCCACAACTGGTACAGAGAGGGTGGTGCATTTTAGAAAGTTGTACCCCACCACAACTCAACCCTCTATAAAATAAATGCAATATTCTCCCCAGTAAAGTCTCACCCCATTATTTATATAAAGGAGACACACGACCGCCAAGCGGGCACGAGTAAAGTATTATACAGTATAACAAAAAAGTTGGCAGCGAATCTTGAATTTCTTTTGAGCTCTCATTTCTAGTAAAAGCCGAACGTTTGTTATTTCTTGGCGTTGGTGCGTTACGAACGCTGCAGAATATTTACTGCAGTCATAAATATTTATATGACCATCAAAATGTATGAAACTATGAACACATTATGTGTAACCCTCCGAGCAGAGATCCATTAGATTACCTGAGGATCCCATAAACAAAGACAATAGAAGTTACAGTGAATCCCCCAAAACAAGGCATCCATTCTCTATCTATTCATGGCCTTCGAAGAGATCCGTGGGTCACTACCTTACAATATGTTATGGACTAGAAGAGAACAGTATACTATGACACAAGGATGTCACCGGGACCCCCGCGAGCCCCGGAGACGTGGGTGCTGGACATTTTCCTTATTTCCCATTCGCTGTAATGACGGGTGACTCTGTACACATGTGACTGCCTTTCCCCCGGGGGACCCCACACCCCCTTCTAGGGAGGCCATAAATGTCTGTATCTGTCTAATTAAAAAACTGTTGATACGCTTTTAACGGTGGAAATGAAAGGGGTTGCCCCATCACAGATATTTATGTATTATCGCTAGTTAATGCCACCAATGTCCGATCGGCAGAGGTCCAACAGACCATAGCGGGAATGAAGTGGCAGCAGCACTAGGAAATTACCATGCCACTTTGTATTCTGTTGGGCAATGACTAGAGCGGCGGACCAAGCAGCCAGGCAGAGCTGACAGGAGACGAAATGGCAGGGCGCTATAATATAAAGGCTGAACATATGGTCACCCGAAAAAAAAACAAGCAGAGCCGATAGGAGATGAAGCGACACAGAGCAGCGCTTGATTCTAGCGATCAGCAGGCGTCACAGCAGTCAGACCCCACCAGTTGGGCATTGGTAGCATATCATAGTAATATGCCACCAATGTCTGTAATGAAACAATCCAAAATAATAATAATAATAATAATAATAATAATATATTTTCTGGCCTTTAAAGGGACATAGCGAGGAGCAGTAAGTAAATAAAGGGGTCTGAGTATATTTGTTTTGTCTGATCTGGGGTCTGTTTGATTTTGGGGTCTGATCTGGGGTCTGAATTAAATTTGGGGTCTGGTCCAGGATCTATATAATTTCAGGTCTGATTTGGGGACTGAAGTAGTTTTGAGATCTGGTATAGGGTCTGCATTTATTTTGGGGTGTAAATTAAACGTGGGGTCTGAATTATTTAGGGATCCCTACGCCCCCATCCTGTATTTTCTACTTATGTTTTAGGTCCTGCTGGGAGTTTTCACAGAAGTTATGTTTTTGAGAACCACGACTCGGCCGGCAAGTGTGCCGCCACCCCAACTTTCACAAAGAGCTGGGCGAGGGGCCTATTCAAAAGTTTTGCATGGGGCCCAGCACTTTGTAGCTATGCCCCTGGCTGACACCCTGAGCCGAATACCTTATTTATGTTGATTAGTGAATGCAGAGAGGAGAGCGAGGCTGTTACAACTTGTTGGTGCCTCTACAATAGCCCCTGTCCCATCGCCATTCACAAAATACAGGCTGCCATCAACAGCATCTGTATTCTGCAAGTGGCATCCAGAGATCAGCAAAACCGAATGTTACTTTACCACTGCTGCTCTTCTCTATTACCTGAAATCCTCCCCTCTGTATAAGGAGTCACTTAGGTGACTGATGTGCAATATAACGGAGCACTTACACGTAAGTAAAAAAACACAATATGACAGCAACGTAATGTACACCCTCCCAGATATAAAGTGTCAGCAGCGCTGATTTACACATGTATATTATCCTACGCAGCTAAGTATATTTTAAAAAAAGTCACGGAACTAACGAACATTTACAACTGGAAGAATAGTCCATTCAATGCCGGAATTGCTGACTGTTTCCCTTCCCTCATTTATATTCTCCATATTACAGATGCAGCGATATAAGGCTCAGACCATTGCTACCAACATAAACATTTATGACACAGTAAAAGAAAGCTCCAATAAAAATAAATGCTACCACGGCGATCAGGACCAGTTGTCCGGACCCCATAACCTGCATCATAGATGGATTGGAAGAGGGCAGTGTCTCCTCCAATGCATCTATGACAGCAGGTTTGCCGCTCTTATTAGGGGAACTCCTGCCACCAATCACACAAGGTCCTGACATTGGTCCATGTCAAGACATTGTGTGCAGCGTCTGGAAGTAAAGAGCACCCGGAAGCGGCAAGTATATATTTTTTTACATTTTCTGTGTTTTGAGGTCTAAATAAATTTTAGGGGGTCTGAATTATTTTAGGGTTCTAGTGTGGGGTCTGAAATCATTTTGGGGTCTGGGAATTTAATTAATTTTGGGGCCAGCCCCTCCCCTCTGCATGAAGACTTTAGCGGTCTCCTGATTGGATGCTAGAGCAGTCACTCAGATCTAAGAAATGCACTTGCAACCACGACCCCCGGGCATTACATGTCGATTTCACAGGTATTGTTACACTGCCTCGTCCTCTATATAGCGCTGTCAGCATTTTTGAGATTCTCTTTAAGGGTATGTGCACACACACTAATTACGTCCGTAATTGACGGACGTATTTCGGCCGCAAGTCCCGGACCGAACACAGTGCAGGGAGCCGGGCTCCTAGCATCATACTTATGTACGATGCTAGGAGTCCCTGCCTCTCTGCAGGACAACTGTCCCGTACTGTAATCATGTTTTCAGTACGGGACAGTAGTTCCACGGAGAGGCAGGGACTCCTAGCGTCGTACATAACTATGATGCTAGGAGCCCGGCTCCCTGCACTGAGTTCGGTCCACTACTTGTGGCCGAAATACGTCCATCAATTACGGACGTAATTAGTGTGTGTGCACATACCCTAACTCTTTGCCCTGAAAAAGATCATATATTATGAACCGTTCCTTAAAGATCACCTCTTACCTCTCCTGTATGTTTTAGTAAAAAATTGTATTCCCCATAATATAATAATTGTGGTGCATTTTCTCGAATAAGTCTTTTTTTTGTGATGTTCCTCTGTTATTCCTCCTAGAAAATGATGAGTAATTTCATAACTGGGTGTTTCCAATTTGGGGGTGTGACCTTACACAGTCTGACAATGTCCAATCAGAGCTGACAGAGTGAGACTATGTAGAGACGCACCCCTTTAACGAGGGGAATGGTTGCACTCAGTTGTCAACGAATTCAAACATTTCTAGGAGGAATAACAGAGGAACGGAAAAACTCAGAGTTTTAAGAAAATATGTTTCAGAATAGTTTTTTTTAAAATGGGAAATGCAGGTATTTAATAGAACGGACATGCCAAGTGGGGGGGGGGGGGACAGGTGCTCATTAATTTCTGACTCTCCATACATACAGTGATCTTTAGTGTGTAATACGGAAAGCATTACGTACACTGCACACCCACTAAACTTGCTCCAGCTGAGTAACAGAGATTAATATAATATTATGGGTGTTTTACAGATGAGGTAACAGGCGGATAATGAAAACAATACCGTGAGACGACTACAGGGCACATTCTCATACACTCAGAATATCAAGTGTCGTCTATGAAAGAATCGAATCATCACGACGGGTGTGGAAAGGATCCGCTCCATGAAATGCAAACTAACTCCAGAAAATGTAGGCATCTTGAGATCATATCTGCAGAGAGTCATTCACCTATAGGACGTTCCCTGGAATTCATATTTGTATACTGTCGTTCAAGTTTAAAAGCAGGAATATTTTTATGTCTGCATTTTAATTACATATAGAATTATTTAACATGAAAATGATGTAGCTTTATAAAAACATAACATTACTTGTCTTATCTTACACTGAGTTACAGAATGTATTATATTACAGAGCTGCATTCACAAGTCTGCAGGCTTCAGAGCTGAAATCTCCCAGCATTCCTTGATGGCCAGTGTGTGCACAGAACTTGCAGAAGTCTTTTCTATTCCAGGGGATATAGAAGCGCAGCTTAGCCTTGATTAACCCCATAAGGGCAGGAGCTTGGCTGTCAAGTCATAATAGTACGTCCATATTCGGGAAGGGGGTATAAGAAACTCAGTCGCATGACTAAAGCACTTTAAAAGGGAACCTGTCAGCAGTTTTGAGGACTAAAAAATGCTGACTGCAATATAGGGGAGGGGAAGGGCATTTAAAACTTAGCTTTTTTTTTAATGAATGATGCTTGAGTTGCATGACCGAGAAACTAAGGTTTGATTCCCCCGGCGCGGCAGTCACAAGTACCAATCTCTGAGTGACGGCTCTAGCGGCCAATCAGGAGACGGCTAGAGCCGGTATTCAGCGCAAAGGGACAGGGCTTGCAGTGTGCAGTGCAGGAGAACTTGCACATCAAGTCCCGCCTTAGTGGCACTTGTGATCGGCACACCAGGGTAATTAAACCTAATTACTGAGAAAAAAGGTAAGTTAAAAATGCCCTCCCTCTATATCACGCACGTGCGCACACACACATATATGTAAAGATTATTATTATTATTATTGACAGATCCCATATTGTGGAGTAAACGCCGATATTTTAGAATAAATCTGATAATCTGGCACTAGGAATTACTAGATTTTACCAAGGTCTTTGCTGTTTTAATATTTAACCATAATTGCCATTGTTTGCCAGACTAAATGGAGTTTTACTGTAGTCATGAGAATGAGGTTTTGTGGCCTGTATGAAATGATAATCCCGCTCCTTAGAGACTGAATAACTTTACAGCATATTTAGAAATTATAATTTATACTTAAAACGCAGCAAAGGCTTAAAACAAAAGAAAACAGTAAAAAGGCAAAAAAGCCAATGACTGTACTATGGTGCCACAGCGCCACCTGGAGGCTGAACATGATGTAAAAATAATTATAAAGTATAAACGAGCTGAAGTATAATATAAGAATATTGCCCAGTGACTAGTAAAGAAGCACACCAGAGCCACAAAATAAAGAAATCTATATATATATTTTTTTGTTAGAACTATGTTATCCAGCTACAGATGGTAACTTGTACCACATGGGATCCCACATTCATAGGAAAGCATTGAACTCTGTGGTGTACAAACAAAAAAAGGGAACCCATAGCAAAGATCAAAATGGGGACCCGATTATGGTACTGGCCTCGGGGGTTTGTTTACCCGTCTA
Source organism: Rhinoderma darwinii (assembly GCF_050947455.1). Lineage (NCBI taxonomy): Eukaryota > Metazoa > Chordata > Amphibia > Anura > Rhinodermatidae > Rhinoderma > Rhinoderma darwinii. The sequence continues at coordinate 36,952,874 of NC_134687.1, read as the reverse complement.
TTCCCTTTACATGACCCTCCGGCCAATTCCCCACCCTCCTGTTTGCTAACAGGAGAGTTCTCGCCGCCTAATAGCACAGGTAATGGAACTAACCAGGTCTGGACCACTCTTTCCAGGGGTAAGAGGGAATGGGGAATACAATTTTTTAACTGGTTTGCTTCGATGGTACGCACACCCTTGATTGAACTGCATAATGGGTTGGACTCAGTGCGGTTATTGCATTAGCTTCAATAGCCGCAGATGAAAAACGGCACCAAAAAAATGTGGAAAAATTTGTGTAGGCAGGTCAAAATCTGCCTCAAAATTCCTGAAGGAATTTCGAGGCAGATTTTTTCTGCCTGCAAAAAACTGTGTGAACAGGGCCTAAAGGGGTTATTAAAAAAATAGGTAAATAAAAAAGCCACAAATGTTATAAAATAATACAAAAAAACACTACTCACCTGTGCAATCCCTCCCTGGCGGAGGACTCCGAGACATTCTGCACTGGAATGATGGGGAATTGAAGAGGGAAGTTGTGATTTTTTTTTTATATTTTATAACATTTGTGGGTCTTTTTTTTCCCCCAACAACCCCTTTAAAGTGCACCTCCCCTCAACAAGTTTACGCAAGGAAATGCTACTCACCCATTATCTAAGCCATTCTGGCCCAGTTTCTTGCCAATGTCACCCACCATCACTCCGGGCATGGGAAGTAAAGTTTTGGGGTCCCGAATCTAAGTATAAAACAAAACATGTTGTAAAGTGAACTAAAAAACAGGAGTACTCACCGCAAAATCCTTTTCTTGTCCAGTTCATTAGGGGATATTTGGATGGTCAAATAAAAACACTATACAAACAATTATCCATCTGATCATAACAATTTTCTCATTGGATCATTCAAGTTATAGCAATACAGTAAAATTGCAATTAATTTTGTTGTTAAAAAGTCTCTGTCACCACATTATAAGTGCCCTGTCTCCTATATAAGGAGATTGGCGCTATAATGTAGGTGACAGTAATGCTTTTTATTTAATAAAGCGATCTATTTTCACCACTTTATTAGCGTTTTTAGATTTATGCTAATGAGTTGTTTAATGCCCAAGTGGGCGTATTTTTACTTTAGACCAAGTGGGCGTTGTACAGAGGAAGCGTGATCTCGCGAGATTACGCGGTAAATGACAGGTTACAACGAGATCACGCTTCCTCTGCTGTAACTACCACAGACAGAGTAACGAAGTGCAGAGATTGTGAATAGACATCCCGTGGAATGTCTATTCACTGTCTAAACCAGACATGGGCAAACTACGGCCCGCGGGCCACATACGGCCCGTTAGGCTTTTTAATCCGGCCCGCCGAACATGTCCAAATAATAGTAAAAACCTCCTTTTTTTCCCCTTTCCCTGCAATGCCCACGTTTTCCCAATAGATGGCGCACTTAAAACACATTGACCGTGTTTTGAGTCATGGAAACCCCTTAACGCCGAAGGACGGATATATCCGTCCTCAGCAGCTGCTAGTTCGCGCAGGAGGACGGATATATCCGTTCTGTGATCGCGCGGGTACTGACAGTTTACCCACGCGATCAGCGGCAGGAGCACGGCTGTTATACACAGCCTGGCTCCTGCTGCAACTGCCGTAATCGAAGCACGCGCCGATTCCGGCAGTTTAACCCATTAAATGCCGCTGTCAACAGTGACAGCGGCATTTAATATGTTTGACAGAGGGGGGAACTCCCTCTGTCTCCCGATCGGCGCCCCCGCAAACAAATCGCGGGTCGCCGTCGGGTTTCCATGACAGCCGGGGGTCTAACAAAGACCCCCAGGTCTGTCTTCAGCATCAGCCTGTTAGGCGATGCCGGAGGCATGACCTATTAGATTGCCTGTCAGTTTTACACTGACAGGCAATAATGCTTCGGTATACTAAGTATACCAAAGCATTATATATGCGATCGGCATATCGCATAGTGAAGTCCCCTGGTGGGACTAAAAAAAAAAAAGTAAAACCGTTAAATAAAGTTTGTGAAAAAAAAAATAAAAAAAATTACAGTCAAAGTCAAATAAAACTACTTTTTTGCCCCAAAAAGTGGTTTTATTTAATAAAACGGTCAAAACAAATCACACATACACATATATGGTATCCCCGCGATCGTAACAACTTGACCAATAAAATGAACACATTAATTAAACCGCCGGATGAACGGCGTCCAAAGAAAACGCAAAAAACAACGGCAAAATTCTCTCTTTTCTCCCATTCCCCCCATAAAAAATAAAATAAAAGTTCATCTATAAGTCCTATGTACCCCAAAATAGTACTAATGAAAACTACACATTGTCCCGCAAAAATCAATCCCACGTACGGCCACATCGACGGAAAAATAAAAAAATTACGCCTCTTGGAACGCGGCGATGCAAAAACAAGTAATTTTTTTCTAAAAGGGTTTTTATTGTGCAAACGTAGAAAAAACATATAAAACCTTTACACATTTGGTATCTCGTAATCGTGCCGACCCATAGAATAAAGTGAACATGTTATTTACGCTGCATAGTAAACGGCGTAAATTTATAACGTGAAAATTAATGCTGGAATAGCTGCTTATTTTCAATTCTCTCCTAAAATAAAGTTAATAAAAGTTAATCAATATGTTATAAGCATCTAAAAATGGTGCAATTACAAAATACAACTCGTCCCGGAAAAAACAAGCCCTTATACGGCTATGTCGACAGAATAAAAAAAAAGTTACGACTCTTGGAATGCGACCGTGGAAAAACAAAAAATAATCCTTGGTCATTAACGTGCAAAATGGCCCGGTCATTAAGGGGTTAATGTGGCGCGTATTTCTCTTTATTTCACTTTAATTTTCACTTCGTTTCACGTCACCATTAAGCCCTTCGGTTTTCAAAGAGTACAATATCAGCCGTCACTTTGCCACGAAGCATGCAAACTATGCTAGCAAGCAGTCAACACAAGAACGGGCGGCTACTGCTCAGAGGTTGGCAGCTAATTTACAGAGTCAACAGAACTTTTTTCTTGATAAATCACAGTGCGTATGTTATTTTAATCTATTTACATTTCCTCCTCCCAGTATCTGCGAAATAGTATGTAAATGCCATATCTTGCATATTCCTTGAGACAAATTTATTAACTGATAAGGGCTATTTTTCACATTTGAAAGACAGTTAATAAATTGGGTTGTAGTGTTCTTACTGTGCTATGAGGTTTGCACACACTACATTTAATGCTTTAGTATATCCGGCCCAAACACTCCCTCCAAATGCTCCTGGCCCGGCCCCTCTGTCAAATTTTAGAACCCATTGTGGCCCGCGAGTCAAAAAGTTTGCCCACCCCTGGTCTAAACACTTCAGTATTGTTAATGTGTTAGTATAAGACAGCACATAAGGATCTAGTAGGATCCCTATGTGCTGAGTAAATGAATGGAGAGGAGTGCATGATGCTGATTGGTCAGCGTCATACACTCCTCTGTACAACGCCCACTTGGTCAATAGTAAAAACACGCCCACTTGGGCATTAAGCAGCTCATTAGCATAAATCTAAAAACGCTAATAAAGTGGTGAAAATAGATCGCTTTATTAAATAAAAAGCATTACTGTCGCCTACATTACAGCGCCAATCTCCTTATATAGGAGACAGGGCACTTATAATGTGGTGACAGAGACTCTTTAAAGGGATTGCCCCACCCAGACAACCCCTGTTTATATGACCTATTAGAGCATATGGACATAATTGAGGCAGGGTCTTCCGCTTAGGACTCCCTCTATGTGCGAGAGACGCTCTGTAAGGCCCTGTTCATACAGAGTTTTTTGCAGGCAGAAAAAAATCTGCCTTTAGAATTCCTTCAGGAATTTTGAGGCAGATTTTGAACTGCCTGTACTTATTCCTCCACGTTTTTCACCTGCGGCCATTGAAGCTAATGCAATGACCTCAAGCAGAAAAAAGCAGCGAAAAACACTCAGAAATTAGCGCCGCGGGTCAGAGACGGAAACCGCAGCAAGAGAGGTCATGCCGCTTTTTTTTCTTCTTGCGAGCGACCAAAAGCCATGGATTTCTCATTAAAATCCATGGGAGAAGATTTCGGACAATTTTTGGCGCGGATTCTGATGCAGTTTTCGTACCAAAATCACCACCAAAAAAACTTTGTGTGAATTGATCGTAAGATTGGTTTCCCACATTGACGGACCCGGCCCGCCTTTACACTACATGGACTGGCATTCATTGAATGCAGGGGAAACGTGTGGCTGGCCGCTGCTTCCTCTAGACATAACAGCTTATCGCCGGGAGAGAAGCCGGATCCGCATCGATCAGCTGATCGCCGTGCCAGCTTCTTTTTGAAAAGTAGTTTAATAGTAGGAATAGCAACTAACAAACGAAAAACTGGTCTTGGGTCACCCTGATTTTCGTATGTTTTTGCGTGATTACATAGAGTATATTGTTACTTATATTACACATATTACTTTAGTACAAATAGGAGACTTATCTTCTTTCCGACTACATTGACATTTTTAGGATTTCTTGATTGCCCATAATTAATAGATAATTCTTACCTGTACAACAAAGGAGTGCAGTCCATGACACCGTCCATCCGTAGTGTACAGCTGCGCGTACACAACAGCGTGGGTGGCGTTCTTCCCCATGTTACCCACCCAGAATTTAGCTGCCTCAAAGTCGGGGGAGTTCAGCATGAATTCCTGGAAATAAACATACAATCACATTACAACGGCTTCCTCTTGAGAACGGTTTTCTATAGCGGCGCTCATGAGTAGCTGCTGGTCCTATAGGGGTCTGTGGGTGATCTCAGTAGGATGTGGAGGAATAGTGGCTCAGTGGTTCGCACTGTTATCTTGCAGCACTGTGGACCTGGGTTTGAATCTGACCAAGGACATCATGTCTATGGAGATTGTATATTCTCCCCGTGTTAGTGTGGGAGGAAACCGGAGCAAACCCACGCAGTTTTCATGTTGGGTTGCAGCGAGTTCCGCTGTGCAGTGAAAACTTAGAAGGATCGGTGGAAGTCCCGGAAATCGACCTCACACCATCATAAAGTGATCCTAGCAATAGGGCATCACTTTATAAAATGGGAATACAGTGGTCCCTCAAGTTACAATGGCCTCAGGTTACAATATTTTCAACGTACAATGGTATTTCCTGGGCCATTGTAACTTGAAACCACATTCAACATACAATGCCACAAAAGGTCTGGATCACGGGCACGTGTGATTGGCTGGAAGATCCAGCCAATCAGTATGGGCATTTTACTGGCAAAACACCAGTTGTAATGCAGTACATGCCCTGATTGGCTGTCTAGTAGCGCCTCTCTACAGTACTACTTGTCCTGTACTTCTACTTATCTGCGCCAGGGTGAGTTGCTCGTTTGGACACCAGATGAGGACGACTGCATGTTATATTTCTGGTACACTGTGTACTGTAGAGGCTCCTGAAGAAGCTCCTGTCCTCATCGTAGAAAGTGATTTACAGCCTCCAGCAGCTGCAGTATTTCTGACTTTTATATTTGAGAACTTGCTTTATCTGTATTAGGCCTCATGCACACGAACGTGCTTTTGCGGCCGCAATTCCCCCAAAAATCCACGGGAGAATTGCGGCCCCATTCATTCCTATGGGGCCATGCACACGACCATGGTTTTCACGGTCCGTGCATGGCCCAGGAGCCTGCACCGCAGAAAGAACGGACATGTCTTATTACGGCCGTGTTCTGCGTTCCAGGCCCATAGGAAATAATCGGCGGCCCACGATTTGCAGGCGGCTTGCGGCTGTCACTCCGTGGCCGGCCGATCCGGAAATCACGGCCGTGCACATGGCTACAGTCGTGTGTATGAGGCCTTAGTTATTTGCTAAATCATCTTTTTTTCTTATCTGTGGTTGACATTTTGGGGGCTCTGGATCCAATTCCTAGTTTTCCGTAGAGTTACGGTCTCAAGTTACAATATTTTCAACTTACAATCGTCGCCCTGGAACCCATTAATATTGTAACTTGACTTACAGTTCATGCTTTATTTGTATTTTTATGCTTATTTGTCTTGAATCCACCTTTTTTATCGTTTTAGGTGGACATTTTGGGGGCTTCAGAACCAAATTAACAGTTTTCCATTGGGTTATGGTTTCAACATACAATGGTCGTCCCGGAACCAATTAATATTGTATGTTGAGGGACCATTGAACCGCTTTAGGACAATGATTATTACTATGTTCCACTGGTTTATGTTTGGTTTACAAGGATGACATTAAAGAGGTATTCTGACCATTGACGTTAACGATGTCATAAATAAAATACTGATGGTGATCCCATATATGGGACCCTCACCTAAAGGAAACAAGTGTGTCCCTAGTTGTTTTAGGTACCCGTTTCTCAGCTTCCGCCTATCAGACATTTATGACGTATGACATGTCAATGGTCGGAAGACCCTTTTAAAGAGGTTGCACAGGAGTAGAAAAACATGGCTGCTTTCCTTCAACATAGTGCCACTCTTGTCAATAGGTTCTGGGTGGTATTGCAGCTAAGTCCTATTGGCGATTCTATAAAAAAAAGCAGCCATGTTTTTCTAATCCTGCATAACCCCTTTGAGAAAATATTGTTGGAGCGACCTGTATACTGTGCAATACATGATACATGCAGCCGTCAGCCATTGTAACCTATTAGATCAGCAGCACAGCCCAAACCCAACTGAAGCTGCCTCATGGGAAGCAGGATTTTGCCGTGTCCACTTATTGCAAAGTTAAAGACAATGTCAAATTATGGAGCGCTGTCTATTTGCTCCTGCCCTATTGTAAACTTTTGGTTTTGCAGGATCAGAGGCTATACACACCTTCAAAAGTGATTTATTTATTTTTTAAATAAAAATGTCGATCAGTGTGATTGGTGCAACTTTCAAATTTGTTTTTATTAAAAATTATTTTTCCGATAGGCATATGGGGGCGTGGCCTGACCGTACATGCAGTAGGACGAACGCTTCTGATCTCCTGCCTCCACTCTGTACATTTATCCGGACTGCACTGCTTTCTTGAACGCAACGGTACCACTCTGGCACAGAGTGGTCATCCTTTGCACCCGCCGAGCCTGGGCATCTATTTATTTCTGCGCTATGCCGCGGAAAGGAGGTAAAACCCCCATGAAAGCCGGGCGCACTGCCTATTTCCAAGATGGCGCCGAGCGCGAAAGGAGGTCAGAGACCCCGGCACAGAGAGGGGCGGCTGCTGCTGCTGCCCGTCTGAAGCAATATGCCCGATCCGGCAGCATGGTTGCGGAGGGATCGTCTACATGGCCCCAGACTGATAGACAGGGGGGCTCAGACTCCGCGGAGCTGTCTTCTGAGGACACTGCTGGTCCAGCAATGGCACCGCTGCCCCTGAAGAACGTGGGAGCCCTGGAGTGGCTGCAGGTGAGCCCACACTGCGTGATGTGATTAAAGCCATCTCTAAATGCAATACTGCCATCAGCTCCCTGTCACTGCAAGTGGGGGGAATGAGGCAAGAAGTATCTGTCTTCAGACAGGACGTTCACAAAATTTCTGGGCGTACCACTGAGGTGGAGGCTAGAACCTCGACATTGGAGGATCATATGCTCAAAGTTAAAAAATCTTCTAGGTGAGCCATGCAGGATTCCGTGGCGCTGTGGTCTAAGGCGGATGACCTGGAAAACCGATCGAGGCGCAACAATGTTCGCATTATTGGGGTCCCTGAGAAGGCAGAGGGATCTAATCCTACGGATTTTATTGAAGGCTGGTTTCTACAACAATTCGGGAAGGATGTCTTGTCCCCTTTATTTGCTATTGAGAAGGCTCATCGTGTCCGCACTAGGCCGCTGCCGCCTGGGCATCCGCCACATCCATTTCTGGCTAAAGTGCTTCATTTTAAGGATCGGGACACTTTGCTTCGGGGAGCTCGGGATATGGTGGAGCTCAGCATTAATGGATGTAAAATATCTCTTTTTCCTGATTACTCGGCTGAGGTCCAGAAACGACGGGCTCGCTTTTTGGATATAAAAAGGCGACTGAGAGACCTGAAGGTGGTGTACTCGATGCGGTTTCCCGCTAAACTTCGAGTGGCGGCCCTAGGCAGTACCCATTTCTTTGAGGATCCTAAAGACGCCTTGCAATGGCTGGACCAACATGAAGGACAACTTCGCGTGGAGATGGTGCCTCCTAATACTTGAGACGAGTTCCTGGGGTGATGTTTGGTGTCAGGCATTTGGTGGTATCTGGCATGTCTGACTGCCTTCATTTGGTTGTTTGATTTAATTTCAGTGCAACGTACTGTGGTTGTTTTCCCTTTTTGTTCCTCCGGGGTCTTTTTTCCCAGTTTGCATAGGTTGGGTAATGTGCTATGCTTACGCCTGAATCTATGGGTTGTACATTTCTGCTGTTAAATCTACGGTGGGAAGGTTTCGTTGTGGGGGGTGGGGGTTGGAGAGGGTTGGGGGACAGGCGCTGGACCATATTGTCTTATATTAACTGAGTGGTGGACGGGAAGGGAAACGAAGCTGTATTGATTGCATTTTACTGTTCCATGTGTGAAATATGTCTATGTCAACGATAATTAGCTGGAATGTCAGAGGGTTATCTGATGCTACTAAAAGACATGGGGTGTTTAGATTTATGTGAAAATGTCGTCCTGCTATTTATTGTTTGCAGGAAACGCACCTCACTACTGATAGGGTTGATTTCATGCAGCGACCTTGGATAAGTTCTGAGTATCATGCTACTTACTCTAATAATTCTAGAGGGGTGAGCATTATGGTGCAAAGGGATGTGCCTTTCCAGTGTCTTGCGCAGCGTATTGATGAGGGAGGTCGATATGTGTGTCACCTCTGTAAAATTGATCAGCAGCTCCTTGTGCTTGTCTCATTGTATATCCCCCCTCCTTTTTCTTCGGTTCTGCTGAAAGAGGTGTTGGAATTTGTGGCCCTGCATCCTGGGACTCCATGTATGTTGGTGGGGGACTTTAAGTCTGGGTTCACACGACCATGTTACGTCCGTAATGTACGGAACGTATTTCGGCCGGAAGACCCGGACCGAACACAGTGCAGGGGGCCGGGCTCCTAGCATCATAGTTATGTACGACGCTAGGAGTCCCTGCCTCTGCGTGGAACTACTGTCCCGTACTGTAATCATGATTACAGTACGGGACAGTTGTCCTGCAGCGAGGCAGGGACTCCTAGCATCGTACATCACTATGATGCTAGGAGCCCGGCTCCCTGCAGCGTGTTCGGTCCGGGTCTTCCGGCCGAAATACGTTCCGTACTTTACGGACGTAACATGGTCGTGTGAACCCAGCCTAACAATGTTCCTGACTCGGCCTGGGATAGATGCAGAATTGCTGCCCCATCTGGGGTGTCGGAGCGAACCCCTTTCGGTGTGCTTATTTTCAGAAGTTGGCCTTATAGATGTATGAAGAGACAATCACCCGCTGGCTGAGCAGTTTTCTCTGCTGCTCATCGACGTATGCGTCAGTATCTCATATAGATCTGGTCTTTTCTTTTCCGGTGTTGTGTCTTTGTTGGGCCACTCTCCCTTACGGATTGTTGTGGCACTACGGGAAGGATATTGCGGCTCCTGGCTGTGGAACCTTAACCCGTTCTGGCTCTCTATTATGCATGATGGGGATCAGGTCCCACGGTTGCTAGGGGGGTATTTTGAATTTAACGCGGGGTCGGCATCGGTGCATTCAGTGTGGGAGGCTATGAAAGCTTACTTGAGAGGGGTGCTGATTAAGTCCATTAATATTACTAAATCTAAGACGGTGGACACCCCACTACATGCTGATGGGACGTCTGCGGAAGTGGCTTTTATTGCTAACCCGACACAGGTTACTAGTGCATGCTTGAAGCAGGCCCAGTCTTGTTTGAGGGCTCACCTCCTGGAGGTGGCTGATAGAAAGAGACAGTTTTCCAAACAGATTCTATGCGGAGGGAGAGCAGGTCGGCCATATGTTATCTATGATATCTAGGGCTCAGCGAGGCTCGGCACATATTAGTGCTTTGAATGATGGTGCAGGTAATTTGCTCTCTGATGTCCCGGGTATTTTAGAAATATTACAGTCCTTCTATGCTTCTCTGTATTCCTCCAAGGTCGCTCCTACTAGTTCAGACATCATGAGTTTCCTGGATGCGGCTAGACTACCTAAGTTAACTGAGGAGGCTAGGGTCCAATTGGATGCCCCTCTTAGTCTTGCTGAGCTGCAGGAGGCTGTACGAGGTATGGCCAATTAAAAAGCCCCAGGAGTGGACGGCTTGCCCACAGAGGTGTATAAGAGGTATGAGGAGGTACTGTTGCCCCGCCTTCTAGAGGTGCTTCAGGAGTCTTTAGCGGTGGGATTTCTCCCGGCATCTATGCAGGAGGCTATTATTGTAGTGCTGTCCAAGGAGGGTAAAGACCCCTCGCTCCCTGAGTCCTATCACCCCATCTCCTTATTGTCCGCAGATGTTAAAATCCTTGCAAAAGCCTTAGCAAATAGATTGAATAAGGTTAATACTTCTATTATTCACCCTCATCAAACCATATTTATGCCTGGGAAAGCAACGTCTGTGAATCTTCGAGGGCTGTTTCTTGGCTTACAGATTCTGTCGTATGATGCTGGTAATAGGGCCATTCTTTCGCTGGATGCTGCTAAGGCATTCGATAGTGTCGAATGGTCATATTTGTGGCACACGCTTGCTAGTATGGGGATAGGTCCGGTTTTCATGTCTTGGGTCAATGTGTTAAACTCCAGTCCCACGGCTAGGATTAGAGCAAATGGGAGCCTATCGGAGAGATTTCCACTTTATAGGGGTACGCGACAGGGGTGTCCGCTCTCACCCCTCCTGTTTGCCATAGCTATTGAAACCCTGGCTGCTGTGGTTAGACTCTCCTCCGTGATTAAAGGGTTTCAGTATGGTGGCTATGAAAACAAAATTGCATTGTACGCAGATGATGCGTTGCTATTTTTGGGGGATACCGGACCCTCGTTGATGGCTCTGATGAGTTTGGACGCCTCTCTGGTCTTACTATTAACTGGCAAAAGTCGGCACTGCTCCCGCTTGATCCCTTACCTGTGCCTCTGGGAACATGGTTCAATGTGTTGAGCAGATGGGATACTTGGGTATTGAAGTGACTAGGCGACTGTCGGAATTTGAAGATCTTAACCTGACTCCCTTACTGCAGAAGTTTAAACGTAAGATTGGTGATTGGTGCAAGCGGTCTCTTTCTGTCGTGGGTTGGGTGAATCTTATCAAAATGATACTAATGCCGCAGTTGCTCTACGTATTGCATAATGCACCGGTGTGGATCCCGCACAATAGGTTTCACAGGATAAATGCTCTGTTTCGTGATTTGATATGGCGCAGAGGTCACCCTAGATTGAGGTTGGAAATATTGCAGAGGCCCACGGATTTGGGGGGGCTTGCTCTCCCTAACCCCTGAACATATTTTCTGGCTGCGCAGTGTCAACATCTCAAGGGCTGGGGTACACATGTAGGAGAGGAGGCTTCGGCATCGATACTCTAATATCATTTGACATGTGATGTATTGTTAGAGGCTGTTGAGGGTAGTCGTTTCTCGGGTAGGGGATATATGTTTCCAACGCTAGATCTTATCCACAAAACATGGGGAAAAGCGAAACAATTGCGATGGGTGCAGGGTCACACGGAATATACTCCCTTGTGGGGAAATGGTTCGCTCCCAGAATTTTTTGCGCTGGATGGTTTGGAATACTGGAAAGAGGTGGGGCTTACAAGGGTTTCCCAATTGGTTAGTGGGCCTGACTTTAAATCCTTCCAGCAGTTTCAGGATGACTTACATATCCCCCATAGTAGGTTTTACAGGTATCTACAATTAAGCCATGCCTTTCAGACACAATTTTCCCAGTCTTCGGTGGTTATACAACAGGATGCTCCTGTTCAAATCCTTGGCCCTTCTGGTCATACAAAAGGAGTTATATCGGGGGCGTATCAGCTGCTTTTGTCCAAATTTTTGGATAGATATCCTTTAGTTGATATGCGCAAATGGGACCGGGATATACCTGGGATTGATGAGGACCAGTGGTCTACTATATTGGAGACTGTCCCCAATGTTTCTTTGAGTGAGGGTTGTAGACTCTCTCAGTTGTATATCTTACATCGTGTCTATAAAACGCCGGCGATGCTGCATTGTATTGGGGTTAGGCCTGACGCTACGTGCCCGGGATGTGGCCTGGAACCCGCTGATCTCCTCCATATGCTGTGGGACTGCCCGCAATTACATCTGTTCTGGACCGATCTCTTGACAATTGTGGAGAGGGTGTTTTCTATGACGGTGCCCAGGGACCCTAAGGTCTGTTTGTTGGGTTTTGTGGATGGGCTGCCTCTGGACTCACATGGGAAGGTGGCTGTAGGGAGACTGCTGTATGTGGCCCGAAAGTTGATTGCGCAGCATTGGATACAGCCCTCTCCTCCTCCGACTGAGCAAGAGTTTGTAACAAAGGTAAACCTGTTACTCCTTAATGAAAGGGCGGTTTTTCTTAAGCGCGCAGCGTCTTCTAAATTCACCAACCTATGGGCGTCATGGCTGGACACTGATGGTCTGGCTTGTGTCTCACTGCGCAGGGATAGACGGGGGGAGGAGTTAGGTATTCTGGGGTCTTATTGCTCTGTGTGTGATCATGGGTAAATATGTACGTGGCTGTTTGGAGGGATCTTGGGGGCACAATCTGTATTTCTGCTGGTATATGCTAAGTTTTCCTTTGACAAATGGGGAGTTAATGGTCTTATGATACATAATGTAACTGTATTTATATCTGCCCTGCGTGGCGAGTACTTCCTGTGTCTATGTTTTGGTCCTGTCCTTCTTGCTATTTCTGGCTGCTTGGTCGAGCGGGGAGGGTGGGCAGCTTCTTTGGTGTCTGTTTTTGTATTTGTTGAAAATGTTCAATAAAAAGTACGGTATTTGATTTAAAAAAATATATATATATATTTTTACTTTTTAGATACAGCTGCTCTGTGTCCTGTATACAGAGGAGCTGTATCTAGTGCTGAGACCTGAATCTGATGTGCGCGGGTCACTTTTGAAAGGTGTACATAGCCTCTGAGGCCCTTTTACAGGGGCCAATTATTAGCCAAACGACCGTTCACATAACGTTGGTTTCCGATCATTGTCCTGTGCAAACAGGGCAACGATCAGCCGATGAACGAGCAAACACTCCTTCATCGGCTGATCGTATCGTTTATGCAGCAAGAAACATTATTGTTGTCGGCAGCACAACTCCGTGTAAACAGGGAGACGTGCTGACAACATGACAGAAATGTATGAGGGATGAGCGAACGGAGAAACAAGTGCTCGTCCCCTTGTAAAAGGAGCAAATGAGCGGCGCTCATTTATACGGTCATGACGGACCATTACTCCACAGCTACATGTGGCAAACGTCAGCAGCGTATATATCTTTAGCGTATATAAGCTGTGTTGTCAGATATAAATCACTGGGTATATATACAGTATAGATATATATACAGTGTAGATCTTTTACTTCGTAGAGGAAAACATTATTGGGGTATATATTTCATGTTTTAGGTATAAAGAGTTTTCTGACCGCGACAGAGTCCAGTTTCACGACATACCTTAGTAGAAGCATCGAAGGTTGCAGTTGTCCGAATAGCCTTTGTATTACTGCCATGACTGAGTTCTGTTAGTGCAAAGCACCCAAAAATCTACAAGAAGAAAATGAAAACTTAAAACACAGTAAAAAAAAGACCACAAAACAGCACACCAAATAAAAATATAATGTTTATACCCAATGAAATTCCTTTAATCGCATGAGCCAGATAAATCTGATACTCTGACATTAGTTTCTAGCAATTATTTAATCAATGCAGATAGTGTCAGACTGTGTAACAACACCCAGGGGAGTCAATTTATTCATACATTTCCAGGAGGAATAACAGAGGAACTGAACTATGCAAAGTTCTAAGAAAAGATGCTCCGGAATGGACAATTCTAGTATTTACTAAAACAGACATGTCAGAGGAGGGGAGATATTCTGCAAGTAAATTCTCCCTGTGTTTGTTTCCTCCAGGTACTCCTGTATCATCCACCCGCCAAAAGTTTACAGACAGGTGTTTTGAACATCAGCTTTTTTTTTTTAGAAAGGTCCCCCGACAAAAAGGTGGTGACAGATTGTTCCACTGCTGAATTCTCCAGCCATTAGCTGTCATCTTTGGAGGAACTCCGCAGCAAATGCTTAGTTTACCTGCAGCGCCTCCACAGGGGAAATAAAGCATTGCAGAATCCATATTGAAGTGACTGTGTAATGCACGACCCCCAACGATCAGCTGTAATTTGTGGGCAAGTCTAGCAGTAAATGTTCAATTACCCCGCAGCGCCTCCGCAGGGAAAATCAAATATTACACAGTGCCCATTCAAATCAATGTGTTGTCTGTGTAATGCCGGACAGAACGAGCTTTGTAGCTGCTCGCCACTCTGGGTAAAAGATAAGGGCCATGAACAGGTGACCCCCCCACCCTCTACATAGAATTCCCAGAACTTTTTAAACCAGACAACCCTTTTAATTGACTTGTAATATTATTAGTCCTAGTATGTATGATGGGGACTTTACATTGCGAACCTCAGGGACTGTTGTGAAGTGAGTGATTACAATCTGTATACAGTGCTACAGTACATTAAATAAATATCATGTAGAATATCCTCTCCTCCATGGTAATGAGAAGTTGTGGTGTGCAGAGCAGGTCTACAGGTTATTCGTCATGCTGACCTCCATGCTTCGTGTCTGATTTAGAAACGTTTCGTGCCGCTCAGAACCCGCATTTCCAACAGCACCAGCAAAGACCTGGGAAATGAAAATGGGAAAAAAACAGTTATGTGGCAATACTAATAGAGAAGTAGACCTACAAATACGGAAAGCCTTCCATACACGACAAATGTACGATGCAGACGCAGGAGAACAATATTACTTGGTTCCCGGCATAGTCCATTAATACAATCAGGGCACTTGTACTAATACGGAATCAAGTAAATTATTATAAAAGATGCTCATCAATACTATGGTTTGATTCCAGAACGGGCCATAAAACTATTTTGCGAAGTATTAAAGGGAACTGGTCAGCAAGTTCATGCTGCTCTATCCGCAGGCAGCAAGATATAGCGGCAGGTGTGCGATGACACTAAAGTATATTTACTCTGAAGAGCTGCGGCGTTTCAGCGAAAACATAGTTTAAATAAGTGTCGGGCTCAGGGAGAAGTGTCCGATGGGCGGCGGCTTCTCTCCGACTTTTACCACATCCCGGGTTAGCATGTTTGACAGGTCACTCCAAATTTGTGTATAGGGAGAAGCTGGAGAGGAGCCGCCCATCAGACACTTCTCCCTGGGCACTTATTAAATCTATGTTTTCTCTGAAAAAATATAGTCTAGGGTAATGGGCAGCTGTCGCTATATTATACTGTCTGTGGTCAGGGCACCGATTACCTACTGACAGGTTCCTATTAAATTCAAGTATCTTCTATTCTGGGTAAATGATAAATCCAGGCTAAAAGATCTCATTTCGGGTAGCAACACACGCGGCGTGAACACTGTGGATTTTCCCGCAATGGACTTATATTACAGTAGCAGCAGTGTGGGTGAGATTTCAATAAATCTCGTACCCACAGCGGGGAAAATCCGCCGAAAAACCGCACACAAATTGACCTGCGGTGCGGTTTCTTAAGACGCAGCGTGTCAATTAATGCGGCGGAATCGCAGCTCTTCTGTGGCAGATTTTCCTTCATTGAATATAATGGGGTGCTTAAACCCGCAATAAAGCGCGGTCTGTTGTGACATTTGCGGCGGAATCACAGCAATTATGCTGCAAAAATCGCAAGTAAGAAAAAAAAAAAGAAAAAGTTATACTTACCCAGAGTTCCCTGCTTCTTCTCCAATCTGGCCTCCTGGGATGACCTTTCATCCCATGTGACCGCTGCAGCCAATCACAGGCTGCAACAGTCACATGACCTGCAACGTCATTTCAGGAGGCCGGACTGCGTGCAGAGAAGAGGGAGGCGGTAAGTAAACTTTACGTAGCGGAAGTTTGGCCAGAAAAATGCACTGCAAAGTTTGACGCAGCGTATCCAACCGAGAACACGCCGTTTGTGTCCCTACCCTCACTCTACACTTTTTGTGGGGTAATGGTAATAATTCTTTTGGATGCAGATTGGTGCCCAGAATAATTCTTATTTTACTGACCACCTCCCTCAATGGCTGCTACCTGTGATTGCAAAATTCAAGCAGCTTTAAAGAGTAACTAAACTTTTAAAAAACGTTCGAAATGGCAGAATTTTTGATTGGTGGGGGTCCAAGCACTGAGACACTCACGACCACTAAAACGAAGAGGCAGAAGCTCTCGGGTGAGCTCTGTGCTGCTCGGCTTTCCCCAGACAGTTGTACGGCCTCAATAGAATGTCCATACGCTGCTTGCTTGGCTTTCCGAAGAAAGTCGATCAGAAAATAAGCGGCACAGTGCTCAAGAGCGCTCCTGCCACTTCGTTTTAGCGATCGGTGGGGGTCTCAGTGCTTGGTAGGGGTGTCATGTCAAAAAATGTAAAACAATTAACTTACCCTTTAGGTTATGTGCACACACAAAATAAAAAACTTCTGAAAATACGGAGATGTTTTCAAGGAAAAAACAGCTTCTGCTTTTCAGACATTTTATTTCGCCACTCGCGATTTTCGCTGCGTTTTTTACGGCTGTTTTTGGAGCTGTTTATCTATAGAGTCAATAAAAACCGCTCCAAAAACGTCCCAAGAAGTGACATGCACTTCTTTTTCATGGGTGTCTTTTTACGTGCCGTTTTTGGAAAACGATGCATCAAAAAAACGCCCCGTACAGTGAATGTTCATCCATAACATTATTTTATTCTTAAATTGTGTGTTGAATTATTTCCTAATATATCTTTATAATGGTTGGAGAACCGCTTTCCTAATTAAGAGCCCCAAATCCCCTACATATCAGTGAGGCCATTTGAAACACGGCATATTTTCAGGCGTATTTTGGCACCTAAATACGCTGTGGTCGGCGCTCCTCATTAGGCTGAAGATGTGAACCCGTCTTTAGCTTAAAAAGGAGCGTCGATCACAGCCGAAGGCGCAGAGCACTCAGTTGAGAGCTTCAGCCCCTTCCTTTCAGCAATGGTGGGGGTCTTAGCAACCGGACCCCCACCGATCAAAACTTCTCATATGTCTCTATGACATATCAAGTTTTGTGAACGTGCAGGTCTATTTCAGAAAAATCGGAGGTCCAACCCCTATAGAAGATATATTGGGTAATGAATCGTGCACAGATTTTTGGATCTACAAATGACACGGTGGTTAAAAGATGGACATTCACTTATACAATTATTCCATAACGAAGACTCTCTCTAGATATTTACTTTTCCATGTACTTTGTAAAGATGAATATAGTCTTACCTGTGTATTTAGGAAATATTTCGCAGCCAGGGACCAGTCATACATGCCCAGGCAGTTGATAAGGACAAGCAGTTTTTGAGGTTTTTCCATGGTCGCCTCGAAAGTCAAGAAGTCATATTCAAATATCTTCTTGCACCGGAGAAACGTCAGCTCTCTGTATTTCTCTAATGGCAGATCATGCCCGGGTTGGCGGTAGAAAAGTGGATCATTCTCGAGTGTGGAGAAGATCTTTTTCTGAGGGCACAATTATAAACATTGAACGGTCAATTGTGAGGAGAAGGTCGAAAAGCTCCCAATATCTCAGCTTATCCCTAAATCCTTGAGTTGTCTTTTTTTTCGACTAATTCTATTCAGCTGCTTCTTATTCATGTCTATTTCTGGGAATGATGGGGAAAACCAATAAGGTTGTTGTTTCAGAAGTAACTACAGAAGTTGTCACTGCTTAGTAAATCAGCGATACATCTCCAACATGTCGCTGCTTAAAGGGGGTTATCCTATGAACCATTTTCCATCGAAAAGTCATGAAATGTTGTTAATAGCTATTGTAAAGTAGTCGGCAGTACATAAAAATAAATGTCTTATCTTTTTTTTTGCTTCCCTGTATCCCACTTGGTGCTGCTGCTAATCTGTGCTGTTGGGGGAGGGGCTCTGAGCAGAATCAGTCTTCTTCCCCCTCTGGCAGCTGACAATATTTCTCCCTTTCCCTGCAGATAGGTTACTTGGGATCCTGAGTAGTGAAGATATATACCTGATGATTTCCACAGTATGAACTCCCTTAGAAACCAATGAAAATATAATGAAATAAAACAATAAAGTCTTAGTGGGCACGTGCAGGGGTCATATCAACTGTCAGGATGCAGAACTTTACAGTCCTAACAAGCTGAAAATAAGGAGTCTCTTCAGCTGTACTGCCATGCTACTGCAGAGACTCTGCTCCTTCCCTGACAAGCAGGACAGAAAGCTATTTCTATTGGCTGCTCTGCAGTTAAAATCTCTATGCAGAGACCTATCTATGGGGAGCGTGACCGAGCATGTGTGTCCACCAGCACTCAGCTCGTTAGGTAAATGTGAAGGTTTCTAAACGTGTTGCTCTTCAGCGGTTACAAAAATATAACTCCCTGCATTCACTTGCAGCATGATGGGAGTTGTAGTTCCGCAACACTACTTTAGAACCGCACCTTAAAAGCGGCAATATCTTCATCTTCCAAAAACATCACCATGTCCTTCCAATAGAAGGAGGCCTTTCTGCGGTATTCATTAAGCGGTCCATTGGGTAATTCCGGCAGCAGTTCATCCTGAGATGTGGCCACTTTGGCATCTGACTTCTTGGCGGTGATCATTGTAAATCTGCTTGACAAAACAGTATAACCTCATACACTGGAGTAACATTAACCCCTTAAGGGTTTGGCTTTATTAGGCATCATTTACAGGTAAATACTGTATATGGTAGCATATAATTTATATGAATTTTACATATGGGGAGTGAAAAACGTTGCCATTATTTTTGTTAATTTTTCTTTTTACAACGTTCGCCTACTTTACTGTATGGGACAAGAATGTGGGGATATATACTGTAATAAGTGTATGTTTTATATGTTTTTGATGAAATAACAATTTTTATTTCTTTTTCAAATTGAATTTTTGGTATTTTTTTTGCGTTGCAGTGTGATTTTTTTAGTTGACTTATACCTATTTTTATTTTTTAAACATAATGGATTTTCATAAGTCAATATGACAGTATATTCCCGCCTGTGCGTGCAAAATGTATGCCATAACAAACACTATTACTAGACAGTCCTGGGGGCCTTTATTAGGTCCAGAGCTTTCACGATTTCTTAATCAGACCCGGTGATCATGTTGCGAAGGCTGACAGAGACAGGACAAAGGGATCCTTCTCTGTTTGTCAGAACTGATCGCGGTGCTTCAAGGGTTAAACATCCGGGATCACTGGAACGACTCGGCTCAGCCATGTATTACATATAATACTACATTTCAAGATAAGAAAAATGAAAATGACGTAGAGGCGGATCTGTCACATAACGATGACTAACGGACCCCATTGACTTATAAAAGGGTACATCGGTTTCCGTCGTTTCGATGGTAAGAGCAGCGCCGCATGCTGCGCCATTTTTTCCGTCAAATATGACGGAACTGCCGATAGAGGAGCCTCTGACGGTTGTGAGAACAGAGCCAATCAGGTTTTCTGTTCACCAGCGTTTCTGTAGTAAGTAATGGCATGTCTTCTGCTGGACAACAAGAAAACTGGACATGAGTAGACCCCCCTTGTGTAATGACCGCACCGTTCACACAACACAAATTTCACGATAATCTTTGCTTGGATCTGCGGCACATCGAACTCTGCCCCATAAATGCGTCATCTCTACTATAAATGATGTGTCTGTTAGGCTCTGTTCACACCTGCGTCAGGGGCTTCAATGCCAATTCTTCTCTACCATGTAATGTCCAGAGCTGTGTAATAGATCAATGCTTTATAAAGAATAAGAAAAATAATTAGTAGAAAAACTATTCAAGAGATTTTCTGAATTTTGATGGTCTATTCGTAGGATAGGAGATAAATATCAGATCGGTACTAACGATACCCCCGCTGATTAGCTGACCGATCGTTGATTACCAGGCACAGCGCCGTACATTTGGTAGTGGCAGTGTCTGGTACTGCAGCTCAGTCCTATTCAAGTTAATGGGACTAAGCTGCAATACCAGGCACAGTCACTACTAAAAGAATAGCGCTGTGCCTGGTAAACAAAGAAGGGGACGTGTGCCCTCTCAGACAGCTTATTCTTTTTTTTGGGGGGGTGGAAACCAAGAAGCAATTCCGCCATTTTTTTGTGCAGTGTATTATGCATGTCAGTAGGCATACACACATGGCAGACCTGGAGGCCTTTTTTAGGCCCTGGCTGCCATGAAAACTCATCGGCACCCCATGATTGTATCGCGGGGACGCAGATGGGGTGACAGAGGGAACCCCCCTTCCTTTCTCTAAGCGCTTAGATGCAGAAAAAAAGAGGAGGGGTTAGATGCAGTTGTCAATATTGACGGCAGAATCAGAGGGGTTAAACAGCCGGTATAAGAGTCATCTCCGATCCTGGCCGTTGCAGCAGAGTTTTAGTTGAAATACAACAACATTTATGGTGCTTAGCTACATAGCGCTCGTGCCGTAAATGTATGTCACACGCTTGCCCGGCTGTTTCTGTAATTCTCATAGTAGTAAATGGAGCGCGGCCACATCTCCATTTATTCCTCCCTTGGGTGCGGCAGTCACCTCACCAGGCGTGCCGGGGTGGGTGACCCCTGTTCTTGAGATAGGACCTGTACCTATCAGACATTTATGGCATGTCCCATGGACGCTCCTGCACTCTGGGTGGTACAGTTGCTGTGACAACAATACGATGCCCGGACCAGTATCATGCACGGGTCCTATTAAGTTGAATTGTAACACCCAGTGTGCAGGAGCGTCTCTCTACCCCCACATGCCAGTTCGGGCGTAAGAGTACAACTTGAGGGACAATTCAAGGTAGTAATATTGCTTTAAGCTATAAATCCAGAAACCCCTAATAATAATAATAATATTAATATTTGTATTATACAACACTGTATAAACATGTATCATGACCAACCCTTGTCTTGGTGACATTCAATATATATATAAAGTGCATTCATATGGCCACTCTGCATTGAAAAGGACATGGCCCCATCTCTCTAGTGACATCAATGCCCCCACAACTGCGGCGGTGTTCCCAGAGATCGATTTTACAAATATCATACTTACTAAAAAGAGGACACGTCTCCAGCTCAGCTCCTACCTCTGACACGACAGCGCTGAACTGCCCGGCACAGTGATATTTGCTGACCATGATTGTATAGATAAGATGTCTGGACTTGGGACACTATCAGGCAGAGGTATTAAAGTCCTTCTCCGTCTTGTCCTATCGTACCTTGGGCTGCGACACTCACGTAGAAAAGTACAATGGAAGGATAGAGTGTGCCATCCTACTGGGTAACCTGAGATCTTAAAGGGGAACTCCAAAATAACAGCGTGCGAACGGTAATTATTTATTAGGGGGTCTTTCATTCTCCCCACTGAGTCATTTCTTAGCCGAGGTTTGCAAAGTCTGAATATGTTCACACGACTGTCGCTCTCCGTACAAGCCAATGGGAGTTCTGCATGAGAGTCACATGACACGTCACTGAGGATCTATGATATGACTCAAATCTATTTTGAATAAATGACATTTTTGTTCACACGCTCTTCTACCTCCCTGATACTTTTAGCGACATTCTTCTGTGGAAAAGGGAGTATGGCTTTAAAGATGCATTTAATCCCTTTCCGATATTTAATGTACATGTAGTCAGAGGGGTCAATTATGGAGCAGGCTGAACCCGCTCCATAAGTAGAGGGTGTTAGCTGTATACTACAGCAGACACCCTGCCCCCTCTGTCACCTCATTGCCCCACCAACAACACAATTGCAGGGTGCCGATGGGATGTAATTGAATACAGGGACCTAATGAAGGCCCCCAGGTGTGACATCTTAGTACTCCTATTAGGGCTTAATAGGGGAATGCTAAAAGGATAATACACAAGTATCGCAGTGTAATATTCAAGCGATCACGTGTTCAAGTCCCTTAGGCCTCATGAACGTATTTTTTTCCTCCCGTAAATACTGGCGTAAATACGGGTCCGGAGTCACCAGTATTCCACCCGTACTTACGGACCCGTTTTCTCTGCACTAATCGGCAGCCCCTCCTCTCTATCAGTGCTGGAAAGAGAGAAGGGGCAGCCCTTTCGGGCAGAGTTTCAGCAGCGATTGAAAGTAAAAGAATTTCCCAAGTACCGTTGTCTTGGTGACGCGTCCCTCTTGACATCCAGTCCGACCTCCCTGGATAACGCTGCAGTCCATGTGACCGCTGCAGCCTGTGATTGGCCTGTGAGTGGCTGCAGCGGTCACATGGGATGAAACGTCATCCCGGGAGGCCGGACTGGAGGAAGAAGCAGGTAAATTAAAGAGGCTCTGTCACCAGATTATAAGTGCCCTCTCTCCTATATAATCCTATCGGCGCTGTAAGTGGTTTTTATTTTGAAAAACGATCATTTTTGAGCAAGTAATAAACAATTTTAGATTTATTCTAATGAGTTTCTCAATGGACAACTGGGCGTGTTTTTACTTTTTACCAAGTGGGTGTTGTACAGAGGAGTGTATGAGGCTGACCAATCAGTGACCAATCACCAATCATTTCTCATTGTTCCAGCCCAGCTTCTTTCACTGCACAATCACACTGTAACAATGGGCTGGAACAATGAGAAGTGTATGACGCTGATTGGTCACTGATTGGTCAGCGTCATACAGTCCTCTGTACAACACCCACTTGGTAAAAAGTAAAAACACACCCAGTTGTCCATTGAGAAACTCATTAGAATAAATCTAAAATTGTTTATTACTTGCTCAAAAATGATCGTTTTTCTAAATAAAAACCACTGCTGTTATCTACATTCCAGCGCCGATCAGATTATGTAGGAGATAGGGCACTTATAATGTGGTGACAGAGCCTCTTTAACTTTTAGTACTATTTACTCCAGCGGTAGTCACTGTCCTGGGTGCTGAAAGAGTTACTGCCGTTCAGTTAACTCTTTCAGCACCCTGGACAGTGACTATCCCCTGACGTCACCTAGCAATGGTCCCGTCATTACGGCCTGAAATAGGACATGTTCCATATTTTTCAACGGCACGGGCACCTTCCCGTAAGAATACAGGAAGATACCCGTGGCCAATAGAAGTCTATGGGCCCGTAATTACGGGCGTTTTTACATTCGTGTGCATGAGGCCTTAGTGTGACTAACATAAAAAGAATATAAAAACATGTTTAATAAAGTGCAAAAGAATATATATATACAGTGAAGGAAATAAGTATTTGATCCCTTGCTGATTTTGTAAGTTTGCCCACTGTCAAAGACATGAACAGTCTAGAATTTTTAGGCTACCGTATATACCGGCGTACAAGACGACTTTTTACACCCTTAAAAAAATTTCAAAAGTGTGGGGTCGTCTTATATGCCGGATATTGTCTACATTAGGGATGCACGTTGCAGCCGCACAGCTCAGTATAATACACATGAATGTATGGGAGCGCGGCTGCGGCTGTGTAATTCAGCCACAGCCCCGCTCCTGAGTCATAAGTTCGCGGGGTCAGGATGATGCAATGCGGCCAGCGCTGCACTAATGAGCGGCGGCACTGGAGACAGAACATGGCGGGCGCGCTACAAAACACCCCCATGTTCTGTCTTCAGTGCCTGAACTGCCGCTCATTAGTGCAGCGCCGGCCGCATCACCTCATGCTGACCGCGCGCGCACTTCCTGTCAGGAGCGGGGCAATGGCTGTATTACACAGCCGCAGCCCCGCTCTATAACGGCGGAGATCAGAGAAACCGCTCATCTCCGCCGTTCTTCCCCTGAATGCTGCGATCACAGCTGACTGCAGCATTCAGGGGAAAGTGAGAAGGGGGGATGCCCATGGATCGCGTCACAGGGAATTCCTGTGACGCGATCGAGGGCCATACCATATATGGGCAGACAGCCCAGGGTCTATTGACGGACCCCAGGGCTGTCTTACCATATTTCATGTTGTTAGGACATACCCAAGTATGTCCTAACAACTGCCTGTGTATTATCCGTCCACAGGTTAATGTACTGGCATATATCTGATATATGTCAGTACATTAAAGTTTAAAAATAAAGTAAAAACAAAGTATTGTTAAATTGTAAAAAAAAATACAGTCACCTTTTTTACAATAAACATTACAATAAGTCTCAATACATAAAATACACACATTCAGTAATGGCGCGGACAACAATGTTTTTGCATCATTTATGATGTGTACGCTGTAAAAAGGGCCCGCCCTTTCCTCTCATTCCCTGCCTCTCAGATCTCGCGCGATGAAGCAGCCTATCTGCGCATGCGCGAGTTCAAAGAGACAGAGAGTCCTGGGTCCTGCCGCCGATGGCCATAGTGAAGCGCTCCTGCACGAAATGGTGAGTATATCTTAAATTCTATATTTTAAGGGTAAAAGTTGGGGGTCGTCTTATACGCCCAGTCGTCTTATACGCCGACATATACGGTAGGTTAATTTTACCAGTGAGAGATAGATTATATAAAAAAAAAATAAGAAAATCACATTGTCAAAATGATATCTATTTATTTGCATTGTGCCCAGAGAAATAAGTATTTGATCCCCTACCAACCATTAAGAGTTCAGCCTCCTCCAGACCAGTTACACGCTCCAAATCAACTTGGTGCCTGCATTAAAGACAGCTGTCTTACATGGTCACCTGTATAAAAGACTCCTGTCCACAGACTCAATTAATCAGTCTGACTCTAACCTCTACAACATGGGCAAGACCAAAGAGCTTTCTAAGGATGTCAGGGACAAGATCATAGACCTGCACAAGGCTGGAATGGGCTACAAAACCATAAGTAAGACGCTGGGTGAGAAGGAGACAACTGTTGGTGCAATAGTAAGAAAATGGAAGACATACAAAATGACTGTCAATCGACATCGATCTGGGGCTCCATGCAAAATCTCACCTCGTGGGGTATCCTTGATCCTGAGGAAGGCGAGAGCTCAGCCAAAAACTACACGGGGGGAACTTGTTAATGATCTCAAGGCAGCTGGGACCAGTCACCAAGAAAACCATTGGTAACACATTACGCCGTAATGGATTAAAATCCTGCAGTGCCCGCAAGGTCCCCCTGCTCACGAAGGCACATGTACAGGCCCGTCTGAAGTTTGCAATTGAACATCTGGATGATTCTGAGGGTGATTGGGAGAAGGTGCTGTGGTCAGATGAAACTAAAATTGAGCTCTTTGGAATTAACTCAACTCGCCATGTTTGGAGGAAGAGAAATGCTGCCTATGAGCCAAAGAACACCGTCCCCACTGTCAAGCATGGAGGTGGAAACATTATGTTTTGGGGGTGTTTCTCTGTTAAGGGCACAGGACTACTTCACCGCATCAATGGGAGAATGGATGGAGCCATGTACAGTCAAATCCTGAGTGACAACCTCCTTCCCTCCACCAGGACATTAAAAATGGCTCGTGGCTGGGTCTTCCAGCACGACAATGACCCGAAACATACAGCCAAGGCAACAAAGGAGTGGCTTAAAAAGAAGCACATTAAGGTCATGGAGTGGCCTAGCCAGTCTCCAGACCTTAATCCCATCGAAAACTTATGGAGGGAGCTGAAGATCCGAGTTGCCAAGCGACAGCCTCGAAATCTTAATGATTTACAGATGATCTGCAAAGAGGAGTGGGCCAAAATTCCATCTAACATGTGTGCAAACCTCATTATCAACTACAAAAAACGTCTGACTGCTGTGCTTGCCAACAAGGGGTTTGCCACCAAGTATTAAGTCTTGTTTGCCAAAGGGATCAAATACTTATTTCTCTGTGCACAATGCAAATAAATATATATAATTTTGACAATGTGATTTTCTTTTTTTTTTAAATATAATCTATCTCTCACTGGTAAAATTAACCTAGCCTAAAAATTCTAGACTGTTCATGTCTTTGACAGTGGGCAAACTTACAAAATCAGCAAGGGATCAAATACTTATTTCCTTCACTGTATATATATATAGTGTAAAAAAAATAAAAAGGTTATATAACATGTAACATAAAAGTTAACATAAACAATAAGAAAAAAAGTCAGAATTGCTGTTTCTTGCTTACCGCAAGTTCCCTGAAAAATTGAATAAAAAGTGATCAGAAAGTCATAATATGATACCAACAAAAAAATGCAGCTCACACCGCAAAAAACAAGTCCTCGCATCGCTCCATCGTCAGAAAAATAAAAAAGTTATGGTTTTCAGAATATTTCGACACACAACAATATTATTTTTTAACAAATTGTTTTTACTTTTTAAAAGTAGTAAATCATAAAAAAAACATATAGAAATTAGGTTTTGCCGTAATCGCACTGACCGCAGAACACAGATAACTTGTCACTTTTACAGCACGGTGAACAATGTAAAATCACAATCCAAAAAACAATGGCGAAATTGCAGTTTTTTTGTGCATTCCACCCCACAAAATAAATTCTTATAGTTTCCCAGTACATTAAATGGTGCCATTAAAAGCTACAACTCGTCCCGCATTAAACAAGCATTTATACGGCTATATCGACAGAAGAAAGAAAAAAAAAGAAGGTATGGCTCCTGGTAGGCGGGGAGGAAAAAATGAAAACTGGATGTGGCAGGGAAGTTTTGGCCTCTTGTACCTGGGGTTGAGGAGTAGCCTACCTCCCAATCAGCCCAGATTCAATGGGACAGTACCGGATTCCCGCTGTCCCTGGCGGCCGGGCGTATGTCTCGCTGTCATCTGTATCTGCATTCTCAGGACGCAGATACAGTTGAACCCAATTCTGAAGCAGGGAACCATCAGCTCCCTGCTTCAGAATTAGTTCAGAGCGGAGGAGCAGAGGGAGCTCTTCCACTCGCCGAGGACTCACCGGGCACAGCGCTACTTTAAGCGATGTGCTCGGGGAAGCCCATATATGAAGTGACGTCAGTGGCTACTAATTGGGCTGAATCCCCGTTGCCGATGTAGCTGGGGATTCCGCTCCTAGAGGGAATTCCTGATGTCACTGTTCATATATGGACATTGACACCAGCGGCTCCTCCTGGAGCAGAACCCTTGGCCAGAGTCGGCAATGGGGATTCCGCTAAAGGAGTAGCCACTGATGTCACTGTCCATATATGAACAGTGACATCAGGGATTCCCTCTAGGAATGGAATCGCCGGCCTTCCTCTCCTAGGAGGAGTCCCAGTGGCGCTATCTACAGGGGGGGGGGGGGTGGCATTATCTGCATGGACACTGTGGCACTATATAGGGGCACTATCTACAAGGGACACTGTGGCACTATCTAAATGGGCACTATGTACAAGGGCCACTATGGTGGCAGCTAGAGGGCATTATACTGTGTAGGGGAAGCGATTTGCTGTGTGGGAGGCACTATGGGAGCATGATACTGTGTGGGAGGCACTATGGGAGCATGATACTGTGTGGGAGGCACTATGGGAGCATGATACTGTGTGGGAGGCACTATGGGAGCATGATACTGTGTGGGAGGCACTATGGGAGCATGATACTGTGTGGGCTGAACCAGGTGTGTATGGGCGGGGATGGAGTGGGATTAGAGGCGTGGCTAAAAAAAAAAAATTTGCTGCGCTGCATCGGTTGGTCCTCTTTGTGACACTTGAATGTTGGGAGGTATGGAGTAGCTGTGGCAGTGTTCAGCAGTGATGGGGCATATGGTGCAGCACGTTCCATTAGAATACAGACCGCAGAGCGTTACTACGCCAGTATTCGTAAATGTGCCCTAATGGTCCTGACTACAGCTTGTGTACATAGATCCCCAGAGGGTTCAGCAAACAATCTCCACATAATTCACTGTCTTGCTATTACTCTAGTATGGCATGCTGGGACTTGTAGTTCTGCCATAGACACGCAGAGCTCAATAGATGGTGATGCCCCCCCTAGCAGCCATCTCAAGCCCCCACAGCTCACCTCAGTACCTGCTATGGCCTCCCAGATTGTACAGGACAGAGTCCAAAAGTGACAGCCAGGAATTGGACCTGGTTCCAGCAGGCAGGAAGGGGAAGTCGCTTCCTCCATATTTCTTTTGGGCACTATTCCTTCTCTTTAATTCCCAGTTCTGTGTAAAAGTGTAATACCGTGTGGAATACGACATACAACAGACAGGCGAACTGCACAAAAGAAAATCCAAGTCATTGAATGTATTGAACAGTTCGTAGCGTCCGAATCAGACCGTTTGCCCCATACCAAGATGGCCGCCGCTGAGACTATGCATAAGAAATCACCATGGTAAATACATTCATCATTATTATGCGCTCTTACTTTCAAATGTTTGCCAGTAAGCAATATGGCCGCTATTGATTCCTTTAAGTCGTGTCTATGTGTGCGTTATTAATATGCGACTGATATAAATTTATGAAAACTTCGGGTAAAACATTAGACTAAGGTAGTGTCGCTGTTACGGTACTTGGGATCGCTGGTGGTCACCATTTTATCGAAGACCAATTATACTGTAAACGGTAGGAAGTGGTCTGCAGTCATAGTTTGACAGCTGAAGTAGTGACGTCATCACTGAGCGTGTACACACGTTGTAACTAGAAAGATGCCGGAGCTTGGGAGGATATGTGTGCGGGATCCCGGCTCTGTGTTGCCCGATGGCTTCTGGGCAGCGGTGGCGGTGTGGGTGGAGAAGCCGCAGGTGCTGAATAAGAGACTGTGCGGCTCCTGTGTGGAGCAGAGCTGGGAGGAGGTCGCTGTACGGACGCTGCTGTCGGGGCTGAGCTGCCCGGGAGGAGATGAGGAGGTGCTGAGCCGGATCAGAGGGTATGAGGAGAGCGGGGCCGGCGCTGTGGTACTGAGGACGATCATCCCGAAGACAAACCCGCATTACCCGTCCACCGAGCCCCGGAGAGAGCTGCTCATAAGAGGTGACCCCTGTCTTCTACCAACGTCGCTCCGGTCACTGAGGGATGGGGTTTGCTGGGTGTTCCGGAAACATTTGAGCGTTTCATAGAAGTGAATGCAAGTTACGGAGACAGGGTAGCGCGGAGAGGGGTCCGGAGTAGTGCGGGGCCTAGAGGTGGGACCGGTATGTATCGTCATTTATGGGATGTCCTATGGAGAGATGACAATAACTTTACCACTACATGTATAATATGTGAGCGTTTCCACTAGACTGCGAACCGACCGGCCGGCGGCAGCAGCGGCGTTTCCACTAGACTGCGAACCGACCGGCCGGCGGCAGCAGCGGCGTTTCCACTAGACTGCGAACCGACCGGCCGGCGGCAGCAGCGGCGTTTCCACTAGACTGCGAACCGACCGGCGGCAGCAGCGGCGTTTCCACTAGACTGCGAACCGACCGGCCGGCGGCAGCAGCGGCGTTTCCACTAGACTGCGAACCGACCGGCCGGCGGCAGCAGCGGCGTTTCCACTAGACTGCGAACCGACCGGCCGGCGGCAGCAGCGGCGTCTCCACTAGACTGCGAACCGACCGGCCGGCGGCAGAAGCGGCGTTTCCACTAGACTGCGAACCGACCGGCAGCAGCGGCGTTTCCACTAGACTGCGAACCGACCGGCGGCAGCAGCGGCGTTTCCGCTAGACTGCGGACTGACCACACACTGATCTGCCATGAGCAACCACCCTTTAACACTTAGGCCTCATGCACACATCCTTCACCGTTTCCACGTCCGTTTAATACGTATCCGTGTGGTTTCCGTTGTCACTCCGCTTCTGTTCTGTTTTAAACGCACCTTGTGCTTTTGTTTATTTTCCGTTTTAAGCGGTCCGTTAAAATCCATCTTGTGTATTGAATGCAGGGAACTTTGGCACACCCTGTCGTTGCTTGGCAACAGTTCCATGAAAAACGGCCGGCACTCGGATGCCTTCCACGTGCCGTCTGTTGTTTTGATAGGCTTCAATGGGCGGGACTGCCTCTGAACAACGGACGGATGTAGGACATGTTCTACTTTTGACGGAATGTATGCGTGGAACCGTTAAAACAACGGAAGCGTGCATGGCCCCATAGAAATGAATGTGTCAGTGTGCTGGCCGTTAAGGAGGATAGCACCCTGAAGAAAATAACTGAAGAGGCCGTGAGACCTAAGAGAAGGGAGGAGGACAGCAGATGATATCCGTATCTAACAGGAGCAGCGTTCTGGCAGATGTACGTCAGAATCAGAGGACAGACAGTTACGTATGTACAGGAGTTACACGCTCTACAGCAGCAAAATGATGGAAAGTTTTAATAAAGGCTTCGCAGTCATTTTTGTTCATTTTAGCCCCCTTCCAAAAAGCCATAACTGTTTTTATTTTTCTGTCGATTTTTAGATCTGTTTGAGGGCTTGTTTTTTTGCGGGAGGAGTTGTAGTATTTCACAGCACCATTTATTGTATCATAAAATGTACTGAGAAGCTGGCAAAAAATTATTTTTGGGGGGAATGGGAAAAAGTCATTCCTCCATAGTAGTTTTTGGGTTTCGTTTTTACGGCGTTCCCCATGCGGTAACAAGCAGATGTTAAAGAGTCTCTGTCACCACATTATAAGTGCCGTATCTCCTATATAAGGAGATCGGCGCTGTAATGTAGGTGACAGTAATGCTTTTTATTTCGAAAAATTATCTATTTTAAACCACTTCCTGAGTGATTTTTAGCTTTATGCTAATGAGTTTCTTAATGACCAAGTGGGCGTGTTTTTACGTTAGACCAAGTGGGCGTTGTACAGAGGAGTGCATGACGCTGACCAATCAGCGTCATACACTTCTCTCCATTCATTTACACTGCACTAGCGATATAGTTATATGCAGCTACATACACAAACACTAACATTACTACAGTGTCCTGATAATGAATACACATCACTACCAGCCAGGACGTGATGTTTATTCAGAATCCTGACACTTCTGAATCTTTTCTGTGAGATTCCAGCAAGGCAAGCGTAATCTCGTTTGAAATTACAGGTTACATCGTAATCTTGCGAGATTACGCTTGCCTTGCTGGAATCTCACAGAGACGCTACAGAAGTGTCAGGATTCTGAATAAACATCACGTCCAGGCTGGTAGTGATGTATATTCATTGTCAGGACACTGCAGTAATGTTAGTGTTTGTGTATGAGGCTGCACATAACTATATAGCTATATTGCTAGTGCAGTGTAAATGAATGGAGAGGAGTGTATGACGCTGATTGGTCACTGATTGGTCAGCGTCATACACTCCTCTGTACAACGCCCACTTGGTCTAAAGTAAAAACACGCCCACTTGGGCATTAAGAAACTCATTAGCATAAAGCTAAAAATCGCTCAAAGTGGTTTCAAATCGTTTTTCGAAATAAAAAGCATTACTGTCACCTACATTACAGCGCCGATCTTCTTATATAGGAGACAGGGCACTTATAATGTGGTGACAGAGCCTCTTTAACTTTATTCTTCAGGTAAATAAGATTACGCCGATACCAAATTCGTACAGGTTCTTTTTATGTTTTTCTTCTGTTACAAGGAAAAAACTAATTGTGTTTTATGTCGCCATATTCTGAGAGCCATAACTTTTTTTTATTTTTCTGTCTGTTGAGTGGTGTGATGGCTTATTTTTTGCGGTCAAGCTTTAGTTATTATTGGTATCATTTTAAGATACATAAGTCTCCATGCACACTAACGTGCTTTTGCGGCCGCAATTCCCCCGAAAATCCACGGGAGAATTGTGGCCCCATTAATTTCTATGGGCCCATGCACACGACCGTGGTTTCCACGGTTGTGCATGGCCCAGGAGCCCGGACCGTAGAAAGAACGGACATGTCTTATTACGGCCGTGTTCTGCAGTCCAGAAAATAATGGACGCGGCCATGTGCGGCCAACCCGAAAAATCACGGCTGTGCACATGACTACGGTTGTGTGCATGAGGCCTTAGACTTTTTGATTACTTTTTACTTCATTTTTTGTGGAAGATGAAGTAACCAAAAGTACACGATTCTGGCGGTTTACTTTTGTTTTTACATCATTCACCATACGTGATAAATAATGGACTTTTATGGATGCGACGATACCAGTTATGTACATCTTTAATAATTTTTTGTGTATTTTTGAAGCAGTGTTTTCAGGGTCTTCCCCGCCCAGAGCGGAGTCCCAGGCAGACCGCTAGTATCGGCTCTGCTCCGGGACTCTGTGGAATTCCCTGACATCGGTGTCCATACATCGACAGTGATGTCAGGGACTTCCCCAGAGCAGGAGTCCCAGTGATGTCATGAGCACAGCTGGAGTCCCAGGAAGAGCCTACTAGCACTCTGCCTGGGACTCCAGCTCTGGGGTTGCCCCTGACATCCATGTCCATATATGGACAATGATGTCAGGAGCAGAGCTAGAATCCCAGGCAGAGTTCTAGAAGCGGCTCTTCTCCGGGACTCCAGCTCTGGGCATGCCCCTGACATCACTGTCCATATATGGACACTGATGTTAATGGCTTCCCCAGAGTTCCGGCGCAGAGCCTTTACTAGTGCTCTGCTCCGGGACTCCGGCTCTGGGGTTGCCCCTGATATCACATTCCGGTCCAGGAGGATCCCCTGATGTCACTGTGTATGGACAGTGACGTCAGGGGCTCCAACAGTAGAAGAATCCCCAGCCAAAGCGACAGCAACGCTCTGGCTGGGGATTCCACTCCTAGAGGGAGCCCCAATGGAGCTATCAACTTGGGATGTGTGTGGCAGCATCTGCGGAGGGCACTGTGGCAGCATCTGCAGAGGGCTCTGTGGCACTATCTAAAAATGGGCTGCCCAATTTTGACATGTGTGTCTGCCAAACACTGCCAACTGAGCCGCCGGACTGCATTTAGCAACACTTAGGCTGGGTTCACACAGAGTTGTTTGCAGGAGGAAAATCCGCCTCAAAATTCAGTTTGGAATTTAGATGCAGATTTTCCTCTGCCTGTACGCCAATTTTGCAGCATTTTTTGCCCACGGCCATTGAGAAATATGCTTTCTCTGCCTCCCATTGATGTCAATGGGAGGTCAGAGGCGTAAACGTCCGAAGATGGGGCATGTCCCTTTCTCCCGCGAGCCGGGTTTTCCGCTTGCGGGATAAAAAACGCCTCCGTCTCCCATTGCAATCAATGAAAGGCATTTTTTAGTGAGTTTTACGGCGCGGTTTAAAAAAACTCGTCAAATAACTCCGTGTGAACTCCCCCTTAAACTGGATTGTTGAAATAAGCACGTGGAGAAATATCTCAAATATTATTATAGTAGATCAAATAACTAATTGATTAACAATAATTTTGTATTGTATCAAATTTGAAAGTAACGCGGCCCGTCAACTTCCCATTTTTTCTATATGCGGCCCACTTACCCGGCCGAGTTTGATAAACTGCAGATTTTAAACTTGGCACCGCAGGTAAATTTTTGGCCAGGAAAATTCAGCAATTTGTGGATGAGATTACCTGCCGTTACTGTATTATGCGCAGGAAAATCCACACGTAACACGCATGGTGTGCATGTGGCCTTGCTCAGATTTTCTACCCTTTAATCCATAATATTCCAAATAAAATCTCTTCTTTTGATAGAGCCGATTCACTAAATAATGGAAATTGTTAATAAAATTTGAGTACTAGCTAAAGGGCAGAAGATGAAGATGCTGGCTGATGTCTTCCTGTTATTAATAACCTAACATTAAAGGCACATTTATAATATCATAATAATATTGATCTTTGTGTATAGAACGCCAACATTTTCCACAGTGTGCTGCAATTGGGGAACTAACAAATGAGTAAAATGTCATTTAATCAAAACAAATGAACAAACAATGAGAAAAAATTAGAGAGGTGCCTGGCCATAAGAGCTGACAATCTACAGGAGAGAGGTGCCTGGCCATAAGAGCTGACAATCTACAGGAGAGAGGTCCCTGCCGATAAGAGCTGACACTATACAGGAGAGAGCTCCCTGCCCATAAGAGCTGACACTATACAGGAGAGGGGTCCCTGCCCATAAGAGCTGACACTATACAGGAGAGGGGTCCCTGCCCATAAGAGCTGACACTATACAGGAGAGGGGTCCCTGCCCATAAGAGCTGACACTATACAGGAGAGGGGTCCCTGCCCATAAGAGCTGACAATATACAGGAGAGAGGTCCCTGCCCATAAGAGCTGACAATCTACAGGAGAGAGGTCCCTGCCCATAAGAGCTGACAATCTACAGGAGAGAGGTCCCTGCCCATAAGAGCTGACAATCTACAGGAGAGAGGTCCCTGCCCATAAGAGCTGACACTATACAGGAGAGGGGTCCCTGCCCATAAGAGCTGACAATATACAGGAGAGAGGTCCCTGCCCATAAGAGCTGACAATCTACAGGAGAGAGGTCCCTGCCCATAAGAGCTGACACTATACAGGAGAGGGGTCCCTGCCCATAAGAGCTGACACTATACAGGAGAGGGGTCCCTGCACATCCCGGTAGTCAGCAAAGTTGGCACCTAGGCTGTACTTGTGATTCATGCCATAACAGATGGAAGAAATATCTGAGAGGTCAGAATCTGAGCTGGATCTTAATGAGCTACTGTCAAAGGACTCTTCTGCCAACATCTTCCAAAAAATTATGTAAAACACTTGGTGCGCACACCAATATCACTGCTTCTCTCTGTAGGGAAAGTCCAGCAATGTACAGAGCACTCAGCAAGCGAAGTTCTAATACAATATCCTCACCATGACGCTTCTATGACATCAGACAGACCTTTTCCCTTAAAGGGCCATTGACTCAAAAATAGACGAATATGTTTAATATTGTTCACAAGTAAAACACCTAACATGACAAGTACTGGATAAAAAATATTTACTGTTTTAATTGTTGTAAAATGCATTTGGGGGGGGGGGGGGGATTTATTTATTATCAGCCAATATTTATTTATGATCACCCATTTCAGAATAACAGAGCTCTTATTGCAACATTTACCATACCTTATTTTTGCTCTGGGACTCCAGCTCTGGGCAAGCCCATGTGTGTGTGGCACTATCTACAAGGTGTGTGTGTGTGTGTGTGTGTGTCATTATCTACAGAGGGCAGTGTGGCAGCTTCTACAGAGGGCAGTGTGGCAGCTTCTACAGAGGGCAGTGTGGCAGCTTCTACAGAGGGCAGTGTGGCAGCTTCTACAGAGGGCAGTGTGGCAGCTTCTACAGAGGGCAGTGTGGCAGCTTCTACAGAGGGCAGTGTGGCAGCTTCTACAGAGGGCAGTGTGGCAGCTTCTACAGGGGGCAGTGTGGCAGCTTCTACAGGGGGCAGTGTGGCAGCTTCTACAGGGGGCAGTGTGGCAGCTTCTACAGAGGGCAGTGTGGCAGCTTCTACAGGGGGCAGTGCGGCAGTATCTAAAAAAGGGCTGCCCAATCTTGACATTTGTGTGTCTGCCAAACGCTGGCAACTGAGCTGCCGGACTGCATTTAGCGACACTTAAGCTGGAAAACTGGATTGTTGAAATAAGTATGTGGAGAAATCTCGCAAATTTCCGTTTAAGTTTAAACCTAGCGCTATTATTATAGTAATGTAATGTAGTATTGTTATATTAGTTCAAATAACTAATTGATTAACAATAATTTTGTATTGTATCAAATTTGAAACTTCACAAACTGCCACACTTCACATTTTTTCTATATGCGGCCCACTTACCCGGCCGACTTTGAGACCCCTGGCTTAGATGCTGTGGTTTCTATTGACTGTGGCATACAAGGGGTTTAACACTGGGGTTAAAGAGGCTCTGTCACCAGATTTTCAAACCCTTATCTCCTATTGTAATGTAGATTACAGTAACGTTTTTTTTTTTTTTCAAAAACGAGCATTTTTGGCCAAGTTATGACCATTTTTATATTTATGCAAATGAGCATCTGTGCGTTTTTACTTCTTTTACTAGCTGGGCGTTGTGAATAGAAGTGTATGAGGCTGACGAATCAGCATCATCCACTTCTCTTCGTTACCACCCAGCTTCTGGCAGTGCAGACACAGCGTGTTCTCGAGAGATCACGCTGTGACGTCACTTCCTGCCCCAGGTCCTGCATCGTGTCGGACGAGCGAGGACACATCGGCACCAGGCGACAGAGGCTACATTGACTTACCTGCAAACGCCGATGCTGCTGCAGAATCAACTGTAGCCTCTGTCGCCTGGTGCCGATGTGTCCTCGCTCGTCCGACACGATGCAGGACCTGGGGCAGGAAGTGACGTCACAGCGTGATCTCTCGAGGACACGCTGTGTCTGCACTGCCAGAACCTGGGTGGTAACGAAGAGAGGTGGATGTTGCTGATTCGTCAGCATCATACACTTCTATTCACAACGCCCAGCTAGTAAAAGTAGTAAACACGCCCCGATGTACACACACAATACACGCCCAGTTGTACTTTTACTTTAAACACGCCCAGTTGTACTTAAGAAAGGCTCATTTGCATAAATATAAAAATGGCCATAACTTGGCCAAAAATGCTCGTTTTTTAAAAATAAAAACGTTACTGTAATCTACATTGCAGCGCCGATCTGCTGCAATACGAGATAGGGGTTTGAAAATCTGGTGACAGAGCCTCTTTAAATAACAAATATTTCAGTGCAAAGTAATTGAATACATAAACGGGCAACCACTGTGTCTAGAGGGAACATTTGTTTCTGCGTTGTGGGGTTTTCTTGCCTTACTTTAGATTAACAATGAGGTGAATGGGAGGAACGAGCGGGACTTGCGGCTTTTTTCAAACTCACTAACTACAATGCTGTGAAAAAGTATTTGCCCCTTCAATTTTTTTTTCATTTTTGCATATTTGTCACACTTGAATAATTTAGATCATCAAACTACTGTTAATATTACACTAGGGTTGTCACGATACCAGAATTTGGACTTCGATACCGATACTTTGTGTAGTATTGAAGACACTCAATACCAAAACAATACATTGCCAACAATAACAAAAAAAAAATAACTTCTTCCGTTTTCTGATGTGAGGCGCGAGGTGTGATGAATTTTGAACCTCCATGTGCCTCACATTAATATCAATTAACCCCATCATGTTCCTCAGTCATAATGGACAACATTGGGTTAATGTGTGTTACATGATGGGGTTAACTACTATTAATGTGAGGCACATGGAGGTTCAAAATTCATAACACCTCGTGCCTCACATTAATAAGTGAAAGACGTTTTTATTTTATAACAGCGTAAACATCATAAATGACGCTATAAATTTATTACGGTCGCGACGATACCGAATATGTTTATATTTTGCGTGTTGACTTACTTTAATGTTTATTGTATAAGAAAAATGTGTTGTGGTTTTTTTCAACATTACTTTTATTTTATTTTTTTTACTTTTTATTTTTAAACTTTAATGTACTGGCATATATCTATATGTCTATACCCAAGTATGCCCTAACAGGAAATATGGTCCGACAGCCCTGGGGTTCTTCAATGGGCGCGCGCACACTTGTCAGGACTGAGGAGCGGGTCAATGGCTGCATCACACCACAGCAGCCCTGCTCAAACTACACTACGTGAATTAGCGGTATTGAACCGTTTGAGGGTGCACGGTATCGAAACCGTATCAAAGTCTCGCTGCATCGTGCGTCCCTATATCAGACAAAGATAAGAGACGTAAACACAAAATGATGTTTGTAAATGACTTTGTTTACTGAAGGAAAAATTCTGTTCAGCTCTACCTGGTCCTGTTGGAAAAAGTCATTGCCCCCTTAGTTACTAAATCAACCAGTTGATGAAATGTAACCCCTTCCCGACATTTGAAGTATCCATAAGCCAAAGTCGGGTAGGGGAAGTATGGAACGGGCTCACGGAGTGAACCCGCCCCATACGATGCGGCTGTCGACGCTGTTACAGCCGACACTTCAGAGTAACGAGCGGGATCGCGCTTGAGCGGCGACCGCGGCGTCTAAATCGTTAAAGGGGGGTCGCCCCCCTCTTTCTAACAGCTCATCACGCCCGCTCCGGCAATGCAATCGCTTTGAACGCCTAATGAAGTCCCCCAGGTCCGCCATCTTTGTACTCCTATTAAGCGCTGCATCCGGCAGGGCTTAATAGATGCCTGTCAGAATCACAATATACTGCAATACATTAGTATTGCCGTATATAGTGCAAGCGATCTAACGATCGCTGGTTGAAGTCCCCTAGGGGGACTAATAAAAAAATAAAAATTTGTAAAAAAAAAAATATATGAAAAGTTCAAAAAACATTTCCCCCCTAGAGCATCGTAGAAAAAAATTAAACATAATTGGTATCGCTGCATCCGTAAAAGTCTGAACTATTACAATATATCGTTATTTAACCTGCACGGTGAACGCCATAAAAAAATGTATAATTAAAAACTACAGCTTATCCCACAAAAAATAAGCCCTCATACCGCTTAATCGAGGTAAAAATAAAAAAGTTATGGCGACACAAAATAAATAAAAACATTTTTACACTTAGGTTTTCACTTGTAAAAGTTGTAAAATATAGAAAAAACGATATATATTTGGTATCGCCGTAATCGCATTGATCCACCAGAATAAAGTTAACATGTTGTTTTAATTGAACAGTGAATTCTGTAAAAACAAAGTGCAAAAAACAATGGAAGAAACGCTGTTTTTTTTTTTTTCATTTTCTACCCCACAAATATTTTCTTTCCCGTTTCCTAGTACATTATATGGCACCATAAATAGAGCTACGAAAAACTACAACTCGTCCCGCAAAAATCAAGCCCTCATAGGACTAAATCGACGTAAAAATAAAAAAGTTATGGCTTTTGGAATGTGGGGAGGAAAAAACGAAAATGAAAAATGGCTGCGGCGGGAAGGGGTTAATTGAAAATTGGGTTGAATTTCACGATCCACAACCAGGCACGTTTACTGCTTGACCTGTTAAATCTAAACATCACTTACATAGAACCTGTCATTGTGAAGCAGCTAGAAAGTCTCAAAGCGTCACATGATGCCACGTACTAAAGAGATTCATATACAGATGCCAAAGTCATGGAAATCTACCAGTCTGGAATGGGTTAGAAAACCATTGATAAGGCTCTGGGACTCCAGCAAACCACAGTCGGAGCCATTACCCACAAATAGAGAGAACCGTGCTGAACCTTCCCAGGAGTGGTCGGTACTACCAAAACTTCACCAAGAACGCGTCAACAACTCATCCAGGAAGTCACAAAAGAACCCCGATGAACATCTAAAAAACTGCAGGCCTCTCGTCTCCGTTAAGGTCAATGTACACGATTCCACAATAAGAAAGACACTGGGCAAATATGGCGTCCATGGGGGCAAACCACTGCTGACCAAAGAGCGCTCAAAGGCTCCTCTCGCATTTGCCAAAATCATCGAAGTGCCCTCCAAGACATTTGGGATAATATTTTGTGGACTGGTGAGTGACCGTTCGAATTTTTTGGAAGACAAGGGTCTCGTTACATCTGGCGTAAAGCTGAAACTGCATTCCACCATGAGAACATCATAGAACGGTCTGACCTGGTGACGGTCTGACCTGGAGACGGCCTGACCTGGTGGCGGTAGCTGGACGGTCTGACCTGGTGGTGGTAGCGTGATGGTCTGGGGCTGCTTTGATTCTGCTGGACCTAGATGTCATAATTGATGGAACCATGAAATCTGCTCTATCAAAAAATCTTTAAGTATAGAGTCCGCACTTCAGTTTGTGACCTAAAGCTCAAGCGCAGTTGGGTTATGCAGTGGGACAATGATCTGAAGCACACAAGCAGGTTCACCTCTGAATGACTCAAAAGAAACTGATTTTGGCCCCTCCAAAACCTTAATTTAAAGTCCTAACTTGAATCCAATTGAGATAATGTGGCAAGACCTTAAACGGGCAGTTCATGCTCTCAAACCCTCCATTGTAGCCTAAATAAAACAATTCTGCAAAGAGCGGGTCATTTCCACCACAGCGATGTAACCGACCAAACGTTTGATTGCAGTTTTTACTTCCATGTGTGGCACAACATCTTATTATGATTGGGAGGCCATCACTTTTTCACATTGGTGATGTACGTTTTGAATAAATGGAATGATCCTTTAACACGTTCCCGACCACCCACTGTTTTTTTATGGCGTGCAGAGTCTACAGCAATGTCTTTTGGCGTTGCTGTAGAAGAGCATGAGTGCTCCAGTTACTAACCGCCCCTGTACTTAGAGTAGCCTCAGTGGATATTGCCTGGATCGGTGGAAACTCCAATCCCAGCCGTTAACCCTTTGATTGCCGCAGTTCGTGACCGCGTCATGATCAAAGGGGACTCCCCCATTCGTTTGAGTCACAGGGTTTCCCGGTGGCCTGATCGGAGACTGAGGGAACCCTCTGCTGTCAGCCCTGGGGACCTAGAAAGGACCTCAGGACTGTCTGCTCAGTATGCTTGCTGTTAGAGCACACTATGTATTGCCCTGACCGCAGCCTGTGTCCTAGTGACCATGTAATGTATTAGTATATAGCTATTTTTCTATATTCATACCACAAAAATAAATTTATATAAATTTACACAATTTATTTGTACCCCCAAACTGCAGGAAAAATTCTTCCACATATATAAAAGACTAAACCAAGAAAATGATCGACTACAGCACACAATGTTAGAAAAAGTATACTAATTTTATTAAGTTACAAACATGAGACAATTAAAAAATAGAACAGGGGATGAGTCACACAATAAAAAGACGTCAGATCAATTAGAAACCGGATATGAGTATTATGTCACCATGTGAACAGTGTACATGTTGCGTTATAGCAGCAAAAATGAGAAATGCATATGATAATATGGAAAAATAATGTCCGATTGAAATCAAGGAAGATTATAGCCAAGTATATCCGAGGACGACAACAGTATAGTCGTGAAAGAGTATAATACTGGTGTTTGTAGCGATATCTATGTAAGTATAAAAGGTAAGTATGAATCGCAAAAAAGTTATGTCAGCAATATAAAGCAGTATTACATACCAGATATATTTGAGTTCAGAGGATAATCGGAAATAATGAGCATAGTCAAGCACCAACTGCTAAACAGGACAAAAGATAGAGAACATACCGGTGGACATGATGTGAGATGAGACGTCTGAACCCGACGCACGTTTCGGCAACTGCCTTCGTCCGGGGCAACTGCCTTCCCACTGTTCACATGGTGACATAATACTCATATCCGGTTTCTAATTGATCTGACGTCTTTTTATTGTGTGACTCATCCCCTGTTCTATTTTTTAATTGTCTCATGTTTGTAACTTAATAAAATTTGTATACTTTTTCTAACATTGTGTGCTGTAGTCGATCATATTTTCTTGGTTTAGTCTCATGTCAATTGTTGATCGATGCACCAAGTATATCTTGGTCTTTACCCAGGATTCAATATAGTGCATATAATATAGTCAGCAACGATGCTTCACAGTTTACTAGCTATTATTTTTCTGAGCACTACTTCTTATTGAATTCTGTCTGCTGATATTCTATCGGTTTGCACATATATAAAAGGCCTAATACAGCCATGTCAATGGAAAAATAAAGAAGTTCTGGCTGCTGAAAGGCAGAGAGGCAAAAACAAAGAAATTTAGTTGGTCGTGTTGTCTGGACATTTTTATGGATGGCCTATCCTTTAGGATAGGTCATCAATATCAGATCGGTGGGGGTCCAACTCTCGTTACCCCTGATTAGCTGATTGATGTGCCGGTTTACAGGCACAGCGCCGTAAATTTCCATAGCGCCTGTGCCTGGGATTGCAGTTCCGGTACCATTCAAGTGAATGGGACTGAGCAGCAATCCCAGGCACTGCGCTATCAATATGTATGGCACTGTCCCTGGTAAACACTGAAAAGGGCGCAGTGACGGCACAGCCCCTTCAATCAGCTGATCAGTGGGGGAGCCAGGAGTCGGACCCCCACCGATCTGATATTGATGACCTATCCTAAGAATGGGCTATCCATAAAAAATGTCTGTACAACCCCTTTAAGTCCCTGCATTTTGTGTTATTTGTGTTTTGTATGTTATAATAAATTTAGTTGGATGATCTGAAACATTAAATGTGTCAAATTAGCAAAAAAAGAGAAGAAATTGGGTGAGGGGCTAATATTTTTCACAGCCCTGTGTATATATTATTATCTCTCTCTCAGGTTGTGGACCTGAGGAAACATTTGTTCAGGTGAAATCATGGCAGATAAGTAATGTTACGTGTTTTCTAAAACCCTTTCCAGATGTCTCCAGCAACGTTGCGACATTTATACCATTGGAAGACGAGAGCCAGGGACGCTTCCAGGTCAAGAAAAACAACATTTATCAAATCCGTCTTTCACGTGTCGAGGATGATGAATGGTGAGCTGAGTACTGAGTTTTCTGCACTGCATATATTAGCATTAAGTCCTGCGTCTAGGACATGATGTATCGCTCGGATGACCGGCGGAAAACCTCTCACTTATTACCTGCACTCATTTATTCTCCCGCTAAACACCCCGGTGCCACCCGCTTCTTTGTATCGACTTCTTTGTTAGACGTCCTTCTTTTCTTTCATGTTGCTTTGATTTTCTTGCTTCTTAATTCTGGTATTGATGGATAGATACTTGTTCTGATGCTCAATGTTCACATATCAACTTTGTTAGGAAATGCCACGTGTTTGTCAAGAGCAAAGGTTCATGTGGTCTTTTCACCGAGTGATTCGTGTACCTTAGGGGGGTATATGCCATGTCTCTAGGGGCAGAGGTCGTAATCCCTCTTCTTTTTTTTTTTTTTGGACGGGGTTCCAAAAACAAACCAACATGAAGTACTCAGTGT
Source organism: Rhinoderma darwinii (assembly GCF_050947455.1). Taxonomy (NCBI): domain Eukaryota; kingdom Metazoa; phylum Chordata; class Amphibia; order Anura; family Rhinodermatidae; genus Rhinoderma; species Rhinoderma darwinii. Next base: position 36,910,126 of record NC_134687.1, on the reverse strand, counting down.
GCCAACCAAACGTGAAAGAAAGAGAGGCAACTGAATACCAGCTTGGGAGGGATGCATGCAGGAGAGACCTCGGCTACTGAACACCAGCTTCGGTGGGATGCATGCAGGAGAGATAGGGACTACTGAACACTAGCTTGTGGGGGGTGCATGCAAGAGAGAGGGCAGCTACTGAACACCAGCTTGAGGGGGGATGCACAAAGGAGAGAGCGACTACTGAAAGCCAGCTTGAGGGGCATATACCCCCCTAAGGTACACGAGCCACAAGGTGAAAAGACCACATGAACCTTTGCGTCATGTAGAACAGCTATTGACAATAAACACGTGGGATTTCCTAACAAGCTGATATGTGAACATTTCGCATCGGTAGAAGTATCTTTCGATCGATAGCAGAATTAAGAGGCACACAGGAGAGACCGCCGCTACTGAACACCAGCTTGAGGGGGGATGCACACAGGAGAGGGAGCGACTACTGAACACAAGCTTGGGGAGCTGACCACAATTTCCTTAACCCAGAAGCTTGTAATCTATGACACCGTGTGGTTATTACCTTGTTCCTAGACCCTGATGTTATTAGTATTATGTCATTATTATTCTTCAAGTATTACACCTCCTCATGCTCTAGTTCTGATCCTGCTCACCCCCCCCCCAATCCTGACGTATGGTCCTTCATGCCCTCTGGTACAACTCCCGACCTCATCTCCATGCTCTTGTCCTAACTTTCTCAACATTTTCTGGGTTATCTTGTGGTCCAGCACACAACTGCCCTGGACCAAGTTAAAGGGGAGCTTGCCAGGAAACCATGCCCCTTGAGCCAGCTGTGGCATAAGTAACTTATGCTTCCGATCCTTGCTCTAGTGGGTTCTCACACTGCTTTTAACAGGCAGCACAGTGTATGGTCATAGCTCCGGATGTACTTTGATATCATTTTTTTGAGTAGCAGTACTTGGCTTAGGGGTGTTGAGAAGCTCTAGTGGACCATTCCCTGGATAGGTGGCATTAGTAATGTTTTCTTAAAGGGGTATTCCAATGGAAGATGTTTATCATTTATCCACAGATCGGTTCGGTTGACCTCTGGGACTGCAATGACTGCTGGAACCATGGACCATATACCTTTGTAAACACTCACCCCCCCGCCCCCCCACTGTTGTAATACCCTTTTAAAGTGGTATTCCCATCGCATTGATGAGTGCCCAGGTTATCCACAATGAAATTATATTGATCTTTCAAAATACCTTTTATTTTCTGTAATGCAGCTCTGTACTTCACTTGCCACCTTCTTTTTCTCCAACTGATTCCCATGGATACGGCCACCGCCGCGGTCATGCCATGGTGGCTACGCTTGCACAGTTCCCCCTGTATCCACTTCTGTGTTTCTTGCCGACTTGTCGTAGCACACCAAGGTTGCGCCTCCTTTCTGGCTCTACCTAGCTATCCACCTCTCTCTCCGTCAATGTAAATAAATGGAACAGCTCCAGGGGTGCAGTATATTTAGTGTTTTTTTTATGGACAACAGTGGGAAAGCTTTAAAAAATTAACCAGTGAGTTGACAATAAACCCCATAAAGGATTATTAGCATATTCTTTGTATAGATAATAAAAAATGAACAATGCTTGCCATTTAAATTCTGTTAAATGATCCAGTGAAAAGTTTTGACATTTTACTTACATAGTATGGCACCACCATGTGCTCATAGTGTATAGCAGTTTGCAGGTCCTCCTAATGAGCGGACTACTGCTGGACATGCATGCTCAGTCACTCTCCCCACCGCCAGGTTTCCTCATAGTGATCCTATGTTCACTGCAGAGCAGCCAATAGGGAGGACCTTCTGCCCTGCTAGTCAGGGAAGGAGCAGGGCTTTTACAACAGAATGGCAGCATAGCTGTGGAGACTCCTTCTCAGCTTGTTAGGACTGTAAAGCTCTCCATCCTGACAGCAGATAGAAACGCTGCACGTGCCCACGCCGCCTTTATTGTTTTATTTCATGATACTTTAATTGGTTTCTGAAAGAGTGCATATTTAGGTCACACTGTATATATCCTCACTACTCTGGATCCCATGTTGGCTATCTGCAAGGAAAGTAAGACGCAGGACAGATTAGCAGCAGCATCGAGTGAGATACAGGGAATTGTTAAAAGACTACAATAGTTTTTGTTTTTTTTATGCTAGAAACACTGCAAATTACTTTATAACCGCTATTAACAGGTTCCCGACTGCTGGCTGTGTTTTTACGGCCAGCGGTCAGGGTCCCTGAAGTCCGACTAATTACGGCGGCACTTTAGAGAGTGTGCACGTGCGATCGCGTGCACACAGCCCTGTACCCTGGCTGTTGCTAACAGCACTGGGCAGAGTGTCAGGGGCCAATCTTTTGGTCACTGAACATGTGATCACTGTGACAACCAATCACCACGATCACATGCATTTCTATGTAAATATAGTGCGCATGCACACATCCCTGTGCCCATGCTGTTACTAACAGCTCTGGGCACTGGGCAGAGTATCGGGGACCAATCTGATGGTCCCTGTACAAGTGATCGCTGTGAAAACTTATCACAGCGATCACATTTGTTTTTATTTTGACATTTCTGGCAGCAAATCTCCTGCCTCTTTTCTTCTCCTCACACATTGTTTCAGTGTGAGGAGAAGACACTTCAGAGAATTGTTGCCAGAAGATTACAGTTACACAAAAAAATAGTGTTACATTATAAAACATTCTCTGTATAGATAGATGGATAGATTGTATAGATAGATAGATCGAAAAAAAAAAGATAGATTTCTATCTATCTTTTTATTATATTAGAATAGGCAGGTAGGGTATATATATATATATATATATATATACCAGTTTGTGTGTTTATAAAAAAATAAAATAATAATTGTTTGTTGTGTTAGTGACATTGTTGCGAGGAGGCATACACCACGCTGTGGTCTGATTCGGAGACAGCATCAGAGATGGCGTCAGAGATAGAACCTGTTTTAGGCAGTGACGATGACAGCGTCACTTCAGGTATATCTTCAGGGGACGTTATCCCTGACACAGTTGCAGAACATGGAAGCGCAGGGCCAGGTAGCACGGGACAGCCTGGTCCCTCCAGTCCAGGCTCTTGTATGGGCACCTGCCCCATCTTTTGGGCCTAGAATCCACGGATTTACTGCCACTCATGGCATAACCGTGGACAATACAAATTTTGTCCAAATGGATTACTTCCATTTATTTATTACTGACGACATCCTAAATCAAATCGTCCACAAAACTAATTTATATGCCGCTCCGTATATAAGGCAGAAACCTTCATTCACCCATGCCAGAGATTGGACGCCCAGCAATATGCAGGAATTAAACATTTTTTTGGGGCTCACCCTAAATATGGGTATTGTCAAAAAACCCTCCATTAGGACTTACTGGTCAACAAGACCCGCCCAAGCCACCCCAGTATATTCTGCAGTAATGCCCAGGTCTCTTTATGAGACAATAATGAGGTTCCTCCACTTCAATGACAACGCACAGGCCCCCCCAAGTACCGATGCAAACCGGGATCGGTTGTTCAAAATAAGACCGCTAATAAATTCCCTGAATAATTTATTTCTGCAACTCTACACCCCTGAGCAGAATGTAAGTGTGGACGAATCCCTCCTCAACTTTCATGGCAGACTTCGCTTTCGCCAATATCTACCTTCCAAAAGGGCAAGATATGGCGTTAAGCTCTACAAATTGTGTGAAAGCGGGTCAGGATATACCACCGCCTTCAGGATTTATGAAGGGCGGGACCGCACAATAAATGTTCCTGGATGCCCCCCTGATCTTTCCACCAGCAGTAAGATCGTGTGGGAGATAATGCAGCCTCTGCTTCACAAGGGGTACCACCTGTACTGCGATAATTTTTATTCCAGTGTGCCCCTGTTTAGGCATTTGCATGCTGCAAGGACTGGGGCATGTGGTACCATGCGCAAAAACCGAATTGGTTTTCCACAGCAATTAGTGGGGAAGCGCATGGTAAAGGGGGACTCCTGTGCTTATGCATCTGAAGAATTGCTGGCGGTCAAGTTCAGGGATCGCAAAGACGTGTATGTGCTAAGCACGATTCATACCGCAGGAACAGTGGCAGTGAGGGAAAGAGGGGCAACATCGGACAAGCACAAACCAGTGAGCGCGTCCGAATATAACAAGTACATGGAGGGGGTGGATTTAAGCGACCAGGTTTTGCAGCCCTATTTAGTAAAACGCAAAACTAAAACCTGGTATAAAAAAGTGGCCATTTATTTGTTACAGGTGGCCATCCACAACTCATTTGTGCTCTACAAAAAAAACAGAGGCAGAGACACATACCTGGATTTCCAGGAGAAAATTATTGAAGGCCTCATTTTTGATGTTCAGGACACCCGAGAATGCCCCCAGTCTGAGGATGTCACGCGACTGACAAAAAGACACTTCATCAGTCGGATTCCCCCAACACCAACCAGAAGCAACACCCAAAAAAAGTGCCGCGTCTGCAGAAAAGACGGGCACCGTAAAGATTCCCGATATTTCTGTCCCTCATGTCCCTCGCAACCAGGCCTGTGCATTGAGCCATGTTTTAAAAAATACCACACTGTTCTGCATTATTAGATTTTAGTTAATTTGTTGAAAATATATTTGCCCTACATTACGTTTTTATTTTTCCCCTGATTTTACTCCAAGGGTGAGGGAGGGAATGGGTGGGGGGTGGATGTCATGTTTGCATATTCTCTAAAGTTCATCTGCTGGAGAGCTCCATTTGCATAAACCTGCCATTTTTTTCTTTTAGAAAACCCCCAAAAATTCCCATTATACCCCATTAACTCTGTTGAGTTTTGTAAAACCAGCTTTGAAAAAAAGTGATTTGTGAAATAAGCTTCTTCTATCGTCCGCCCTCCTACTTCTCTATGTGATAAATAAGACACACATATTTGGTATCCCCATGCTCAGGAGAAGTGGAAGAATGTGAAAGGAGATGAATTTTGTCCGTGGTCTATACTGTGTGTGAAATATGCTGGCATAAACTAATGCAATTGCTAAATTCTTGCATTTTTATCCAATTTTGGCCACTTTAGAGAAAAAACTAAAAATGAGATATACTGACAAATGCCACTAAAACAAAGCCCTATCTGTCCTTTAAGCCCTTCCCGCCCAATCACGTACAGTTACGTGATTAAAGCTGATGTCTTACCGCCATTTCACGTAACTGTACATGATGGAGATGAAGCTGGCTCAGGAGCTGAGCCAGCGACATCACCGCCGGGTGACAGCTGTATGTTGTATGGGTGTAGTGGGTGTCCGCTGTATGTTACAGCGGACACCCCGATCTATCGCCAGGAGCCGGAGCTAGCTCCGATTCCTGGCTTTAACCCCTTCGATGCAGCGATCCATTGTGATCGCTGCATCCTAGAGGTTTGTAGCAAATCGGCAGCCTTGCCACGCGATGGCAAGGCTGGCGACTGCTACTATGGCAACAGGAGCCCTAACAATGGACTCCTGTCTGCCATTACGTAAGCTGATTAGGCCCCGCCCAGAGGCGGAGCCTGATCGGCTTGCTGTCAGTGAACAACTGAGCGTTCCAATACATTGCACTACATAGGTAGTTCAATGTATTATAACATCAAACAAACAGTTGGACCTTCAAGTCCCCTAGTGGGACTAAAGAAAAGTGTAAAAATAAAAGTTGTAAAACATACAATAAAAGTTTCAAGTAATAAAATAAAACACAATCGCCCTTTTTCCCTTATCAAGTCATTTATTATTGAAAAAAATAATAAAGCCATACATATTTGGTATCGCTGCGACCGTAACGACCTAAACGATAAAAATATTATGTTATTTATCCAGCGCAGTGAACGCCGTAAAAAAACAAACTCAAAAACACTGCCATAATTACTGTTTTTTTGGTCACCGTTTTCCAAAAATTGAAATAAAAAGTGATCAAAAAGTCGCATGTATCCAAAAATGGTACCTATAAAATCTATACCTCGTCTCGCAAAAAACAAACCCTCACGCAGCTCCATCGACGAAACAATTTAAAAGTTATGGCTCTCACAACTTGGCGACAGAAGAAATACATTCTCTTTCCAAAAGTAATTTTATTGTGACAAAAGTTATAAAAAAGTTCTATAAATTTGGTATCGACGGAATCGTACTGACCCACAGAATAAAGGTAACATGGAGTTTATAACGCATGGTGAACGCTGTATAAAAAAAACCTAAAAAAACGATGGCAGAATTGCTGTTTTTTTGTCACCTTGCCTCCCAAAAAAAGGATAACAAGTGATCAAAAAGTTGCATGTACCCCAATATGGTACCAATAAAAGCTACAGCTCGTCCCGTAAAAAAAGAGCCCTCATACCACTACGTCTATGAAAAAATAAAATCAGTTAAGGCTCCAATAAGTCAGGAAAGAAAAATATCCGGTTGTGCCGGCCCGAGGGGAACATTTCTTGTGTTTCAAAAGGCGATGTATCAAGGCACTAAAATTAGGGAACCAGGAAGGGGAGGGCCCAACCATATCCGCTGGAAGCGACGGTGCCCGTATTATACCAGGACAACACTTTCCCGGCAAAATTCCCCAAACTGCAAAGGTGCGGAGTGTGGACCAAAAGGGGGATAAGGAAGGACGCCAGTTATCAGTGCGACACCGGCCTGTGCAGAAAGGATCGATCACAGCGTAACACACATCTATGGATCATTTTATTATTTTTTTTACCTTATTATTATACCACCTGACTGTGCCCCTGATGTAGTCTGCCGAGCTCACATATGCCCCACATTATAAACGGAAACAACAGTGATACTCCAAACAAAACTATTACCAAGCAAATTCCACGCTCCAAAAGCCAAATGGCGCTCACACCCATCTGAGCCCTGCAGCATGCCCAAACAGCTGTTTACGTCCACATATATGGCACCGCCATACCCGGGAGAACCCTTTTAACAATTTTTGAGGTGTGTGTCCCCAGTGGCACAAGCTGGGCATGACATATTTGACAATGAATTGGCATATCTAGGGCAAAATTTTAATTTGTACCTTCGGCAGCGCAATCATTTATGGAAAAGACACGTGGGGTGAAAATGCTCACTACACCCCTTAATAAATGCCTTGAGGGGTGTAGTTTCCAAAATGGGGTCACTTCTCAGGGGTTTCTTTTATTTCACATCAAAGCCTCTGCAATTGTGAACCAATACTTTATATGTCGCCAAATTAGGCCTCAATTTTACATGGTACTCTTTCACTCCTGAGCCCTGTCGAATGTCCAGGCAAAAAGTAGGGTGCTTCTAAAACCGGGAAACACCGCATAAAAATTGAGAGCTGTCTTGTTATGGTAAGAAAAAATACAGTTTTGCGGTTAAGCAAAAAGAAGTGCCTTTATTACCAGCCAAGCTATAATGATATGTATAGGTTAAAACATAACTTTTATTGATTAGGGTTAAATATAGTTAGGACACACAAAAATGGATATAAAATTTAACCAAAGTTCACTGACAGTTGTGAATTTTGCATCAGTCAGATGCAATCAGTATATGATATAATCTGTCTATGTATGTGTCACCTACGGCGTATATCCCAAGAAGTTTTTACATAGGGCGTACGCTAGGGCTCGAGCGACCACTAGGGAGGAGCTACTCTATGGAAGGAGGAAAGAAAAAGATATCTCTACATCCACCATTAGATGCATAGGGAATTTTGACGTGGGTTCCCCACAGGTCTTCAGGATACTCCAAAAACATTGGCCGATCCTTCAGGCTGATCCTGATCTTGCTAATGTTATTTCGAACACACCCAATATTACGTTTCGTAGGGGTAAAAATCTAAGAGAGTACCTTGTGCACAGTCACTATTCCAAACCATCCATTCCGAAAAGTACTTGGCTTCCTCCCCCCATCAAAGGGTCTCATCCCTGTGGCAGATGCTCGTTCTGCCCCCTAATGCCAACCACTAAGTCCTTCATTAATCCTGTTGATGGTAAATCTTATACCATCAAACAATTCATCAACTGCCAAAGCAGTGGTGTTGTTTATGCGATACAATGCCCTTGTCCCAAATTGTACATAGGTAAAACCATACAGCAACTACGTAGACGGATCTCAAAACATCTCAGCACAGTTGTCATTGGTGAGGACACTCCACTCTCCAGACACATCAGATCCATACATAATGGAAATACTAAGAACCTTCAAATTTGGGGAATTACCCAATTACAATTGGGACCTAGAGCTGGTAACTTGGATAAGAGATTACTTCAAGAAGAAGCCCGATGGATTCATAGGTTGAGCTCATTGAGCCCCCTTGGTCTAAATGAAGGCTTTAATTATACAGCTTTTCTCTGATAAGCTCTATATTCTCAATCTAACCCTTACCTTTCTTCTTCTCTTTATTTTTTCCCCCTTTGTTTTGGGAAAATTCCCCTCTGATCGCCATCTATATACATTTCTGTAAATCTGTGACTCTACAGCTAATGATTATTGATATTTATGAATTAATACTCAGACAATATGGACACTACTCCAGAATTTTTATTAATACGGCGTATCCTATATGCTACTCTAGCCTTATGGATTATTTACAATGTCCGTCTTCTCAATCTTTGTTACTATTACTCTTATATCTATAATGTCCATGCCATTAATAACTTTATTAGACTTTTTCTTTTTGAGGACCTTATATTCACAATGTAGGATATCTATCCCTATACCTCTCCTTTATTAATTAATACAATCCTTATAATATAACTTTTTTTCACATTAGTCAATTTCACTCATTAGCATCACATTTTATTTTTACATTTATTATCATTTTTCTCAGCATCACATTACAATATATTCCCCCCTCACCCCCCCCCTTTTCCCCTCCTCTTTTCCCCCCCTTTTTCCCCCCTCATTCACCATATATAATTTATTTTTTCACATTCCTATATCTATTGGAAGTGACCTAATATACACCCTTATTATAATTGAGTTTTTCTTTTATTATCTCAACATTATTATTATTATATTTAGCATCATCCTAAACTATTATATGGTCTCTTCCATATACTGTGCAGAGATACTGTCAACACATATCACTATACAGTTTTTCTTAAGTTTGTTGCCGATAATATTTACTCACTCTTTCTCTTTTTTCACCTTTGATTCTCTAAGTGTGGTGACATGCGCAGTCTTTGCCCTCTCACACTTAGTTTAATTTCACCGTACCGCAGTTCAATCCCGACCGCGCAGGCGCCCCCGCTCCTGCGTGATTGGCACTTTCTCTTCTAGTCTCTGTATGGCTGACCAAGCCGGTCGTCATGCGTTTCATGACTGGATAGTACCAACCCTTCTGATTGGTCCGTTATCTATTACGCCCACTGTTATGGCGGCCCGAGGTCTTAAGAGGGACGGACCCTCCACGCGCCGTTCAGTTGCCCCATTTACCCCTGAAGACGCTGCGGATGCAGCGAAACATGTCGGGGGGGCTTCGTCATTAATTATTAAACTTCAGAGTTTTCACTGACATAGATACAGACGCTACTCATCTGTGTCGCCCGGCGTTCTGCAGACGCCGTAGGTGACACATACATAGACAGATTATATCATATACTGATTGCATCTGACTGATGCAAAATTCACAACTGTCAGTGAACTTTGGTTAAATTTTATATCCATTTTTGTGTGTCCTAACTATATTTAACCCTAATCAATAAAAGTTATGTTTTAACCTATACATATCATTATAGCTTGGCTGGTAATAAAGGCACTTCTTTTTGCTTAACCGCAAAACTGTATTTTTTCTTGCTATTTCAATGCCCGCCAGCCTGCTGGGTCTTCTCCTACATATTACCTGTCTTGTTATGGTGGCACAAGCCGGGCACCACATATTGGCGTATCTAAGGAAAAATTCCCATTTTCACTCTCCCACATCGTGTGCACACTAATTTCTGCAAAACACCTGTGGGGTTAACATGCTCACTACACCCCTAGGTGAATACCTTGAGGGTGTTGTTTCCAAAATGGGGTCACTTCTGGGGGGGATCCACTGTTTTGGTTACACAGGGACTTTGTAAATGCAACATAGCGACCAGAAACCAAATGCAGCAAAATCTGTACACCAAAAGCAAATGGCGCTCCTTCCCTTCTGAGCCCTGCCGTGTGTCTAAACAGCAGTTTATGACCACGTGTGGGGTATTGCCGTACTTCAGAGAAGTTGCTTTACAAATGTTGGGGTTCTTTTTTTCCTTTTATTTGTTGAGAAAATTAAAAATTTTGAGCTGAAGCTACGTCTTATTGAAGAAAAAGGATTGTTTTTTATTTTCACTGCCCAATTCTAATAAAATCTATGAAACACCTGTGGGGTCAAAATGCTCACTACACCCCTAGATGGATTCCTCAAGGGGTGTAGTTTTCTCAATGGAGTCACTTTTTTGGCGTTTTCACTGTTTTGGTCCCTTAGGGGCTTTGCAAATGCGACATGGCCTGCGCAAACCATTCCTGCTAAATTTGAGCTCCAAAAGCCAAATGGCGCCCTTTTCCTTATAAGCCCTGCCGTGGGTCCAAACAGCTGTTTATTACCACATGTGGGGTATTGTTTTACTCGGGAGAAATTGCTTTACAAATGTTGTGGTGCTTTTTCTCCTTTAGTCCTTGTGGAAATTAGAAAAAATTAGCTAAACCTACATTTTCTTTGAAAGAATGTAGATTTTAATTTTCACGGCCTACTTCCAATAATTTCTGCAAAAAACCTGCGGTGTCAAAATGCTCACTATACTCCTAGATAATTTCCTCAAGGGGTGTAGTTTCCCAAATGGGGTCACTTTTGGTGGATTTCCACTGTTTTGGCACCGAAAGAGCCCTTCAAACCTGACATGGAGCCTAAAATATTTTCTAATAAAAAGGAGGCCCAAAATCCACTGGGTGCTCCTTTGCTTCGGAGGCCGCTGCTTCAGTCCATTACCGCACTAGGGCCACATGTGGGATATTTCTAAAAACTGCAGAATCTGGGCAATAGATATTGAGTTGCGTTTCTCTGGTAAAAACTTCTGTGTTAATTCACTGTATTTTAACGATATATATTGTGCTCCCACAAATATGAACATTTGAAAATTCACTGAAGTGATAAATGAGTATAATGTATAATTTTTATTTCATAGCTATCTAAAAACAGGGGTACAATCACCACTGTGAAAAGCCCAACCGTGTATTTAAAAACGTATTAAACAGAATACTCCCAATCCTAGTTCGTTTGCGAACCCTTAATGACTGGGTATGCAAACAGAGATATCAAAATATGGAATCAGCGTATAACATTGGTAAAGCAGTGGTTTGGACCCTCGTTCACACAGGAGCCTGCGTTAACCGCACCAGATTCTCCCAATGTACAGATGCACAACAATGCCACTGCCCCCTACGCAAAATTCCCTCACTTCACCCGACCCTACGCGTTTCTATACTTATCATCAGGGGTCTGTCAGTCTGGCCAGGATGCCATCGATATATCTTCAGCAGCAGATATTCTACTGCACAACACGGAAGCATGCACGCATAGATATCAGCGGCAAAACTTCTGTGTTACAGAAAAAATAGATTAAAAATGAATTTCTACAAAAAAAAAATGAAATTTGAAACTTTCACCTCCACGTTGATTTAATTTTCTGTGAAACATTTAACGGGTTAAGAAACTTTCTAAATGCTGTTTTGAATACTTTGAGGGGTGAAGATTTTAAAATGGGGTGACTTTTTGGCGGTTTCTAATATATAAGGCCCTCAAAGCCGCTTCACAACTGAACTGGCCCCTGTAAAAATAGCCTTTTGAAATTTTTTTGAAAATGTGAGAAATTGCTGCTAAAGTTCTAAGCCTTGTGATGTCATAGAAAAATAAAAGGACGTTCAAAAAAACGATGCCAATCTAAAGTAGACGTATGGGGGATGTTAATTAGCAAAAAAATTGTGTGGTATTACTGCCTGTCTTACAAGCAGATACATTTACATTTAGAAAAATGCTAATTTTTGCAATTTTTCACAAAATGTTGGTGTTTTTCACTGATAAATATTGAATTTATCGACCAAATTTTTCCACTATTATAAAGTCCAATGTCTCACGAGAAAACAGTCTCAGAATCGCTTTGATAGGTAAAAGCATTCCGGAGTTATTACCACATAAAGTGAAATATGTCAGATTTGAAAAAATGGGTCTGGTCCTGAAGGCCAAAATGAGCTTGGTCCTGAAGGGGTTAAAAAGAGTGTAAAATTCAAAGATGAACTTTATTCACCTGCAGAGTTCTAGTCATCTAAAGAAGCGCATAGCAAAATTGTGACATTTTCTCTGGTCATTTAGCTGTAAAACAGCCCGGTCCTTAACCGGTTAACAGAATTTTGGTATGAAAATGATTTCATGGGATCATCCCTTTTAAAAAGGATTTCCACTCAAGACAGAAAAGTGCCGGCATATTAGTAAATCCAGAGTAAGACCAGTAGCCAAATGTAGGTAATTATGCAGCAGTTTTCTGGCAGGTCTCCTTAAAGGGATTGTCCGAGATTGAGAATAAAGGACTGCTTGTATAGATGCAGCGCTATTCTGGTCCATGGTCTGTATCTAGTATTACTCACTTGAATGGGGCTTAGCTGCAGTACCAGACACAGCCCATGGACTGGAGTGGCACTGTTTTTTTTGTTTTTTTTTCTTTTAAAAGAAATGAACTAAATGGAACATGTCCTATTTTTCCACGGATTTCGGACTGGACTCGAACAGCTAACACCGTTGTGTGCAAGAGCCCTAATACATGGACGACCAGGGTCCCCCCAGAGCTGCTGCTCGTTAGTGGCTCTCCCCTCTGGCGCATAGAGGGGGTGGTCCAAGTAGGGCATATGGACATGGACCCCTTTAATGCCCAGTAAATATATTGCCTTGTGTCTTGACTATCCATTTTTGGTGAATCTTTTTGACAACCAATATATGGCACTCAACTTTTTTTTCATCCCTGAATGGCACATCGTCCTAGTTTATACAATGTTACTGCACATGTAGTCAGATTTGCCATTCAAGAGTCAAGGAAAGCTGGGGGACGACCCTTGTCTGGCAGCCATATTGGTTGTCGCACACACAGGCCCTCTATTGTACAATCCCTTTAAAGTCCGGAGCACAAATAATGGGAAGTTCCTTGGACTTTAGTGCCCACGTTGTTCCTCCGCGCGTTGCCTCCGTGCCAGAACGTTCCATTAGTATATTTATCTCCCCGACAGTGAAGGCTTTAGTTTGCGGTTCCTCTAATAGGGTTTCTGTTTAGTTTGTTAAAATGTAAATGAAATTCTGGTTCTTTTATTCCGGCTCCCACCTCTCTATTTTTTATCTTGTCTCCTTAAGTCGTTAAGCTGCTTGTTCTCGCATAAAGTCTCGATACGGCATTTCTAATTCTCTGTGTATCCTCCACTGTGTACTAAGCCGGTGATTAATTTGGTGCCGTCAGACAAGTTATGCTTTTAATTAACCCCTAGATGTGCGCTGCAAGTCAGACGCCTCTTTCTGTTAGGATTTCAGCTTGAGGGTGTCCTTCGTTCATGTAATAGGTGCCATCAGGACATTTGTCGCCAACTAAATGCCAAGTGACGGCACGAAGAATTGTTGTGACTTCTGGCTCATAGTGGGTACAGCATGGTGGGGTCCTACCAGTCTCTAGTGGCTGCCATTTAATGCCTATGGGTTTGGCACTTGGCATTGCACTATACAATGCCCATTCTCTGCTACCTCATACCAACTGATAGGTCTAGAATTATAATCGTGAACCAGGAGGCCCTGGATGAACCTATAAATGTTATGGATGCCTTCTTTAATACAAAAAGCAATAGCGGGTGGATTGCTGCAATCTGTTAAGGCTCCGACACTGAACACATACATGGAAATTTACGATTGATTTTTTTTTTTTTTTTAATCATAGATTGTCGTTTTGCTTGCAATTTTATTTTATTCCGTGTTTTTCGTTAATATTGAAAACCAAATCTGGTACTAGAACTCCAGGAAGCAATGCTATAAGTATTTTCTGGAACTAGAAAAAGTAAAACTATTTTTGTTCTGGTCTTTACGTACTGATCTGGCTCGCTGCTGCACCACCGCTGCTGCTGTGCAGGAAATAACTTGATTAATATTACATATAAAATAAATCTCCTTTTACATTTAAAGTTTTTTCCACTTTTGTCCAAGGGGTTTCAGCTTGATGCCAGTGCCAACAAAAAGTGGATCTCGCTCTGATCCCATATTACATGGTCACATTTATTTGTATGGGCCAACCTGTAAGGGTATATTCACACGGCAACGCCAAATACGTCTGAAATTACGGAGCTGCTTTCAGGTGAAAACAGCTCCTGAATTTCAGACGTAATTGCATGTACTCGCGTTTTCGCGGCGTCTTTTATGGATGTAATTGGAGCTGTTTTCATTGGAGTCAATGAAAAACGGCTCCAATTACGTCCCAAGAAGTGTCCTGCACTTATTTTGACGAGCCGTCATTTTACGCGCCGTCTTTTGACAGCGACGCGTAAAATGACAGGTCGTCGGCACAGAACATCGTAAAACCCATTGCAAGCAATGGGCAGATGTTTGCCGACGTACGGGAGCCTTTTTTTCAGGCGTAATTCGAGGCGTAAAACTGCTCCACTACGTCTGAAAAGAGGTCTTGTGCACATACCCTAATACTAACATTTCTCCTGCAGCAGCCATTCGGACAAGTAAGGCCCCGTGCACACGACCGTATTTTTCATCCGTAATTACGGACCCATTCGTTTCTATGGGCTACAGATACTTTTCCGTATTTTTACGGATGGGTGTCCGTTCCGTAAAATATAGACCACGTCCTATTCTTGTCCGTAATTACAGCACGGACTTCATAGAAGTCTATGGGCGCTTCCTTAATTACGAACTGCTACAGATGTGTAGCCGTCCGTAATTACGGAAATGTTGCTAGGCGACGCCAGGTTTGCTGATGTTGCACATTTGTGGTTTTCTTCTTTTTACGGAGCCGTAAACACGGATGCACTACGGACCGTTCCTTATATGCGGATGATTTACGGATGACTATAAATTACTACAGATCCATATTTACGGACAGTATTTATGGATGGATGAAATCTACGGACATGTGCATGGGGCCTAAGCAGCTGGGAATCCAGGAGCCCATATACTGTTCTCTGCTCCTGCACTGGGGTCTAAGGTTAATATAAACTATTCCTTTACCCTTTGCTAACATTTGATGTAACTGTATGTGCTTCTGGGGGGGGGGGTGAGGAGGAGACTGGCTGAGTCTGCTCCATGCGCCATAGGTATCCGCTGTATGTTGCGGCTGACACCCATCTCTATATCACAAATCAAATAACTCTGATCCAGGCCATTTAACCACTTAAATGCCACAGTCGATTGCAACAGCTGCATCTAAGCCAGGGGTCTCAAACTCGGCCGGGTAAGTGGGCCGCATATAGAAAAAATGGGAAGTTGACGGGCCGCATTACTTTCAAATTTGATACAATACAAAATTATTGTTACTCAATTAGTTATTTGAACTACTATAACACTATATTACTAGAATAATAATACTACATTACTATAATAATACCGCTAGGTTTAACATTTGAGATATTTCTCCACGTGCTTATTTCAACAATCCAGCTTTCCAGTTTAAGTGTCGCTAAATGCAGTCCGGCGGCTCAGTTAGCACACATGTCAAGATTGGGCAGCCCCTTTTTAGATAGTGCCGCAGTGCCCTCTGTGGATAATGCAACACACCCCTAGATAAGGCCACAGTGCCCTCTTTAGATAAAGCCACAGTGCCCTCTGTAGATAAGGCCACAGTGCCCTCTGTAGATAATGCAACACACCCCTAGATAATGCCAGTGTCTTCTTCAGATACTGTCACACACCCACTTGTAGATAACGCCACAGTGCCCTCTGTAGAGGCTGCCCCAGTGCCCTCTGTAGAGGCTGCCCCAGTGCCCTCTGTAGAGGCTGCCCCAGTGCCCTCTGTAGAGGCTGCCCCAGTGCCCTCTGTAGAGGCTGCCCCAGTGATGTCAGGGGCTTGCCCAGAGCTGGAGTCCCAGGCAGAGCGCTAGTAGGCTCTTCCTGGGACTTCAGCTGTGCTCCTGACATCACTGGGACTCCTGCTCTGGGGAAGCCCCTAACATCATTGTCGATGTATGAACAGCGATGTCAGAGGCTTCCCCAGAGTCCCGGAGCAGAGCCAATAATAGCGCTCTGCCCGGGACTCCGCTCTGGGGAAGACCCTGACACACTGTCCATATATGGGCAGCGATGTCAGGGAATTCCACAGAGTCCCGGAGCAGAGCCGACACCAGCGCTCTACTCCGCTCTGGGCAAGACCCTGACACACTGTCCATATATGGGCAGCGATGTCAGGGAATTCCACAGAGTCCCGGAGCAGAGCCGACACCAGCGCTCTGCTCGGGACTCCGGCTATGGGGAAGCCCCAGACATCGCTGTTCATATGTGGACAGCGATGGGGAATTCCAGAGTCTCGGAGCAGAGCCGATACTAGCGGCTCTGTGTCTCGCGGGCCGCAGATGACAGCCCAGGGGGCCGCCCGCGGGCCGTGTGCTTGAGACCCCTGATCTAAGCCATTAGACAGAGGGCGGCCCCTGTGTCACTCCATTGTTTTTACCCCCATGACGCGATTACGGGGTGCCGATGGTTGTCATGGCAGCTTGGCAGCCTAATGAAAGCCCCCTGATCTGCCATCTTGGTGCTCCTATCAAGCCCTGCCAGAGGAGTCCGTACATAAGTATTGCAGAGTAATGCACTAACGATCGCCGGTTCAGGTCCCCTAGACTGTACCAAAACATATATTTTTTTAAAAGATAAAAAATAAAACTTTCCCCCCTAAAGTAATGTAAGAAATTAAAAACGAAACCTAATTGGTATCGCCGCATCCGTAAAAGTATTCTAATATTCTGTATAAGGTTATTTAACCCACATGGTGAATGACACAACAAAAAAACCGCCAGAATTGCAGTTTTTGGGTCACCTGAGTTCCCCTGAAAGTGGTCACAATGTCGTATGCACCTCCAAAACTTGTATTTCTGGCACAATGTCAGAAATATGATTTGTCCCCGATGAGCCCTCTGATTGTTGCGGTCACATGCTATGTGCATGAAAACCATTACTGGGAGGACGCTGGAGCATCCGCGCTTGATCACCGGGAACTCCTAAGCACCCCCTAGTGGTGGCAGAATTTTATAATTTTAGCCCCAAATTATGGACCTGAAAAAAGATTTAAAAAGCCAAAATAGTGTTCAAGTGTGGACATTCACCTTAAAAAAATAATCCTCGAGCGTTTTTAGCATGGTCCGGTATTTTGTTTTCATGGTTTCATTAAAAATTCCTGTTTTTCCAGGTCACTCTCCCTGTTCACTTTATATTCAGATGGTTGGGAATCGGATGGCGTTATATACCCGAAAATCTCCTGGATGAAAAATGAGCTGCTGTCTCGGCTGGCAAAGTGGTCCACGGAGGACAAGAGGAGCGACTTTAAGAGTACCCTATCGCTCATTGCCGTGGATAAATATAGCAAATACTATCACAGCCTGAAGGAGAAGTACAAAGATCTGGTGAAGGTAGCCGCGCTCATCCATCACTGCCGCGACGCAATGAAATGATAGAAATGAATTGTTTCCCGAGCTCATATTCTGCCATTATATGCCTTGGATTATTTTTCCAGCACGGCAAATCATAAACTGATGGAAAGCCGTCCCGCTATAGCTTATAACTATGTTGCTGCATGCTTCATACCTGGAAAGTTCAGCCACTCCGCCACTGATGTGAATTTTGATGTAATTTTTTTTTTTTATTGCATAAAAATATTTGGCAATAGGTTGTATGCACATAGAGGGGGCACATGCAGCTGCTAGGGGTCTTTACGATTCATGGTATGGTTTATGGGCCCCACATTCCAAGCAAACCAGTGAAGATGAAGCAGCAGTAGGTTCAATTCTGAAATCCCTGGCCTACGTTATGGCATGCACTGGCATGTACCCAAATTCTGAATGGCTCTATGTAGGCAGATTTCACACTGTGAACCCTCTTGCCACCTCTGATTGGACGAGAGATCTTGATAATTTGCATGCCGCATGGAACAGCAAACCGCTCCGGAAGTGGCGGATCTAGGGCCATTTGGTGGGTACAGGAGCACCTATGAGTTGTCTAACTTCCACCCAAATTCTTCTGCTGTTATATAGTAATGTCCGTAGCAGTGGTGTCCATAAATGGGGTGCAGAGGTTGTAATTGCACTTGGACCCTCGTGACTTAGGGGGCACAACGGTCACTCAGCTGATCTAAAAGGGGATGAGACAACCGCTTTTAAGAACTCCTCACTCACATACCAATGCATTACTAAGTTGGGGATGATGACCCCTATGGGAAGTGCAATAACGGCCGTATTCATTGTCACTCAGCCTTTCCAGAAACCGCTATAACCAAGAAGAACGGTTGGCTGCGATGTTGTCCTTTTCCCTAGTAATGCTTTGTAAATACTAGTTGTGCAAAATCTAATATTACATTTAATTTTCTTTTTTCTTTTCTTCTTCAGGTCTGGCCTGAGGTGACAGATCCTGAAAAGTTTGTATATGAAGATGTGGCCATAGCAACCTACTTGTTAGTGAGTATTGTCATTCTTCAAGGATAAACATCCAGATTATAAAGACGACGCACAATATTTGTATTGGACGTGACCTGATTTGATAGCTCACGTGGACAGTTTTCCTTGGCGGGTTCACGTCCGCTTTACAATACAAGGGAACTTTGTATCCGGTATACAGTAAAATGATTTTGCAGCTGACAATATGAAAAAAAAATTGCGTATTCACTGCCAAGTCCTAAAGTAGTTTTACTGAGCCCTGGAAAACGTATTCTACTTCCAATGATTGAACCCTTAATTCATGCCATTGGTTGGTCCATAATTCTGTGCGGATTATTTTCTTAATGCATCTTTATAGTAGCCGGAGCTTTGTTTTTCTGATACAGAGCTACAAATCCCCCCCCCCCCCCTGAGTAGACCTGGTTGTCCACTATCGGACAACTGATTGTGTGTGTGTGTGTGTGTGTGTGTGTGTATGTGTGTGTGTGTGTATATATATATATATGAGTGTACGTTAGTGTTTTATGGAAAAAAAGACGAAAAAAAGTTCTATATTATACATATAAATACAGTATAATGTACAATAAAAATGGCCCGCAGAGGAGGCATATGAGATGCTCGCGTCAGAGACGCAGAGTGCGCGTGATGCTGGGTCCGCTTTTGCTCTGTCCTCCTCCTGAAGTGACACGGAGGAACCTTGTCGCAGGAGGGTTAGCGTTCAGGTTGCACCTGAACCTAATTGGTTGTCCTCAACCTCCTACACCCTCCAAGTACTAGGGTTTTACTGCTGCTGCAGGGGTTCAAGCAGGGCCTTCTGAAATTTAATTTTTCCAGCTCGGACAGTCTTGTTGAAAAAATTGTTGAGCGAACGAATCTATGGGCTCAACAATTTATTGCTGCGAACCCCAGTACTTTTTATGCCAGACCATACTGGTGGCATTCCATCAACACAGCCGAAATGCTGCAGTGCTGGGGATTGGTTCTGAATATGGGCCTAACAAAGAAGCCATCGGTGAGGGCCTATTGGTCCACTGATATTCTTTACCACTGCCCCTTATATCGCACCACAATGCACAGGGCTCGTTTTTGAGGTGATCCAAAAATGTATACTTTATAATGATAATTCCCGGTGCCCCCCCCTCCCCAGGATGACCACAATTTCGATCGACTCTTTAAAATTATACCCCTTATTTATCATTTGGCCCAAAAGTTTTCCTCTTCGTATACCCCTGGAAGAGAAATTGCCATTGACGAGTCCCTGGTAGATTTCAAGGGAAGGGTGCAATTCAGACAATATTTGCCCAACAGGCATGCCAAGGTATGGCATTAAAATGTATAAATTGTGCGAGTCGGACTACACGCACAATTTAAACATTTTACAAGGGAAGGGAAAGTCACATTGAGCCCCCAAACTGTTCTCCCGTCCTGACCACAATTTGGAAGATTGTGTGGGACCTCCTGCACCCACTGTTTGATCAGAGGTACCACCTGTACCTTAACAACTGGTGCACGAGTGTACCCCTCCCTGTTCAAGTACCTGGCGGTGCAAAGAACAGTGGCGTGTGGGACGGTCCGTGAAAACCAAAAACTGCTCCCAAAAACCTTTCTCAGCCAAAACCCTGCAGCGTGGGGATAGCAGGGTACTCCATAGCGAAGGGGTCCATTTAAAAAAAAATCAGGGACAAGAAGGATGTATTAATGCGAACATCCATTCATGACGGCACCTGCTCTCATGTCCCTGTGTGTGGTGCAACATTCACCACCACGTCACGGCCTATCTGCATCCAGGCCTATAATAAATTTATGAGGGGAGTGGACCTATCAACCTGATGCTTAAGCTGTACAATGCCATGCGGAAAACAAAAATTGGCACAAAAATCTTGCATTGTACAACTCGTTTGTCATCTACAGTAGCACTGGTCATGAGGGGGACATACCTGGAGTACCAGGAGAAGGTTATAAAACCCCTTCTCTTTGGTAATGCGGGAGGTAGGATTAAGTTCTACCTCTGCAAGTAGTGATACCCTCAGGATAATTCCAGTGCAGCACTTTCCTGGTGAAGTGCCGCCCACAGCGGAAAAAAAAGCCGCCCTGAAAAAAGGTGTCGGGTCTGAGCCAAAAGAGGCGTAAGAAGAAACGCGACATACCAGTGTAACACCTGTCCCTCCCACCCCGGACTTGTGTCTGAAAAATCTGTCCTATAAATGCATTTGTCAAAAAATGTTGGGGGCGTGTCCGGATGCCGAGGAGAGCAGTCACATAAGTCTGAGCTCCTCTCCTAGCCTCAGATAAAGCGGCTCATAACCACCCTTAAAGGTCGGATACCGACACAAAAATATACCTGGAGACTCCTGAAGTAGCCACAAAGCAGCAGGGATGGTGAGAGGAAGATCTAAACCGGCTGCCCCGGTTAAACTCACGTCCTTCTATCCCCCGGCGGGAAACTCACAAAATGGCGCCGGCCACACTCTGCAGGAAAACGCTCCGGTCCTAGGAGCTCCTATCCTCTCCCAGGCAGCACATTGCACAGCAGGCAGTCCAAGTGTGGAAGGAACTTCAAGCACACCAGACAAGCTGTATGCACTGGATTTCAGGTCAGTCTCTCCCTCCTAGTCTGCCCAATCTGGGGAAATCTAGGGAAAGCAGCCCGTCTGAGGAATCAGCCATCACCTTATCTAATATGAGGAGTCTATTGTCAGAATTAAGGACATCCATGCAAAACGATTTCCAAACTGCCTTTACCACACTGTCTAAGGACATTAGAGATATTGGTGATCGCACAGCTCATCTTGAAACAAAAATGGATGAATTTTCCTCTGCTTTTAATACTTTGGTGGACGCTCAAAATGAGACAGATGAAGACATGCTAGCAGTAAAATTAAAATTGGCTGACTTGGAAGACCGCTCCAGAAGGAACAACATTCGTTTCCGCGGTATACCGGAATCCATCATGCCAGCGCAGCTCAGAGAGTTCCTGATTGATTATTTTTCTGCTTTAATCCCAGAGGCGGATCAAAGAGATTTGATGATTGATAGAGTACACAGATTGCCAAAACCCAAACATCTACCGCAAACAACGCCGAGAGATGTTCTGGCAAGAATCCATTTCTATCAAACAAAAGAGGCCATCTTGAAGTCGGCGTTTAAAAATAACGACATCCCTGAGCGGTTTGTGGGCATCTCGTTGTACGCAGATTTATCACCAACCACGATGAATCGCAGAAGAGAATTTGCGCCTTTCACAAAGCATCTACGTGACCAAGAAATTCCCTATAAATGGGGTTACCCGGTCAAGCTCCTCATCACGAAAAATGGAGCCACCCATGTCCTTCACACACCCAAAGAAGCAGCGTCTCTTCTAGCAAAATGGTTTCCCGACTTTCAGCCTCGAGATCATCAAATGATGGCGAAAAAGAAACCACCGGTATTATCCCAGGAATGGACACAGGTTGGATCTCCTAAGAATCCCTGAATTCAATCTGATTGAATATAGAGGAGAATGACCCAGCAAGAATTTTGGACTCCCTGTTGAATCCAGAATAAGGAACTCACGGTGTTGTCTGATATCCTTTTTTTTTCTTTTTGATAATCTTATTGCTGCAGGTTGTACTGTGCCTTTAAATAACCATGTGGGCTAGGAAGGCACTTATGTTACACGTGTTGTGTCTCTTCCCCCCCCCCATGAGGCCAACTTCCTTTACAAGGAGTTGGCTAGATATATTTGAACATATTTTCATATGTGTTCTCAGGTTTTTATGTTACAAGGTATCACTACTGATTGATAAGAAAAATGCGTTATGTACATATAGTCTTTCTTGTTGGGGAATAACGGAGATGAGTGGTCCTCACTCACATAATATTACTCACGTAGGGGAGATATTTAGAGATCAGGTATGCTACAAGAGTACACAGTATCGATCTTTCTTAGGGTATAATGGTCTTTAAAATATCATCTTTGAATGTGAAGGGCCTTAATAGTCCATTCAAACGCTCTCTCATGTGGAAAGAGTGTAAAATGCTGAAATGTGATGTGTTATGTGCACAAGAGACACACCTCTTGGAGAAAGACATCCACAGGCTTAAAAATGCACAGTTCCCCCATATTTTTTGTACCCCAAACTCAGGCAAGAAAAAGGGGACGTTGATTGCTATCAAAAATTCTGTGGCCTTTCAACTTATACAAGTAACTTATGATAAATGTGATAGGTTTGTAATCATACAGTGCCTCATTAACAATGAGAAATACACCTTGGTCTCATTATACGCTCCTAATAAGCATCAAGGCAGATTTCTCAAACGTCTACTTAAACGAATTGAGAATAATAAATTTGGTTCCCTAATACTATGTGGGGACTTCAATAAAGTACTGATTCCTCAATTAGACAAGAGTAGGAGCAAACCAAAAGAAAAAAACACAGATATCTATAACATTTTATTCAGGGGAAATCTCTATGACACATGGAGAACTTGTAATGCCTCAGAAAGAGATTATACTTTTTTCTCTCACCCCCACAAATGCTATTCTAGAATTGACTTTATTATTGCTGACCAATGGTTACTCCAGCGTGTGATCAACCCTAGCATCGGGACAATCACTTGGTCGGACCACGCCCCAGTCTCTATCTCTATTAATGAGCAATATAATCGAGTTCCCACCTCCCCCTGGCGCATAAACAACTCCTTACTAAACAAAGAGGAATACAATGCACAGATAAACAAAGCCTTGACTGACTTTTTCGAAACTAATAAACCGGATGACACGTCCACCTTTAACAACTGGTGTGCACACAAAGCAGTAATCAGAGGTCACCTTATCAAAATTGCGGCAACAGCAAAGAAAATAAGATTAGCTAAAACAGAAGAATTGTTGCTTAAAATTAAGAAATTAGAAGATCTTAATAAAAAGAGAACCACGAGAGGTCTAACAATCGAATTAAAACAATTAAGAACACAACTTCACCAATTGTTATACCACAAGTGTGAATACGCCCTGAGAAGGAGCAGAATGATCTATTACTGGCAGGGTAATAAGGCTGGGAAGATGTTAGCTAACAAATTTAAAAACAAAACATTGAAGGCTAAAATACCCTATATTTTTAAACCATCTGGGGATAAAATCTTAAACCCACAGGGGATAGCTGAAGCCTTTGCTGAATACTATGGTCATTTATACAATTTAAACAAAGATCCTCTCACCAAACAACCTACGCAGCAACTTATAGATGGCTTTCTAGATTCGGTCAATTTACCGTCGATCCCGAGTGATCAAATGACACTCCTTAATGCACAATTCACAGTATCAGAGGTACAAAATGTCATTAAACAACTCAAGATTAATAAATCTCCCGGACCAGACGGTCTAACAAACGAATATTATAAACAGTTCTCTCAGATTATAGCCCCTCACCTAGTATCAATGTTCAATCAGGCCACTATTTCAGGTCGTTTTCCTAAAGAAATGCTACAAGCACTAATAATTACCCTCCCGAAACCAGGTAAATCTCCTGACAGACCCGAAAATTTTAGACCAATTTCTTTGCTAAATTGCGATTTGAAAATATATTCAAAAGTGTTGGCCAACAGGCTGGTTGATATCCTTCCTTCTCTAATCAATATTGATCAAGTAGGATTTATTAAAAATAGACAAACGGTAGATGGAACTAGAAGACTAATCAACATCCTTCACTATGCAGAAACGCATAACACCCCTTCTCTGCTCCTATCATTAGATGCAGAGAAGGCCTTTGATAGGATCCATTGGGGTTATCTAGAGTCGGTTCTGGATAAAATAGGAATAGTGGGCCCGTTTGGGAAAGCCATTTTAGCTCTATACTCCGGTCCTTCCGCCTCCGTATACTCAGCCGGATTTTTATCCTCACGCTTTGACATTACAAATGGAACTAGACAGGGATGTCCCATGTCCCCTTTAATTTTTGCGCTTTTAATGGAACCTCTGGCTGAGAAAATAAGGTCTTCTAGTTCAATTTCCGGAATCACAATAGGGAAAAAGGAACACCGTATAGGTCTGTTCGCTGATGATGTAATAATAATATGCTCTTCCCCAACCACGTCCCTTCCAGAAATAAGTAAAGTTTTATCAGAATTTAGTAATGCGTCTTACTACAAAATAAACACTTCTAAGTCACAAATTCTGAATATGGGGCTTTCCCAGAAAATGGTAGCACAACTTAAAGCATCATTCCCCTTCAAATGGGTGGAAGACGCCCTGCCTTATCTAGGGGTTAATCTAACATTTCCAGTCTCAAAATTGTTTGACCAAAATTATATTCCTCTCCACAAGAAAATCATTGAGGACCTACATAACTATAAACACCACGGTGTTTCTTGGTTAGGTAGAATAGCTGCCATCAAAATGTTAACTCTTCCTAAGATTCTCTACACTTTTAGGAATGTTCCCATATTTGTGACAAACGCTTTCATAAATAAACTGCAATCCATCTTAATGAGATTCGTATGGGGGAAAACCAAATCAAGAGTTAAAGCAGATATTCTTTACAGACACATGCGTGAGGGGGGATTGGGATGCCCCACTTTATTACAATACTATAGAGCCGCTATATTCGACCAATTAAAATCGTTATGGTCACAGGATGCTTCTAAACATTGGGTTTCCATTGAATCATCTGTATTGGGAAGGCACTCATTAGCAATATTCCTATCTGCTTCCTCTTTATTTGGGAACCATATGAGGTCCACACATCCTACAATAAGGGCAATCACGGAGTTATGGCACCACCTAGTTATTAAACATAGCCTGTATTCTACGGATTATGAGAAATCTAGTATTGCACTACTGATGGCTCTCATTCCAGATCTTGACATCTCTACTTGGATGGCTAATGGATTACTCCACATGTCCGATTTATGGGAAAATGACATCCTGATACCCTTCCAAACTCTGGCCCAAATGTACAATATTCAGAAACATGACTTTTATAAATATCTACAAATTAGGCATGCACTGACATCCATACCCAAACCTCTCCCAACATCAGAATCCAAATTAAGCAAATGGTTAGCAAATAACTCATCCTCCAGAGGTAATATCTCCCAATGTTATACATTTTTACTAAACTCCTTCCCAAATGACTTGCATATATACAAACAAAAGTGGGAACATGATCTTGAGGTCACTATATCTGAAGATCAATGGAACTCGGCCTTCTATGCTGTCTCATCGATCTCCAGATGTACTAATCATATTGAAACAGCCAGAAAACTCTTGTATAGATGGTACCTCACCCCGGAGAAACTTCATAAATTTTACGAAGAATCAAGAGTGTTGGAGATGTAGCAATACAGGCACTATGTTGCACATCTGGTGGAAGTGTCCACATATCCTGGAAGTGTGGAGAAAAATGGGTCGTTTTCTGTCAAATATATGTGGATACCCAATTATCCTAGATGCCCCATTATGCTTGTTGGCAATTGGTGCCGACAAGTATGATCGCACTCACAGAGCAGTTATCCTACACACTATTATAGTGACTAGATTCAAAATAGCAAAATACTGGAAAACCAATAAAATCCCATCCTTGTCAGAAATTATTCAGGGAATAAACAACAACTGCTGGTTTGAATCTATGATCGCCTCTTCCTTAAATAAAAAAAGCTCATTTGACAACATGTGGGATGTTTGGACCTCCAGCCAGTATTGTAATGCGATACACTAGATTTATGGATATTCACACATACAAACCATATATTATTGTGCAAAAATACCATTGAGACTCCCTGATGTATTCCCTTACATATTGTTTTATTGTTCATAATGATTTATTGTACACAAAGCTATGATATTGGACTGATACCTTTGTTATGTTAAGTTATGTAAATTTATTTCTATTTTTACTATGTTAAGTTTTGTAAGTAAGCTTAGTTCCTGCTTACTTGTATGTTCGATTTGAAAAACTCAATAAAAACAAATGTGATAAAAAAAAAAAAAAAAAAAATGTTATTTTTCACGCCAGATTTCCCCAAGATTCTTTGAAAAAAAAACTGTGAACAAAAAAGTGATCACACCCCTAGATAAATTCTCTGAGGAGTGTCGTTTTTCGAAATGGAGCCATTTCTGGGGGGTTTACCATCGTTCTGGCGGCTCAGATTCTTTTCATAGATCAAATGGGGATGTTGAACCAATTATACAAAACTTGGGCCCTGAAAGCCTAAGGGTATGTGCACACTCAAACTCCAAAACGTCTGAAAATACGGAGCTGTTTTCAAGGGAAAACCGCTCCTGATTTTTAGACGTTTTTTTTTAATTCAAAGTCGCGTTTTTCATGCCGTTTTTGGAGATTTTTTTTCTATAGATTTTTTTTCTATAGAGTCTATGAAATACGGCTCCAAAAACGTCTCAAGAAGTGACATGCACTTCTTTTTCGCGGGCGTTTTTTTACGCGGCCGTTTTTGAAACGTGATCTCACTGTGCTGTCACATACACCTCCATTAACTTTACTTGAGAGTGAATAGACCTTGTCTCCAGCCAGGACGCGATGTCTATTCACACTCCCGACACTTCGGTAAACTTTCTGTGGGACTTAATCACACAGCACAGCGTGCTCTCGCTGTGCCATGAATAAGTCCGGCAGTAACTTTACCGAAGTGTCGGTAGTGTGAATAGACATCGTGTCCTGGCTGGAGACAAGGTCTATTCACTCTCAAGACACTTCAGTAAAGTTTATGTGGGTGTATGTGACAGCAGAGCGTGATCGTGCTGTGAATACAAATGTACATGAATGGAGAGAAGTGTATGACGCTGATTGATCACTGATTGGTCAGCGTCATACACTTTTCTGTGCAACGCCCAGTTGGTCAAAAGTTTTAAAAAAAACGCTCAGTTGGTCATTAAGAAACTAATTAGCATAAAACTAAAATTGTTCATAACTTGCTCAAAAATGATCGTTTTTCAAAATAAAAACCACTGTTATCTACATTACTGCGCTGATCAGATTATGTAGGAGATAGGGCGCTTATAATCTGGTGACAGAGCCTCTTTAGGACTGGGTATAAAACCTAAAGTATTAATACATTCCCCCTATTGTCTATGCAGCGGATTTAGTGCTTGGAACAGAAAAATAAAGCCCTCAACAATGTAACAATAGATTAATAAATTGTTCAGCACAGACTAGATAAAAATAAAAACAAAATAGTCTTCATAGATGGGGAAGGCTTCTCTCCATTTAACCCCTTAACGCCGAAGGACGGATATATCCGTCCTCAGCAGCTGCTAGTTCGCGCAGGAGGACGGATATATCCGTCCTGTGATCGCGCGGGTACTGACAGTTTACCCACGCGATCAGCGGCAGGAGCACGGCTGTTATACACAGCCTGGCTCCTGCTGCAACTGCCGGAATCGAAGCACGCGCCGATTCCGGCAGTTTAACCCATTAAATGCCGCTGTCAACAGTGACAGCGGCATTTAATGTGTTTGACAGAGGGGGGAACTCCCTCTGTCTCCCGATCGGCGCCCCCGCAAACAAATCGCGGGTCGCCGTCGGGTTTCCATGACAGCCGGGGGTCTAACAAAGACCCCCAGGTCTGTCTTCAGCATCTGCCTGTTAGGCGATGCCAGAGGCATGACCTAACAGGTTGCCTGTCAGTTTTACACTGACAGGCAATAATGCTTTGGTATACGAAGTATACCAAAGCATTATATATGCGATCGGCATATCGCATAGTGAAGTCCCCTGGTGGGACTAAAAAAAAAAAAGTAAAACCGTTAAATAAAGTTTGTGAAAAAAAAAATAAAAAAAATTACAGTCAAAGTCAAATAAAACTACTTTTTTGCCCCAAAAAGTGGTTTTATTTAATAAAACGGTCAAAACAAATCACACATACACATATATGGTATCCCTGCGATCGTAACAACTTGACCAATAAAATGAACACATTAATTAAACCGCCGGATGAACGGCGTCCAAAGAAAACGCAAAAAACAACGGCAAAATTCTCTCTTTTCTCCCATTCCCCCCATAAAAAATAAAATAAAAGTTCATCTATAAGTCCTATGTACCCCAAAATAGTACTAATGAAAACTACACATTGTCCCGCAAAAATCAATCCCACGTACGGCCACATCGACGGAAAAATAAAAAAATTACGCCTCTTGGAACGCGGCGATGCAAAAACAAGTAATTTTTTTCTAAAAGGGTTTTTATTGTGCAAACGTAGGAAAAACATATAAAACCTTTACATATTTGGTATCCCTGTAATCGTGCCGACCCATAGAATAAAGTTAACATGTTATTTACGCTGCATAGTAAACGGCGTAAATTTATAACGTGAAAATTAATGCTGGAATAGCTGCTTATTTTCAATTCTCTCCTAAAATAAAGTTAATAAAAGTTAATCAATATGTTATAAGCATCTAAAAATGGTACAATTACAAAATACAACTCGTCCCGGAAAAAACAAGCCCTTATACGGCTATGTCGACGGAATAAAAAAAGAGTTACGACTCTTGGAATGCGACCGTGGAAAAACAAAAAATAATCCTTGGTCATTAACGTGCAAAATGGCCCGGTCATTAAGGGGTTAAAGCAATCTATTGTTCTCGGTTATCCGCTATTGTTGGTTGAAGATAGGAGAGGCTGAGCATAATGATTGACAAAGTCCAGAACAATGTCTACCGCTTTTAAATTCTTGCTTGGCAACAGGGCACTCTTCACTATGCACAGGCCCAGATAAGTGGGCACACAGGCATACTGGGACCTGTAGTTCCATACTACCTGCATTGTAGATCAGTGAAGTATTCAATATAGCCTCGTCTTTGGCGGTACGTTTGCACTTGGAGGCAGGAAATTGCCTCTGTAAGGCTTCGTTCACATTTGCTTTAGGGTCCCGTTCTGACGTTTCGTCGAGCTTCCCGTCAGAACGGAACCCTGACTGAAACAAACGGAAACTATATAGTTTTGACGGAATCAATACTGTAGTCAACTGCACTATTCATTCCGTCAAAACGACGGAACCCTTGCACAACTGAGACAAACAGAATCCATTGGCACCGGATCCGTCACCATTGAAATCAATGGTGATGCAAACGGAAAACTATGGAACGGGCCCTGACGCAGATGTGAATGAAGCCTAACACACCGTGTTCCAAATTATTATGCACATTGGATTTAAGTGTCATAAACCTTTAATTATTAGTTTTTCAATGAAACTCTTTGGATCATGTTAATCAATCTCAGACACCTGTGATAATTAGTTTGCCAGGTGTGCCCAATCAAAGGAAAACTACTTAAGAAGGACGTTCCACATTATTAAGCAGGCCACAGGTTTCAAGCAATATGGGAAAGAAAAAGGATCTCTCTGCTGCTGAAAAGCGTGAAATAGTGCAATACCTTGGACAAGGTATGAAAACATTGGATATTTCAAGAAAACGTAAGCGTGATCATCGTACTGTGAAAAGATTTGTGGCTGATTCAGAGCACAGACTGGTTCGTTCAGATAAAGGCATAATGAGGAAGGTTTCTGCCAGACAAATTAATAGGATTAGGAGAGCAGCTGCTAAAATGCCATTGCAAAGCAGCAAACGGGTATTTGAAGCCGCTGGTGCCTCTGGAGTTCCGCGAACCTCAAGGTGTAGGATCCTCCAGAGGTTTGCAAGTGTGCATACAGCGAATATTCGGCCACCCCTAAGCAATGCTCACAAGCAGAAACGGTTGCAGTGGGCTCA
Source organism: Rhinoderma darwinii (assembly GCF_050947455.1). NCBI lineage: Eukaryota > Metazoa > Chordata > Amphibia > Anura > Rhinodermatidae > Rhinoderma > Rhinoderma darwinii. The sequence goes on along the minus strand of NC_134687.1, from coordinate 36,879,821 downwards.
GAAATACATGAAGACTAATTTTCAAACCGTGTTGTTTACTGATGAGTGCCGTGCAACCCTGGATGGTCCAGATGGATGGTTGGTGAATGGCCACCATGTCCCAACAAGGCTGCGACGTCAGCAAGGAGGTGGCAGAGTCATGTTTTGGGCTGGAATCATGGGGAGAGACCTGGTAGGCCCCTTTAGGGTCCCTAACGGTGTGAAAATGACCTCTGCAAAGTACGTAGAGTTTATGACAGACCACTTTCTTCCGTGGTACAAGAAGAACCGTGCCTTCCGTAGCAAAATTATCTTCATGCATGACAATGCACCATCTCATGCTGCAAAGAATACCTCTGTGTCATTGGCTGCTATGCGCATAAAAGGAGAGAAACTCATGGTGTGGCCCCCATGTTCCCCTGACCTCAACCCTATTGAGAACCTTTGGCGCATCCTCAAGCAAAATATCTATGAGGGTGGGAGGCAGTTCACATCAAAACAGAAGCTCTGGGAGGCTATTCTGACATCCTGCAAAGATATTCAAGCAGAAACTGTCCAAATACTCACAAATTCAATGGATGCAAGAATTGTGAAGGTGATATCAGAGAAGGGGTCCTATGTTAACATGTAAGTTGGCCTGTTAAGTTTTTTTTGATTGAAAGAGCTTTTGATTTCTATAAATATGACCTCCTGATGCTGCAAATTCAACAAATGACCATTTTAGTTCTCTTTACAACCTTTAAAATGTTTTGATCTCTGTTGTGAAACAGCGCATTTTGAGTTTTTTACTTCTAAAAAAATAAATCTGTTATCATTAGGAGATTTGTTCAATAAAATTCGCATTATACTCCAACGGTTGATGGCTTGAAGATTATACTGACTGTCATTTGCATCGACTATTTAGGAAAATCAGCGAAAAATAATATTTGCATAATAATTTGGAATGCGGTGTAAAATAAATGACATTAATATCCTGCGTGGTGACATCATATACCAGTCAGATTAGGGTTTATGAAATCGGAATAATTGGTGTCTGGCGATCTCAATGATTTTACATCGGACCCTTCTAGTTCTGTTCCGCCAGTGTACATTGACACATTTTCTGTTTTGTTTAGGATGCTAGTTTCGCCATCACAGATTTTAGTTTACTGTATTCTAATAATGGTTTGTTTGTTATAGGTTCTTTGGGAGGAAGAGCGATCACAAAAGCAGCTAACGGAGAAGCAATCCTTTGTTGACTTGGGATGTGGAAATGGACTTTTGGTCCATATTTTAAGCAATGAAGGGGTAAATATATTTTGCCAGGAAACTTTGAATTATGCGCCGTTACCTTAGTTGGACAAACCTGGTCGCTATTAAGACTAGAAAATAGTCCCTGGCGACTGGGTTTTGCTCCCTGTGATTCATAAATTCTGTGGCCGGGTGCATCCACCTGGTGTCAAATGCATGGTGGTGGATGATGTCGTCAAGTTTCATCACTTCTGGCGGAAGCTGTCGCCGATCGCTCCTGCCAGGCAGAGAATGTACATAGTGGCTGTCATTCAATGTCATCACTGAGAACTCATCCTTCATCGATCTACGTTAGTAGAGGCTGATGCAAGCAGCTACAAAAGTTTGTACGTATATAGCTTACTGCTGACTGGGGGTGCATAGCGGGAGTGCGTTGGACTCCTTGCTTTGACTACTGGGAAGAGGCGATTGGCCGGGGTTGTTGTTGCTGTGACGACTGCAGGTGGAGGGAGTCCGAGCTGTGACTACTAATAGGGGGTGGGAAGTTCTTGCTGTGATGATGATGAAGGAATTGGGCTGGGGATCCACCTACAGTTTGTGACCACAGGAGTGTGCTAACACGAGGAGAGGTGAATGACAAGTGTAATAAGCACTTGGCAGTCTTGTTGACACAGTGACCGGTGACCGGGTTGCAGCTCCACTGTATCTATAACATGGCAGCTAATGGTTACAACTTCCTGCTAGTGAATTATGAAGAAGGAAAGATCTGCAGATCACAAATGTCTGATTATAAAGGGAAAGGCTCAACAACGGTACTATATATGAGAATAGAAGTGCGGTGAAGGTTCTATTTTTCACTTGAAGTGTATTAACTTGGGAGTTGTAGCATTACAAATAATAATTACAATAGCTGACATTTTCTATGTAAAATATATTTTTTGTAATTCATTTTTTTTTTTTTACATGTGATAAAAGCACTCCGGTCGAGGCATTGATGTCCGCAGGAGAAAAATATGGGATATGTACGGGTCACAAACTATTTTGGAGGTAATCTAAATTTGCTCTATGGTGTCACTGGTGACATTTACGTTGAAGTAGCTGTGCGCTCCATCAGACACCGCCTGAGAGCCAAACAATGTGATATTTAAACATGAGATGTGCTCTGCTTTTATATTCGGCAGTTTATAGGGAATTCTGCTTTTTTTCCCTCTTAATTTACCTCTGGCTAATTTATTCCGCAAAGCCCACTTCCTGATAGGTTAATGACCGTCGTCTCTGGTGAAGGCAATTAAATCAATTACATTTATCTCTTCAAAACCTTTTACTGTAAAATTCAGCAATTGGGAGCCAGTCCAGGATGATGTGGCGGTCCCTGTGGTTGGGTTGTTATTCTCCACTGGGGAGAACGAGAAATGCGAACAGTAGGTCCATTATGGCTGGATACGTTCGCCAACGCACGACAAAATAGCCACTCTTATGTGTCACACACAAGGTGCTGTTAGAATTATTTGCTTTAACCCTTTCAGGACCAAGGCCTTTAAATGTCTGATTGTCCAGAGCAAAATTTCACAATTTTGATATTGGGATTTAATTTTTATTTATTTTTTAAACTTTGGTTAAATATTTTTTTTTTCCTCTTTTGCGGCAAATATGGGGCTTTAATAGAATGCCAAAACATGACATTATATACAGTGGATATAAAAAGTCTACACATCCCTGTTAAAATGCCAGGTATTGTCATGTTACAAAATCCGTACAAGATGAATCATTTCGGAATTTTTTTCCACCCTTAATGTGACCCATAATCTGTACAATGGTATTGAAAAACAATCTGAAATCATTTAGAGGGGAAAAAATGTCTTCCGTTTTAAATGGCCCGTTAATTTCCATCTTGTGTGTTGAATGCAGGGAACTTTTTGCACGCCCTGCCGTTGCTTTACAACGGATCTGTGAAAAACGGACAGCACACGGATGCCGTCCGTTTTTTTTGACAGACCCATAGACTTCAATGGGCCCCACGGTCACTGAACGACGGACAAAAGTAGGACATGCACTACTGTTGACAGAATGGATGAACGGAACTGTCCAAACAACAGAAGTGTGCATGGCCACATAGAAATGAATGTGTCGGGTGCTATCCGTTAAAAAAACAGCACCCTGAAGAAAATAACTGAACTGTGCATGAGGCCTAAGGCCACATGCACACGACTGTGTATTTTTTCCCTCCCGTAAATACAGGTCCTTTTGTCACAAGTTTTTAACCCGTATTTATGGACCAGTAAAAAAAAGGGGGGCTGGAAATGATATCACAATCCTGTCCAAACCCCTTAAAAGGGTCACATGATCGCTCAGACGCCATTTTCGCTGCTTCTCTTTATTCAAAAATTGAAATCCCCTGACGTCGCCTAGCAACACTCCCGTAATTACGGATGCGCACACGTAGCCACCCGTAATTACGGGAGCCCCATAGACTTCTATGGGCTGCCCGTGCCGTAATTACGGCCTGAAATAGGACATGTTCTATATTTTTCAACGGCCCGGGCACCTTCCTGTACGCAAACGGGAAGGCACCCGTGGCCAATAGAAGTCTATGGGCCCGTAATTACGGGCGTTTTTACAGTCGCGTGCATGGGGCCTAAGGCTGTGATCACCTTTTTATATTTGTGATATATATTTGTGTTTGCAATGTTTTTTTTATTTTTATGCATGAAATGTGACTTCTAGATTTCAGAATTTCCGTTTTCATCCTACTGAAGATGATATCATTTCTGTCTTTCCCTCAGGAAACTGCCATTACACCAAGTGATAATTCCTTATTTCCAGACACAGATTGGATAATTGGTAACCATTCCGATGAGCTGACACCATGGCTTCCCGTGATCGCCGCACGGTAATGAAATACAAATGATTTCACTTTCTTAAAGGGACACTAAATCTAAACCGCATCCGCTCTCACCAATCCATACTTCCATATTTTCTTTGCTCAAAAGCCGTGACTAACTTACCTTCCTTCAGGCCCCACAGACCCCGGAGGCAACTGCTACCTCTGCGTCCTCTATAAGCTACATCCAACATCCCTGCTACAAAGTCTTATGGAGGAGGGTGCGCTTCAATGTACCCGATCCATGGATTTACTATCACGCTGCACAAATTCAACAGTCAGGTTAAAGAGTTAGGTTTGCTCTGGGTACTGTCCGGTAGAGGTTTTTTTTTTTCTTAGTCTATTTATGTTAATAATGGGGGAAGGGCAAGGTTGTCTTGTCTTCGTTATATGGCTGGCACAGTACTCTTGATCATGTAGGTCTATGAGGATTTTGTGTAATTTCGCTACTGACCTTATGCAGGTGTTCTCATACAATTTATGTGCAGGAGGGGGTAATATCTGTTGTATAATTTATAACCAAAAAGTTATATAAAAAATATGATTAAAAACCAGATAAAGTTGCACCCTGATTTTAGCCAATTTGATACTATTGTATTTCAGGTAAAGTGACCGCGTATTGCCAGCATGTGCCTCATTTGCTGATCGTGGGGGTCGGAGTGCAGGGAATCCCATATTTAAAAAATGTGGTGCCCCTTTGACATTATTTTTTTCTGCATAGTGCCGCTCCTGTCCAAGTGCTGTGCAGAGAATGACATCACAGCCTCATCCAAGTGAATGGAGCTGAATTACGGTACCTGGATAGCGCCTGGATGGCCGTATCACTGAGCAGAGGATAATACAGAAGGCGCTGCAGAGCACAGCAGAGTGCTGCAGCACCCTATTATTCTAGAGATCAGTGGGGGTCTCGGCAGTTGGACTCCTGACCGGCCCATATCTTGGCAATATGCTGCCACATTACCTGGCAGGAATACCACTTTAAAGAGGACCAGTCGCCTTTTCCAGACATGCCTGTATTAATAAATATTTTAATTCCCCATTAAATAACAATTTTGAAACTTATTTTCTCAGAAATCTGAATTATTCCTCAAGAAAATTTATGAAAAAATTGGCAACTGAGTATTTCCTCATTATCTCATTTCAGAGGGGCGTGTCCATACAGTCTGGCACTTATTGGACAGTGTAGGGACACACCCCAAATTGGTAACACTCCGCTGTCAATTTATTCCTAAATTTCTAGGAGGAATAACCGAGAGTTCAAAGAAAATATGTTTGAACATTTTTATTTCATGGGCAATACAAGTATTTATTTAAACAGATGTGCCTGGGGAGGTGACAGGTCCTCTTTAAAAATTGACAGTGACCTTGTTTTAAAAAAACCTTGATAAATACACACACAAGTTTTTATATTTCTGATAATTGTTTCTACCAGATTTGCTTCAGCTGTTTCTCTTCTGAAGTGGCTCAGGTTTTGCAAGAAAATTGAAAAATGTCCCTTCTGCTTAGAAGCTATTAGCTATGGTTGCGATAACAATAGAGTTGCCCACTCCAATAGTACGTTTAAGTGGGCAGACCATCTGTTTGTGTATTACCTTGAACAACATCTTCTCTTCCAGATCATCTTATTCTTGCCGCTTCTTTGTATTGCCGTGCTGCTTCTTCAATTTCTATGGGAAATACAACAGAAAATCCAGTAAAAAGACTCAATACAGAGAATACCTTGATTTTGTCATTGAGGTTGGCGCTCAGTGCGGATTCATTGTGCAAGAAGATTGCCTGAGAATCCCGTCAACTAAAAGAGTAAGTAGCCCCTTTCTTTAGATCCATCCATAACTTTAAACCAGTTTAGTAAAAGTCTGGTAATTCAACACCCCCTGGACTAGAGAATGTCAGACTAATAAAAAAAAAACAACTGTCAATCAATTTTTTTTATTTATATTGTCTACTTTATTTATTCATAATCCATAGTAAAGTTCTTGTACTCCATCTCCATGACCGGAAAGCCACATTTCTCCTTGGCAACGACTGTGTAAGGTCAAGGAAAAAGATTGCAGCAGCGATTATACAGCAGTACAAATCAGTGTAGCTGAGAATCCAGCACTGGGGTGACAAAGAAATCTTACCAGCAGCCTGTGTGTCTCTTACTCTGCTCCTGTTTAGTGGAAATGTACGAGTGGCCAAGTCTAACATCTCTCTCTGGTCTGCTGGCCTGCCATTAAAGTATGGTGACCGAGCGAATCACAGAGTTTACAAACCATCTTTTTTTTATTATTAGGTTTATCTTTTATATAAAATTGAGATTTAATGGTATCTTAACATTGAAACACCATTTTATACTTGAATCTACATGACAACTTGAGTAATTTTGTAAATACATTACATCACTTATCTTGTACTGTATTATGCTCCAGAGCTGCATTCCCAATTCTGCTGGTTTTGTTGGAAACCAACAACAAGCTTGTTGACAGACACACCGCTTACAGAATTGATGAGCTGCTTTTTATACGGTCGCACACTTGAATGGGGCTGGCTGCAGTTCCCTGCAATGCCGTTGGCTAGTAGCAACAGTAAAGGAGCCACAGTTCTAAGGCAACGCTGTGGCCCCTTCATTCACAGGATCGTTGGAGGTCGGACCCCCACCAATCAGAAAGTGATGGTATATCCTAGGTATATACAATCGCTTTATGTAATGGGAATAACCCTTTAAGTTGAATAAATTGTGAAATATTTAGATTTTCATGGATTTTAATATCTTGTTCCTAATAACATAACTACAGGTGTGCCTTATAGGGAAGTCCAGGTGCTACGTGCCTGCAGAGGAACCACAGATGGATGCACAGAGATCCCGCTATATCTCCGGTCATTCAGCCGAGTCTTCAATCTGTAAACGTTCTGGGCCCTGTGAAGATAAGAAAGACTCTGAAAATGGTGACGTAACCTCAGACCGTATGAACAATTGTCCCAAGACGGAACATGGAAACTGGATATCGGGGTTCAGACCTAGAGATAAAGTGGAACAAGTCAGGAACTGTGCTTTACTACCCAGGGACTTTATAGATGAGGTGGTCCTGCAAGTCGCACAGTTATTACTCTGTTCGGAAACAAAAGAGAAGGACCTCCTGTCTACGGATGGAGCAGGGCAATTATGGAACACGGGCAGTAAGTACTTTTTTGAAATATATATGAATGCCGTCTCCATGTCTCAGGTTTTCCTGCTTGAGATTTGATCCTGCAGACCTCTTCATGAGCAGTATGCAAATTGCCAACATCTTATGTCCGTTCTGTCACAAGGCTGTAGGCTAAAGAAATTACTTGGGCGCCTTTTGTTCCTAAATCTAAAAATGTTAAAACCAAAATGTTATATTTTTTGGTTGCCAAATTAAAAATCCATATTCTATGTAAAATAAAGCATTTACACTAGACAGTGGACTGACTGGCGGGAGCATTTACATAACACTATGTGCTCCATGCTCTGGTAGCCACCACTAGAGGGAGCTAAGGAGCTTACTGCATACTATTACACATGGAACTCCATAATAACACAGTATACATTAACCCCTTCCCACAAATGGGCATGACTGTATGTCCTGATTAAAAGTGCATTCCCGCAATAGGGCGTAGAGTGACGCCCCTTAGATGAAGCGAGCACAGGAGCTGTGCTCTCCATCTTCAGCGGTTGTCTGCTGTAATATACAGCTGACATCCCGCTGCAACGGTGGCGATAGTTACCGCAAATCGCTGCGGTCTACAACAAAAGAAAGGTGAAAACAAAATAAAGTTTGAAGTAATAAAAACAATAATCGCCCTCTTTCCCTGATCAAGTCCTTTTAGAATTGGAAAAAAATACAAAATAAAAAAAACTATACATAATTGGTATCGCCACGTTCGAAACGGCCTGAACTATAAAAATATCATGTTACTTTTACCGCACAGTGAACACCGTAAAAATTTTTTAATAAAAAACAATAACAGAATTTCTTTTATTTTTTTATCACCTTGTCTCAAAAAAAAAAATGTAATCAAAATAAAAATGACAGCTCTTTCCACAAAAAACGCGCCCTCACACAGCTCCGTCAACCGGAAAATAACAGGTTAAAACTCTCAGGACGCAATGATGCTAAATGACGGCCCAGACTAATTTTTTAGGTCCAGTAGAATTTCACTAAATACCCCACATCATTATTTGCTGGACCCCACAGGTGGACCCCGTAGATGCAGCGGAGATGAGGAAACTTTAGGGCCTTGTGCGGCTTATAGGGCTAGTGAAGAAGTCAAAGATTAGGAAATACTGGAGCGCAGATATTTGTATAATACCCAATAATCCCGGCCTGTGCATAAAGGATTGGTTCAAAGCGACCACACCAATCCATGGATTATTCATTCTCCCCATTTATTAAATCATCCCATTATGCCCTGATGCACTCCGCACAGTTTACATATACCCTGATGTTCTCCGCCCAGCTTACATATACCCTGATGTTCTCCGCCCAGCTTACATAAGCCCTGATGCACTCCTCACAGCTTACATAAGCCCTGATGTACTCCTCACAGCTTACATAAGCCCTGATGCACTCCGCCCAGTTTACATATACCCTGATGTACTCCGCCCAGCTTACATATACCCTGATGTACTCCGCCCAGCTTACATATACCCTGATGTACTCCGCCCAGCTTACATATACCCTGATGTACTCCGCCCAGCTTACATAGACCCTGATGTACTCCGCCCAGATTACATATAGCCTGATGTACTCCGCCCAGCTTACATAGACCCTGATGTACTCCGCCCAGCTTACATATACCCTGATGTTCTCCGCCCAGCTTACATAAGCCCTGATGCACTCCGCCCAGTTTACATATACCCTGATGTACTCCGCCCAGCTTACATATACCCTGATGTACTCCGCCCAGCTTACATATACCCTGATGTACTCCGCCCAGCTTACATAGACCCTGATGTACTCCGCCCAGATTACATATAGCCTGATGTACTCCGCCCAGCTTACATAGACCCTGATGTACTCCGCCCAGCTTACATATACCCTGATGTACTTCGCACAGCTTACATATACCCTGATTTACTCCGCCCAGCTGAGCACAACACATTGGGCACTGAAATGGCATATCCGTGGAAAAATTGCAATTTTGAATCTGCAACATCTATTGTGCACTAATTTCTGCAAAACACGTGTGGGGTCAAAATGCTCACTACACTACACACTTCTAGATGAATTTCTTCAGGGATGTAGTTTCCAAAATTTTTTGGGGCTTTCCACTGTACTGGTACCTTAGCGCAATGCAATTTGGTGTCAGAAAACTAATCTTGTAAAATCTCCACTCCAAAAACCAAATTTCACTCCTTCCCTTTAGAGCTTTGCCGTGTGCCCAAATAGCAGTTTACGACCACATGTGGGGTATTGCCTCACTCGAGAAAAATTGTGTGACAAATTTTGGGGTGTCTTTTTTTTCTCCTGTATTCCTCTATAAAAAGGAAAAATGCTGAGCTAAAACATTATTAGAAAAAAATGTAGATTTCAATTTTCATGACCCAATTCTAATAAAATCTACAAAACATCTGTAGGGTCAAAATATTCACTATAGCCATAATTTAATTCCTTGAGGGGTAAAGTCTCAAAAGTAGGGTCTCTGTACTAGTACATCAGGAAGCTTTGCACATGCGACATGGCCCCCCAGAAAGCAATTCAGCAAAATATGCGCTCAAAAAGCCAAATGGCGCTCCTTCCCTTCTGAATCCTGCGTTATTACCACATAAAGAGATACATGTCAGGGTTTAAAAATGGGGCTCTGTCATGTAGTCCAAAAGGGGCTACGGCGGGAAGGGCCTAAGCACCCTCTAGTGGTGGCAGCTGCAGAAATTTTATATTGTAAAACTAGGTTTATACACCCGGGCGCCAGGCTAAACAAAAAAAAATCATATCTGCACCTAAGTCTACAAATTTAGGAGCCAAACAAATTTTTTGGGTCGCAATTGTGGCCAGTTTAGTCGCCATGTGGAGCCCTGTGCAAGATGATGGACGCTTGCTCCATCCTGCAGCTGCGCTGGAGCAAAGGTCCACTAGTTCTGAAGAGTGACATAAGCTGCTGGTCATTTGTCTACAGTCCATTGAAAGTTTTGATTCTTCAGTTTTTTTTTTTTTGGTCTGATGTATTTCAATGTCTGCAAGAACACTTTGATTTCCCTCACCTTTTCCCCTCAGGTCTGTTTACTGGATATTATTAAAGATGGGATCCAGGGTATATACAAAAGGCGATTTCTCGCTTGTATCATTGGGGGACACAGAAATCCATGGGTATAGGCTGCTACCACTAGGGGGCAACACTAAGCAATGCGTATCTAAGACTGCAAGCAGTCCTTGGACAGGGGGCGTCTGAATGTTTGCGGGTATGAATGTGCGTTAAATGTCTGTCTACAGTTGGAACAAGACGAGTCGGCTAATACAGCCGCACCTCCGGGTGGTTCTTCTAAATTTACTGATACAGGTTACTCTTTTCCGATGGTCTGATTTAGCATTTGTTGGTTTTGTATAGTGCCTCTTTTTTTTTTTTTTTCCTTTACTTTTATAACAACACAACTATAAAGATTTGACCCTACAGATCCGGTGGTCTAGCATTGGCAGAGCTTCTGCACCAAGTCATGGAGGAGTATACACTATAGATGGAGGGGTGACAGCAGGTTAGGTGTTGTCTTTAAGCTGAATTGAACAGTGACCGATTACAGTTTTGATGTTTTTTTTGTTTTTTTTTCATATCCCCTATAGGAAGTCTTCCATTACGGGAAGTAGCTGAAGTCCTGGACAAGGAGACGTTACACAGACTGAAGAACGAGTGTGGAGGTCTGCAGACCCTGCTCAGGAACAATCACCAAGTCTTTCAAGGTAATGGTGTTACATTACAGCCTGTAAATGGGTTTTCGTGTATCATATGTTCAGGCTCCAGGTATGTTTAACCCCTTCGCGCACCCTGACGTGCCATTACGTCCTGGTGCAGGGGATGATGTATGGAACGCGCTCAACACGCTCCATACGCTGCGGGTGTCGGCTGTGCTTTACAGCTGACACCCGGGACTACCAGCCAGGAACAGTGATCGCGCTGTTCCTGGCTATTTAACCCCTCAAATGCTGCAGTCAATCACGACCGCAGCATCTGAGGCCCCGCATCTGAGGCATCGCCCCCCCCCGCAACAAGATCGGGGGGTGACTATGGTTGTCATGGCAGCCCAGGGGTCTAATGAGGGCCCCTAGGTCTGCCTTCACCCTGCCTCTGTTAAGCCCTGCCCATTGCAGTGTATTGTACCAGCGATCTAATGATCACTGGTTTAAGTCCCATGGGGGGACTAATAAACTGTTTAAAAAAAAAAAAAAAAAAAAACCTTTTCCCATTTTTCTTCTAAAGTAATGTAAAAAATTCAAAAAGAAAACAAAACTGGTATCGCTGCGTCTGTAAAAGTCTGAACTATTACAATATAGCATTGTTTAATGTGCACGGTGAATTCCGTAAAAAAAACTAAAAATCAACGTTTTTTTGCTCAACTTTTTTGTAATAAAAAGTGAACAAGAAATGGTACCGATAAAAACTACAGCTCGTCATGCAAAAAAATAAGCCATCACACCGCTCAATCGATGACTAAATAAAAATAGTTGTGGCTCTCAGAATGTGGCGACACAACTATTTTTTTTCTTTTTTTAAAAGTAGTAAAATATAAATAAACCTATATAAATTTGGTATCACAGTGATCTTATTGAGCCACAGAATAAAGTTAAGTTGACGTTTTTGCCGTACGGTGAAAGCCATAAAAGCAAAACCTAAAAAACAATTGAGGAATCAGTTTTTTAAATGTTACCAATAGAAACTACAACTCCTTGCACAAGAATATAAGCCCTCACACCGCTCTTTTGACGGAAAAATAAAAAAGGCGGGGAGTGAAAAATGAAAAAAAAAAAAAAAATGGCTTCGTACCGAAGGGGTTAAAGTCTATGTAAACCTTTTTGACTGGCATTTTTAATTTTTTAATAAACCGGTCCGTCAGTGTGATTTGGTGCAACTTTATAAATAGTTTTGTATTAAAAAAAATATTTTTTTCTCTTTGAGATACAGCTGCTCTGTATTCTCTATATAGAGCAGCTGTATAGTTTGCTAAATCCTGCTCCTGTCAGATCCACGGGACTGACTGGCTCAGTGAAAGCGGGTCGACACGCAGGATCCGCCTGTAATCCATCACATCTAGGTTCATAAGTAGATTATGACAGTGAAATTGTCAGGTCAGGGGCTGACGGATTCAGGTCATAGCGAACGCTACAGCTGTTCTGTATACAGAATACAAAGCGGCTGTATCTCAAGAAGTAAAAATGTATTTTTTATAAAAAAACTATTTATAAAATTGCACCAATCACACTGACTGACCTGTTTATTAAAAAAAAAAAAAATGCTTTTCAAAGGAACATAGCCTTTAAGCGTTGGGTATGTCCACTTATGGCATTAACACTCAAATCTTGCGGTAAGATTGGTTGTGTGAGTACATAGGCGCCACTAGCACTCCTGGTCCTGGTAGATGATGGGTTGGTTGGTGGCTGGGGCCCAGCTCTGGATCATGGTTGTCTTGAACTCCATACAGTAGATGATCTCTCTCTGGTTACGTGTTACTTATGCTGCATGCTCCAGGCGTCAAGTGTGCAGTAGATGTTGAACTTCAGTTTTGTCCTGTTTTTGGGACCGAGGCAGAACCACCATCCTTGGAGAGAACACTGCTTTAACCCCTTAATGACCAGCCTATTTTGACCAAGCCATTTTTTACGTTTTTCCATCGTCGCATTCCAAGAGCTATAACCTTTTTATTTTTGCGTCGACATAGCTGTATAAGGTCTTGTTTTTTGCGGGACAAGTTGTACTTTTTAATAGCACCATTTTGAGGTACATATTATTTATTGATTAACTTTTATTAACTTTTTTTTGGGGGGGGGAATAGAAAAAAATCCTGAAATTTCGCCACCCTTTTTCGCGTCTTAAATCTACGCCGTTTACCGTGTGATATAAATAACACAATAACTTTATTCAGCGGGTTGTTACGATTGCAACGATACCAAATTTGTATAGTTTTTGTATGTTTTACTACTTTTACACAGTAAAAACGCTTTTTTTTCAAAATTATTTGTTTTTGTGTCTCCATATTTGAAGAGCCGTAACGTTTTTATTTTTTCGCCCATGCAGTTGTATGAGGGATTTTTTTTTTGCGGGACGACTTGTAGTTTTTATTGGTACCATTTTGGAGTAGATGCGACTTTTTGATCACTTTTTATCACATTTTTTTTAAGTCAGTATTCACAGAAAACAGCAATTTTTCCATAGTTTTTTATTAAATTCTTTACGGCGTTCACCGTGCGGGTTAAATAATGTAATAGATTTATAGTCGGGGTCGTTACGGACGCGGCGATACCAAATATGTGTAACTTTTTTACTTTATTTTGTTTTTTTTAGTAGTAAAGCATTTTGTAAGGGGAAAAGCTGGGTTTTTCATTTTTTTTTTTCACATTTTTTTTAAAATTAACTTTATTAAACTTTTTTTTTAACTTTTTTTACTAGTCCCACTAGGGGAACTATAATATGCGATTCTCCGATCGCTATTATAATACACTGCAATACTTTTGTATTACAGTGCATTACTGCCTGTTCGTTTTAAAACGGACAGACATCTGTTAGGTCATGCCTGCGGCATGATCTAGCAGGCATTCACTACAGGCAGACCTGGGGGCCTTTATTAGGCCCCCGGCTGCCATTGGAGACACAGACACTTAGCGATCGTATCGCCGGGTGTCGGTGGGATGAGAGGGAGCTCCCTCCCTCTCTCCAAAACCACTCAGATGCGGTGCTCGCTATTGTGCACCGCATCGGAGGGGTTAAACGGGTGAGATCGATACTAATATCGATCTCACACGGCAGAGCAGGGATGCCCCCAGCTCTCAGCTACCTCTGGCAGCTGAGAGCAGGGAGATTTGACGGCTCCCTGCTCTGTTTACCTATCCTGATTCAGTGCCGTAAAAAGGTATATGCATCAGAATAAAGCCCGTTAGTGGCCGCCGTTAAAAGGCGTATTGGCGGTCACTAACTGGTTAAAGAAGTTCATTGATTTATATGGAGAGAAGTTGCCTGGTGTACGTTCACACTGTCTGGAGAACTTCTCATACATTTCTTAAAGCAGAGAAAAAAAACAAGTATTTTAAAAAGTTCAGTGGTACATTTAAAGGGGTTGTGCACATTATAGTAAAAACAGCATCATATAGGCAGGTATTTCACGTGCTATTTTACTCACTACTTCGTGGCCATCACTGGTGCTCATGGAAACATGTGATCTCCTCTTCCATGTCTCGTCACCAGGAGGCACCTGCACACAATGTAGCCAAACTGGATGGCGGATCAGTCACGTGTGTGTGTATAGCACATGACCGGTTCGGCTCTAATTTGTACTGGTGCCGTATGCGCACACACACTGGAGCCTATGAAACGTGCCTGCTTTTCCATCCGCTTCAATGGAGTTTCCTGATCGGAATTGGTGACCTAATGAAGGTAAAATATCTGCCTATAAAGTGGACAATTCCTTTAACATGAAGCTCCCCTATTGAGTAACATTATCTATAAATCAGTAAATGTAAAGTCTAGCATCTTTATAATATTTCTTGATCACCTTTTGTCTGGTTTTGACTCCTGTATCTGCTTGTTTTATTCTCAATGCAATGGAGGGAAAAAAAATCATACATTGCTACCAAGGAACTGTCAACAAGTTGATGTTGACAGATCTGTTATTTGTTTCTACTTAGTATTTTGAATGTATAATTAGAAACGGCTGTGAATGCATTGCAACGCTATTCTTTCCGTCAAAGCAACGAACACTATGACGTAACCCGACGGACTTCAGTGTAAGTCCATGGAGCCTGCCAGGTGTTGGCTGTCATACGACACATCCAGCATTGCATCAGGGTTTTCATTATACTCAAAAACTGTGATGCAGATGTGAACAGAGCCTAACAGTCAGATCCGTTTTTCTGATACAGAGCTCCAGATAGACCTTGAGTTAAACCTGAAGGTTCACCCTAAATAATCTTTTGACATGTCAGAAGATGTCCTCGCTGGAGGTCTGTGCCTTTGACCATCACTGATTGGTAGACCAAGAGGCCCCAGCACACATGTACATTACAGTCCCATTGCGATAATCTGGAGATATTGGGAAGACGCTTTTTAAGATCCAAAGATCTCCGAGTCAGAAGACAAAGGGGGCACTACACTCAGAGGAGCTCGATGGCCGTTTGTTATAACGATCAGTGGGGGTCACAGGGCACAGACCTCCCCCTCCTATCACATGTTAGAAGATGTTTTTAAGTAAACCTTCCCTTTAAGGCCCTGTTCACACAGCGTTTTTCGGCGCGGAAACCGCTCCACAACTCGTCAAAAACTGCCCGAAAATGCCTCCCATTGATTTCAATGGGAGGCGGACGAGTTTTTTTATCGCGAGCGGAAAAACCGTGTCGCGGTAATAAGCGACATGACCCATCTTGAGGTGGTTTCCGCCTCCAAAACCCCATTTCAATCAGTCCGAAACGCCTCGACGAGTGTTTTGACGAGTTTTTGTCAAACCACTGTGCAAAAAAACGTCTGGAGCAGTTTTTGCAGGAGGAATTTTCCTCCTGCAAAAAACTCTGTGTGAACACCGCCTAAAGAGGCTCTGTCACCAGATTATAAGTGCCCTATCTCCTACATAATCTGATCGGCGCTGTAATGTAGATAACAGCAGTGGTTTTTATTTTGAAAAACAATCATTTTTGACCAAGTCATAAACAATTTTAGATTTATGCTAATTACTTTCTTAATAGACAACTGGGCGTGTTTTTACTTTTTACCAAGTGGGCGTTGTACAGAGGACTGTATGACCCTGACCAATCAGTGACCAATCAGCATCATACACTTCTCATTGTTCCAGCCCAGTTTCTTTCACTGCACAATCACGCTTGAACAATGAGAAGTGTATGATGCTGATTGGTCACTGATTGGTCAGCGTCAGACTCTCCTCTGTACAACACCCAGTTGGTAAAAAGTAAAAACACGCCCAGTTGTCTATTAAGAAACTCATTAGCATAAATCTAAAATTGTTTATAACTTGGTCAAAAATGATCGTTTTTCTAAATAAAAACCACGGTTATCTACATTACAGCGCTAATCAGATTATGTAGGAGATAGGTCACTTATAATCTGGTGACAGAGCCTCTTTAAGTTATATAAGGGGAGCATACTACATACCATTATTACATTGAACACAATAAAACAGCATACATTGTTTTCCCTCTAGTGGTGGTTGCAGACAGACAGAATTATGTTAAGGGAGGCAGGAGATTTAAAGGTCTGTTCTATTTTTAGGGGGTTAAAGTCTACTTTTCTGGATTCTGAAACTATTCAGCACAAACCTAAAACTGGATGTTAAAAAGTGGACATTTACTTCAGGTATTCTGGTTGTGGTGCGTCAGAACTATGTCTGCTTTTTCACTATGATCATGCTTGAGGCTTTTATTATAAATGGAAACTAACTTTTTAAACAACTTATGCTAATGTAATAGTATACCTGATATAGATCAACTTTGTAATCTACTTACTGTTAAAATGTCGTTTTATCCAGTTTTGCATCCGTTCCGGGCAGTATTTCCGTTTTTAACGGACAATGTTGACCCGTTTTGCATCTATTTTAAAAACGGATGAATTTCATTTGTACATTTTTTGCCACATGCTTCCCTCTGTAGATATTGGCACACAGCCCCCTGTAGATAATGGCAGACACCTCCCTCTGTAGATACTGCCAGGCACCTCCCTCTGTAGATACTGCCAGGCACCTCCCTCTGTAGATACTGCCAGGCACCTCCCTCTGTAGATACTGCCAGGCACCTCCCTCTGTAGATAATGGCACACAGCCCCCTGTAGATAATGGCAGGCACCTCCCTCTGTAGATACTGCCACACAGCCCCCTGTAGATAATGCCAGACACCTCCCCCTGTAGATACTGCCACACAGCCCCCTGTAGATACTGCCACACACAGCTCCCTGTAGATACTGCCACACAGCCCCCTGTAGATACTGCCACACAGCCCCCTGTAGATACTGCCAGACACCTACCTCTGTAGATACTGCCACACAGCCCCCTGTAGATAATGCCAGACACCTCCCTCTGTAGATAATGGCACACAGCCACAAGTAGCTACTGCCACAGCCCCCCTGTAGGTAGTGCCACACAGCCCCCTGTACATGGCACCCCAGTAGATGGCACACACCCCTTTCCTGTAGATAGCGCCACTTCAGGGAACCGCTTCAGGAGAAGTCCCTGATGTCGCTGTCCATATATGGACAGTGACGTTAGGGACTTCTCGAGTGGATCACCGGCAACAGCGTCCTAAACCAGCGTCGCTGTGCTTGTTTACATGCACGTATCATGTAACTGCTGCAGCCAATCAGAGGACTCAGTGGGGCTCTCTGGTAACGAATCGTATGTCTGACATAATTCCAGAAATACAAAATATGGCCCCTGAGCGCTCTGATTGGCTGCAGCGGTCACATGCTGGATTGCCGGGAAAAGGATAGCTAATTATTGCTTTTTTCTTCTACTTATTTCATTTGCAGCCCCTGAGAAAAACAAATGTTCACTTCCTGGACAACCCCTTTAATTAAAGGGTAACTAAACATTCAGCAAACTTCTGACGTGTCATAGTGACACGTCAGAAGTTTGGATCGGTGGGCTTCCGAGCTCTGAGACCCCCACCGATCGCTCGTGTGAGCGCTCAGCAGCTTTGTTTCTATTCGGTTTGTTCTGGAAAACCGATGTATCTGGGTACGGGCTCAATAGAAAGTCTATGAGCCTGTACTCCACTACATCGGCTTTCCAGAAAACGGCAAACAGAAACGAAGCGGCTGAGCGCTCACACGAGCACTTCTGCCGCTTCGTTTTAGCGATCGGTGGGGGTCTCAGAGCTCGGAAACCCAGCGATCCAAACTTCTGACATGTCACTATGACACGTCAGAAGTTGATTGAATGTTTAGTTACCCTTTAACAATATAAGGCATAATAAGATCCGTCAAAAGCTGCGAGATAGGAAGTAACGTTTTTGGTTTTCTACACAGCAGAAAAAATACAATAAAGATAAAAAGACGACTAAGATTCTACGTTTGTACATTTATTGACTATTGAGACGTTTTAATGAAGGTTGAGCTGCGCTTGAATAGCGATTTCTTCTATTTCCGGAATGAGTTTCTTTTTGTAGCGCTTCATAACCTCTCGTTTCCCGACCACGTCTTCTGTTACATAAGATAATAAAAGAAGTTCTCTGTAATCTGAGCAGCATGTTCTGTCTTCTCGTGTTTCTGCTTATGAGACATCAATATGTTTCTGGGTCAGAATAAATTGTTACGACCTCGGCTTTCCTCTGCTCTCCCAGGTAGACGGACCCCGAGGCTGAATGTAAACGCGTTCTTAACGGCAGAGGAAACAAAAATACAATTTCTGCCTCCATGTAAACTGTGGTCTTCATGTAATATCATCTGTGTGAAAAAACAATAGCTTGAAAGCGAGAAAGTTCTGAAAACACATTTGGAAAATAAATGAACGATTCTCTTAGGAAGCGTTCCCCAGGATATAACATAATGTCAGATGTTGGGAGTTGTTCTGCTTGAGATATTTCTCTATTTTACATGTCCGCTCTTCTGACACGTCTGTTTTACTAAATACTTGTATTCCCCATGAAATAACAATGCTGAAGCATCTTTTATTGGAATTCTTGTGCTGTTCCTCAGTTATTCATCCTGGAAATGTATGAATAATTGCCATCTGGGTGTAACCATTCCTCTTTTTAATTGGGTGTATTCCTACACAGTCTGACACTATCAAAGCCATGCTGACATACTGTGTACCGACACTCCGCATTGACGAGGGGGAATGGTAACACCCAGTTGTCAATTTACTCCTACATTTCCAGGAGGACTAACAGAGGAACATCACGAAACCAAATTTTTTAAAGATGCTCCACAATTTTTATTTAATCGGAAATACAAGTATTTAGTTAAAAAGAGACATGTCAGATGAGCTGACATATAAAATAAAAAAGTTCCTCCTACAGCAACACCATCTTTGGAGTGACGCGCCCTCAAGTGGTGAACTTGTTATATTATTATCCGGACAAACGAGTTGCACAAATAGATGTTATTCTTTGTATAATGAAAAGCTATACCATTTTTCCAATATACAATCTGTATCAATTCCTTCTTGTTTTCAAGATCTCGGTTTGATGTCATTGAATCAGAACCTTCATTGTTTACTTTGTGGATAAAAAGTTGTCTTGGTCATGTGATCATCATCATTGAATGGCTCGTTATTGTACAGTTATCAGAGCTCTTGCTTCCGTTACTGTACAGTTATCAGAGCTCTTGCTTCCGTTATTGTACAGTTACCAGAGCTCTTGCTTCCAATGAGCCATGCACCTGTGTGATCATCTCATGACCCCGACAGATGTTTGCCTCCTGGGAATAGTCCATGAAAGTTCCTATGGAATGAAAGCAAGCAGAGATATTGAAAACTGTGAGATATTGATACAGACAGTATATTTGGAAAATTGTGTGAGATTTCTCTATACAATGAATAACATTTATTTGCCTTCTGGTTATTGGTTTCCTTACCTAGCCATGTTACTTGTAGCAGTGGTGCCGATCTCCGTCCCACATTGGTATCGGGGGTGACTGATTTGTCTTTGAGGCCGTGTTCTGTTGTTGGTGTATGGTCAGTAGTTGTTGGTGTTTAGTCGAGTAGCGGAGCGTAGATTATTGTGTGCTGTATTATTCTGCACCATCTGTAATAGAGTATCGGGGTGTTACTCTCTTCTCTGAATAACTATATAATCCCCTTGTCTTCTAGTGGTGAATTCAATGGTTTCCATACGTGATTGGAGCCAAGAGACACAAACCGCTTCACATAAACACAGGACCGAAGCCAAACGAAAACTCTCAGCCGATGTCTTAAAGACGCGACTCTGCTGGTTTTACGTCAACCATCCCAGCGGTTGTCCACGTGCCGCCATCCATTGCCCGTACGCACATGGAGCTGAGGAACTGCGGCCATGTTCTTTTCCAAAAAAACATAGACAGTGACGATCCATCCGTCTTAGAAGACCATCATGTTCACTGTTCGTTTTTATTTTATTATGATTTTATTTTTTTTATTAAACTTCTTGAACGAAACAAATTTTGTTCAATGCGGTTCTCTAAGCTGGAGATTTTCTTATCACTGTGATTCAGTGTGTGTGCGTGTGTGTGTGTGCGTGTGTGTGTGTGTGTGCGCGCGCATGCGTGTGTGTTTTTGTTGTTTTTGGTTTTCAGTGCCATACACTGCACAACAAAAAATACACTAAAACCCAATAAATTTATCTAAACTTTAATAACTGTTTTTATTATAATTAGAATCTTATGTTTTAATTACATTTGGTTGAAGTATGAGGAGAACGTGACTGGCGTATGTAAGTCTTATATCAATTGCCAAGGACAAAAGGTGTGGGGTAAATTATAGCCGACTGTACACCGCGGGAAGCCACATCGAAATAATTAAGCCGGTGACTAAAACAGTTTGTAACAATTCGAGCGTTGAACCTTCATTTCACCGAAGCTCTTCAGTACGTCTTACGTGAACGCTTCCAGATGTCTTGCGTCAGGTTGTCCTTTATGTAGATTAACGGCCTTGGAATAGTTTTCTATGCTGTAATAGTCCTCACTGGAATTTTTTTTTTCCCTCAGAAACCGCCCCGTCCTTGTCTATAACGGTGTCTGGTATTACAGCTCAGCCTCATTCACTTAAAGGAGATGTGCAGGATTAAACAAACATGGCTGCTATCTTCACCAAAAAAAGGTCACACCTGTCCATAGGTTGTTTTGTTATTGCAGGTCAGGGCATTGTTTCTGGATAAAAGCAGCCTGTTTTTTTTTTAAATCCTGTGCAATACCACACACGGCCATTGAGTAGAATAATCTTCTTTTTTTTTTTTTTTTTATAATCCTACACAATGTCTTAAGTCCTGGTTCACATTGCATTTTAGCCCTAGCATTGGCGTGTATGTTGTGAAATCATTCAATGTACATGATAAATGTGTCTATTGGGGTTTCAAAAGCCCAAGAGAGCGCCCTTTGGGTCTTGGTCGGGCAGGTTTACGTCGGTATACCTTTTTTTGGAGGATGGAACAATGCAGTAGACGCAGTAGTAAATAAATGTCATAACTTCACTGGATCGTTGTGTTTTTGTTAACAACCGGTAAGTACTAAACATTGTTCGTTTTTCTTAAACTATACAATGAATATGATATTTAATGGTTGGACAACCAATTTAAGCTTCGCCGCGTAGACTGGGACTATGTAGAGTCATCTCATCATTAGGCGGCGAAGGAGTTAATGACGGATGACCGCTCTATTGTATTCCCGGAGGCTTAGATAAAGCAGGATAGCGACATTACACACACCGATGATGCTCTTTATTCATCTCCTCGTCACTCGATTTTGGGGCAGGGCGCTTTACTCCATTACTTCCTGAGACGGTATTAGTCTATTAGCACTTTTCTGTCCATTAACTCTGATTTATTGCAACTGCCATAAAGCACACCTACTATTAATTAAACGAAAATTTAATTTATAATACATTCCCTTGAAATTAATATAAATTCTAAGAACCATAGAGAACCTTAAGGGGTTTTTCTGAGTTACCACTTTTATGTGTCCGTGCTTTTAACCTCGGAATGTGATTACATTTATAATACACTTACTGTGCCAAAATTGGCCCCGTTTCCTGATGCTGCCATGGGGCACGTGACTGGTGACGTCCGTCTCTCTCTCTCTGTTTACGAGCCGTATGCCTATCACGCAGTCAAAACTGTTACATAGGTTGAAAAAAGACACAGGTCCATCAGGTTCAGCCTCTCAATAAATTCCCTGTCATTGCTAGATAAATTATAACCCTCCATGCCATTCGTAAATAAATAGGCATCTTTTTTTAAATGCTGACATAGTATCTGCAATTTAAAGTGTAAATTTAACCTCTACTTTGCTTTAATTCCTGTGAAACGTCTAAAAGGTTAAGAAACTTTCTGAATGTGGTATTGAATACTTTCAGTTTTTAAGATGGGGTGATTTATGGGGAATTTCTAATACATAAGGCCCTCAAAGCAACTTCAGAAGTGAACTGGTTCTTGAAAAATAGCCTTTTAAAATTTTCTTTAAAATGTGAGAAATTGCTGCTAAAGTACTAAGCTTTGTAACGTCCTAGAAAAATTAAAATAATTTTCAAAAAACGATGCAAACATAAAGTAGACATATGGGGGATGTTAATTAGCAACAATTTTGTGTGGTATTACTATCGGTTTTACAAGTAGATACATTTAAAATTCGAAAAATCATTTTTGCAAATATTCTTTTTAAATTTTGGGGTTTTTCACAAATAAGCAATGAGTTTATTGACCCAAATTTTTCCATTAACCTAAAGTACAATATGTCACGAGAAAACAATCTCAGAATCGCTTGGCTAGGCAACAGGATTCCAAAGTTATTACCACTTAAAAGGACACATGTCAGATTTGAAAAAAATGGAGCTTGTCCTTAAAGGAACAGTGTCATCACAATTTTTTTTTAAATATGTTAAAGATGTTAGTGCTTTATTAAAAACGTTTATATTTATTTGTGTGTTTGTGTTTTACTTTTTCTTATTTTTACACTTTTTCTTCCCTATGGGGGCTGCCATTTTTTTTTCCATTTCTGTATGTGTCGATTAACGACACATACAGACATGGAATACGGCAGCCACAGTCCCATAGGGACTGCGAATGGGTCCCGTCCCATCCACTTCTGTGTACGCCGTCTGTGTGGGAACTGCGCATGCGCCGCTCCCACAGTCAAATTTGAAATGCGCACCGTCCGGCGCCATTTTCCTGTGGACCGGAAGTCGCGGCCGGACAGTAAGATTACTACTTCCGGTCGCGGCTTCCGGACTTGTGCACTTGGACCAGCGGCAGCAGACGGAGCGGACGGGCCGGAGGGAGCTGCGGCGGCAGGAGCAAGTAAGAGATTTCTATGTATATTCGTGTTTGTGTGTGTTTACTACTGTATGTAAACCTACTACACTGTGTGTTAGCTCAAAAAATGGCGACACACAGTGTAGGAGGTTAGACCGTTCAAACCCCTCGTTTATCCCGGCACTAGCCAGGATAAAGGAGGGGGGGATTCTCAGAGCTCACTAGAGCGAGTGCTTTTTTCCCAATTTTGCAGCAAAAAGCAATGTGGTTGCTTTACCACATGCAATGCTGCAATTTTGGGAATATCTCCATCTAGTGACCAGCAATGGGAAATATTATAAATTAGAATCTAATTTATAATATTTCCTGACTCGTGAAAAAAATAAAAACAATTTGAACGATGTTTAATCTCCTACACACTAAATGTTTAATTAAAAAAAACAAAACATGTTTTGCTGGCAACACATTCCCTTTAAGGGCCAAAATTAGTTCGGTCCTGAAAGATTTAATAAGATCGCCTCTAAGATGTCTTTTTTCCAAGCTGAACAAGCCCAATTTTTCTAGCCTTTCATTGTAAGCGACACCTCCCATCCCGTTTAATAATCTCGTTGCCCTAGTTTTTCTATGTCCTTTTTACAATGTGGAGCCCAATACTGAATTCCATATTCTAGTTGTGACCTTACAATGGATTTATGGAGTGGTAATGTTACATTTGAATCACAGGATTTTGGGGTGTATAAAAAGAGAGATTAAAAATCTGCTTTTGCAGCTGCTGCCTGACATTGAGCGCTGCAGCTTAGTTTATTTGTTACCGGAATACCCAGGTCCTTCTCTTGTTCTGTCATCCCCAGTTTTATTTCATTTCATGTATATGAATTAATGCTATTATTGCATCCTAAGTGCATTACTTTACATTTATCAACATTACATGTAATCTGCCATGTTTTTGCCCAGGCTGCCAACTTATCTAGGTCTTTCTGTAATAGTTTAAAGTCCAGCTGAGTTTTAAGCATCTTACAAAGTTTCGTTTCATCAGCAAAAACTGACACCTTACTATCAATGCCATCCACAAGGTCATTAATAAAGAGATTAACACCGATCCTTGTGGTACCCCGCTGCGAACTTCAACCCGTTTTGAGTATGTTAAAAGTATCTGCCTGGTAGATGGCAGGTCACTAGTGATGTGCCGTGTATGGGATATTCTGTTAAACAGCCAGGAACCCACATGCGCGGTCCCTGCTGTTTTTTTGCTTGTCAAGCGAGAGCACAGCAGGGACACTGCGCATGCGGGTTCCTGGCTCTATAACAGAACATCCCATACACGGCACATCACTAGTGATGTGCAGGCAGACGCTTTTAACAGTTTGACCAAGTGATAGGTATACAGCTCGTAAACAGAGGGGATTAAAGAGCGTGACATCACCAGTCATGTGCCCCATGGCGGCATCGGGAAACTGGGCCAATTTTGATACAGTAACTGCTTTACAAATGTATTCACATTCAGAGGTTTAAAGCACTGACACATAAGTGTTAACTCGGAAAACCCCCTTCAAAAAAGAAGCTGCTTTCTCAGGGTCTGCATAGTCCATGATTATTACATCATTCTCTTTCTTTACATAACGTCAAGATCTATTTAACATTCGCTCCCTCATCTGACAACTTAGTTGTTAGTTTAAATAGAGGTAGAAATCAGATATTTTTCTGATATTCCCTTTGTCCGTAATCCCCCCCCCCCCCCTCTATGTATAATTGATACACGACTGAAGATCTCTCTGTGTTTCCCTCTCTCCCACACATTCCAAAATCCATAAACCAATGGCATCAGGTGATTACCCCCCACCTCGTGTCACCATCAGTGACACTCTACTCAACAAATCTCTTCCAATTAAATACACTTCCCTGTTGGTTTCGAGAGGTTGAGAAGAACATGTCCTCGGCCTCGTCACTTTCATCCAAATGTTACCGTCATAAATAATTCCTGGGCTTAGATGTGGAGGGATGATTACTTTGTGTCACTGTCACATCGCGCTTGATTTGTTCGGCACCGTCGTTGACATTCTCTGGTGTGAAGTCTCAACTTTTGCAGAAAACTTTTTCCCTGCTACCTTCATCTTTGCAACATCGATGAGACTATACACAATATTGTGTCATTGTATTTCATAAACGATGACAACCTACTGTGTGAACTTTAGAATGATTAATGCAAAAGTCTCCATAGTTTTGTCAATTTATTACAGCATTAAAGGGTTATTTCACCAGGCTGGTCAGGTGACCCTGGGTGCGTATCCCAGGGCAGGGACGCTGAGCTATCAGACGTTTATGCCATATTCTGTGGATATGGCATTTATGTCTCAGATGGGAATCCATTTGTGGCCTTTAGGAGCAAACCTATATATATATTTTTTTTCTGACAGGCCATAACTTTTCTATTTTTCTGGTTTGCAAATGTAATGCAGTATAATGTGGACATTTATGTTGACTTACCATTGCTGTTCGCGGGACGCCACTCCGTTGCAGGCCGCCATAGGGGGGGGGGGAAGTCACGTGATCTGTACTCTGACAACCCAATTCTTACAGCGCCTCCCAATGCAAGTCTACGAGACTCACATCAAGTTGCATTGAGGACCTGATATCCAGTCCCTACAGAAGACGCTGTAGGATTCAGGGAGTCAGAATGAAGATCAGGTGACCACCGGGCGGTCCAGAACTTAGTGGTGTCCTGTGAAATACAGCACTAGGTAAGCTAATACACATTACAATACATTTGCAAGCGGGCATTGGAAAAAAAACACAAAAAACCTGGAGTGCTTCTTTAATTTATATTTTGAGGGAAATGTAAACTTTGTTTTTTACACTTTTCCCTTATCTTTTTAAACTATGTTATAGGCTTATATAACACGTTCTTATGATTATGCTGATACCCAATGTGTATGTTATTTGGTAATCTGTAACCATTCTGTAAAAGCATGGTGTTTTCTTGTTTTGTTTTTTTTTAATGTTTTTTTTCCCAAGATATTCTTAATTATTATTTAAATTTTTTTTAATCTGATTCTTTTTTTAACTTTGTTAAAATATGTGTCCTAGGCAACATGAGCTTTTAGCTATGGCTCTGGCACTAGTAAAGGTGTCGGACATACGGTGTTACAATCACCTCTTCATACGCAATCGGACTAAACTTCTCCCAGAATAGGAAAGATTTCAACAAAAGATTGCCAGATATGAAGCCTCATGGAAAATTAGAATAAAATATTTGTGTTCTAGAATTTTAAAGCCTGGTCATCACTGGTGCCCTATATGTAAAATTGGAGGGACCGCAGCACACGTTCTTTGTGGTATCAAAAAAAGTGTAAAAAATGAATTTTATTCCACCATAATATACAACGACGTTTCGACCCTAAGTGTGGGTCGAAAAAACCCCTCACTTAGAGTCGAAACGTCGTTGTATATTATGGTGAAATAAACTAAATTTTTACACATTTTTGATGCCACAAAGAACGTGTGCTGCGGTCCCTCCATTTTTGTATTTATATTTGGAGTCAACTGGGCAACGACTGCAAACTGCGTGCACCAGTTATACAGCGCCCACCAAAATTTCCGGAACAACCTCATAACTTTTGAACGTCTCGAGGTAGACGGTTGAAATTTGGTGGGATGTAATGAGGTCATAAAATCTACCAGTTAACGCCCAAAAAAACACCCCATCCCCTTGGGGGCCGCAAAATCTTAAATTGCACGGGGGGGGGGGGTCAGGTGGGGGGCTTGTTTGAAAGCTCTATAACGAGATATTAACGTTAAAGTTATCATCTTTATTATTGGCTACCGTCGGTGTTCGCATTACCCAAAATGTACCGCGCGAGTAAAATCCTAAATGTGTGTGGGTGCATGTGCGTGTGTGCATGAGCTTGGAAATGTCACATCAAGGTGACTTTAAATTGCGTATTATTACAATCGGCCTCTGCGATACAAAATGGACCTTGTCTGCGATTGTAACATGATTTCATGTGTATACATTTCGGTAGTCGCTTGTGAATTTCAGAGAGCGCTAATTCGGAGAGCAATTTTCATTTTTGTACATTTCTATTGTCATATCACAAAATGCATTTGACCGAAACGGAAAGGATCACTTTATTGATGATGAGAGGGTTTGGCGAAGAAAAAATAAGATCCTATCGAGAAGTAGCGGCTTTATTCAATGCCACTTATCCTATCCGTGATCCAGTTTCATTGTCAACTGTTAAAAGAACTGTTCATCGTTTCCAAATAACCGGTTCAATTAAAGATGCACCAAGATCCGGAAGACCCAAACATGCGAGTAATGATGAGAAAGCTTTAGATGTTCTGCTCACTGGACATGATAATCCTCATACATCTGTCTAGAGTGGAACACAACAAGCGACTACCGAAATGTGTACACATGAAATCACGTTACAATCGTAGACGAGGTCCATTTTGTATCGCCGAGGCCGATTGTAATAATACGTAATTTAAAGCCACCTTGATGTGATATTCCCAAGCTCACACGCACACGTGCCCACACACATTTAGGATTTTTCCCACGCGGCACATTTTGGATAATGCAAACACCGGCGGTAGCCGATAATGAAGATGATCACTTTAACGTTAAATATCTCAGCGAAAACAAATCCTATCTCAAAATCGTTTGCAGCATCATTTTTGTATTGAAAAGAGCTTTTGTATACCTGCATGTGTTGGAAAATCACATCCTATGAAGTAACTGGGATTGTTATGTGCTGCTACTTCTCACTCTTTTCGTGTCCTATATGGGTCACTACTGTAAAAAAAAAAAAAGTGATTATCTATGTATTTATTTATATTTTGGGGAGTGGACACGGCGTGAACCCAGCTTTAATGTGATTTTTACATCTTCAGAATTTACCGGCGTCCTTTCCCTGTGGTTTAATATTCTAATTTCACTACAATAACTTGATTGCAATTTTAGATTGTACTTTTTCTTTGCTGCTATTTCTGACACTAATTTATACTGGAGTCTTGTATGATTACCATAATAAGAATTCCTTCTTCTCCACTCTTCTATTCTTCACTTCTCATTACTTGATGGTTTTCTGCTGTTTTTCTGCTGTTTTTCTTTCCATTGGTGCAAATTGAGATTCTTTTTGAAGTTCTTCATTTTTTATTTTTTTTCTGCAATGTAGCTTGGAAAAAAATCTGTATTATCTATGTAATCTATCTATCCAGAAAATCCAGCAGCACTGGAAAAGATGTGGGTGTAAGCCCTAGGGAGCAGACCAAACTCCCAGCTATATAGTAATCCAAAAAAATAGGCAGCACACCGTAGTTAAAGTGCCTTTCTCAAGGCTTGAGAAAGGCTCTAGAGCAGGGGTCTCAAGCACGTGGCCCGCGGGCTGCATGAGGCTGCCATCTGCGGCCCGCGGGACACAGACGCTAGTATCGACTCTGCTCCGGTACTCTGTGGAATCCCTGACATCACTGTCCATGAATGGACACTCTATGTCAGGGTCTTCCCCAGAGTGGAGTCCCAAGCAGAACGCTAGCATAGGCTCTGCTCCGGGACTCTGTGGAATTCCCTGACATTGCTGTCCATATATGTACAGTTTTGTCAGGGTCTCCCCCAGAGCAGAGTCTCGGGCAGAGCACTAGCATAGGCTCTGCTCTGGGACTCTGGAATCTCCTGACAGCGCTGTCCACATATGGACAGCGATGTCTAGGGCTTCCCCAGAACTGGACAGTGATGTCAGGAGCACGGCTGGAGTCCCAGTTGGAGCGCTAGTAGCGCTCTGCCCGGGACTGCAGCTCTGGGGTTGCCCCTGACATCTCTGTCCATATATGAACTGATGCCAGGAGCAGAGCTGGAATCCCAGGCAGGTTGCTAGAATCACCTCTGTTCCAGGACTCCAGCTCTGGGCAAGCCCCTGACATCACTGTCCATATATGGACACTGTCGTCAGTTGCTTCCCCAGAGTTCCAGAGCAGAGCCTATACTAGTGCTCAGCTCTGGGACACCGGCTCTGGGGTTGCCCCTGACATCACATTCCGGTCCAGGAGGATCTCCTGACGTCACTGTGTATGAACAGTGACATCAGGGGCTCGTCCAGCAGAGGAATCCCTGGCCAAAGCGTCGACAACACTCTGGCTGGGGTTCCACTCCTAGAGGGAGCCCCAATGGAGCTATCTACTGGGGGTGTCGGTGGCACTATCTACAAGGGGTATGTGTGCCATTATCTGCAGAGGGCACTGTGGCATTATCTACAGAGGGCACTGTAGCATTATCTACAGAGGGCACTGTGGCATTATCTACAGAGGGCACTGTGGCATTATCTACAGAGGGCACTGTGGCATTATCTACAGAGGGCACTGTGGCATTATCTACAGGGGGCACTGTGGCAGCATCTACAGGGGGCACTGTGGCAGCATCTACAGGGGGCACTGTGGCAGCATCTACAGGGGGCACTGTGGCAGCATCTACAGAGGGCACTGTGGCAGCATCTACAGAGGGCACTGTGGCAGCATCTACAGAGGGCACTGTGGCAGTATCTATAGAGGGCTAAAAAGGGGCTGCCTAATTTTGATATTTGCGTGTCTGCCAAACGCTGCTAACTGAGCTGCCACATTTAGCGACACTTAAACTGTAAAAGTGGATTGTTGAAATAAGCACGTGGAGAAATCTCGCAAATTTCCGGTAAGTTTAAACCTAGCGCTATTATTATAGTAATGTGATATTGTTATAGTAAGGTAGTATTATAGTAATATAGTGTTTATAGTAGTTCAAATAACTAATTAATTAACAATAGTTTTGTAATGTATCAAATTTGAAAGTAACGCGGCCCATCAACTTCGCATTTTTTTTATATGTGGCCCACTTACCCGGTCGAGTTTGAAACCCCTGCTCTAGAGGATAGAGCTGAAACATTGCGCATGGGGCAATAAAGTACCCTCAGTTTTTGCACTTTAAGGCCTCGTGCACACTTACGTCACCGGTTTCACGGCCGCTTTTGACGGGTCCGTGAACCCGTTTTAGCGGCCGTGTGGTGTCCGTGTGCACTCCCGTGTGCACTCCGTGTTTCCGTTTCCGTGCGCCGAGCATGGTACTGTCCAGGGTGACAGTACCATGCTCGGCGCGTGGAAAATACAATTTTAATGTAATAAAAAAAAAAAAGTTCATACTTACATTCCTCCTGTCCGGCCTCCAGCGATGACGTTCAATCCATGTCGCCGCTGCAGCCGATCACAGGCTGCCGCGGCCTCGGCAGCCAATCACAGGCTGCCGCGGCCTCGGCAGCCCATCACAGGCTGCTGCGTCACAAAAGAAGGTCGGACTAGAGGAAGAAGAGGGACTCGTCACCAAGACAACGACCGGGTACGTATGAAATGATTTTTATTTTATTTTTAATCAGCAGCCTCTTTTCTCTATCAGTTATTGATAGAGACAAGTGGCTGCCGATTAGTGTAATATTTTTCTAATGTTTTTCTGCCCGCCCGGCGGTTGCTAGGCAACGGCTCCGTCACACACGGACGGCACACGGATGCCTTCCGTGTGCCTTCAGTTTTTTTGACGGCCCCATTGACTTGCATGGGCCTCACGGTCACGGATTCTCGGACCAAAGTAGGACATGCTCTACTTTGGAACGGAGCAAAGGACCGTCAAAAAAACTGAAGTGTGCATGCCGCATTGAAATTAATGGGTTCAGGATGCTATCAGTGACAAAAACGGATAGCACCCTGAAGGAAAAAACTGAAGTGTGCATGAGGCCTAATTACGGTGTGCTGCCTATTTTTTGGAATTTATCTATCTATCTATCTCTCCTATCTTTGTCAAGTATACAAATGACTGTACATAGTGGCTTTATATACCCCACCTCCTACATCCGATATTCACAACACATGTGCGGATGATTAACCATTGGTAACCTAGCAACCCCAGTAAACATCCTACCTACTGGCATATATTTCTCCTATGAATCAAAGATTCTCATTCCCATAGTGTATGCAATAAAATATCATGGAAATAAGGTGGTCACAAAGCTCATCACAACCGCTGGTTATGTTGATCCATTATCGTTAAAGATATTTAAGAAAGTATTTCACTTTCCTAATCCACTTCTATACATTGTTACTGCGCATGTCTGGTATATAAAACCGGAAAGGCTTCATCTCTTTAGTAATATGGCACACACTGATCACTCTGTGAATGCGCCAAAAAGTCACGCATGTGCAATAGTGAATTATCCCGTTGGCGAGTCTAAGGATACAATGAATCAATGGCTATATCATCGCAAGTGCGCATGCGCGAGTGTACATCCGCCACTCAACACAGCGCACCAGGTGTCTACTTCTCTATTAGTCCAAGACACATAGCGGTCACATGACATCTATGTCATCAGCGAAGGGTAGGGGCCAAAACAATAATAAACCCAATGCTAAATAATTCACAGGACTCCTGTTGAAATAAAGCGGGTGTTGACCATAGTCTGTACATAATAGCAAAGTCATGGTTCATGTAAGCAAAGTCTAATCTACATAATTCTGATCTCGTTTTCTGATCCATTACGGCGGTTAGAGTAGGTATGTGTTCGTCCTTACGTGACTTTGAGTAATTTGCTGTAAAGAACCCAAAAAAAGTGTTTATATAAATAATCCGTTAAAAACAATCAGAAAATCAAATACGCACAAGGTACATTTATCCCCACAAAATGCCTTCATATGAATGGTTTAAAGCTAAAATCCAAGTTGTCTGCTAGGACTTAACGTGTCCAATTCGTAGATCCATTTTAATTCCCTCTGTTTCAACAATTTCTCTCGATCACCTCCCCATGTGCAGGAGGGATGTGATCAATAATTCTAAAGCGCAGTTGACTTAAATTTTTTTTTTTTTTTGAATAAAATCTTTAGGGACTGGCAATCCTGCTTTCCCTAGTCTAATTGGGGATTTATGATCGTTCAATCGAACCAGGCATTCATTTGTCATCTGACCAACATACAATAACCCACAAGGGCATTGTTTAAGGCCGAATTCAGACGAACATAGAGTACGTCCGTGTAATGGCCGTTAAAACAACGGCCATAACACGGACGCATGTATTTCAATGGGGCCGTTCACACAGCCATTGTTTTAACAAACCATGTGAAGGGTCTGTTGACAAATAGAACATGTCCTATTTTGTTCCATTTTCACGGATCCCTCCATAGACCAACTCTATGAGGATCCGTGAAAACATTTTTCACGTCCGAATTTCCCCACGTTCATGTGAATCCGGCCTAACATGGATTACGAAACTTGATGTGCATGTGTATCTATTCTTGACCATATACCTTTTACATGTATGGGGATGGGTGAAACTGTCCCCTTTGATAATACTGCTGCAGTGGCCACACTCTAAGCAGGGAAAATTGCCATTTTTGGGTGTGCGCAGGTATGTTTGTGATAGTGTCTTTGTGCTGCTTATATCTAATTTAACCAACATATCTTTCAAATTTCTACCCCATTTGTATGCCATTACCGGGGTAGTCTTTATTTTCTTACTTTTAGTTAAGAGGTTCCAATTTCTACGTAATATATTGTTAATCCGTCCACTAAGTCTATTTAGGGAGGAATCGAAGGTGATACGGTCATTTTTCTCCCTGGTTAGGAAGCAACAGGGTATTTCTATCCTTAAACGCTAATTTACTTTTATGCTTATCAAGTAACCCAAGGGGATACCCCCTGTCCCTAAGTTTTTTGCTCATCTCATCCATTCTTAAATTTAATATATTAGGATCAGAAACTATCCTTTAAAACCGGAGCATCTGGCTCCATGGTAAGGATTCTGTCATAGATCTGGGATAACAGATTGTTACGGTCCGTACTTTTTACATAGGTCAGTCTGTCATTTACCACAGTCAATATGAACCAAAGTGTCAAGGAACCGTATAGAGGAGTCAGAATGGACCATGGTAAATTGCAATTCTGTATATCTCCCTTTAAGTTAAAGAGGCTCTGTCACCAGATTTTGCAACCCCTATCTGCTATTGCAGCAGATCGGTGCTGCAATGTAGATTACAGTAACGTTTTTATTTTTAAAAAACGAGCATTTTTGGCCAAGTTATGACCATTTTTGTATTTATGCAAATGAGGCTTGCAAAAGTACAACTGGGCGTGTTTAAAGTAAAAGTCCAAGTGGGCGTGTATTATGTGCGTACGTCGGGGCGTTTTTACTACTTTTACTAGCTTGGCGTTCTGACGAGAAGTATCATCCACTTCTCTTCAGAACGCCCAGCTTCTGGCAGTGCAGAAGACACAGCCGTGTTCTCGAGAGATCACGCTGTGACGTCACTCACAGGTCCTGCATCGTGTCAGATGAGCGAGGACACATCGGCACCAGAGGCTACATTTGATTCTGCAGCAGCATCGGCATTTGCAGGTAAGTCGATGTAGCTACTTACCTGCAAACGCTGATGCTGCTGCAGAATCAACTGTAGCCTCTGGTGCCGATGTGTCCTCGCTCGTCTGACACGATGCAGGACCTGGGGCAGGAAGTGAGTGACGTCACAGCGTGATCTCTCGAGAACACGGCTGTGTCTGCACTGCCAGAAGCTGGGCGTTCTGAAGAGAAGTGGATGATGCTTCTCGTCAGAACGCCCAGCTAGTAAAAGTAGTAAAAACGCCCCGATGTACGCACATAATACACGCCCACTTGGACTTTTACTTTAAACACGCCCAGTTGTACTTTTGCAAGCCTCATTTGCATAAATACAAAAATGGTTATAACTTGGCCAAAAATGCTCGTTTTTTAAAAATAAAATTGTTACTGTAATCTACATTGCAGCGCCTATCTGCTGCAATAGCAGATAGGGGTTGCAAAATCTGGTGACAGAGCCTCTTTAAAGAACAAATCTAGGGCAGTAAAATCACTTCGCCAAATAACAAATATATCATCTATGTATCTAAGCCAGATCACTACATATTGAAAGAAATCAGATGTATAGACATACCTATCTTCAAATTCGGCAATAAATATATAGTTGTAGGTAGGTGCCATATTGACCCCCATCGCCGTACCCCGACTTTGGATGTAGAAGTCCTCCCCAAACATGAAATAACTCTGTTTATTTTTATATGAAATAACTCCAACAATCCACAGACGATGGTTTTTGAGACATCAAACATGGTAGTTTTATTTAGGCGAGACTCAACAGCCTCCAGCCCTCTATTATGATCAATAGATGTGTAAAGACTGACGATATCAAATGATACCAAAATGCTGCCCTCCGGACATTCAATAGAGCGCTGTCTAGTCAAAAAGTCCATAGTATATTTAATGTATGATTTACAATTGGTGGCCTGTTTCCTCAAGATCTTATCCACACAAATAGCTGGAGGACAAAACACAGAATCCATCCCTGAGGTCTCCCCCGAGGGTTCTGCAGATTTATAAGTATGGATCTTGGGTAAGCAATACAAAATCTGAGTTCTAGGATGTTCATTAATTAGAAACTTCGCTGCACTAATATCAACCACCTGCCTCTCCTACCATATCTTTCAGAATTTTCATAATCCTACACTTGGGATCAAACATCTCTCTCTCATACACATCAGTGTTTGCTAGTTGCCGTTATGTTTTTTTTCATAACCCCTGTAAAGTATTACGTTCCTTTTTGCTTATGTTACACCAACCTGGTCTCACATTACTCTCATTTTGTTTCAGTTCCTCATTTTGTTTTTTCACTGTTACAACAAATGCCTCCACCCCATGGTTATTTCTGGGGGGCTGAAATTAAAACTTATTATAAAGGTCAACATCACTCAGCCTAAGTTCACCAGAAAACAAGGTATCATTTGTTGAGTCAGGGATGACCTCATTGGTGAATAATGCATTTAATCGGTCTCCTAAAAAAAAATTCTAAATCAACATGTAATTGGAACCAAACGATATCGTTACTTGGACAAAAAGAAAGTCCCTTTTCCAGGACCTTTCAATTCAATATCTGACACTGTGTACCACCAATTTTAAGTCCTCCTTCCAAGGGACCCCCGTCCCCTCGGTAGACTATTGTAAATTCTCTGCCGCGTCTGGATACCCTCTGCTGTGTTTCCTCCCACCTCTTCTCTGTGTGCGGAGTCCATTTGTCCCTCTAAAAAAGAGGAACTCTGTGCTGAGTCATCTGAGGACTCTGTATCAATTGCTGTGGACCAAAGACCTTCATATTGTTGTCTAGGTCTTCTCTTATTTTGATGTTGCTGTTGGCGACCACTACCATCTGGACCATGCAAGATTTGCCAGGTATAGATCTTGTCATAGTCCTCAATATACCGTTACCACTTGGTTCTTTTAGTTTCCTTCGGGACATTATGGTGTTTAATTCATTGGACATCCAATTTCTCTCTCTCATGTTCTGGAACCCATTGGGGGTCCTAATATCTTTTAGTGAGCTCTCCAATTCAACCATTTTAACTTCGATCTTGTCATAGGTGTGGGCCTCTTGCTCTCTTAAAGTTCATATAGAGCACCCCCCCCCCCTATATCTCTTTAACAATTCACCAGTCATTATGACCTATGAAATTCATTAGCTTTGTCATTTACATACAATCTAAGAGACACTTAGGCTTCGTTCACATCTGTGTCAGGGTTCCGTTCCAGCGGTCCTTCTAAGCTTTCCTTCAGAACGGAACCCTGACTGAAACAAACGGAAACCGTAGGTTTCCGTTTGCATCACCATCAAAACGGCGGAACCCTTGCACAAATGAGACAAACGGAAACCATTTGCACCAGATCCCTCACCATTGAAATCAATGGTGATGCAAACAGAAAGCTATGGTTTCCATTTGTTTCAGTCAGGGATCCGTTCTGACGGAAAGCTCAGACAGAATGCCAGAATGGAACCCTGACACAGATGTGAACGAAGCCTAAGAAGTTGCTTTTAAAAAGCCATTGCACCCCTTCATCTGCTAGGATCATGAAGCTGCACAGGTTGTACAAACGGTAAGGCCACCTATTTATCTCATATCTATCTGTCTGTCTGTCTCGTATCTATTTATTTATTATCTATTTTTATATATGTAGATATATATATATATATATATATATATATATATATATATATATATATATATATATACACACACTACCGTTCAAAAGTTTGGGGTCACCCAGACAATTTTGTGTTTTCCATGAAAACTCACACTTATATTTATCAAATGAGTTGCAAAATGACTACAAAATATAGTCAAGACATTGACAAGGTTAGAAATAATGATTTTTATTTCAAATAATAATTTTCACCTTCAAACTTTGCTTTCGCCAAAGAATGCTCCATTTGCAGCAATTACAGCATTGCAGACCTTTGGCATTCTAGCTGTTAATTTGCTGAGGTAATCGGGAGAAATTTCACCCCATGCTTCCAGAAGGCCCTCCCACAAGTTGGATTGGCTTGATGGGCACTTCTTGCGTACCATACGGTCAAGCTGCTCCCACAACAGCTCTATGGGGTTGACATCTGGTGACTGCGCTGGCCACTCCATTACAGATAGAATACTAGCTGCCTGCTTCTTCCCTAAATAGTTCTTGCATAATTTGGAGGTGTGCTTTTGGGTCATTGTCCTGTTGTAGGATGAAATTGGCTCCAATCAAGCGCTGTCCACAGGGTATGGCATGGCGTTGCAAAATGGAGCCTTCCTTATTCAAAATCCCTTTTACCTTGTACAAATCTCCCACTTTACCAGCACCAAAGCAACCCCAGACCATCACATTACCTCCACCATGCTTGACAGATGGCGTCAGGCACTCTTCCAGCATCTTTTCAGTTGTTCTGCGTCTCACAAATGTTCTTCTGTGTGATCCAAACACCTCAAACTTCGATTCGTCTGTCCATAACACTTTTTTCCAATCTTCCTCTGTCCAATGTCTGTGTGCTTTTGCCCATATTAATCTTTTCCTTTTATTAGCCAGTCTCAGATATGGCTTTTTCTTTGCCACTCTGCCCTGAAGGCCAGCATCCCGGAGTCGCGTCTTCACTGTAGACGTGGACACTGGCGTTTTGCGGGTACTATTTAATGAAGCTTCCAGTTGAGGACCTGTGAGGCGTCTATTTCTAAAACTAGAGACTCTAATGTACTTGTCTTGTTGCTCAGTTGTGCAGCGGGGCCTCCCACTTCTCTTTCTACTCTGGTTAGAGCCTGTTTGTGCTGTCCTCTGAAGGGAGTAGTACACACCGTTGTAGGAAATCTTCAGTTTCATGGCAATTTCTCGCATGGAATAGCCTTCATTTCTAAGAACAAGAATAGACTGTCGCGTTTCACATGAAAACTCTCTTTTTATAGCCATTTTGAGATTTTAATCGAACCCACAAATGTAATGCTCCAGATTCTCAACTAGCTCAAAGGAAGGTCAGTTTTATAGCTCCTCTAAACAGCAAAACTGTTTACAGCGGTGCTAACATAATTGCACAAGGGTTTTCAAGTGTTTTCTAATCATCCATTAGCCTTCTAACACCGTTAGCAAACACAATGTACCATTAGAACACTGGAGTGATGGTTGCTGGAAATGGGCCTCTATACACCTATGTAGATATTGCATTAAAAACCAGACGTTTGCAGCTGGAATAGTCATTTACCACATTAACAATGTATAGAGTGTATTTCTGATTAATTTAATGTTATCTTCATTGAAAAAAACTGTGCTTTTCTTGCAAAAATAAGGAAATTTCTAAGTGACCCTAAACTTTTGAACGGTAGTGTGTGTGTGTGTGTGTATATATATATATATATATATATATATATATATATATATATATATAAATATAATCTCTCTACACTGGATATAAAATGGCTACACACCCCTGATTGTTAAAATGCCAGTTTTTGTCATGTTACAAAATCAGTACAAGATGAATTATTTGAGAACTTTTTCCACCATTAATGTAACCCATCATCTGTACAATTCCACTGAAATCATTTAGGGTGGAAAAATAAAAATAAAAAACAAAAATAATGTGGTTGCATAAATCTGCACACCCTTAAGCTAATACTTTGTTGAATTACCCTGTTACTTTATGGCAGCATTCCGTCTTTTTGGGTAGAAGTTTATCAGCATGGCACATCTTGACTTGGCAATTGTTGCCCACTCTTCCTTGCCAAAGCGCTCCAAATCTGTTAGATTGCGAGGGCATCTCCTGTGTACAGCCCTCGGGTCACCCCACAGATTTTCAATGGGATTCAGGTCTGGGCTCTGGCTGGGACATTCCAAAACTTTGATCTTCTTCTGGTAGAGCCATTCTTTTGTTGATTTGGAGGTTCTGGTTTGGGTCACTGTCGTTCTGAAAGGTGAAATTCCTCTTCAGCTTTTTAGCAGAGGCCTGCAGGTTTTGTGCCAATATTTACTGATATTTGGAACTGTTCATAATTCCCTCCACCTTGACTAAAGCCCCAGTTCCAGCTGCAGAAAAACAGCCCCAAAGCCTAATGCTGCCTCCACTATGCTCCATAATGCTGCCTCCACCATGCTCCATAATGCTGCCTCCACCATGCTGCACTGTGGGTATGGTGTTCTTTTGGTGATGTGCAGTGTTGGCTTTGCGTCAATAAAACCTTTTGGAATTATGGCCAAAAAGTTCAACCTTAGTCTCATCAGACCATAACACAATTTCCCACATACTTTTGGCAGACTTGATGTAGGTCTTTGCAAAACATAGCCAGGCTTGGATGTTTTTCTTTGTTAGAAAAGGCTTCCGTCTTGCCACCCTACCCCGCAGCCCAGACATATGAAGAATATGGGAGATTGTTGTTACATGCATTACACAACAAGTACCTGCCAGAAAGTCCTGCAGCTCCTTTAATGTTGGTGTTGGCCTCTTGGTAGCCTCCCGGACCAAGTATTGTCTTGTATTTTCATCAAGTTTTGAGGGACGTCTAATTCTTGGTAATGTCACTGTTGTGCCAAATGTAATCCACTTCTTGATGACCGTCTTCACTGTTTTCCATGGTATATCTAATGCCTTGGAAATTGCTTGGTACCCTTCTCCTGACTGATGCCTTTCAACAATCAGATCTCTTTGATGTGTTGTAAGCTCTTTACGGACCATGGCTATTGCTGCCACATGCAACAAAGTAAATTTCAGGAAAATCCTAATAGAACAGCTGAACTTTATATGGGTTACTCAGAATCACTTTAAATAATTGCAGCTGTGTACTGACTACTATTTAACATGAATTTAAATGTGATTAGCTAATTCTGAACACAACCACATCCCCAATTATAAGAGGGTGTTCACACTTATGCAACCACATTATTTTTACACTTGAAAACCGCCATTACCAGCTTCATCATCAGCTGGAATATTGTATAATATTAAAAAGGTTTTCCTGTTTCAGCAACTAAATGTTATTCTTTGTATACTAAAAAATCAAGCAATGTTCAAATATACTTTTTGTCAATTTCTCATGGTTTTCAACATCCCTGCTTGCTGTCATTCAATATTTCATTGTTTACTTCCAGATGATAACAATCTGTCCTGGTCATTTGATCAGTTCTGATATACTGTAACTGTAAGGAGCCTTGTACCTCTGTGTCCATAACATGACCTTGTAAGGAGCCGTGCACCTCTGTGTCCATCACATGGCCAGGATGGATGTTTATCCACTTTAAGTCAAGTACTATTTAATTTAGTTTTTTTCACTGTCACATTTCGGAGTCATAGCTTTTTTTATTTTTTTGTTGAAAAAAATTAATTGTTTTTGCATCGCCGCATTTCAAGAGCCGTAACTTTTTCAGTTTTCAGTCAATTCGTTTTCCGTCAATGTGGCCATATGTGGGCTTATTATTTGTGGGACAAGGTGTTGCATTCTTTAGTGCTATTTTGGGGTATATGGGACTTTTTTTTTTTTTTTTTGCGGAGATGGAAAAAAAAGGAATTTTGCTGTTTTTTTCGTTTTTGTTTTTTTACACCATTCACCATGCGGTTTAATTAATATGTTAACTTAATTGTTCACATCGTTACAATCGCGGGGATAGCAATGTTTATATATATTTTTTGCACTTTCACTAAAAAAACACTTTTTATGAAAAAAAGTGGTTTTATTTAATTTTTACTGTTTTTTTTTTTTTTTTTTTTAAATCTTTAACTGTTTTAATTTTAGTTTTTTAGTCCCACTAGGGGACTTCACAATGTGATCTTCTGATCCCAGATTACTGGTATACCCAGTATTATTTCCTGTCATTGTAAAACTGAGCCATGGCCTAATAGGCAGTTATTGATGGCAGACCTATATCAGTCCCCTAACTGCTAGGGAAACTCATTGGTGCGTCGCTGGTGTCTCGCTATTGACCGTAGCATCTAAGGGGTTAAACTGCTAAAATCTGAGTTCTCTCCAATTCCTGCAGTAGCTGCCGGACCCTGGCTCTGTATAACAGCTGTGCTACTGCCGCTGATCTCGTGGGTACAGTGGCAGTACCCATGAGATCCGAGTAATGGATATATCTGTCACGATGCGGGAACTAGCACCCACTTGTGATGGATATATTCGTCGTTAAGGTGTTAAGTCGGGACCACTAGACTACCATGGATATTAGATATTAATTAATAACTATACTAGACCACTATGAACAAAGGATATCAATGTTATTTATCCTAGACCAGCAGCAATATTAGGTACAAGCTGCTAAACCACCAGGAATACATACCTCCCAACGTTTAAGTATCACAACGAGAGACAACCTTGCAGCAATTTTTTCCTTTTAAGCCACACCTCTAATCCCGCCCATACACACCTGGTTTAGCCCACACAGTATCATGCCCCCATAGTGTCTCACACACACACAATATAATGCCAAATAGCTGCCCCCACACAGTATAATGCCCTCTAGCTGCCACCATACAGTATAATGCCCCCATAGATGCACCCATACAGTATAAAGCCAACACAGATGCTCCCATGCAGTATAGTGCCCACACAGATGCCCCCATGCAGCATAATGCGCCCATAGCTGCCCCATACAGTATAATACCCCCGTACAGAATAACTCCCACGCAGAGGCTCCCATACAGTATAATACCCCCTTTGCTGCCCCATACAGCTTAATGCCCCAATGCTGCCCCCATACAGCATAATGCCCCCAAAGCATCGGCAACGCTCTGTCAGGGAATTCCGCTCCAGGAGTAGCCACTGATGTCACTGTCCATATATGGACAATCACGTCAGTCGTTTCCTCTAGGAGCGGCATTCCCGGCCAGAGCGTCGACAATGCTCTGGCAAGGGATTCCGCTCCTGGAGAAGCCACTGACGTCACTGTCCATATATGGACAGTGACGTCAAGGACTTCGCTGGGCATAGTGCTCAAAGTAGCGCTGTGCCCGGGGAGTCCTCGGTGAGCGAAAGGGCTCCCTCTGCTCTGAATTAATGCTGAAGCTGGAAGCTGATGGTTCCCTGCTTTAGCATTTGATTCAAAGGTATCTGCGTCCTGAGGACGCAGATACAATTGACAGCGGTATTTACCACTGGTTGCCTGGGACAGCGGGACACCTCCCGGAATCCGGGACTGTGCCGCTGAATCCGGGACGGTTGGGAGGTATGGGAATATTACAGGAATACTATGATTTTACCCCTAAACCACCCTGTAATAACCGGGGGGTAGGGAAACGGACGAGTGAGCCCTAATCTACCCGCCACTCTGTCCCTGCCTACTTGCAACGACCCGCCCTAGGCGACGGGGTACAACTGGGCGGCGGTCCCTGCACTCAGTAAGTGCACGACAAACACGACAAACATACAAGCAAGGGAAAGGGGCAGTTGCCCACGGCAACACCGTGAGCAACCAGAGTGGTGAACGAGCCGAGTCAAGCCAGGAGTGTGTGAGGTACCAAACGAAGAGCAGAAGAGTAGTCAGTAAGCCAGGGTCTGTATGGAGCAGGAACAAAATAGAAGGAGCTGTAGCAAGGAGGAACAGGAAATGCAGGTATAAATAGACAGAGGGTGGGAGCTAGCTGAGTCTGGCCAGGCTGCGATAGGCTCTCCCACTCCTAAGCCTGCCAGCTTGAGTGGTGGAAGCTGGAGTCAGTCTCAGGGATGTAGATTCAGGTGCTGACTGATTAATTAAGGGAGTTAACCCCGAAGCTGTGCCTGGCAGATCCTTTACAGTACCCCCCCTTTTATGAGGGGCCACCGGACCCTTTCTAAGTGGACCTGGCTTACTGGGGAAACGCAGGTGGAACCTCCTGACCAATACCCCAGCTTGAACATCCCGGGCGGGTACCCAAGTCCTCTCCTCGGGCCCGTAACCTCTCCAATGGACCAGGTACTGGAGGGAGCCTTGGACCATCTTGCTGTCCACAATCCTGGCCACCTCGAATTCCACCCCCTCAGGGGTGAGGACGGGAACAGGAGGTCTCCTCGAGGGAGCCAAGGACGGGGAGCAGCGTTTAAGGAGGGAGGCATGAAACACGTCGTGTATACGAAAAGACGGGGGTAATTCCAGCCGGAAGGAGACATGATTGAGGACCTCAATGACCTTATACGGCCCAATAAATCGGGGAGCAAACTTCTTGGACGGAACCTTGAGACGCAAGTTCCTAGACGACAACCACACCAGATCCCCGACCATAAACAGGGGGTTAGCAGAACATTTTCTATCAGCCTGAGTTTTTTGTACGCTCTGGGACGCCTCTAGGTTCTTCTGAACATGGGCCCAGACTGTGCACAGTTCCCGATGAACAACCTCTACCTCGGGATTGTTGGAACTACCAGGTGAAACGGAGGAGAACCGTGGATTAAACCCAAAATTACAGAAAAAGGGAGAGACCCCTGACGAGTTACTGACCCGGTTATTAAGGGAAAATTCGGCGAGGGGAATGAATGAGACCCAATCATATTGACAGTCAGAGACAAAACACCTTAAGTATTGTTCTAGAGATTGATTAGTCCTCTCCGTTTGACCATTGGTTTCAGGATGGAAGGCAGAGGAGAAGGACAGATCAATCCCCAACTTCATACAGAAGGCTCTCCAAAACAATGAAACAAATTGTACCCCTCTGTCCGAAACAATATTGACAGGGACCCCATGGAGACGCAGGATGTGTTTGACAAACAAGGTAGCCAACGTCTTGGCGTTGGGTAGTTTCTTGAGGGGCACAAAGTGGCACATCTTACTGAAGCGGTCTACCACCACCCACACCACCGACTTGCCTTGGGATGGAGGCAAATCGGTGATAAAATCCATGGAGATATGTGTCCAAGGTCTCTGGGGAATGGGCAACGAACGCAGTAAGCCCGCTGGTCGGGACCTGGGAGTCTTGGACCTAGCACAAACCTCACAAGCGGCGACGTAGGCCTTAACGTCTTTAGGCAACCCAGGCCACCAATAATTTCTGGTAATGAGGTGTTTGGTACCCAGGATGCCTGGATGACCAGATAGTGCGGAGTCATGATTTTCCCTAAGTACCCTTAGCCGGAATTGCAGGGGAACAAACAGCTTGTTCTCAGGAAGGTTCCCGGGAGCTGAACCTTGATCAGCAGCAATTTCAGAGATTAAATCAGAATCGATCGAGGAAATGATTATACCTGGAGGCAAAATACAAGCAGGATCTTCCTCCGAAGGAGGGCTGGCCATGAAGCTACGCAACAGTGCATCAGCCTTAATATTTTTAGACCCAGCCCTATAGGTAACCAAAAAATTGAATCTGGTAAAAAATAACGCCCATCGAGCTTGTCTCGGGTTTAGCCTCCGGGCAGATTCTAGGAAAACCAGATTCTTGTGGTCGGTAAGGACCGTTACCTGGTGTCTAGCCCCCTCCAGGAAGTGGCGCCACTCTTCAAATGCCCATTTAATGGCTAAGAGTTCGCGGTTGCCAATATCATAGTTACTCTCAGTTGGCGAAAACTTCCTGGAGAAGTAGGCACAGGGGCGGAGATGGGTGAGGGACCTGGTACCCTGGGACAAGACAGCCCCCACTCCCACCTCAGATGCGTCAACTTCCACGATAAATGGCTCCATTTGGTTGGGCTGAATCAGCACCGGGGCCGAGATAAAGCACTTCTTAAGGACCTCAAAAGCCTGGACAGCCTCAGGAGGCCAGTGGAGGAGATCAGCACCTTTGCGAGTGAGGTCCGTAAGAGGCTTAGCGATGACCGAGAAGTTAGCAATAAATCTCCTGTAATAATTAGCGAACCCCAAA
The DNA here is from genome assembly GCF_050947455.1 of Rhinoderma darwinii. Classification (NCBI taxonomy): domain Eukaryota; kingdom Metazoa; phylum Chordata; class Amphibia; order Anura; family Rhinodermatidae; genus Rhinoderma; species Rhinoderma darwinii. The sequence goes on along the minus strand of NC_134687.1, from coordinate 36,835,514 downwards.
AAACACTGTAACGCCTTCAGGGAGGCAGGTTGGACCCATTCCGCCACAGCCTGAACCTTGGCGGGGTCCATGCGGAATTCATGAGGAGTGAGGATTTGACCCAAAAATGGTATCTCCTGTACCCCAAACACACATTTTTCGGTTTTGGCAAACAGTTTGTTTTCCCGAAGGACCTGGAGCACCTTCCTGACATGCTCAATGTGGGAGGACCAGTCCTTGGAAAACACCAGTATGTCATCAAGGTACACTACAAGAAATATCCCCAGGTAATTTCTCAAAATCTCATTTATGAAATTCTGGAAGACCGCAGGGGCATTACACAACCCAAAGGGCATGACGAGGTATTCGAAATGGCCTTCGGGCGTGTTAAACGCAGTCTTCCACTCATCCCCCTCTTTGATGCGAATAAGGTTATACGCCCCCCGTAGATCCAATTTAGAGAACCATTGGGCGCCCTGAACCTGATTAAAGAGATCAGGAATCAAAGGAAGGGGATACTGGTTCCTTACCGTGACCTTATTCAGGCTACGGTAGTCAATGCATGACCTAAGACCACCATCCTTCTTCCCCACGAAGAAGAAGCCAGCACCTACCGGAGAAGAAGAGGGACGAATGTAACCCTTGGCCAGGGATTCCTGGATATACTCTCTCATGGCTTCACGTTCGGGACAAGAAAGATTAAATATCCTACCCTTAGGAAGCTTAGCTCCTGGTACCAATTCGATAGCGCAATCGTATTCTCTATGAGGAGGTAACACTTCGGAGGCCTCCCTAGAGAAAACATCAGCGAAGTCCTGAACAAACTCGGGTAGCGTATTCGCCTCCTCAGGGGGAGAAATAGAGTTAACAGAAAAACATGACGTACAACATTCATTACCCCATTTGGTTAGCTCCCCAGTATTCCAGTCAAACGTGGGATTATGCAACTGCAACCAGGGAAGGCCTAGAACCAAATCGTACGATAATCCCTGCATCAACAGTACAGAGCATTGCTCCAAATGCATGGAGCCAACAAGGAGTTCAAAAACAGGGGTATGCTGTGTAAAATAACCATTAGCAAGAGGAGTGGAGTCGATACCCACTACCGGGATAAGTTTAGGCAAATCAATCAGAGGCATAGCAAGAGACATAGCAAATTCCACAGACATAATATTAGTAGAGGACCCTGAATCCACGAAGGCACTGCCGGTAGCAGACCTACCACCAAAAGAGACCTGAAAGGGAAGCAAGATCTTAGTACGTTTCCTATTTACTGGAAATACCTGTGCGCCCAAGTGACCTCCCCGATGATCACTTAGGCGCGGAAGTTCTCTGGCTGCATTCTTACGCTTAGGACAGTTGTTCACTTGATGCTTGTCATCCCCACAGTAGAAGCAGAGACCATTCTTCCTGCGGAATTCTCTACGTTGTTGGGGGGACACGGAGGCCCCGAGTTGCATAGGTATCTCTGAGTCTTTCGGGGAGGAACGAAGCAACGGAACTTCGGGAGGCATCATGGGGGAGTCGGAGAAGAAAACACATAAACGTTCATGTTGTCGTTCCCTGAGACGTCGGTCAAGTCGTACCGCTAAAGCCATAGCCTGGTCTAGGGAGTCAGAAGAGGGATAGCTAACTAGCAGGTCTTTCAGGGCATTCGACAGACCCAACCTAAACTGGCACCTTAAGGCAGGGTCATTCCACCGAGAAGCTACGCACCACTTCCTAAAGTCAGAGCAATACTCCTCAACAGGTCTCTTACCCTGACGTAAGGTCACCAGCTGACTCTCGGCAAAGGCAGTCCTGTCAGTCTCGTCATAAATAAGTCCGAGAGCAGAAAAGAAACAATCAACGGAGGAAAGTTCAGGGGCGTCAGGAGCCAAGGAGAAGGCCCACTCTTGGGGCCCTTCCTGGAGCCGGGACATAATTATACCCACCCGCTGGCTCTCAGAACCTGAGGAATGAGGCTTTAAACGAAAGTAAAGCCTACAACTCTCCCGAAAGGAGAGAAAAGCCCTCCGGTCCCCTGAGAACCGGTCGGGCAACTTGAGGTGGGGTTCAAGAGGTGCGGTGAGGGGAACTACCAAGGTAGCATCAGGCTGGTTGACCCTCTGAGCCAGGGCCTGGACCTGTAGGGAGAGACCCTGCATTTGCTGAGCCAGGGTCTCACGGGGGTCCATAGTGGTGTCAGGGACCAGGGTAGACTAGGTATGGGCTTGTTATTATGTAATAACCGGGGCGTAGGGAAACGGACGAGTGAGCCCTAATCTACCCGCCACTCTGTCCCTGCCTACTTGCAACGACCCGCCCTAGGCGACGGGGTACAACTGGGCGGCGGTCCCTGCACTCAGTAAGTGCACGACAAACACGACAAACATACAAGGGAATACAAGCAAGGGAAAGGGGCAGTTGCCCACGGCAACACCCTGAGCAACCAGAGTGGTGAACGAGCCGAGTCAAGCCAGGAGTGTGCGAGGTACTAAACGAAGAGCAGAAGAGTAGTCAGTAAGCCAGGGTCTGTATGGAGCAGGAACAAAATAGAAGGAGCTGTAGCTGGGCCAGGAAACACACGAAAAAGAATAACAAGCAAGGAGGAACAGGAAATGCAGGTATAAATAGACAGAGGGCGGGAGCTAGCTGAGTCTGGCCAGGCTGCGATAGGCTCTCCCACTCCTAAGCCTGCCAGCCTGAGTGGTGGAAGCTGGAGTCAGTCTCAGGGATGTAGATTCAGGTGCTGAGATTAATTAAGGGAGTTAACCCCGAAGCTGTGCCTGGCAGATCCTTTACACACCCTATGTAAAATTGTGCGAGGTAATGCATATAACTTTAGGATACAGCCAATCCAAAGTAGAGCTTCACTTTAAAGGGGTTATCTGGGTTTTTAAAATTGATATGCCATCAATATAAGATCAGCGGGGGTCCGACTCCTGGCATCCCCCACCGATTAGCTGTTTGAAGGAACAGCTGATCGGCGGGGGTGCCGAGAGTTGGAACCTCACCAATCTTATATTAATGGCCTATTCTACAGATAGGCCATCAATTTTAAAACCCAGATAAACCCTTTAATCTGGTTTTATAACCTTACAAAATATTAGATGAACAATATTGTTTTTAGTAATATGATGCTGCTGCCCTATTCCCATATTCGAGCAATCTTAACTGCATCCTCCATGAGATCTGCGGTGTTTGATGAACAGTGTCCTTATTTAAGCAGTGTCTTCTGTCTTATGGTCCTATTAGACGTCCCGATATTGGCCGTGAAAACGAGCGTCGATCGACGTGCCGTGTGATTTGAAGATATGATGAATTTCTCCCCCGTTAGTCACTAAAGCTTTCACCTTAATCTTTTAAAATAAAAATCATTAGTTAACAGATTTGCTAAGTCGTGGTAAAGACACAAGGCAAGGGGACGTTCTTCTTTTTGGACAATCTAGAGAACAGCAAGTTCTCCAGCAGAACAAGACACACCAAAATCAATATTCACAGTCTGCTCGTGTCCTTTCACCTCAATGCTATTAAATGTGAAGCATATTTTTGTGCTGTCACTTATAATTACAAGGTACCAGCAGGGTAAGCTAAATACGATGGCACGTTTAATACAAATAATTTATTTTTAATTAATGCTACATCAGATCGACATCAAACTCATATTCAGCTGTGTCTAGGGGTGGGGGCTTCATACATTTAATAATGAGAATGGATGTGTATGTATATATATATGTGCGGAAATGATTATTTTTGTATGTCAAGCATCATTTGGAGGCTGCAAAATATCACATATTGATCATTGTATACAGTCTATATCTTTTTCATTTATTTCCTATCCTTAGTGTAGCTCAAGCTCTACTATTTATTTACTGAGTCACCATTGATACTCTTGGTGTCTGCTCTGCATAGGGAATTCATGGACCCGAGCGGAAAATAAAATCCTGTGTGTAACCTTAATAAACTGCTCCGCACCACAATACTTGTACAACAAAAAGGATTCCGCCCTGCTTTGCTATTTACATTCCCCACTGCTCTGACCTTACACGCATCCAATGAAAATAATAATCCCAGATGTGTTCCAGCAGGAAATCAGATCTATAACAGGGTATGGGATTGTCCTTTATTCTGACAAAAAGGAACCAGTAAAGAGAGACCACCATAAAAAACATCGCTTTCTCTTTGAGGTATCTAGGTTTTAGTTTGGCCTGTTGATTTCTCAGGCCTTGTAGATACACAACAGGATTTCCTAATTAAAGTTGCAAAAAAAGTAAGTGAACCCGTTGGAATGACCTGGATTTATGCATAGATTACTAATAAAATGTGGTCTGAAAGTATTTGTCTATAATTGTGATTTAGATAAAAATCTAATTAAACTAGAAACACACAAACAATTGTACTGTTCATGTCCTCCATTGAGCACATTGGGTAAACATCCACAGAGCATGGAGAAAAAGTAAGTGAACCTCTGTTTTAATGACTTCTACAAGAGCTAAAGGTATTTCAATTAAGATGAGATTAAAAGTGTGGGTTTCACAGGTTCATTGCCAAATAAATAAAGGCACACAGAGCCTGGTTACTGACAAATCTGTTCTTATCAAAAAAGATTGGTTAGCGTGAACCATGCCTCAAGGCACACAGCTGTCAGAAGACCTCCGAAGAAGTTGTATAGAGACTCATGAAGCTGGAAAATGCTACAAAAGCATTGCTTAAGACCAGAGTTCATGACGGTTATACAAATTGCCTACAAATGGAGAAATTTCAGGACTGCTGCTACTCTCCCTAGGAGTGGGCATCCTGTTAAGATTACTATAAGAGCACAATGGGCAATCCCGAAGAAAGTGAGAAAGAACCCAGGGGTAACAGCAAAAGACCTACTGAAGACTCTACAAGCTGCAAAAGTCACTATTAATGTGTCCACTATTAGAAAAACACTGAACGAGAATGGTGTTCATGGAAGGACACCACAAAGGAGGCCGCTGCTGTCCAAAAAGAAACATTGCAGCCCATCTTAAGTTTGGACGATACCACATGGATGATCCACAATGCTTCTCGGAAAATGCACAGCACTATGTTTGTAGGGGAAAAAAAACCACTACACATAACATGAGATCATGGTTTGGGGCTGATTTGCTGCCTCAGGGCCCGGAAGCTTGCGATCATTGAGGGAACAATGAATTTAAAGGTGTCTCAAAACATTTTGCAGTAGAATGTAAGGGCAGCAGTCCATGAACTCATGTTAATACTGAGTGGGGGCAATAAGGGACACAATTACTGAGTGAGGGGCACAGTTACTGTGTGGAGGGCACTAAGTTGGAGCTAATACTGGGGAGACACTTTTAATGTTTGTGGGGGCACACACAAACACACACACACACACAAATTGTCCCATGTAGATAGCGCTTCCCATAGAGCCCCCTGTAGATAGTGCCCCCCATAGAGCCCCCTGTAGTTAGTGCCCCCTGTGGGCTGTACCCGCATATAGAGCCCCATGTAGACAGTGCCCCACATAGAGCCTCCTGTAGACAGTGCCCCACATACTATAGAGCCTCCTGTATATACTGCCCCCATAGAGCCCCTGTAAATAGTGCCCCCATAGTCTCCTGTAGATAGAGCCCCCTGTAGATAGTACCCTTCATAGATCCTCCTGTAGATTGTGTCCCCCATAGATAGCTCCTGAATATAGTGCCCAACATACAGCCCCCTTTAGATAGTGCCTCATATATAGCCCCTTGTAGATAGTACCCCACATCTACCCCCCTGTAGATAGTGCCACATATATAGCCCCCCTGTAGATAGTGCCCCACATATATCTACCCCTGTAGCTAGTGCTCCACATATAGCCCCCCTTGTAGATAGTGCCCCACATATAGCCCACCCTGTACATAGTGCCCCACATATAGCCCCCCTCTAGGTAGTGCCCCACATATAGCCCCTCTGTAGTTAGCGCCCACACATAGTCCCTCACACTTTTAACAGAAAAAACAAAACTTTACATACTCACCTGATCCCGTTTCTGTGCTGTCCTCTTGCAATGCAGGTCTGCTCACTTCTGAGCAGGTCTGCTGGGGCTGAACGACGCAAGCGGTGCAATGACGTCTTTAAAAGGCGCTGAATAGCAGGGCAAGGCATTCTGCTATGCTAATCAACGCCTTTCAATGACGCGGGTGGCGCGATGACATCATTGCGCTTCTTGCGTCGTTGAAAGGCACTAATTGGCAGAGTGACTTGCTCTTCCATTCAACGATGCAAGCGGCGCAATGATGTCATCGCGTCGCTTACATCATTGAAAGGCGCTGCATGCCAGGGCACGGAACGTGCCCCACCATACAGCGCTTGTACAGTGCTTATGCCAGTAATTGTATCTGCGTCCTATAGACGCAGGTACAATTATAGTGCAGGAGGTGATGGCGGCAGCTTGTTTCAGTGGTGGTGCTACTGCCCCCTCAGAGAGGCAGCAGGCCGCCATCTCGCCTCATGGACAGTGCGGCCCTGTCTGACATATCAGAAGTTTTGTGAAAGTGCAGTAACGGGTGGAAAATCGCAAAGGGTGGAAAAATCCATGACAAATCCGCAGTAGAATTGACATGCTGTGGATTTGTTACGCCCTGTTCACACTGCCAAAAAACGTCTGAAAATGCCTCCCATTGATTTCAATGGGAGACGGAGGCGTTTTTTTTAAGCTAGCAGTAAAACCGGCTCGTGAGACAAAGAAGCGAAAAACCCTATCTTCAGGTGTTTACGTCTCTGACCTCGAAAAACGCGGCAAACAGCGTGCAGGTAGATCAAAATCTGCCTCAAAATTCCAGACGGAATTTTGAGCCAGAGTTTTCTGCATTTAGCATAAATTAATTGTTTCCGATCCTCTGTCACAAGTCTGATCCAGTTACTGTTATTTTGCAAATCTGTCTCGAGACAACTTGTATTATTACTGTCAAACTTGAGTCTCGTTTCCCCCACTTAACACAGATTGTCATTTTATTATATGTGTATTACGTTTTTTTCCTGTCCCCTCCCACTGTGACTAAGCTCCGGCTAAAATGACTTCTTCAATGTAATTAATAATAATATCCCTACAGATGGATTTAGATGTGAAGTCAATGCTAAATGTTAAATGTTAGTGTTCGGCATTTAAACAAGCTATACGTACACTGCGGGGGGGGGGGGATTATAATCACAATACATAAGTGTAGAGCCATTTGTCATTTGATAACTCTGCCTGTCAATTATGTGACAACCTGGTATTGATTTAACAAACTTTAATTTGTTTTTAGTGGTGTCTTCAGCATGCTGGGTAATTGGATCATTTGCATCATTTTTAAATCAACCAGTGATATATTTTTATATGAATAAACATATTTTTCAGCGTGAAAGGTTCCTCAATATTCTGGTCAGATTACACAATGCACATTTATTTATGGGCCCATTCAGTACATATTCCATGGCTATGTCCATATTTAATAAATACAGTTCTCTTTTAGATAAATTCTCTCTTGTTCTTTCAAGTCTTACCCTTGTCTTACATGAATCCGTTGGGAACTCCAGCGATCAGCTTTAATCTATGGAAATATCAAATAGCAAGTGTTCAGTTTCCCTGCAGTGCCACCACAGGGGAAATTAAGCATTGCAGAGTTCTGATTGAAATAAATGGGCTATCCATGTGGACTGTTCATGTGTTATCCAGGGCAAAAAAAAGCTTTTGTAGCTGTTCCATGCACTGGCTAATAGTTGTGAGGTCTTTATAGGACACCTCCTTCTATCACCTCACAATTATACAATATGGTACTTGAAAATGGGTGTACCAAACCGGACAACCCTCTTAATATATCTTTATATGGGTTGGAGCCTTGTTTTTCTGATACAGAGCTCCAAAGTTAAATCATAAAATTCTGGCTACCTCCAACCACCACTAAGGAAACCTTAGAGAATACTGCAGATGGTAAAACAATGACAATCAGTAGGCTTCCTCTAGTGAAGGCTGGAGGACGCCAGAATATTATCATTTACAGGGGTATTCCAAGAATCAACAATTACCACCAATTCACTGGATAGGTGATAATTGTCTGATTGTTGAAAGCCCCATCGCTGAGACCTCTACCGATTGCGAGAACAGGAGTCCCGAACCCACTGTTCTTCCTCACTGCTCAACAACAGTGAGGGGGTCATTGAATGGAGCAGCAATCAAGCATGCACGCTACCACTCCATTCAATGTCTATGGAACTGACATAAACAGCCGAGTACAGCGCTCGGCTGTTTCCATCAGTCCCATAATTATAGAATAAAGCAGCGAGCACATGTTCAACTACCGCTCAATTCAAGCTCCTCCTTACTGCATCCCCTGCAGTTTGAGACCACTGTTCTCGCAATTGGTGGGGGTCCCAGCGGTCAGGCCCCTATTAATGAGACAATTATCACCTGTTCTGTGGCAATTGTCAATTCTGGGGGAAAATGTTTTACTTTTCTGGCATAGAAAAGTCGTTAACTGCAGTAAAATCTTAATTTGTGGGAACAATTGTGACTTCTGTGCTGTTTCCACGGCTCACGGCAGTTTTCTGAAAAGTGGGTGGAGCTTAGAATTGGACAGAGCCACCCACGTACTGACAAATTTATTATAATTTATGCCAGAATCTGGGGCAAATCTACGCTAGCCGTGAGTGTGATTTAACTTTCTGGCGCATGGAAGGCTAGAGATGAGCCTAATTAACTAAGAGGTGTGCACCACTTAATAAATTTGTCACATTCTACTCCAACTTTCTTTAATTTCAGATTTGCGCATGAATCCCCAGTCTTAATAAAATCCCACTATGTCTCTACAGGGAATTTGGAGCTCTTTGTCAAGAACATGGGCACTCTGACCGATATAAAGGTACAGTTAGGTCCAGAATTATTTGGACAGTGACACAAGTTTTGGCATTTTAGCTGTTTACCAAAATATATTGAATATACAGTTACATAATCAATATGGGCTTAAAGTGCAGACTCTCAGCTGAAAAAGAGAGCGCAAATGTTAGGAGTGGAAAAAAATCAACAGTTTGGTACATTCTTGATTAAAAAAAAGAGCGCACCTTTGATCTCTTAAACTCCAAAAGTCCTAGATGTCTACGGAAGACAACAGTGGTGGATGATCGCAGAATCCTTTCCATGGTGAAGAAAAACCCCTTCACAACATCTACCCAAGTGAAGAACACTCCTTGAAGTGGACTTCATGAGAGCAAATACAGAGGGTTCACCACAAGGTGCAAACCATTAATCAGCCTCAAAAATATAAAGGCCAGATTAGACTTTACCAAACATGTAAACAAGCCGCCCAGTTCTGGAACAGCATGAAACTAAGATCAACCTGTACCAGAATGATTGGAGGAAGAAAGTATGGAGAAGGCTTGGAACATCTCATGATCCAAAGCACACCACATCCTCTGTAAAACATAGTGGAGGCAATGTGATGCCATGGTGGGGGCAGTGTGATGGCATGGTGGGGGCAGTGTGATGGCATGGTGGAGGCAGTGTGATAGCATGGGCATGCATGGCTGCCGAAGGCTCCGGGTCACTAGTGTTTATTGATGATGTGACTGAAGACAGAAGCAGCCGGATGAATTCTGAAGTGTTCAGGGATTTACTTTCTGCTCAGATTCAACCAAATGCAGCAAGGTGGATTGGACGTCGCTTCACAGTACAGATGGACAATGACCCAAAACATACTGCGAAAGCAACCCAGGAGTTTATAAGGCAAAGAAGTGGAATATTCTGCAATGGCCAAGTCAATCACCAGATCTCAACCCGATCACGCTGCATTTCACTTGCTTAAGACAAAACTTAAGGCAGAAAGACCCACAAACAAGCAACAACTGAAGACGGCTGCAGTAAAGGCCGGGCAAAGCATCACAGAGGAGGAAACCCAGCGTGTGGTGATGTCCATGGGTTCCAGACTTCAGGCCGTCATTGCCTGCAAAGGATTCTCTACAAAGTATTAAAAGAAAAAACATTTTATTTATGGAAATGTTACATTGTCCAATTACTTTTGACCCCCTGAAATGAGGAGTCTGTGTAGAAAAATGGTTGCAATTCCTAAACGTTTCACAGGATATTTTTGTTCAACCCCTTGAGTTAAACCTGAAAGTCTACACTTCAATTCCACCTCAGTTGTTTCATTTCAAATGCAATGTGGTGGCAGCGGAGCCCAAATCATGAAGATTGTGTCACTGTCTTTGATAAAGAAAAAAAAAAGATTGTTTCGCTGTCCAAATAATTCTGGAACTAACAGTATATTAGGAAATGAATCATCAGAGATATAACTGAAATATAACAAAAAAAAAAACAAGGATGGACATGAAGTTACCACACCCTGAAAAATAGAATAGCTGTAAGTGGGCAAATATACATTCAGCAAATAATGTAATGCTATGTAACTTATGTGAGAATTTCTCAAGAATCCAGGATTCAGTTGTTGGCTGATGTGGACTAGCGTAACTATAGTTCTTGCTTCTGGTACTATTACTCATTCTTAAAGGGGTATGCCATTATATAAATCTATGGCTTATTACATAGGTTGCCATTTAAACATCTGGCACAAAAAAACAAAACAAGATTATTGATGTCTTCAAAGTGGTATAACTAGGTCATAACTACAAGTTCAGATAGATTTCAACTTTAGCAAGTGCTAATAAAATTATTCCGCCTCCTCTACTGTTGGCTAATAGGACTATATTTCCTACCATGTCTGTGAAGTTGGGTGACAACAACTATGGCTATTGTTTCAGCCCTATAGGGAGTTATTGCCAATCTGCCTCGAAAGGAAACCTCATGGGCCTTTCATAAGTCCATGGGGTACATTAGGATGACACAGAAGTCACAAAGATGGAGTCTATAATACATGGGTGATGACTAAACAAAAAACAAAAAACATGATCCCACTAAATCCCTTTATGGTCAGACCAAGTTTCTTCTTTTGTAATTTTAGGTTTTTTTCTAAAAGGAAATATTTAATTTCTTAGGGTAGTGCTACACGGACGACCTTGTGATTGTAATAACCTAAATCATTGGGGATAGTTCCAGAAGAATAAATAGTCTGTGGCATCGCTGGATTAATCTGATGTCCCACCATGGTTTCAGGTGAACTTGTTGATTTACAACTAAATAAACCGGAGACATGCAAAGATTTGACAAATCCATCCCAGTGTGTGGAAGTCACCAGCAGTTTACTGCAATTTTCTACTGCTGTGATCAGAACTATTTTGATCTCATAGCATTAACATTTGTGAGCATAGAGTGTAAATGTCATAGCAGCCGGCCTATGACTTCAGCAACACTTGCTAAGGTATTGAAAATGTCACATGTGCGGCTACGTTGTGGCCTCGTAGCATAGTGGTTACTGTACTACTTATACAGTTAAGAAATGTACCAACTATTGCATGAAAAAATGGGCTATTTACTAGTTCTTCTCAATGAATTAGAATATCATCTATTTATTTTGGTAATTCAATTCAAAAAATGAAACTCATATATTATATAGATTCATTACACACAGAGTGATCTATTTCCAGCATTTTTTTCTTTTAATGTTGATGATTATGGCGAAGAGGTAATTGAAATCCAAAATTTAGTGTCTGAGAAAATTAGAATATTGGGTAAGAGTTGAAGATTGTAGACTCATGGTGTGATACTCGAATCAGCTAATCAACACAAAACACCTGCAAAAGTTTCCTAAGCCTTTAAATGGTCCAATAGTCTGTTTCAGTAGTCTACACAATCATGGGGAAGATGCTGACTTGATAGTTGTTCAGAAGACGGTCATTGACACCCTCCACAAGGAGGGGAAGCCACAAAAGGACATTGCTAAAGAAGCTGCTGTTCACAGAGATCAGTATCCAAGCATATTAATGGAAAATGAGAGGAAGGAGAAAGTGTGGTAGAAAAAGGTGCACAAGCAACAGGGATAACCGCAGCCTTGAAAGGATTGTCAAGAAAAGACCATTCAAGAATCTGGGGGAGATTCACAAGGAGTGGACTGCGGCTGTAGTGAGTGCTTCAAGAGCCACCACACACAGACGTATCCAGGTCAGCAATAAGCCATGAGGAAGGACGTGGTGTGCGTCTGAAATGCGTAGGCACCTTTCTATCAATCTCTCAGTATTTGCACTCGGGATTAATCTTGTTTTAAATACTCCTAATAAAATTGGAACTTTGTTCTATTTTAATCTACTGCGCTGGATCCTCCATTCCTTTTGTTTTCCTGTATCCAGGACATATACTACAAGTGTCGCATTCCTTGAGACAATGTCAGAAGCGTCTTACCTGGGCTTAGGAGTAAAAGGACTGGTCTGTTTCTCAGTGGTCCAAACTCCTGTTTTCAGATTAAAGTAAATTTTGCATTTCATTTGGAAATCTCGGTCCCAGAGTCTGGAGGAAGAGTGGAGAGGCATCAATCCATGTGTCTTGCAGTCCAGTGTGAAGTTTCCACAGTCAGTGATGGTTTGGGGAACCATGTCATCTGCTGGTGTTGGTCACTGTGTTATATCAAGTCCAGAGTCAGCGCAGCGTCCACCAGTCAATTTTCCAGCGCTACATGCTTCCCTCTGCTGACAAGCTTTATGGAGATGCTGATTTCATTTTCCAGCAGGACTTGGCACCTGCCCACACTGCCAAAAGTACCAATACCTGGTGTAATAACCACAGTATGACTGCGCTTGATTGGCCAGCAAACTCGCCTGACCTAAACCCCATAGAGAATCTATCAAAGCAACCTGGGCTTCCATAACACCTCATTTTCTGAGATACAAAATTTTGGGTTTTCATTAACTGTTATCCATAATCATCAACATTAAAAGAATTGAATTACTGAAATAAATTAACTTTTTGATGATATTCTAATTCATTGAGAATGACTAGTACATGGGCTTTCTATTGGCCTTATTGTGTGTTTTTTTGTTTTTTAAAAATAAAGAATAGTATCGTAGGCATCACTACAGCCGTAAGTAACAATATCAGCTTTTATGGGGACCAGAGGCAGAGGGGGCCATTAGGGTACAGGAATAGCACCACTGGAAAGAGCAACCACAGAGCCATAGAGATAAATTATAAAATTCTGTCTGGATGCAGCTGCCACTAGTGGGAGCTCATTTTATACAGTTTTATAAAGCTACTATTGAAATTAAATGGGAGCTTTATAAATCTATATACAGTAAGCACTCCCTGAAATATTCTGTGTTAACCTCTAACTCGCCCTAGACCTCCAGGAATATTAGGTATTAAAGGGAATGTGTTGCCAGAAAAACATGTTTTTTTTTTTTTAATTAAACATTTAGTGTGTAGGTGATTAAACATTGTTCAAATTTTTTTTATTTTTTTCACGAGTCAGGAAATATTATAAATTAGATTCTAATTTATAATATTTCCCATTGCTGGTCACTAGATGGAGCTATTCCCAAAATTGCAGCATTGCAAAATTGGGTAAAAAGCCCTCGCTCTAGTGAGCTTTCAGCATCCCCCCCTCCTTTATCCTGGCTAGTGCCGGGATAAACGAGGGGTTTGAACGGTCTAACCTCCTACACTGTGCGTCGCCATTTTTTGAGCTAACACACAGTGTAGTAGGTTTACATACAGTAGTAAACGTACACAAACACGAACATACATTGAAATCTCTTACCTGCTCCTGCCGCCGCGGCTCCCTCCGGCCCGTCCGCTCCGTCTGCTGCCGCTGGTCCAAGTGCACAAGTCCGGAAGCCGCGACCGGAAGTAGTAATCTTACTGTCCGGCCGCGACTTCCGGTCCACAGGAAAATGGCGCCGGACGGCGCCAATTTCAAATTGGACTGTGTGGGAGCGGCGCATGCGCAGTTCCCACACAGACGGCGTACACAGAAGTGGATGGGACGGGACCCGTTCGCAGTCCCTATGGGACTGTGGCTGCCGTATTCCATGTCTGTATGTGTCGTTAATCGACACATACAGAAATGGAACAAAAAATGGCAGCCCCCATAGGGAAGAAAAAGTGTAAAAATAAGAAAAAGTAAAACACAAACACACAAATAAATATAAACGTTTTTAATAAAGCACTAACATCTTTAACATATTAAAAAAAAATTTGTGATGACACTGTTCCTTTAAATCTTTGGATTTTGCTTAAAGAGAACCTCTCACCTCCCCATACATGTGCAGCTGAGTGCAGCATGTAATGGGCAGGGCTGCAAACACCCTGGGGCACTTTACATTTTTTTCTACTCTCCTCCGTTATTTAGATATCGGTGCCGTTATATTTGGCGCCCAATATTTAAATAACCCCCTGAACTGTCAATGGGGTGTGTAATGGCAAGGGGGCATGTTACTATGGCTGTGACACTGTCCAATCAGCTACGGATAGTGTTACAGCAAGAGCTGGAGAGAGGAGAGCGTGCGTGCGCACGCGCGTGAGCACGCTCACACTCACACGCTCACTCTTCAGCTGTCGGCAGACAAGGACAAGACTGATCTCTCGCGAGAGATCACACAGTCTTGTACTTGTCTGCCAAACTGGCAAGGGGGCTTGTCACTGCTGCGGACAGTGCAAGAGCTGGAGAAAGGAGAGAGCGCATGCTCTCACTCATCAGCTCTCGGAAGACAAGGACAAGACTTTGATCTCTTGCGAGAGATCACAGTCTTGTACTTGTCTGCCGAACTGGCAAGGGGGCGTGTCTCTGCTACGGACAGTGCAAAAGCACTCTCCTCTCTCCAGCTCGTAGCAGTGACACGTCCCCTTGCCAGTTCGGCAGAAGACTGATCTTGACAGCTGAAGAGTGAGAGCGTGCGCGTACACACTCTCCTCTCTCCAGGTCTTGCTGTAACACTGTCCGTATCTGATTGGACAGTGTCATAGCCATAGTAACACGCCCCCTTGCCATTTCACGCCCCATTGACAGTTCAGGGGGTTATTTAAATATCGGGCGCCAAATATAACGGCACTCCTATCTAAATAATGGAGGAGGGTAGAAAAAAATCCACAGGGGGTACAGAGGTAAAAGCTGCACCTGAGGCTTGCTGCCCAAGGGGGCACTAATATTAGAAAGGGCATGTGGTGAGCATGTTACGGATTTTGTAGTGGGGCCCAGGAGCTTCACGTTCCATCTCTTCCCTAGTCCCATATTGTTGTATTACTGAACATATTTGCCATTCAGTACTCTAGAAAAGTTGGGTGACAACCCCTGTATAATGCCTATCTAATAAACTCTCTAATGCCGAACATATTTCCCAGAAACAAATATACAGCACTTAGAATAATTTAATACGTCAATGCATTTTTATAAATGTACCTTTCTATGTATTTCAAGTCTTCTCCTTGCCTCCCCTTCTCCTATAAATGCCTCTTTGTTTCTATGCCATTTCAATCCAGGACTTATAAAGGACTTTCAATCCAGTTGCCAGGCTTTAAGATATAAATTTAGATTTATTTTCACGAGCGGCTCTAGCAGAGAACAAACTTTCTGAGCCACGGTGATAGACAAGTAAAAACAAAAAATTTATATTTAATGAGTATTTACTGTTGTGTCATTCTAATGGATACAATTACTTGCCGTTCCGTTCCCTGTGGATCGTTCCTCTGCTGGAGATAAATTCGGTGGAGGTTAAATCCTTCAGCGCTCCAGAGGTTGTCTTGCTTCAGGCCTTGATATTGCTAAAAGGACAACATGCAATATTTACCATCTGCAGAAAGCTTTTCTCCGATTTATTTTTTATGGTGTTTATTTTTGTATGTGGTTCTTTCGGGTGAATTACAGCCGGAGTCCTAAGTGTTTCCCTATGTTAAAGTTTAGTGAATAATCTGAGGCATTTAGGAATAATTTAGCACTATGCAGATTGGAAATTATTTCATTAAAAGCTACAAAGAGAAAAAACATAGAAGTTTCAGACGCCGTTTACCTCCCGATGTAGCATTAGATTTACATCCCTGGAGCTCGTAGGCACAGATTGAGCGGCACCTCAGACTCCACCCATCAAGTAGGCCACACCTTAAAAAGCAGCTGCAGCCTGCTTCTTGTCTTTCCCTGGATGTCCTCCTCTTATTCCCACAGCACAGTGACTGTTTAATTTACACCTAAATATACATAATTGCATATAAATATACATGAATACATATGCATATGAACCGTTCAGTGTATTTATATGTAAATGTTCCCTTCAGCGGACTACTTTTGCCCCAGGACACCTCTAAACTCAGGTCTAAGGACATAGCTATAGAGGATACAGATGTAGCAGTCCCACCCAAGCCTTGGTGCCTGAGGGCGCACAAAGACCAGATAAGGGGTAGTTCACACAGCATTTTTCAGGGCTGATCTTGATGCGGAAACCGTCGGAATCAGCGCCAAGATATGCCACAAATCGCCCCTTATTGATTGCAAAGGCATTTTTTACCCAAGTGGCATTTAACCGCTCGCCAAAAGAAAAAAGGTGCATGCTCTTTCTTTGAGCGGTTTCCACCTCTGACTTCCGATTGAAATCAATGGGAGGCAGAAAAAACCTGCAGAAACGTTTGAAGTGTTTTTTTTGCGGTGATTTTTGACAGCGATTTTTGCATTCGATTCATAAGGCTAAAAAAGCATCAAAAAGTGCTGCAAAGAAACACGTAAAAAAAAAAAGCTTCAAAGCGCTGGCATTTGGAAATTTGCAGAATCTTTCTGCCCGACAAGAAAAACCACTGTGTGAACTAAGTAGACACCAGTAACATAAATAGCACATGGTAGTTGGGGGCTCTGTTACAATTGGGGCCAAGGAGGTTAAAATTACACCTCTGACTGTGCCTATAGGTAAATCTGTCCCTGTGCAGATGATGCTATAACCACGAGTAGTGTAGATAGAGAGGACGCTGCTTGTACAAAGATGGATGGTAATTGGTACTATGGTATTTGATGACAATTGTGATGAGTTCTACTTTAAGAACATTTGGTCCTAAAAAAAATATATATATTTTGTGGTCAACCTGCAGGAAGCAATAGAGTTTCTTGTTTATAAGCTTTGCCTGTTTACAGTATTTACTACCTATAGATTTTTAATCTTTCAGCTCAAAATCTTTAGATGTTAATACAATCCTATCTGCAAGGGAGAACGCTTTAAAAAATGTAAAGTTAAACTTAGGCCTGATTCACATGAGCGCTGCGCATCTCGGACGTGAAAAACGGCAGTTTTTCACGTCCGGGGGTGCATCCGTGCTCAGCGCTGCGGGACGCGATGTCACGCATCCCCCATAGTTGAGAGTCTATGGAGAGATGCGTGATGCGTGAAAAGTTAGGACATGTCCTATTTTCACACGGACCCTTCGCACGGTCCGTTGAAACAACGGCTGTGTGAACGGCCACATTGAATTACATAGGTCCGTGGGACGGCCGCTGTTTCAACGGCCATCCCACAGACGTTTAACACGTTTGTGTGAATCAGGCCTTAGAGTGGAACAATATAAATCTGTAGATTGTTTGTGGTCATATTGCACAGATTCCATGATATTCAGATGAGTACCAGAGCTACTTCTTTATTTAAAAGGAATGTGTCACCTATATATTTTTTGACTAATTAAAAGAAGACCGCGAAACATAAGATTTTTTCTAATGTTTTTATTTTTTTATTGTATACCCATTGTGACCCATTGATTTCTATGGGAGGGTTTTCTAGGCATGGTCTATGACCTGTGCAGAGGTCACTGTGCAGGGAGGGGGAGGAGGGGAGCTATGCCCATCATGAATTATCAGTGGTGGATCCTGTGTTTTCTATATAGACATGTTACCTGTCACTGTAATCCTGCCTGTGATAATAATAAAATGACTGCTGAGACGTGGTCTCTACAGAACAGGAAGGGTCCGTCTATTATGAATGGTGGATCCTGTGTTATCTATATATAGTTGTTACCTGTCAGTATAATCCTGCCTGTGATTATAAAGAGATGACTGCTTAGAAGTGATCTCTACAGAACAGGAAGGATCAGTTTATTATGGATGATGAATCCTGTGTAATCTATATGTAGGTGTTACCTGTCAGTATAATCTTGCCTGTGATGATAATGAGATGACTGCTGAGAAGTGATCTCTACAGAACAGGAAGGATCAGTTTATTATGAATGATGAATCCTATGTAATCTATATATAGGTGTTACCTGTCAGTATAATCTTGCCTGTGATGATAATGAGATGACTGCTGGTGGATCCTGTGTTATCTATATATAGAGGGCAGGGGCGTAACTAGGAAAGACTGGGCCCCATACAAACAGCCCCCCCTGTAGATAGCGCCATACGGTCCCCTCTGTAGATAGCGTCATACAGCCCCCTCTGTAGATAGCGCCATACAGCCCCCTCTGTAGATAGCGCCATACAGCCCCCTCTGTAGATAGCGCCATACAGCCCCCTCTGTAGATAGCGCCATACAGCCCCCTCTGTAGCTAGCGCCATACAGCCCCCTCTGTAGATAGCGCCATACAGCCCCCTCTGTAGATAGCGCCATACAGCCCCCTCTGTAGATAACGCCATAGAGCCCCCTTTGTAGATATCTACAGAGGGGGCTGTATGGCGTTATCTACAGGGGGGACTGTATGGCGTTATCTACAGAGGGGGCTGTATGGCGCTATCGCCATACAGCCCCCACTGTAGAGAACGCCATACAGACTCCACTGTAGGCAACGCCATACAGCCCCCCCTGTAGGGAACGCCATACAGCCCCCCTGTAGGGAATGCCATACAGCCCCCCTGTAGGGAACGCCATACAGGATAGGGGATACATGTGTGATCGCTGGCAGCGATAGGGAGAACGGGGGACCGAAAGTACCCTCAAGTTCTCTATGTCTAACCTCTGACTTCCGGCATCTGCGCAGCTCAATAAAAATGAAAAGAGCGCTGGTCACGCATGCGCACAAGCGCGATCGGCGCTCCATTCATTTCTACGGAGCTGCCGACGCAGACCCCGGAAGTCCGAGGTTTGTGATGGAGAACTTCAGGGGACTTTCGGTCCCCCGTTCTCCCTATCAATGCCAGCGATCACACATGTATCCCCTATCCTGTGGATAGGGGATACATTTCTTTTGTTTAATGGCAGAGCGGGGAGATACCTCCCTGCTCTGCCGTAGTGTTCAGTGGCGTCGCGCTGTAGCAGCCAGAGCGGCTGCTAGCGGAGCCTCCGGCCATGGTGGGGGCCCGTGCCGGCGGGTGACATGGGCCCCCTCATGCCGCGGGCCCTGTAGCAGCCGCTATGGCTTCTACGGCGGTAGTTATGCCACTGATTGAGGGGTTACCTGTCAGTGTAATCCTGCCTGTTATAATAATGAGATGACTGCTGAGAAGTGATCTATACAGAACAGGAAGTGTCAGTCTATTATCAATGGTGGATCCTGTGTTATCTATATATAGAGGTGTTACCTGTCAGTGTAATCCTGCCTGTGACAATAATGGGATGACTGCAGAGAAGTGATTTCTACAGAACAGGAAATGTCAGTCTATTGTAAGGCTCAGTGGCCAAAATGAACCGGCAAAAATTAATCAAAAATATGTTTAACTTATAGACTTGATTTAAACAACAAGTCATTTTCTGATGATACGTTGTTTTTAAAGGCAAAGATGTAGCTTGCAGCTCTTGGGCCCCAATTTAAAATCTGTAACAGGCTCCCCCACCTACCATGTGCTATTTATAATACTGGTGTATTCTCATATGGTGCAGAGCAGCATTTTGGGCCATCTCAGGCTGCAGGGATTGCGTGTCACCACATCCTGTGCACCCCTATAGTTACATCCTTATTTAACGGGACACAAAAAAAAATGTATATCTTGATTTTTTGTGCAGTTGAATTCTGTATTTTATTCCCTGCATTCCCCATGGTTACTACCAGTGGCGTAACTACCGCCGTAGCAGCCGCAGCGGCTGCTATGGGGCCCGCGGCATGAGGGGGCCCATGTCGCCCGCCGGGACGGGCCTCCACCATGGCCGGAGGCTCCGCTAGCAGCCGCTATGGCTGCTACAGCGCGACGCCACTGAACACTACGGCAGAGCAGGGAGGTATTTCTCCGCTCTGCCATTAAACAAAAGACATGTATCCCCTATCCACAGGCAGCGATAGGGAGAACGGGGGACTGAAAGTCCCCTGAAGTTCTCCATCACAAACCTCGGACTTCCGGGGTCTGTGTCGGCAGCTCCGTAGAAATGAATGAAGCGCCGGTCATGCTTGTGCGCATGCGTGACCAGCGCTCCTTTAATTTTTATTGAGCTGCGCAGACGCCGGAAGTTAGTCATGGAGAACTTCGGGGGACTTTACGTTCTCCCTATCGCTGCCAGCGATCACACTTGTATCCCCTATCCTGTGGATAGGGGATACATGTTTTTTGTAGGACACACTGTAGGTCAGATTTTTTTGGGGGTTAGGGGGGACTCTGTATGGTGTTATCTACAGGGGGTCTGTATGGCGTCCTCTACAGTGGGGGCAGTATGGCGTTCTCTACAGTGGGGGCTGTATAGCGTTATCTACAGAGGGGGCTGTATGGCGTTATCTACAGAGGGGGCTGTATGGCGTTATCTACAGGAGGGCTGCATGGCGTTATCTACAGGAGGGGCTGTATGGCGTTATCTACAGGGTGTGCTGTATGGCGTTATCTACAGGGGGATGTATGGCGCTATCTACAGAGGGGGCTGTATGGCGTTATCTACATGGGGGCTGTATGGCGTTATCTACAGGGGGGGCTGTATGGCGTTATCTACAGGGGGGGCTGTATGGCGTTATCTACAGGGGGGGGCTGTATGGCGTTATCTACAGGGGGGCTGTATGGCGTTATCTACAGGGGGGGCTGTAAAAAAGGAACTATCTACAAGGGGGGAGTTGTGTGACACCCAGGGGAGGGGGGCCCAGTCAAAAGTTTGCTATCTTTCAGTCTTTCCTAGTTACGCCCCTGGTTACTACATTAATTATCTCCCGTAATATAAGATTCTGTTTCTATAAACTGCGCTATTTATATGCTTCTGACTTTAGGCATAGTGGCCCTTTTAGTGGATAGTGACCTCCGAATGTCTTTTACTATAACATATGCCAGTAGATGGATCAGATTATGTTGGAAATATAACTCAGTTTTGGAATCTGTAGAAACACATTTTTTTTTTTAACCTTGATTTAATGTAGACCTGGGCACACGTTGTCTTTTATGATTTACAATTATTTTACATTTTTGGGATTCTTATCTTGCAATATCTGGAACTAAATGTACAGAGTCTATCACACATGACAAAACCTTGGCTGATGATAGATATTCATATTGCATTTATTATTATCTGTCGGCATGTTTACAACTTCCATCATTTAGTTGGACTAACTTATTTATACCGGGTATTACCTAAATCATACCAACAGACCTGATATAGTACGAGCTGTTCAAGAGGTGAAACATAAAAAAACAGACTTGCAACCCTAAATTGCAAAGGAATAAAATAAAAAATATATATAGATATATTTATCTATATATACAGTCCAAAAGCAGATGAACACAGCACTCCAACATACCATAAATTAGGCCATGTGCTCTTTTCCTGGGGATGAATTAGTTCCCAAGACAGGGGCGTAGCTAGGGGGAGGCAGGGGAGAGGCATGTGCCCCAGGCATAACTGGTAGGGGGGGCGCCGGGCCGGGTGCAGATGCTGGAACAGCATCCCCACCCTGATGCCCTTATCCATATAAGGCTAGTAATGTCAGGGGCTCCTCCTCCAGGAGAGGTATCATACTTCCTAATGGTCCCAGACGGCCTGGGGTATGTCCCGAAGTCAACAGTATCTGCGTCCTTAGGACGCAGATACAGTTGAAACTAATGCTTCAGCATTAGTTCAGAGCGGAGGAGCAGAGGGAGCTCCTCCGCTTGCCAAGGACCCCCGGGCTTAAAGTAGCGCTGTGCCTGGGGAAGCCCTTGAAGTCACTATCCATATATGGACAGTCATGTCAGTGGCTCCTCTGGAGCGGAATCCCCATTGGCTAACCTCTGGCAGGGGATACCGCTCCAGGAGTAGCCCCTGACATCACTGTACATATATAAACAGTGACATCAGGGGTTCCCTCTAGGAGCGGAATCCCCGGCCTATGCTCTGGCTCTGTATTCTGCTCCTAGAGGGAGTGCCAATGGCGCTATCTACATGGGGTGAGGGGATAGCGCTATCTACAGAGACGGTGGCGCTATCTTCAAGGGGGGTCTGGCACTATCTACATGGGCACTGTGGCACTATATAGAGGCACCATCTACAGGGGACACTGGCGCTATCTACATGGGCTTTGTGGCACTATCTATGTGGGCACTGGCACTAGGGGTATCTAAGTGGGCATTATACTGTATGGGAGCATCTAAGGTGGCATTATACTGTATGGGGCAGTTATGGGGGTATTATACTGTATGGGGGAAGCTATAGGGCCATTATACTATATGGGACAGCTATGGGGGCATTATACGATTATACTGTATGGGGAATTATACTGTATCGGGCATTACACTGTATTGGGCAGCTGTGGGGACATTCTACTGTATGGCGGCAGCTATAGGAATTATACTGTATGGGGCAGCTATGGGGGCAGCTATGGGGGCAGCTATGGGGACATTATGCTGTATGGGTCAGCTTTGGGGGCATTCAGCTCTATGGGGCAGCTATGGGGCATTATACTGTATGGGGGCATTATACTATATGGGGGCTGCTACAGGGGCATTATGCTGTATGGTGGCAGCTATAGGGGCATTATGCTGTTTGGGCATTATACTGCATGGGGGAATCTGTGTGGGAATTATACTGTAGGGGAGAATCTGTGTGGACATTATATTGTATGGGGGCATCTGTGTGGACATTATATTGTATGGGGGCATCTGTGCGGGCTTTATATTGTATGGGTGCATCTATGGGGCATTATACTGTGTGGGGCCAGCTAGAGGGCATTATACTGTGTGGGGGCAGCTAGAAGGAATTATACTGTGTTGCTATGCGTGGCGCATCGGTTGTCCCTCTTTGTGATGCTTGAAAGTTGGGAGGTATGGAGGAATCTCTGGCCAAAGCGTTGCCGACACTCTTCCCGGGGATTCTGCTCTTGGAAAAGCCCCTGACATCACTATCCATATATGGACAGTGACGTCAGGGGCTTCTCTAGGGAGCTCCAATGGTACTATATACAGGAGGGTGTGTGTGGCACTATCCCAGGTGGAGTGTGTGTGTGGCACTATCTACAAGGGAAAGGGGGCAAAATCTACAAGGGGGGCTGTGTGGCACTATCTAGAGGGGGGCTTGCAGTACCTACAAGGGGGTGTGTGTGGCATTATTTACAGGGGGCGTGTGCGGCACTATCTACCGAGGGCTGTGTGTGGTACTATCTACAAGAGGAGGCTGTTCATTCTGTCACTATATAGTCTCATTAGCCTTAGTTATACAATCTGTTTTAGTCCGGCACTGACCGCTTTATTTATTTTCGAGTTACATAAAAAAAATGTGAATTTTTTTTTTACATCTCATTTAATCGTAGAGAAAGCAAACATGGCGAGGGGGTAGGAAATGTCGGAAAAGAGGTGGGGGGGGGGCAAACTGAGTCTTTGCCCTGAGTGCTGGAAAACCTAGCTACGCCTCCGCACTAGACTATAGAAACCAGTGCCGGGACTAGGTTATCTCACCACTCCCGAGTCCTCCTCTACTTCGGGTGTCAGGACCCAGAGCGGCGAGGACCGAAGTGCACTATAGACAGCACTCAGTTAGCCTGGTTTGAGGCCTGAATGTAGGTTCGATGTGCGGCCTTATCTACAAAGGGCACCTTGTGTCACTTTCTACAGGGGGCTCTGTGTGTGGAACAATCTACAGGGGGCACTATGTGTAACTATCTACAGTGGACACTGTGTCACACTATCTACAGGGACACTTTATGCCATTATCTACAAGGGGCACTGTGTGGCAATTTCTACAGTGGACACCGTGTGGCACTATCTACAGGAGGCACTGTGTGATACTATCTTCAGGGGCACTTTATGGCGTTGTCTAAAGGGGGCAGCATGTGGCAATATATACAGTGGACACAGTGTGGCACTATCTATAGGAGGCACTGTGTGGCACTATCTACAGGGGGCACTGTATGGCAATACCTACACGGGGCATTTTGTGGCACTTTCTACAGTGGGCAGTGTGTGGCACAGTCTACAAGCGGCACTGTCTGTGGTACTATCTACAGATGGCGCTGTGTGGCACTATCTTCAGGAACACTTCATGGCACTATCTACAGGGGTCACTGTGTGGAAATATTTACCTAGGGCATTGTGGGGCTCTATCTTCAAATGGCACTGTGTGGCACTATCTGGCACTATTTACAGGGGCACCTAGTGGCACTTTCTACAGGAGACAATGCGTGTGGCCGTATCTACATGAGACACTGTGTAGCCCTATGCACAGGGGGCACTGTGTGACACTATCTACAGGATGGGCTGTGTGGGACTATCTACAAGAGACACTGTGTGGTACTATGAGCACTGTGTGGCACTATCTACAAGGGGCCCTATGTGGCATTATCTATATGGGACAACTTAAGGCACTTTCTACAGTGGGCACTGTGCGTGACACAATTTACAGGGGCCACTGTGTATGGCAATATCTACAGCTTCACTGTATGTGGCACTGTCTGCAGTGGGCAGTCTGTGGCACAATCTACAAGGGGCACATTGAGCCACTACCTACAGGGGGACCATGTGGCACTATCTACAAGAGGTACTTTGTGGCATTTTCTTCAGAAGACACTGTGTGAGGCACTATCTTCTGGGGACACTGTTACTTTCTACAGGGGTCACTGTGTTTGGCACTATTTAGAGGGGCACGGTGTGGCAATATCTACAGGGGGCACTGTGTGTCATTTACTACAGAGAACCTTTAATACAATAAACAAAAATATAAAGAAAAACGAAAATATTTGCCCTTGTAGGTGGCAGGTAAATTTTATGACAAAACACAATATGCCTATAAGGCAACTAACCCTATTATCCACGCTACTAACAGAAGGTATTGAAATGCTCTATTCACATAATACCTAATAATGAAAATAACCTTTATCAAAGGCACGTAGCCTATATTCTAAAAACAGCCCATGAGCCCACAAACGTTATCACTTATATAGATGTAATGGTCAGTCTCTGCTGACAGCAGTAGAATTAATATACTTTCTATACTAGAGGAAAGCGTCTGCAGACTGCTATCCCAGAATTTATGCTGAGCTTATGGTATGTTAAAAACATCCAACAAAGCCCCCCTGACATGTTTCGCCAAGGTGGCATCCTCAGGGTTACAATGGTAGCCTGAAAATCTCAATATAAGTCAAAAGTGGAGCTTAATTCAGAATCATAAGCTTTGAGTGGAGCCAGAGATCCCCCCCCACAGATATCAGAAAATATTGTGACCCCCAATAAGTACGATTTGGATTGCGTGATTTCAGCTTAAAGTTTTGCTCCGCATGTCTATAGAATGTAGACATTGCTGCATATTCCAAGTAATGGGTAAAGTTGTATCCTGATGCCACCCCCTGAAGCAAGTTCATAGACACATGAGCAAATTCACTAATACTAGTGCACTCCCAGCGACAGGCCAGTATGTAATTAAAGTGTGGCATGCACCTTATTCACCAAAGCAGCACACATTGATTGAGGAATAGGGCACAGCTACTGAACTAGAGTAGATCACCGACACTTTTTTGCATGCCAAAGTATTAGAAAAATGTTGCACATCAAAGTGATACATCTTTGATAAATATGTCATCCAGCATGAACGCCTTTCTTTTCAATGCAATTATAGTGTTAAACAGGTGCGTAATAATAGTGGTGCAGAGGATGGAATTGTGACCAGGCTAGAGAATCCCACAAAAAGGAAAGACCACTAACAAACCCATGAGTTTCTGTCCACTCCGCACAAATGTCCAACTGCATTGGCGGTTCAGTGTGTAATGCATGCGGCAATGTCTCCCTGCGTCCTGTCACCTGACTGAGGGAAGAGGAGGAAAGGAAGACATTGTCTGCGTGCCCCGCCACTGGAAGCCACAGCGCCTCTTACCTGTGCCTTCCCTGCGCCTCTTACTCGTGCCTTCCATGCGCCTCTTACCTGTGCCTTCCCTCTCCTGAATTCACATTAGGGTCTCTGAGTCTGGAGTCAATTTACTTTTGGGTCCATAGTAATCCAGTTACCCCACTGCTAATGATTGTCTTCCATTATGCGTCTCAAGTAGCCTTCTAGTTTCATCTTAAACTTGTTGCTTAGGTAAACAGTTGTAATGTCCGTGGCTGCGGGCTGTCAGCTCCAATCTCTTCCTAACAGCCGCAGCCACGGCTCGGCAAGCGCTGGCCCCAGCCTCCTCCTCAGTAGACGCCAGCGCTCGCGTCCACTCACCTCAGCCAAATCCCTTAGGGTGCGCACGCACGCTCGTGCCCGCTCTTAAAGGGGCAGCGCGCACACCGGACTTCTGATGAACTTGAACCCGTGAGTACCCTGGACTATAAGAGGGCTCCAGTCCCCTGCTTCTATGCCTGAGCGTTGTTGATGTTTCCTAAGTTTGTCTATGTGATGGCCTCCTAGTGTTTTCCTGTTCCTGTTCCCTGCATTCCATACTATCGTGGTCTAGCACTGTGCTGTACCAAAGTCGTGTCGTGCTGTATCCCACGTCTGACCTGCTTCACCTCGCTTGACGTCTACCTGCTGCCTAGTCCCAGCCGAGCCTGCCCTGCTGCTGTCCGAGCTGCCACAGGTACCTATACGAACTATAGACATTGACCTGCGCCCTGTTGGCCAGCTGCCTTACCGCCAAGGCGGTACGGCTCAGTGGGTCCACAGACCCTTTGTGACAGTACGCTCAGGCCATGGACCCCGCTGGTCGATTCAAGACTATGACGACGTCTCAAGAAATGCGGGCGGATATGCTAGACCTCCAATCTCTACAGGACCAACTCCAGGCGTTGAACATTCTTGCACGTCAGCAGGAGGCACAAGCTGCCGTTCCTCCTACTACACCTCCTGGCAGTGTTGATCCTCAGACTACACCTCTTGGAAGTGTTGACCCACGTGTTTCTTTGCCACTTCCTGACCGCTATGATGGAGAAGCAAGTACCTGTCGTGGATTTCTGAATCAGTGCCAGATCTACTTCAGCCTGTATAATAGGAAATTTTCATCTGATGGCGCAAGGGTCGCTTTCATCATCTCTCTCCTCACTGGCAAGGCTCTTGCATGGGCGAACCCTATCTGGGAGAGACAGGGACCAGATACCCGTGACTTCCAAGCCTTCCTTCAGACTTTTCGTATGGTGTTTGAGGAGCCTGGTCGGTTCTCATCTGCAGCGGCTTCTTTTATTAACTTACGCCAAGGAGATACCTCCGTGAGTGAGTACGACATCCACTTCCGCACCCTGGCGGGAGAGCTGTTATGGAACAACGAGGCCTTGGTGGCTGCACTCTGGCATGGACTGGCTCCTAAAATTTAGGACGAACTTGCCGCTCGGGATCTGCCGTCTGCCCTGGATGATGTCATCCTTTTGTCCGCCCGAATTGATATACGGATCCGAGAACGCCTCCAAGAGGTTCGACGGGAGGGAGTCCTTCCCAGTCTGGCTCCTACTTTGCAGCAACCCCTGCTGTCCTCAGATGTCGATCCTCCTAAGGAGTCTGTGACGATGGACCAGTGTAAGTTATCCACCCAGGAGAGACAACACAGACGCACTTCTGGACTTCTGTGTTTATTGCGGCCTCGGTGGCCATCTTGTGCGCCTGTATCCCCAAAGATCCCAAAGCCTAGGGTTGCTAGGAGTGACAACCTTGGGTAAGAATGGACTTCCGTCTAAATTGTCCATACCTGTGACCATAGTGTCCGGTGAGAGAACGCATCAGGTCTCTGCGTATCTGGACTCTGGATCCGATGCTAATTTCATCCGTAAAGACCTGGTGGACCTTCGGCAATTAACCACCACCCCTCTGGAGAGCCCGTTGACAGTTGCTTCAGTAAATGGACTACCTCTGCCAGACACAGTTATAGTTGTGACCAAGCCGCTGAGGCTCCAAGTAGGGGCTCTTCACTCCGAACTTCTGTCATTCTATTTCCTATCCAAAGCCGTTAACCCTGTGTTGCTGGGCCAGCCTTGGCTCCGACTGCATGCCCCAGTCCTGGACTGGAATTCTGGAGATGTTCTCCAGTGGGGCCCTGAGTGTCAAAGCCATTGCCTGGTGCAGATTAGTTCGGTTCAGCCTTCTCTGCCTCGGTCATTGGCAGGATTGCCGAGTGATTATGCTCCACTTTCGGACGTTTTCAGCAAGAGGGAGGCGGAGACATTGTCTCCACATCGGGCGTATGACTGCCCTACCTAACTGATTCCTGGTGCATCCCTTCCCCGTGGTAGGATATAACCTCTCTCCTTGCCAGCCACTCTGTTCAAGTCCGCCTATGTGAAAGAGAACTTGGAGAAGGGCTTCATACGAAAGTCTTCCTCCCCGACAGGAGCCGGGTTCTTCTTTGTCAAAAAGAAAGATGGCTCTCTTCATCCTTGTATCGACTACCGAAGTCTCAACTAGATCACGGTGAAGAATAAATATATGTTGCCACTGATCTCTGAACTGTTTGATCGTATACGTGGTGCCAAGATTTTTTCTAAACTAGACCTGCGTGGGGCTTACAACCTAGTCCAGATTCAACAGGGTGATGAATGGAAGACTGCCTTTAACACCTGTGATGGACACTATGAGTATCTAGTAAGGCCTGTGTAATGCTCCCGCTGGCTTCCAGGAGTTTTTTAATGACATTTTCCGTGACCTCCTCTATGTTTGTGTAGTAGTCTACCTTGATGACATCTTGATTTTTTCTCCAGATCCTATGACGCATCAGAGACATGTCCGTCAAGTTCTGCTACGGTTAAGGGAGAATCGTCTGTACGCCAAGTTGGAGAAGTGCGTTTTTGACCCTTCCTGGGCTACATCATCTCGAATCGATGTCTCGAGATGGATCCTGAGAAGATAAAGTCTGTCCTGGAATGGTCACGCCCTCAAGGCTTGAGGGCCATAGAGCGCTTTTTGGGATTCGCCAATTTTTACAGGCAATTTATTCCAAACTTCTCCTCACTGACTTCTCCCATCTCTAACCTCACTAAGAAGTGTATGAACGCCAAGGTGTGGACTGCTGACGCAGAGTCCGCATTCAATAGCCTGAAGAGTGCCTTCACGTCAGCCTCTATCCTCCATCATCCGGATGTCTCTCTGCAGTTCTCGTTGAAGGTGGATGCATCCTCTGTCGGTGCTGGTGCACTCCTGTTCCAGAGAGGTCCCAAGGGCAAGTCAAGGGTATGTGGATATTTCTCTAAGCTCTTCTCTTCCGCAGAAGGCAAAACTACTCGATTGGGGATTGGGAGTTACTGGCCATCAAATTGGCTCTGGAAGAGTGGAGACATCTACTAGAGGGGGCAGCTCATCCGATCCTAATTTTTACAGACCACAAGAATCTGACCTACCTCCAGACGGCCCAACGGCTGAACCCTCGTCAGGCCAGGTAGTCACTGTTCTTTACCAGGTTCTAATTTGAGCTCCATTATCGCCCGGCCGACAGGAATGTGAGGGCTGATGCCTTGTCCAGGTCTTTCGAGACGGAAGACACCATGGAGATTCCACAGAGCATTATTGATCCGTCTTGCATTGTCTCTGTCAATTCCCTGCAAGTTGGGGACATTCCTCCAGCGAGGACTTTTATGCACCTGGCTGATCGTGGAAGAATCCTCCAATGGGGACAGTCCTCTAGACTGGCAGGTCACGCGGGGGTCCGTAAGACCCGGGATCTGATTGCTCATCATTTCTGGTGGCCCACGCTGCCTAAGGACATTATGGACTTCGTTTCTTCCTGTTCTGTATGTGCAGCCAAAAAGGCCACTCACTCCAGACCTGCCGGTCTGCTCCAGCCATTGCCTGTGCCCAATGCTCCCTGGCAGCATATAGCTATGGACTTTATTACGGACCTGCCTCTCTTCTGGATGCAGTGCTGTCTGGATGGTGGTGGATTTTCGAAGATGGCCCACTTTGTTCCTCTGACCGGTCTTCCTTCTGCTCCTCAGCTGGCCAAGGTGTTCATCCAACACATCTTCTGCCTGCACGGCTTGCCGCAGCATATTGTGTCTGATCGGGGGGTTCAGTTTACCTCAACGTTCTGGAGAGCCCTCTGCGGACTCCTCGGTGTGAAGTTGGACTTCCTCAGTCCAATGGTCAGGTCGAGAGGATCAATCAGATCTTGGAGAACTACCTACGCTACTCCATCTCCAAGCAGTATGATGACTGGGTGCAGTTGCTCCCATGGGCTGAATTCTCCTACAATAATCACACCAGCGAGTCTACAAGAAATACATCATTCTTCATAGTCTACGGCCAGCACCCACGAATTCCTCTCCCGGTGCCCGATACTTCTGAGGTACCAGCGGCTGACTCCACTTTTAGAGAATTCCTGCAGATCTGGCAGCAGACTCGATCCTCCATCCTAATGGCAGTCGACCGCATGAAACGGAAGGCTGACACAAGGAGAAGAGAACCTCCTCAGTTTCTTCCTGGCACAAAGGTCTGGCTGTCTTCTAGGAATATCCGCCTAAGGGTGCCGTCATGAAAATTTGCTCCCTGGTTCCTCGGACCATTCGAGATCCTGCAGCAGATCAACCCTGTCGCCTACAAGCTTCGGCTGCCTCCTACCCTCAGGATCCCCAACTCCTTCCATGTCTCCCTCCTGAAACCGGTGGTTCTGAACCGCTATACCAAGACTCCGAGCCCTGCGGTTGCCTCCAGCCGCCCTTTGGACACCTTTGAGATTAATGAGGTCTTGGACACCAAGAAAGTGAGAGGAAAGACCTTTTATTTGGTGGATTGGAGGGGGTTTAGTCCTGAAGAGAGGTCCTGGGAGCCAGAGGAAAACCTCATTGCCCCAACTCTTCTCAAAAAGTTTCTCTCTCGCTCTGGTCCCAAGAAGAGGGGGCGTAAGAGGGGGGATACTGTAATGTCCATGGCTGCGGGCCGTCAGCTCCTATCTCCTCCTGACAGCCGCAGCCACGAGTTGGCGAGTGCTGGCTCCAGCCTCCTCTTCAGGAGACGCCAGCGCTCGCGTCCACTCAACTCAGCTGGACCCCGTACGCTCATGCCCGCTCTTAAAGGGGCAACGTGCGCACCTGCTTCTATGCCTGAGTGTTGTTGATATGTCTTAAGTTTGTCTATGTGATGGCCTCCTAGTGTTTTCCTGTTCCTGTTCCCTGCATTCCATACTATCGTGGTCGAGCACTGTGCTGTGCCAAAGTCGTGTCGTGCTGTATCCCACTGTATCCTGCTTCACCTCGCCTGAGGTCTACCTGCTGCCTAGTCCCAGCCGAGCCTGCCCTGCTGCTGTCGGAGCTGCCACAGCTACCTAAACGAACTATAGACATTGACCTGTGCCCTGTTGGCCAGCTGCCTTACCGCCAAGGCGGTACGGCCCAGTGGGTCCACAGACATTCGTGACAACATTATTGACTTTAGCATGATCCGAGGAGTCAAAAAATTTCACAATCCAAACCTATGGTAGTTGGGTATGTTTTTGACATAAACACCATTAATTTGCTTTGTCTCTATTGTATTTCTTAGCACATAATTGCTGCATCTTCCAGTATTGTTCTGCCACTTTCAGACTAATTACTATTCTGTGGACACATGCCATCTCACAGCGGACACAGCAATGGCAGATCTGCTCGCTTATTCCACAATTATTTTGTAAAATGTTCAAAGTCTTTTATATTTTATGTTTCTTGTCCAGAGTGATCACAGCGCTATATTCCGTTTCATCTCGCTCTTCAAATCTTTTCATTTATACAATCAATAATATGAAAATCAAACATTGCAGCTGGAAGAGACTGATGTACAGTACACAACCAGAGTAGTACATTGGATGTACAGTCCATTAGTGCTCCTAGAGTTTACCATTTTACATGGAAATGTTTCAAAACCGAAGAACCATGCCAGGAAATGCCCTAATATATTTCTGTTAGTGGAATCACCTAAAGGCGGTCTGTCACATGAATATATTGCTCTATTTAACGGCAGCATATTAAAGGGAAAAGTCCGCTGCACTGTTAGCACAAACAGCGGAAAAAAATATTGTGCCGTTTAGCTTATAGAGCCTAATTAATAATACATTAGTCCGTTGTATAATTATTTATGAGGGGAGTGCTTCACACGGCCCCCTCACTAGTGACTGACACCTGCCCTGAATACATGCAGATACACAGCAGTCATCAGTCACTGGCCATTATAGGTAGTGATGTTTTGCGGCAATAAAAGTTGTGGCTGCGCCATCACTTTCGGGTGTTGGCTGCATGACCAAGCACCTGATATACACTAGACACAAAGGAGCATAATAGCCAATAGTAAAAGAAAATAAACTTTATTGGACATATAGAAACATATATGGAGAATAAAAAGGTACAGAGCTGGACATGAAGACTCTGAATAATTTCACTGTAACACAACTAACAAGACTCTCTCTATAATACAGATATAGGGTAGTATACAAAACATAGACTCAGGTAGATGGACTGATGATATCATAAAGCAAGTCGATTTACATCAACACTGTAAGACAACAATAAAGTGGCTATGCTCGTAAAGGTAAGTGTCATACAAACAAGTAGTGTAGGACCTACAAGCAACGCAAACATCTGGAAAAAATACCCAGACCGTCAGTCATGTGAGAAAAGTAAGTGTGGGGACTGCAAACTAAGTAAGCCAGAAGTCCACCCACTCATACGATAACTTACCCATAGTAGACGATAACTGAGAGAGTCAGGCTAGTGTGGAACGAAACCCCAACGCGCGTTTCGAGATGTGCTTCCTCAAGGGGTGTGAAGTGTCTAAAGAAATAAGGAGTATAAATAGAACAAGCCCCAGGTGAATGAAATGTTACTCAGTCCAAGGAGATTCCGGCGCACGTCATCTGCCGAGACCGGAAGTGAGGCATGCCCCACTTCCAGCCCCCAGCGCCAGAGCGCACACCGAGGATCCCCGACGCGTACAGGGATCCCAGGCATGCGCAGTGCGCTACGGGGGGCGAGGAAGGGGGCCGGCCACAGGCCAGCGTCGCGCAGACGACGTGCGCACCTGATTGGATAGAGAACACTAGAGGCGAAGAAAGGTATGTATCGATGTCCCACAACTAGAAGTGAGCTGTATCAATATCCCTCTAGTGCGATCCGGAACTAAGATAAGTTTAAAATGAACAAATGTCAGATGAACAATGTTACATGTACAGTATCGAAGGCTCAATAAAAACAGAGATATATGTTGACACCACAAACCTGTTAATAATAGTGAAAATATATTACTAAAAGTGAATTCATAAGATCCACGACATATTAGAAATATGAGGGGAAAGAATATTAACCCATAAGGGGTGATTAGACTAAAAAGTGCAGTAAATTGCATATACCCTTAGGTGACAGGTTACAAACACATAAAATCCATAGAGATTATATAAATTTGATTATATTACAAAAAACAGAAATATCAATCCAGAAAGGATGGATAAAGAAAACCTTGTGGTGACGGATTATACACAAATATAGACAATATAAAGAGATATTATAAATATAAATATGCTACAAAAAACAGGAAAATGAGTAAATGAGCCATTGCATATAAAATGCACTGTGCAAACAAGATGGTGTTAAAAAGAGGACATGTAGTAAAGGAAATTATTTGATCCCCAACAAGGGTGGGTCTGCGGATAGCCAGGAGTTCTTCTCCCTCCGTGTTCCAGAATAAATGCAAATCAGGAAGGACGAGTTCTCATCACAGGGAGCTGTCAGAACTATGGTATAGCGAGTACCTATATGGTTAAGAAAACAGACACAAACAATTAAAATCCAAGTTAAAAAACCAGTGGAAGTGGGGAATTCTAAAGAAAAGAGGCGAAATTGAGTTGTTCGTTAAGGCCGACGGGTGTCATGGATCCCAATTTAACAATCCACATACACTCCTTTTGGGCTAGAACCTTCCTCAGATTACCCCCTCTGATGCCGCAATGTACACGTTCAATACCACGGATCATCAAGGAGACAGGATTGCAATTGTGGTATTGTTTAAAGTGTCTAGGCAGCGTTTTGAGCTGTCCAAGATCACTTATTGTTTTCGCACCAGAGATATCACGAACGTGTTCCCTGGTACGAATCCTCAGCTGCCTGGAGGTCAAGCCAACGTAGATCTTTGGACATGCACATAGTGCATAATACACTACATATGTAGAGCTACAGGAGATGTAATCCCTGATTTTAAAAGTTCTTGATCCATCAGCTGTTAAAAAGTCTTTGGCTCTACTAATATTGGGGCACGCCACGCATCCACCACATGGGTAGCATCCAATAGTGGGTTCACGTGGACCAAAGGGATTAGTATGTTTGGGCACATAGTGACTCTTAGTAAGAAGATCCTTAAGATTTTTACTCCTTTTGGCCGTCAACGTGGGTTTTAAAGGGAGACATTGTGCTAGGCTCGGTTCTGATCTAAGGATCGACCAGTGATGTCCAAGGATTGACCTTATTTTGTCCCATTGACTATTGTAGGTAGTAATGAAACGTACAATGTTGTCTACAGGTCGATGTGTTTTAGTTCTTAAGAGGTCACATCGCGGTGTTCTCCTAGCCCTGTTGTACCCTGATTTAATGAGACGTGTGCTGTACCCTCTATCGGTGAATCTAGATTTTAGTTCATCTGATTGGCGCTCGAAGAGTCTGTCTGTGGAGCAGATCCGCTTCATCCTGAGAAACTGCCCAACCGGGATGGCTTTAACTGTTGGACGTGTGTTAAAAGATGATGCATGCAAGAGAGAGTTGACTGATGTGGATTTACGGTGAACATCCGTCTGGAGAAATCCATCGCAGTCAGCGAAAATCTGAACATCCAAAAAGTCTATTTGTTGTTTATGGAATTTATATGTCAGTTTGATGTTATACGGGTTCAGATTGAGCTGCTGCATAAACCCAGTCAGTTCGCTCTCCGACCCTTGCCAAATAAACAAAACGTCATCTATATATCGCAACCAACACTGCACATGTTCGGCGGCCTGGGCGCCACCCCCCAGGAAAACCTGCCTCTCCCACAAACCGAGAAACAGGTTCGCATAGGATGGAACGCAGGCCGCGCCCATGGCAGTGCCGGTGGTCTGCAGATAATAGTGATCCTTAAAGACGAAAAAATTATGGGTCAAAATATATTGCAACAATTCTAGAATAAGGTCACACATTTCTCCATCCCGGTTGCTGGTCCCCAGGAAGAAGCGGACCGCCTCCATTCCATCACAATGCCGTATACAGGTATAGAGGGACTCAACGTCTGCCGTGACCAAAAGCATGTCGGGTTCAATTTGGATACCATCTAATCTCCCCAGGACTTCCGTCGTGTCTCTAACGTATGAGGGTAGGTCAGTGACCAATGGTTTGAGATAGAAGTCAACGAATTTACAAATAGGGTCACAAAGACCTCCCATACCCGACACGATCGGACGTCCTGGGGGGTCCGCAAGATTCTTGTGTACTTTGGGTAAAAGATAGAGCGTTGGTATCTTGGGATCATCTGTTAAAAGTCCCTCATGGATTTTTTTAGGAATAAGTCCCTTTTCCAAAGCTCTATCAAGAATCTTAGCTAATTCCAGTGAAAAAGAGGATAAAGGGCTATGTGTTAATTTAGCATAAGTGTTCTTATCACGCAATTGTTTAAAGGCCTCCCTTTCATATTTGGCCACAGGCCAGACCACGATGTTCCCCCCTTTGTCTGCTGGTTTAATGACAACATCACTCAACAGTTGTAATTCGCTCAGTGCTTTCCTTTGCCGAGAAGTAAGATTATCGCCCTCCCTTCGGGTGGATAGATGTTTGAACTCATCTATAACCAATTTAGTGAAAATCTCAACTTGGGGGCACAGAGACAGAGGGGGGAACCTCGCGGATCTGGGGAGAACAGACGTGGGGAAGGGGCCTGTTACCTCAGTTGTCTGTTCGCGTAAAAGCTCCTCAAGAGCCTGTAGGGCCTCTCTCTCCATTTCAGAAGTTGCAACAAAGTTGTCACCACTCCTACTGTGAAGTTTTTTTAGAATCAATTTACGGGAAAATAAATGGAGATCCTTCAGCGCTGTAAAGAAATTGAAATGATTAGTGGGTGAAAAAGTCAACCCTTTACTGAGGACTTCACATTGGGCATCAGAGAGGATATGTGAGGATAGGTTTATTACCTCTAATTTGCTGGCTGGATTCCTGTCCTGTTGATAGTTGCGTGTGTTCTTGTGCTTGGCATTTCTATCATACTGCCGTCTTGGGCCAAAGGATCCCTGATTAGTTCCAGTGATGATATTGGTGTTAGTGTCCCTCACTTTATTACCCTCATCACCTGAAATTCGGGATGAGACTGATGATGATCTCGAATGGGAAAAGGATCTGGATCTGGATCGACCCTGTCTCATGCGCCACTTATATACTTTGTTGGAAAGATAGTCTTGGGAGTCCCGTTGGAATTTCCCAGATTTAATCGTACAGATGTCCTTTTCCCACTTTAGATAGTCCTTGTCTAATTCATCTTGGATCTTAGCAATAGTCTCACTAGAGAAATCTTTTTTAAGGGCACTCTGTAACTCCTCTATCTCCTTCTCCAGTTCGACTAGTGTGTTGGAGTTCGACTGGACCAAGAGGTCCATGAAACCCATGGAACAAATATCAGCCAATTTTTCCCATTTTTGTTTGAATTCATCGTTTTCTGTTTCAAATGAGGGAAACACTTGAACCCTTAGTCCTCTGGGTATCATGCCACGAGAGATGTATTTGGTAAGGAAGGCCTTATTCCACCAAATTTTGGTTCTTTTATTTAAAAGGAGCTTCAATTTATTGCTAAGCTCTCTACTATCCCTACCACCACTGGTTGAAACTAAAACAGGGTCCTCATTGAATATCTTGTCCAGTTGTAAGAGCCATGAATCGTCACGGGCTCTGAAATTCATATTTAGCTGTGAGCCAGTTGCTGTGAAAAACACAGAATGCACAATTATGAATATACAAAACAACTCATACAGCACGTATAGGGCTAGATGCTTGCGGTATAGCATACTACCCTGGTACAGAAAGGAGGCAACTCCCATATATACTGATATACACTAGAGACACAAAGGAGCATAATAGCCAATAGTAAAAGAAAATAAACTTTATTGGACATATAGAAACATATATGGAGAATAAAAAGGTACAGAGCTGGACATGAAGACTCTGAATAATTTCACTGTAACACAACTAACAAGACTCTCTCTATAATACAGATATAGGGTAGTATACAAAACATAGACTCAGGTGGATGGACTGATGATATCATAAAGCAAGTCGATTTACATCAACACTGTAAGACAACAATAAAGTGGCTATGCTCGTAAAGGTAAGTGTCATACAAACAAGTAGTGTAGGACCTACAAGCAACGCAAACATCTGGAAAAAATACCCAGACCGTCAGTCATGTGAGAAAAGTAAGTGTGGGGACTGCAACCTAAGTAAGCCAGAAGTCCACCCACTCATACGATAACTTACCCATAGTAGACGATAACTGAGAGAGTCAGGCTAGTGTGGAACGAAACCCCAACGCGCGTTTCGCGATGTGCTTCCTCAAGGGGTGTGAAGTGTCTAAAGAAATAAGGAGTATAAATAGAACAAGCCCCAGGTGAATGAAATGTTACTCAGTCCAAGGAGATTCCGGCGCACGTCATCTGCCGAGACCGGAAGTGAGGCATGCCCCACTTCCAGCCCCCAGCGCCAGAGCGCACACCGAGGATCCCCGACGCGTACAGGGATCCCAGGCATGCGCAGTGCGCTACGGGGGGCGAGGAAGGGGGCCGGCCACAGGCCAGCGTCGCGCAGACGACGTGCGCACCTGATTGGATAGAGAACACTAGAGGCGAAGAAAGGTATGTATCG
This sequence comes from Rhinoderma darwinii, assembly GCF_050947455.1. Lineage (NCBI taxonomy): Eukaryota > Metazoa > Chordata > Amphibia > Anura > Rhinodermatidae > Rhinoderma > Rhinoderma darwinii. Next base: position 36,797,622 of record NC_134687.1, on the reverse strand, counting down.
ATGTCCCACAACTAGAAGTGAGCTGTATCAATATCCCTCTAGTGCGATCCGGAACTAAGATAAGTTTAAAATGAGCAAATGTCAGATGAACAATGTTACACGTACAGTATCGAAGGCTCAATAAAAACAGAGATATATGTTGACACCACAAACCTGTTAATAATAGTGAAAATATATTACTAAAAGTGTGGCGCTGGGGGCTGGAAGTGGGGCATGCCTCACTTCCGGTTTCGGCAGATGACGTGCGCCGGAATCTCCTTGGACTGAGTAACATTTCATTCACCTGGGGCTTGTTCTATTTATACTCCTTATTTCTTTAGACACTTCACACCCCTTGAGGAAGCACATCGCGAAACGCGCGTTGGGGTTTCGTTCCACACTAGCCTGACTCTCTCAGTTATCGTCTACTATGGGTAAGTTATCGTATGAGTGGGTGGACTTCTGGCTTACTTAGGTTGCAGTCCCCACACTTACTTTTCTCACATGACTGACAGTCTGGGTATTTTTTCCAGATGTTTGCGTTGCTTGTAGGTCCTACACTACTTGTTTGTATGACACTTACCTTTACGAGCATAGCCACTTTATTGTTGTCTTACAGTGTTGATGTAAATCGACTTGCTTTATGATATCATCAGTCCATCCACCTGAGTCTATGTTTTGTATACTACCCTATATCTGTATTATAGAGAGAGTCTTGTTAGTTGTGTTACAGTGAAATTATTCAGAGTCTTCATGTCCAGCTCTGTACCTTTTTATTCTCCATATATGTTTCTATATGTCCAATAAAGTTTATTTTCTTTTACTATTGGCTATTATGCTCCTTTGTGTCTCTAGTGTATATCAGTATATATGGGAGTTGCCTCCTTTCTGTACCAGGGTAGTATGCTATACCGCAAGCATCTAGCCCCATACGTGCTGTATGAGTTGTTTTGTATATTCATAATTGTGCATTCTGTGTTTTTCACAGAAACTGGCTCACAGCTAAATATGAATTTCAGAGCCCGTGACGATTCATGGCTCTTACAACTGGACAAGATATTCAATGAGGACCCTGTTTTAGTTTCAACCAGTGGTGGTAGGGATAGTAGAGAGCTTAGCAATAAATTGAAGCTCCTTTTAAATAAAAGAACCAAAATTTGGTGGAATAAGGCCTTCCTTACCAAATACATCTCTCGTGGCATGATACCCAGAGGACTAAGGGTTCAAGTGTTTCCCTCATTTGAAACAGAAAACGATGAATTCAAACAAAAATGGGAAAAATTGGCTGATATTTGTTCCATGGGTTTCATGGACCTCTTGGTCCAGTCGAACTCCAACACACTAGTCGAACTGGAGAAGGAGATAGAGGAGTTACAGAGTGCCCTTAAAAAAGATTTCTCTAGTGAGACTATTGCTAAGATCCAAGATGAATTAGACAAGGACTATCTAAAGTGGGAAAAGGACATCTGTACGATTAAATCTGGGAAATTCCAACGGGACTCCCAAGACTATCTTTCCAACAAAGTATATAAGTGGCGCATGAGACAGGGTCGATCCAGATCCAGATCCTTTTCCCACTCGAGATCATCATCAGTCTCATCCCGAATTTCAGGTGATGAGGGTAATAAAGTGAGGGACACTAACACCAATATCATCACTGGAACTAATCAGGGATCCTTTGGCCCAAGACGGCAGTATGATAGAAATGCCAAGCACAAGAACACACGCAACTATCAACAGGACAGGAATCCAGCCAGCAAATTAGAGGTAATAAACCTATCCTCACATATCCTCTCTGATGCCCAATGTGAAGTCCTCAGTAAAGGGTTGACTTTTTCACCCACTAATCATTTCAATTTCTTTACAGCGCTGAAGGATCTCCATTTATTTTCCCGTAAATTGATTCTAAAAAAACTTCACAGTAGGAGTGGTGACAACTTTGTTGCAACTTCTGAAATGGAGAGAGAGGCCCTACAGGCTCTTGAGGAGCTTTTACGCGAACAGACAACTGAGGTAACAGGCCCCTTCCCCACGTCTGTTCTCCCCAGATCCGCGAGGTTCCCCCCTCTGTCTCTGTGCCCCCAAGTTGAGATTTTCACTAAATTAGTTATAGATGAGTTCAAACATCTATCCACCCGAAGGGAGGGCGATAATCTTACTTCTCGGCAAAGGAAAGCACTGAGCGAATTACAACTGTTGAGTGATGTTGTCATTAAACCAGCAGACAAAGGGGGGAACATCGTGGTCTGGCCTGTGGCCAAATATGAAAGGGAGGCCTTTAAACAATTGCGTGATAAGAACACTTATGCTAAATTAACACATAGCCCTTTATCCTCTTTTTCACTGGAATTAGCTAAGATTCTTGATAGAGCTTTGGAAAAGGGACTTATTCCTAAAAAAATCCATGAGGGACTTTTAACAGATGATCCCAAGATACCAACGCTCTATCTTTTACCCAAAGTACACAAGAATCTTGCGGACCCCCCAGGACGTCCGATCGTGTCGGGTATGGGAGGTCTTTGTGACCCTATTTGTAAATTCGTTGACTTCTATCTCAAACCATTGGTCACTGACCTACCCTCATACGTTAGAGACACGACGGAAGTCCTGGGGAGATTAGATGGTATCCAAATTGAACCCGACATGCTTTTGGTCACGGCAGACGTTGAGTCCCTCTATACCTGTATACGGCATTGTGATGGAATGGAGGCGGTCCGCTTCTTCCTGGGGACCAGCAACCGGGATGGAGAAATGTGTGACCTTATTCTAGAATTGTTGCAATATATTTTGACCCATAATTTTTTCGTCTTTAAGGATCACTATTATCTGCAGACCACCGGCACTGCCATGGGCGCGGCCTGCGCGCCATCCTATGCGAACCTGTTTCTCGGTTTGTGGGAGAGGCAGGTTTTCCTGGGGGGTGGCGCCCAGGCCGCCGAACATGTGCAGTGTTGGTTGCGATATATAGATGACGTTTTGTTTATTTGGCAAGGGTCGGAGAGCGAACTGACTGGGTTTATGCAGCAGCTCAATCTGAACCCGTATAACATCAAACTGACATATAAATTCCATAAACAACAAATAGACTTTTTGGATGTTCAGATTTTCGCTGACTGCGATGGATTTCTCCAGACGGATGTTCACCGTAAATCCACATCAGTCAACTCTCTCTTGCATGCATCATCTTTTCACACACGTCCAACAGTTAAAGCCATCCCGGTTGGGCAGTTTCTCAGGATGAAGCGGATCTGCTCCACAGACAGACTCTTCGAGCGCCAATCAGATGAACTAAAATCTAGATTCACCGATAGAGGGTACAGCACACGTCTCATTAAATCAGGGTACAACAGGGCTAGGAGAACACCGCGATGTGACCTCTTAAGAACTAAAACACATCGACCTGTAGACAACATTGTACGTTTCATTACTACCTACAATAGTCAATGGGACAAAATAAGGTCAATCCTTGGACATCACTGGTCGATCCTTAGATCAGAACCGAGCCTAGCACAATGTCTCCCTTTAAAACCCACGTTGACGGCCAAAAGGAGTAAAAATCTTAAGGATCTTCTTACTAAGAGTCACTATGTGCCCAAATATACTAATCCTGTAAAGGATCTGCCAGGCACAGCGGGGTTAACTCCCAGAACTAATCAGTCAGCACCTGAGAATACATCCCTGAGACTGACTCCTGCTTCCACCATTCAGACTGGCAGGCTTAGGAGTGGGAGAGCCTATCGTAACCTGGCCAGACTCAGCTAGCTCCCGCCCTCGGTCTATTTAAGCCTGCACTTCCTGTCCCTCGGTGCTTGTTATTGCTTTTGTTTCTTTCCTTGTGGTTCCTGGCCCAGCTACAGCTCCTGCTATTTTTGATCCTGCTCCATACCGACCCTGGCTTACCGACTACTCTTCTGCTTTTCGTTTTGTACCTCGCACACTCCTGGCTTGACTCGGCTCGTTCACCACTCTGGTTGCTCACGGTGTTGCCGTGGGCAACGGCCCCTTTTCCTTGCTTGTGTTCCTTGTATGTTTGTCGTGTTTATCGTGCACTTACTGAGCGCAGGGACCGCCGCCCAGTTGTACCCCGTCGCCTAGGGCGGGTCGTTGCAAGTAGGCAGGGACAGAGTGGCGGGTAGATTAGGGCTCACTTGTCCGTCTCCCTACCCCCTGCCTTTACAAATCCCTTTGGTCCACGTGAACCCACTATTGGATGCTACCCATGTGGTGGATGCGTGGCGTGCCCCAATATTAGTAGAGCCAAAGACTTTTTAACAGCTGATCGATCAAGAACTTTTAAAATCAGGGATTACATCTCCTGTAGCTCTACATATGTAGTGTATTATGCACTATGTGCATGTCCAAAGATCTACGTTGGCTTGACCTCCAGGCAGCTGAGGATTCGTACCAGGGAACACGTTCGTGATATCTCTGGTGCGAAAACAATAAGTGATCTTGGACAGCTCAAAACGCTGCCTAGACACTTTAAACAATACCACAATTGCAATCCTGTCTCCTTGATGATCCGTGGTATTGAACGTGTACATTGCGGCATCAGAGGGGGTAATCTGAGGAAGGTTCTAGCCCAAAAGGAGTGTATGTGGATTGTTAAATTGGGATCCATGACACCCGTCGGCCTTAACGAACAACTCAATTTCGCCTCTTTTCTTTAGAATTCCCCACTTCCACTGGTTTTTTAACTTGGATTTTAATTGTTTGTGTCTGTTTTCTTAACCATATAGGTACTCGCTATACCATAGTTCTGACAGCTCCCTGTGATGAGAACTCGTCCTTCCTGATTTGCATTTATTCTGGAACACGGAGGGAGAAGAACTCCTGGCTATCCGCAGACCCACCCTTGTTGGGGATCAAATAATTTTCTTTACTATTTTTTGTAGCATATTTATATTTATAATATCTCTTTATATTGTCTATATTTGTGTATAATCCGTCACCACAAGGTTTTCTTTATCCATCCTTTCTGGATTGATATTTCTGTTTTTTGTAATATAATCAAATTTATATAATCTCTATGGATTTTATGTGTTTGTAACCTGTCACCTAAGGGTATATGCAATTTACTGCACTTTTTAGTCTAATCACCCCTTATGGGTTAATATTCTTTCCCCTCATATTTCTAATATGTCGTGGATCTTATGAATTCACTTTTAGTAATATATTTTCACTATTATTAACAGGTTTGTGGTGTCAACATATATCTCTGTTTTTATTGAGCCTTCGATACTGTACATGTAACATTGTTCATCTGACATTTGTTGATTTTAAACTTATCTTAGTTCCGGATCGCACTAGAGGGATATTGATACAGCTCACTTCTAGTTGTGGGACATCGATACATACCTTTCTTCGCCTCTAGTGTTCTCTATCCAATCAGGTGCGCACGTCGTCTGCGCGACGCTGGCCTGTGGCCGGCCCCCTTCCTCGCCCCCCGTAGCGCACTGCGCATGCCTGGGATCCCTGTACGCGTCGGGGATCCTCGGTGTGCGCTCTGGCGCTGGGGGCTGGAAGTGGGGCATGCCTCACTTCCGGTCTCGGCAGATGACGTGCGCCGGAATCTCCTTGGACTGAGTAACATTTCATTCACCTGGGGCTTGTTCTATTTATACTCCTTATTTCTTTAGACACTTCACACCCCTTGAGGAAGCACATCGCGAAACGCGCGTTGGGGTTTCGTTCCACACTAGCCTGACTCTCTCAGTTATCGTCTACTATGGGTAAGTTATCGTATGAGTGGGTGGACTTCTGGCTTACTTAGGTTGCAGTCCCCACACTTACTTTTCTCACATGACTGACGGTCTGGGTATTTTTTCCAGATGTTTGCGTTGCTTGTAGGTCCTACACTACTTGTTTGTATGACACTTACCTTTACGAGCATAGCCACTTTATTGTTGTCTTACAGTGTTGATGTAAATCGACTTGCTTTATGATATCATCAGTCCATCCACCTGAGTCTATGTTTTGTATACTACCCTATATCTGTATTATAGAGAGAGTCTTGTTAGTTGTGTTACAGTGAAATTATTCAGAGTCTTCATGTCCAGCTCTGTACCTTTTTATTCTCCATATATGTTTCTATATGTCCAATAAAGTTTATTTTCTTTTACTATTGGCTATTATGCTCCTTTGTGTCTCTAGTGTATATCAGTATATATGGGAGTTGCCTCCTTTCTGTACCAGGGTAGTATGCTATACCGCAAGCATCTAGCCCCATACGTGCTGTATGAGTTGTTTTGTATATTCATGACCAAGCACCTAAGGAGTTTAACAAAGTGAGAGGGCTCCCTTTTTTAGCCCACTGGCGCCCCCATTGATGCGATTGCAGGGTGCTGATGGGTTACCATGACAGCTGGGGCCTAACATAGGCATGGCCTAATAGATTGCAGCCAGTGTATCACTGACAGGCACAAATGCTCTGGAAAACTAAGTGTACCTGGCGGTAGTGGGTGAAAAATAATTTTTATGTAAACTATTATTATCTTCTAAGTCGTCTCTGTACCTTTAGTATTCAGTTTTTTTGTGTTTCTGCGCCGTATGCTAATGAGCATAAAAGAGTCATATCTTCGTTTGAAAATAATCATATCTTCATTCCTCATGCCTTTCCGAGTTAACACCGCCTACTTATTTTTGATTCATAGCTCATCGCCTCCACCCAGCACACGTGAAATACCGCTCTTGTGCATCGATGTCCTGTGCCGTTGCGTGCGCACAATGTGACACCATAGCGGCGCATGTGCAGCAACTAAATTTGAGGCCCAGGCGGAGCAGTGAAGAATGTTGGACCATACATGACGGGCGCATGTGCGCTATCTCAGATGAGATTTCGGTATTCAGGGTGGACCAGATATTCAGCGGTGGGCTGGCATAAGAAGAGGAACGAACGAGACTGACAGATTATTACCATAAAAGATGCAAACCGTTATTTACGGTTGGAGGAGGAGGTTAGGAGAGGGGATAATGACAATGAACTTTTGACAGCAGTGGCCAGCGAGGGGTGAGTAGAGTTCAATAGGTGAAATGCTGGTGACAGGTTCCCTTTAAGTCCCATTCTCTGCGGCTGCCATAAAGCACACACACCCTGCTGTACTGTCTATACAGTAAAAGGTTTATAGACCATAGAAAAAAAGAACAAACACATTATGTCTTTGCTACAGATTTACATCTAATTAATAAAAGTAAAATTGACATACATGAGACATTCCCTCTAATACCGACACAACCTCCCAATATAAATACCAGCTCGGCCAGCGGTTAACTGGGCCGAGGGCAACCCTAGCTTCATAGCAGCTACAATATTTGCCTCTATGGTATATATACCATTTGTAAGAAGCAGGCCCGAGGTGGTATAGGCCAAGGTAGGCTTGTCACAGAAAAGATGAAATGGAGATCAGAATGATGGCTAAAAAAGTAATTTTACTAACAGACATATATTGCATTCACACACGATCATAGTTACATAGTTACAGGACAAATAGGAAAGGTGGTGGTGTATGTCTGTATGTGAGAAGTGATATGAAGGTGAGTGTGAAAGAGACAATAGTGGGTGAAGACTGTGAGGAGGTTGAAACCTTGTGGGTGGAACTAGAAAGGGAGGTAAACACTGAAAAAATTACTTTTGGTGTAATCTATAGACCCCCCAATATAACTGAGGAGATGGAAGTTCAGCTATATAAACAGATGGAGCGGGCTGCACAGGCGGGTACTGTAGTGATAATGGGACATTTTAATTTCCGGGATATTAATTGGTGTCATGGTTCGGCTTCAACTGCAAAGGGGAGACATTTCCTCAACCTGTTGCAGGAAAATTTTATGGGCCAGTTTGTGGAAGACCCGACTAGAGGTGAAGCTCTGTTGGATCTGGTCATTTCTAATAATGCAGATCTTGTTGGGAATGTCAATGTTCGTGAAAACCTCGGTAACAGTGATCACAATATAGTTACATTTTACCTATACTGTAAAAAACAAACGCAGGCTGGGAGGGCAAAAACATTTAATTTTAAGAAAGCCAAATTCCCCAGGATGAGGGCTGCAATTCAGGATATGGACTGGGAAGAACTAATGTCAAATAATGGAACAAATGATAAATGGGAGATTTTCAAATCTACTTTGAGTTATTATAGTGCAAAATTTATTCCTACAGGTAATAAGTATAAACGACTCAAATTAAACCCCACATGGCTTACACCTTCTGTGAAAGGGGCAATACATGACAAAAAAAGGGCATTTAAAAAATACAAATCTGAGGGTACAGCTGTAGCCTTTGTAAAATATAAAGAGCTTAATAAAATCTGTAAAAATGTAATCAAATTAGCAAAAATACAAAATGAAAGGCAGGTGGCCAAGGATAGTAAAACAAATCCTAAAAAATTCTTCAAGCATATAAATGCAAAAAAGCCAAGGTCTGAACATGTAGGACCCCTAGATAATGGTAATGGGGAGTTGATCACAGGGGATCAAGAGAAGGCAGAGTTACTAAATGGGTTCTTTAGCTCTGTATATACAACTGAAGAAAGAGCAGCTGATGTAGCCGGTGCCAGTGCTGTTAATATATCGGCTGATATACTGAATTGGATGAATGTAGAGATGGTCCAAGCTAAATTAAATAAAATAAATGTGCACAAGGCTCCGGGACCAGATGGGTTACACCCTAGAATTCTTAAAGAGCTTAGTTCAGTTATTTCTGTCCCCCTTTTCATAATATTCAGAGAATCTCTAGTGACTGGTATAGTGCCAAGGGACTGGCGCAGGGCAAATGTGGTGCCTATTTTCAAAAAGGGCTCTAGGTCTTCCCCGGGTAATTATAGACCAGTAAGCTTAACATCCATCGTGGGGAAAATGTTTGAGGGGCTATTGAGGGACTATATACAGGATTATGTGACAATAAATAGCATTATAAGTGACAGCCAGCATGGTTTTACTAAGGACAGAAGTTGTCAAACTAACCTAATCTGTTTTTATGAAGAGGTGAGCAGAAGTCTAGACAGAGGGGCCGCTGTGGATTTAGTGTTTTTGGACTTTGCAAAGGCATTTGACACTGTCCCCCATAGACGCCTAATGGGTAAATTACGGACTATAGGTTTAGAAAATATAGTTTGTAATTGGATTGAGAATTGGCTCAAGGACCGTATCCAGAGAGTTGTGGTCAATGATTCCTTCTCTGAATGGTCACCGGTTATAAGTGGTGTACCCCAGGGTTCAGTGCTGGGACCACTATTATTCAACTTATTTATTAATGATATAGAGGATGGGATTAATAGCACTATTTCTATTTTTGCAGATGACACCAAGCTATGTAATATAGTTCAGACTATGGAAGATGTTCATGAATTACAGGCAGATTTAAACAAACTAAGTGTTTGGGCGTCCACTTGGCAGATGAAGTTTAATGTAGATAAATGTAAAGTTATGCATCTGGGTACCAACAACCTGCATGCATCATATGTCCTAGGGGGAGCTACACTGGCGGATTCACTTGTTGAGAAGGATCTGGGTGTTCTTGTAAATCATAAACTCAATAACAGCATGCAGTGTCAATCAGCTGCTTCAAAGGCCAGCAAGATATTGTCGTGTATTAAAAGAGGCATGGACTCGCGGGACAGAGATGTAATATTGCCACTTTACAAAGCATTAGTGAGGCCCCATCTAGAATATGCAGTTCAGTTCTGGGCTCCAGTTCATAGAAAGGATGCCCTGGAGTTGGAAAAAATACAAAGAAGAGCAACGAAGCTAATAAGGGGCATGGAGAATTTAAGTTATGAGGAAAGATTGAAAGAATTAAACCTATTTAGCCTTGAAAAAAGACGACTAAGGGGGGACATGATTAACTTATATAAATATATTAATGGCACATACAAAAAATATGGTGATATCCTGTTCCTTGTAAAACCCCCTCAAAAAACAAGGGGGCACTCCCTCCGTCTGGAGAAAAAAAGGTTCAAGCTGCAGAGGCGACAAGGCTTCTTTACAGTAAGAACGGTGAATTTATGGAATAGCCTACCGCAGGAGCTGGTCACAGCAGGGACAGTAGATGGCTTTAAAAAAGGGTTAGATAATTTCCTAGAACAAAAAAATATTAGCTCCTATGTGTAGAAATTTTTCCTTCCCTTTTCCCTTCCCTTGGTTGGACTTGATGGACATGTGTCTTTTTTCAGCCGTACTAACTATGTAACTATGTAACTATGTAACATAGTTACATAGTTAGTACGGCTGAAAAAAGACACATGTCCATCAAGTTCAACCAAGGGAAGTGAAAAGGGAAGGAAAAATTTCTACACATAGCAGCAACAAAAATCTAATACTTCTCAGCAGAGAGGTACAGACTCTTAAATGCTATGTAAACCTTTGAAAACGCTTTTCTTTTAAATGTATATCAGTGCGTTATTTACATTTTGTTAACAATAATTTTTATATTTTGAGATACAGCTGCTTTGTATCCTGTATACAAAGCAGCTGTATCGTACGCAGGTCAGCGGCACTGACGGGTTCAGTGGCAGCGGGTCCTGTGTGTCTCTGACACACAGGATCGAACTGTAAATGATCTCATCTAAGTTTATAACTTAGATGTGATCGATAACAGGTGGATTCTGCCGCGGACCGGACGGATTCAGGTCTCAGCCCTAGATACAGCTGCTTTGTATACAGGATACAAGCAGCTGTATCTTAAAAAAGTTAAAATAATTTTAAATAAAATAATTAGAAAGTTACAACAATCACACTGATAGACATCTAAAAAATGTTTTCAAAGGTGTTCATAGCCTTTAATTACATTACAAATTTTAGTTCAGGCAGGCAGTGATGGCAGCTCACTACATAGTAGGACATAGTCTTGGGCACTCCTCCCTGATACAGGGGATGTCCTCTCCAGATTTCAGGCCTTTTTTCAGCATCTAAGACTACTTGATTAACCATACCTCCCAACTTTCAAGAGGGATACATTTTTTCCCTTTTAAGCCACGCCTCTAATCCCGCCCAATCCCTGCCTCTACACATCCGATTCAGCCTACACAGTATCATGCTCTCATAGTGCCTCCCTCAGTATAATGCCCGCATAGAACCCTTACATAGTATAATGCCACTACAGCTGTCCCCCACACAGTGTAATGTTCCATAGTGCCCCCCACACAGAGTAATACCCCATAGTAATACCCGATAGTGCCTCCCTCACAGTATAATGCCAAATAGCTGCCCCCACACAGAATAAAGCCCCCATACATTATAATACCCCTATAGATGCACCCTTACAGTATAAAGCCAACACAGATGCCCCCATACAGTATACAGCCCACATAAATCCCCAATACAGTATAATGCTCCATGGCTGTCCCCACACAGTATAATGCCCCCATAGCTGCCTCCATACAATATAATGCCCACATAGCTACACACAGTATAATGCCCACACAGATGCCCCCATACAGTATAATGCACCATAGGGACACAATGCCCCTGTAGATAGAGCCACTGTGCCCACTGTAGATAGTGCCCACATACCACCACAGTGCCCACATAGTGCCACAGTGCCCACATATAAAGTGCCAGTGTTCACATAGTGCCACGGTGCCCATGTATATAGTGCCACACCCCCTTGAAGATAGCGCCACCCTGCCTGTAAATAGTGCTACCTCCCCTGTAGATACCTCTAGGAGCGGAATCCCCAGCCAGGGCGTCGGCAACGCTCTGGCCGGGGAATCCTTTTCAGGAGGAGCCCCTCACGTCACTGTCCATATATGGATAGTGACGCCAGGGGCTTCTCCAGGAACAGAATCCCCGGCCAGAGCTTTGGCAAAGCTCTGGCTGAGAATTCCACTTCAGGAAGAGCCCCTGACGTCACTGTCCATATATGGATAGTGATGTCAGGGGCTCCTCCAGGAGCGGAATCCCTGGCCAGAGCGTCGGCAACGCTCTGGCTGGGAATTCCACTTCAGGAAGAGCCCCTGACGTCACTGTCCATATATGGATAGTGATGTCAGGGGCTCCTCCAGGAGCGGAATCCCCGGCAATGCTCTGGCCGGGGATTCCGCTCCAGGAGGAGCCCCTCACGTCGATGTCCATATTTGGACAGGGATGTTAGTCGCTTTAAAATATCGGAATCCTCTTCCAGAGCGTTGTTGATGCTCTGGCCGGGGATTCCGCTCCTGGAAATGCCACTGACGTTACTGTCCATATATGGACAGTGATGTCGAGGGCCTTTCCAAGGCAGAAATCTCTCGCCAGAGAGTTAGTACTGCTTCGGCCCGGGACTCCAAAGTTGAATGCTAAAGCAGAGAGCTGACCGTTCCCTGCTTCAGCACTGGATTCAAATGTATCTGCGTCCTTAGGACGCAGATACAGATGAAACTGGGACATACCACTGGTAGCTTGGGACAGCGGGACACTGCCCGGAATCCAGGATTGACCCGCTGAATGCGGGATGGTTGAGAGGTGTGGATTAACTGGTCTGCGGGAAGGCCACTGCCCGTCTCCCGCCACTACACAGCGTTCACCCGCCAATAATTCTATACCCACTAAACTCAAGGGCCCTCACATGTGCCGCTCAGTACCAGCATCTCACAGCACAGCCGCTTGTTCTCTATAGGCTGTGACCGTGAACCAAACTTTATTAGGCTGGAACAGCCGCCTTTTATGTGTTAAGCACCGCCCCAGCCAAAGGACGCAGTGTGGCCACGCTGAAATCCCGCTGTTATGGCGCGGCAAATATACTAAGATGGCCTCTGAGCCAAACAATTTAAAGACAAAGTAGCCCCTCATCGTTGCCTGAAGCAGCGACCATAACATAAAGATATATATATATATGTCGCGTCTCTTCTCATATATAATGTCTTCTTCCATGACGTCCGCTTCTGGGGAGCAAAGCAAAATAAATTGCAACTTATTGCACTTAAAGAGATAGGTAACATAATCATGGAATAATCAGAAACCTATCAAATTAAATATCTCTGTAAATGTAATTCAGAGGCGTAGCTAGGTTTTCCAGCACCCGGGGCAAAGATTCAGTTTGGCGCCCCCCCCCCAAAACTCTTTCCCGACATCTCCTTCCCCCTCGCCATGTTTGTTTTCTCTACCAATCAATGACGTGTCATTTCTTTTCCACATTCCTTTTTATGTAACTCGAGCATAAAAACATTTGCAAATTTTACAAGCAATATATATTTCTATACACAACACCAGAACCAACTCATATATATTACATATATACAGCACCAGAACCAAGCTCAGTACATAAATACAACACGAGCACAAATACAGCTTAATTTAGTGCAACCCCTGCCGTATAGGTATGTACGGTATAAAACTACAGCTCCCAGCATGGCCCGAACAATGGTGAGGATATGCTGGGAGATGCTGTTTCACAAAAAATAAATCATATCATAATCATCTCGCTGCAGATCATACAGTGACTACATTACTGATTAGAGGCAGAATGAACATTTACATTAAGTGACTCACTGGTGACGTCTCAGATTCTAGTTCTTTTTCTCCATCCGATCCATACCTCTATGATGACTTCTCCCGGTCACGGCCCATTTCTGCAGTTTGCCGCTCAGATGTCTTCAGCTTCTAACTTTTCCAACATTTCTACACCTATAAATAAAGATAAAGTTCTCATTATACCACACACTACGCCCCTAAATATAATAGCATAATACACCTCACCTCTAATTATAATAGCACCATACACCTTGTCCCACACAGACACTGTGCCCCCTGTAGATAGTGCCTGCCATAGAGCCCCCTGTAGATAGTGCCCCAATAGATATTACCCATATATAGCCCACCCCTGTTTATAGTGTCCCACAAATAGCTCCCTCTATACTGCTCCACAGATAACCCACCCCTGTATATAGCCCCCCTGTAGATATAGCCCATCCCTGTATATAGCCCCCCTGTAGATATAGCCCATCCCTGTATATAGTGCTTCACATATAGTCCACCCTGTATATAATGCTCCACAGATAGCCCATCCCTGTATATAGCCCCCTGTAGATATAGCCCACCCCTGTATATAATGCTCCATAGATGGCCCACCCCTGTATATAGCCTCCCTGTAGATATAGCCCACCCCTGTATATAGTGCTCCATAGATAGCCCACCCCTGTATATAGCCCCCCTGTAGATATAGCCCACCCCTGTATATGGTGCTCCATAGATAGTCCACCCCAGTATATAGCCCCCTGTAGATAGAGCCCCCCCGTAAATAAAGCGCCCCTGTAGATAAACCCCCCCCGTAGATAAAGTCCCCCATAGATAAAGCCCCCCCGTAGATAAAGCCCTGCTTGTAGATAAAGCCCTGCTTGTAGATAAAGCCCCCCCTGTAGATAAAGCCCCCTTGTAGATAAAGCCCCCCAATAGATAAAGCCCCCCCTGTAGATAAAGCCACACACTTTTTTATTACAATAAAATAACAAACTATTCAAACTCACCTTAATTCCGCTCCCACACCGGCCGGCAGCAATGGAGACCTGCTCTCTTCTGCACAGGTCTCCTGGGGGTTGAACGAAGCGTCTATGAAAGGCGCTGATTGGCTGGGCAGAATGACTTTCCCTGTCAGTCAGCGCTTTTCAGCGACGGAAGCGCGATACCGCTTCACTCATACAAAAGAGCTGAATGGCCGGGCACGTAACGTACCCGGCCATTCATTGCTTCTAATTGTACCTGTGTCCTATAGACACAGGTACAATTATCATGCAGGAGGAGGTGGCGCTGGCACCCCCTTTAAGTTGCGCCCAGGGCACATGCCCCACCTGCCCCCCCTAGCTATGCCCCTGATGTAATTAATGGCTACCTATGGTGACCTACCACAGAAGGTCAGCCTCATTATATTTAATGAATGTGGGCAGCTAGGTTAGGAGCTTTAAAGTGGTTATTTGGATAAATCTATGGTGCCTGCTACCGCTCATGGGGACCCATTTCCCGACTGCCCTCCTGGCTAGTAGACACCATGTATACCTAAACCTTTTGACTTATTTGAAAAATTGTACGGGCCATATTAGCACCCGCTGCCCTTGATGGGGACCCAGTCTAAGACTGCCCTCCTGGCATTGTCTCTGACTGGCTCACTGTCGCCGGCAGTTTATGCCTTATTCGCCAAATGGTTACTTATTTGGACATACTCTGTGAAGAAATGTTGTTTTTTTCTTTTTTAGCTTTTTTTATTTTCTCCTCCCCTTTTTTTACTTTATGGGAGAAGGCACTTATCCACAATCTTGGCAGGATTTACATCCTATTATGAGGTATATTGATTGTAATTTGTGAGGCACCATTATATTATACTTGCCTGTAACGAATAGCTTTGTTTTCTTTTACTTTTGATTTAAATAAGCTCTGTTATATTAGGAGTGGTACTACATCTTTAAATGGAATACTATATAAGGTGCTGATACACTGATGGCTTTAATGGATGGAATGAAACGCGTTAGCCAATTAGATTACAGCTATGTTTGACACGGACCTGAGTGACATCTTCATGGCATGCGTCTACCCAGCGTGACCCTACGCTATGCTAGCGTGACTCTACGCTATACCACACAAGAAAACCACCTAGGACGCATGAACCTGGACCATTCACTGCAATTTATAATAATGTATATACAGCACAGAATTTGGGTCTTTTAATTCAAATTATTTTTATTGAAGTTTTTCAGACAAAGAAAACAAAAGGAGCATCAAAATCAACCCAGTCTCACAATAGCAAAAGACATTGAGAAAAGTCACAAGCCAATCTTACTCCGGATATTAGCAAGTATAAAAATGCAGCATAGGAAATTTCCATTACAGTAATTTGAATACCCGGTGAATTATGAGCAAACTAACATGTCATGTTATATTAGACTAGCCATTTTCATGACTACAGTGTACATTAAATATGCAATTACAGATTATACATACAAACATCAACAACAAGAACAGAAACAGTATAATTACTGTGAACAAGCCTAATAGGGCTTCAGTGATTAAGATCTTCGGCAGAAAGTAGAACTTGTCCAAGCTAACCAATATTTATTGAAAGACGCAATCGAGAAATTCCTGAATGCATTTGCTTTTTCATATACATAAGTAGTGTTGATTAACGAGGGGAGTTCCGAAATTAAAGGAGCGTCGGGTTTATTCTAATATCGGGTTACCACAAGTTTAGCCAAAACTAGAATTTTACATAAAAGTCTTCTATGAACCCATGGGACATTGTCCAATTCCAAAAACAGCAAAGAGAATTGTGGGGTACGAGAGACTTTCATAGAAAATATACCATCAATAAGATTAAACCCGTCCGCCCAATATTGCTGAAGAAGAGGACAACCCCATAAGATATGGGTAAGAGAGCCGATGTTGCCACAATTCCGGGAACACAATGCGGTAGAATTTGGGTATATTTTATGCAAGTGCTCTGGCGTATAATACCATCTGAAAAGCGATTTATTAGCGGCTTCCAGATGCGAAACACACTTAAGAAAGATATTTATCCATTTTAAGGCCAAAGACCATTGTTTATCTGTAAAAGACTTCCCCAATTCCCTTTCCCAATGAACAATTAGGGTCGCTTTTTCAAAAACAGAATGAGAAGACATAGAGCTATAAATATGTTTTAGTCCTTTCGTTCCTTTTGCAAAACTATTCAGTAGTGTCAGATTCCCTTGGAATGTAAGATCCCTATGACTATGGATAAAATGTTTGACTCTAATATACCTAAACAGTTCGTTCTGGAGGATAGAAAAAGCCGCAATCAAGTTTTCAAAACGCAACAGATTATCATGAAAAAGTTGGTCACACGTCGTAATGCCGTGCGATTTCCAATTCCCAAGGTCCGTATCAATATTGGCTAATTCTAAAAATCCAATGGAATATACGACCTAGGTATATGTAAACGCTCCGAGGTATTCACATGTATGTGTGAGAATTTGGGTCTTTTATTGTACCTCTCCTCCCTGATAACCAGGAACATTTGCCACATGCCCAGGCATGACTGGAGACAATCCAGGTCTCAGCATTTGTTAAAACCGGGATACATGCCACGTGTCTTTCAAAAGACACGAGACACAAGATTTCAAAAATAACCAAAGCTTTGGTCGGATGGTTCTCTTACTATGACACCTGATGGATCAAACAGAAGGAAATGGGAGAAACAAAGACCCTCTTGCTAGATGCCAATGGGTCCCCATAAAGATGTTGTCCCATAGATGAGTATACTCTATCTAAAATCTATGTGCACACACTGTATTTATATATGGAAAAGTTTTCTTGAAATATCTATTTATGGGACATTTTGGATCATTACTGTGCTATAAGAATTATAGTAGACATCTACCTAAATTATTAAGCTTCATTTAAATGGTGTTGTACAATACAATGTTGTTTATACTGGAGGATTTAATCCCATTGTTCTTACTAGTATGTGTATCAGTGATATTAGTGATTTTCTAATTACCTGGCCAGGTCACTTAGGTGGTTTCTTCTAATAATGCACATTTTTTATTTATAGAACTGGTTTATGGTATTAAGAGAAATTTTATTTATATAGAATTCATAATAAATGTAAATATTTTTCCATCTTAGTGTGTGCTGGTGATGTTGTGGAAATGTTTTTCTTTTCCTTTTTGCTATTTTTAATAACATAATTATTGTACAATCAGGGACGTAGCTAGTGGGGGGCAGGCGGGGCATGTGCCCCGGGTGCAACTAAGAGGGAAGGTGGGGGGGCACCAGGGCCGCACTGTCCATGACGGCGGCCCGCTGCCTCTCTGAAGGGTCGGCGGCACCACTGAAACCAGCCACCGCCACCCCCTCCTGCACTATAGGTGATGAATGGTCGAGTATGTTCCGTGCCCGGCCATTCAGCGCCTTTCAATGACTCAAGCAGCGCGATTACTTCTTTTTGCCACATGTGTCGTTGAAAGGCGCTAATTGACAGGGGAAGTCAGAGTGCACCGCCAATCAGGGCCTTACAAAGATGCAAGAGGCGCGATGACATCATCACGCCGCTTGCGTCATTCAACCCCAGAAGACCTGCTCAGAAGAGAGCAGGTCTGTATTTCCACTGGACGGCGCGGGAACGGGATTATATGTGGGGGGCTAGATGTGGAGCACTATTTATGGGGGGAGATTTATGCAGGGCACTATCTACAGGGGTGGGATATATCTACAGGGCGGGCTCAGGGATATGAACTTTTCTATGGTTTGATTCAGAATTTTTATATGCAAGTGCTGCGAGGACTCATAGAGAAAGCGTCCTGATTCCCCCAGTGATTGACAGATTTTCTTGAATTCCATTGTCAGGGCTGTTTTAACACATTGGTGGACTCAGTACAAAGGTCTTATGATTGCCCACCCCAGAACATTTTGCTAATCTTCTTCCGATGTCTACACGGCCAACATCTACAATTAAAGGAAACCTGTCACTAGGTGTGGAGCCACTAGAGCACTAGCATGTTGTTATGCAGTTGGAGTTTAATGTTCCAAACCTGCCATTGTCGAAATCAGGTGTTTAAGCAATAGTTAGTAAAATAACTTACATGCTACTGAGAGGAGTCCGGGAGAGGCAACCGGCGGCATTAAGCACAAGAAGCCATATCAGATGCATATGCTATGCGCATGCATCTGATATGACTTCCAGAACGGTCACATGAAAGCAATTCTATCTATTTAGAGGGACAATTTTTCAGCCACAGTAATGGGAAAGGTGACTTACAGGTTACATCTTCTCTGATTGTAGTCATTCACTCTCCCTTTTCTTCTCTATCCAGCTCAGACCGCCACAACTCGTCTCTGCCCAGACATTTTGCAGCACCCTCCACACCTGTCCTCTGGCCTCCACACAAACTCAAAACCAGCTGTGTTGCACAGTACCAGCAAATACTGCACATCAGAAATATTGCAAGAAATTTAAGACATCAGCATCAGAAATATTGGTAACACCCCAAATAATAGTGATTTCAAAATAATAGTGCCCCCTTAGGCTCCACACAGAAAAAGTGTCCCCTTTTGTGCCCCTCATAGTGCCCTCTTAAGGCCCCACACAGTCTTTAGGGGTTCATTATACTTTATCTTTACTTGATGTTAAATCTTCCAGTATCTTGTAGTTACAGCAGCCGGTTTGGTCCTTGAAGGAAGATAATTCGTTCAGCAGTGTTAGCACACACTCTTCAGCTAAAGAATCCTGTCTGAGAATATTTTACTGCAAGGTATTGATTGATTCAGGATTACACAACATCTCAGTCAATCGATCCCTGTTTTTGTGTAATCCTGGAGTGCTGAAAACAGAACTAGGACTCACAAACCTGTGCATGTAGTTAAGCTTATCTTTAATAAAGAATCCTCGAAGTATCCAAATCTTACAATTCATTGTCAAGGTCAAAAGGCACAAATCGGATTATCCCTGATAAGAGACATTAAAAAAAGCACTTCATAACAACCTCCAGATGATGGGAGAGAAATTCAGAGCAGTAAACATTACACAGAGACGTATCAGCGGATGTACGACATATAACAGGCAAAAAGGGAACATGTTATGTTCTAATAGTGAATATTCATACTTCTTAAGATAATAATTATCAATCTGTAGGAATGTGGGGACGATGCCTATCCCTTAAGGCCCCATGCACACGACCATAGCTTTCATCTTTAATTACAGACCAATTAATTTCTATGGGCGACGGACACCTTCCCGTATATTTACAGGAAGGTGTACATTCCGTAGAAACCTTCCGTAAAAAATTGGACATGTCCTATTTTTCTTATTTTACGGACTGTGCTTCCATACTTTATAATGGGAGCACGGTCCGCAAATGCGAATGACTGTCCGCAGCTGTCTGCGGCCGGCTGTGCCCGTAATCACGGACCGTGATTACGGGCACGGTCGTGTGCATGGGGCCTAAGAGAACCATGATTTTTGCTAGGTCTACATTTGATGTAATGTACCCAGAGGCGTAGCTTGGTTTTCCAGCACCCTTGGCAAAGATTTAGTTTGGTGCCCCCCCTCCGCGAACCTCTTTCCCGACATCTCCTTCCCCCTCGCCATGTTTGTTTTCTCTACCAATCAATGAGGTGTCATTTTTTTTAATGTAACACGAGCATAAAGCCATTTGTACAATTCCAAGCAATAAAGTTCTATATACAACACAAGAACCAAGCTCATTACATACATACAGCACCAGAAGCAAGCTCATTACATATACAGTGAAGAAAATAAGTATTTGATCCCTTGCTGATTTTGTAAGTTTGCCCACTGTCAAAGACATGAACAGTCTAGAATTTTTAGGCTAGGTTAATTTTACCAGTGAGAGATAGATTATATTTAAAAAAAACTGAAAATCACATAGTCAAAATTATATATATTTATTTGCATTGTGCACAGAGAAATAAGTATTTGATCCCTTGCTGATTTTGTAAGTTTGCCCACTGTCAAAGACATGAACAGTCTAGAATTTTTAGGCTAGGTTAATTTTACCAGTGAGAGATAGATTATATTAAAAAAAAACTGAAAATCACATAGTCAAAATTCTATATATTTATTTGCATTGTGCACAGAGAAATAAGTATTTGATCCCCTACCAACCATTAAGAGTTCAGCCTCCTCCAGACCAGTTACACGCTCCAAATCAACTTGGTGCCTGCATTAAAGACAGCTGTCTTAAATGGTCACCTGTATAAAAGACTCCTGTCCACAGACTCAATTAATCAGTCTGACTCTAACCTCTACAACATGGGCAAGACCAAAGAGCTTTCTAAGGATGTCAGGGACAAGATCATAGACCTGCACAAGGCTGGAATGGTCTACAAAACCATAAGTAAGACGCTGGGTGAGAAGGAGACAATTGTTGGTGCAATAGTAAGAAAATGGAAGACATACAAAATGACTGTCAATCGACATCGATCTGGGGCTCCATGCAAAATCTCACCTCATGGGGTATCCTTGATCCTGAGGAAGGTGAGAGTTCAGCCGAAAACTACACGGGGGGAACTTGTTAATGATCTCAAGGCAGCTGGGACCACAGTCACCAAGAAAACCATTGGTAACACATTACGCCGTAATGGATTAAAATCCTGCAGTGCCCGCAAGGTCCCCCTGCTCAAGAAGGCACATGTACAGGCCCGTCTGAAGTTTGCAAATGAACATCTGGATGATTCTGAGAGTGATTGGGAGAAGGTGCTGTGGTCAGATGAGACTAAAATGGAGCTCTTTGGCATTAACTCAACTCGCCGTGTTTGGAGGAAGAGAAATGCTGCCTATGAGCCAAAGAACACCGCCCCCACTGTCAAGCATGGAGGTGGAAACATTATGTTTTGTGGGTGTTTCTCTGCTAAGGGCACAGGACTACTTCACCACATCAATGGGAGAATGGATGGAGCCATGTACCGTCAAATCCTGAGTGACAACCTCCTTCCCTCCACCAGGACATTAAAAATGGCTCGTGGCTGGGTCTTCAAGCACGATAATGACCCGAAACATACAGCCAAGGCAACAAAGGAGTGGCTCAAAAAGAAGCACATTAAGGTCATGGAGTGGCTAGCCAGTCTCCAGACCTTAATCCCATCGAAAACTTATGGAGAGAGCTGAAGATCCGAGTTGCCAAGCGACAGCCTCGAAATCTTAATGATTTACAGATGATCTGCAAAGAAGAGTGGGCCAAAATTCCATCTAACATGTGTGTAAACCTCATCATCAACTACAAAAACCGTCTGACTGCTGTGCTTGCCAACAAGGGTTTTGCCACAAAGTATTAAGTCTTGTTTGCCAAAGGGATCAAATACTTATTTCTCTGTGCACAATGCAAATAAATATATATAATGTTGAGAATGTGATTTTCTATTTTTTTTTAAATATAATCTATCTCTCACTGGTAAAATTAACCTAGCCTAAAAATTCTAGACTGTTCATGTCTTTGACAGTGGGCAAACTTACAAAATCAGCAAGGGATCAAATACTTATTTCCTTCACTGTATACAGCACCAGAACAAAGCTCAGTAAATATATACAGCACCAGAACCTAGCTCAGTACATGTATAGAGCATCAGAACCAAGATCAGTTAAGGCTGGGCAAGTAATCACATTAATTTGATTAATTCACCCTCAAGGGCTCTCACAATTCTGTTTTTTTAACAGAATTGATTAGTCGATTCTGTAGTGGCGCCGTTGTGCTGTACTGCAGGGAGAAGCTCCACCCCACCGCCTCATTACTGCCTAGTCCACCCCCACCTGTCTTTGCTTCACCATGGAACAGCAGTTCCGTGAGGAAGCACATACTTTTTGTATATAGCCACACCCCCTTGCATATCCCACCACCACGCCCCCTTGTACATCACGCCGCTGTAGCTCCCACTAGGAGCTGAATCCTCGGCCAAAGCGTCGGCAACCTCTGGCCGGGGATTCAGCTCCTAGTGGCAACTACAGCGGTGCGATCTACAAGGAAGGGGGGTGTGATCTACAAAGAAGGGGGGTGCGATCTACAAGGAAGGGAGGGTGCGATCTACAAGGAAGGAGGGTGCGATCTACTAGGAAGGGGGGTGCGATCTACAAGGAAGGGGGGTGCGATCTACAAGGGAGGGGGGTGCGATCTACAAGGAAGGGGGGTGCGATCTACATGGAAGTGGGGTGCCATCTACAAGGAAGGGGGTGCGATCTACAAGGGAGGAGGTGCTGCGATCTACTAGGAGGGGTGGGATGCTATCTGATAGGAGTATGGCACTATCTACATGGGCAATGTGGCACTATATTGGGGGTGGCACTATGTGGGCACTGTCATTACATGTGGGCACTGTGTCGACACTGTGGCGCTGATGTGGGCACTGTGACACTATGTCACTATATGTGTGCACTGTGGCACTATATGTGGGCAGTGTGGCACTATGTGGGCACTGTAATTACATGTGGGCTCTGTGGTACTGTCATTACATGTGGGCACTGGCACTGTCATTACATGGGGGCACTGATGTGTGCACTGTCATTACATGTGGGCTCTGTGGTACTGTCATTACATGTGTGCACTGGCACTGTCATTACATGGGGGCACTGATGTGTGCACTGTCATTACATGTGGGCTCTGTGGCACTGATGTGGGCACTGGGGCACTATGCCACTATATATTTTGGCACTATGTCACTATACGTGGGCACTATCTACAGGGACATTGCGACACTATCTACATGGGCACTGTGGTGTTTTCAGGGGATTGGGACAAAAAAAACTGACAAATGAAATCAATTTTTTATGTTTTATTTTTTTATTTTTTTTAACGGCCATGAAAATTGGATGGCAAATGGAAAAAAATTTGGAGACACTGATGCAAAATGGACATGAAAAACTGACAAATGATTCGTTTTTAATGGCCATCTTTTTTCACTGTCATGTGCCTAAATGACTATGATGCCAGGAGTCCCTTTCACATGTACCGTGGTCAGGCTGGCGGCTGACAGACAGATGGTTTTTCACGGTCCAATCACGGTCGTGTGAATCGGGCCTTTATGTCATTTATCTAAAACCCCATTGTGGGGCTGATACAGCACAGGGTCCTGCTCAGACTTCAGACACCATAATGTTATCACGCCCCAGAGTGCCCGTTCAGCACTATCTGCCTGGCCCTGCTGCAATTTACACTGCTCTCACTGCAATGTCGGAGACCGGCTGAGGTGGTGACTGGCAGAGTGGGATGTTCATGCATGCAGCGCATCATTGATTATAGATTCTGTTAACCTGTTCCCTGCCGGGGAACACAGAATTTATAATTAATTATATAGACATTTTTCCAATTATATTTCTGATAAAGTATTTGCAGAGGCTAAAAGTTGTGAAGTTACTTACAATTATTATAGCAATATATGTTAAAAAGTTATTTATATAAAGAAAATTTTTACATTATCTCTTGGTGTTACTGATAAATAAACAGAAAAAAATAAGAAAATCGAGATTCAAATCGAAAATGTGTTGAAAAAAAAATCTAGATTTTACTTTTGGGAAAAATCGCCTAGCCCTAAGATCAGTACATATATACAGTGCCAGAACCAAGCTCAGTACATATATACAGCACCAGAACAAAGCTCAGTGCATATATACACCACCAGAACCAAGCGCAATACATATATACAGTACCAGAACAGAGCTCAGTACATATATACAGCACCAGAACAAAGCTCAGTACATAAATACAACACTAGCACAAATACAGCTCAATTTAGTGCAACCCCTGCCATATAGGTTTGCACTAAATTGTATACAGCTCCCAGCATGACCCGAACAATGGTAAGGATATGCTGTGTGACGCTGTTTCACAAAAATAAATCATACCACCCATCATATCTCTGCAGATCATACAGTGACAACAGTGATGATTAGAGGCAGAATAAAGATTTACATTAAGTGACACACAGATGACGTCAGATTCTAGTTGTTCTTTTTCTCTTTTCTTCTCCATCCGGTCCAGACCGCTATGATGACTTCTTCCGGCCACAGCTCATTTCTGCAGTTTGCATCTCAGATGTCTTCAGCTTCACACTTTTCAAACATTTCTGCACCTATGAACAAAGATAAAGTTCTCATGGTGCCAGACACTGTGCCCCTAAATATAATAGCACCATACACTGTGTCCCACACACACACACACACACACACACACACACACACACACACACACACACACACACACACACACCGTGCCTCCTGTAGATAGTGCCCCCCATAGAGCCCCCTGTAGATAGTGCCCTGCATAGATCCCCCTGTAGATAGTGACCCCCAAAAAGCCCCTGTAGACTGTGTCTCACATATAGCCACCCCTGTAGATAGTGCCCACATATAGCCATCCCTGTAGATAGTGCCCTAAATATAGCCCCCAATATACAGTGCCCCACATATAGCCCCCCTCCAAAAATATTGCCCCACATGTAGTCCCCCCTGTAGATAGTGCCCCACATATAGCCCCCTGTAGATAGTGCTCTCCATATAGCCCACCACTGTATATAGTGTCCAAAATATAGCCCACCCCTGTAGATAGTGCCCTACATATATCTCCCCCTATAAATAGTGCTCCACATATAGCTCATCCCTGTATATAGTGCCTCACATATAGATCCTCCTATAGTGCTCCATATATAGCCCACCCCTGTATATAGCTCAGTGTCTCTCCCACTATCTTGTGCTGACCTCAGATAGAATACCAGACAGAGCCGCTTTAAGTGTTATTTGTTTCTCTGTTGAACCACACAAACTTAAGCCCCTATTACACCAGCTGATTTTGGCAGGTGCAGTGAGTGCCAATCAGCGAGACAGCTCGTTGATCGGCGCTTGTTTGCTCTTGTCACAAGGAGCAATGCATGGGGACGAGCGGTCGTTACTCCGATCCCTCGTCCCCATACATTATCTTTATGTCGGCAGCGCGTCTACCTGGGAGATGTGCTGCCGACAACGATAACAGTTCAGTTTTATAAAACGATACGTCCAGCAGATAATTTAGCGTTCTCTCGTTCATCTGCTGATCGTTGCCCTGTTTACACAGGGCAATTATCGGCAACGAGCATTCTATGAATGCTTATCTGCCCAATAATTACCCAGTGTAAAAGGGCCTTTAGAGAGACTTCACCAACGTCCCAAAATGTAGACCACCAAAAAGAAAGATCCAAATCACCAGGATTACGCAATATGAAACTTTACTATTTTGGAGGCATAGAAAAAAATGGTGATGTTTCAGACATGCAGGGCACCATGTCCTCCATATGTCATAAGTCATGCCCAAAAAAATCACAGTGGCCACCCCCATCTGGTGAATTTATGTAGAAGCTAAAATGAATAAAATACTATAATTAAGGCTATGTTCACATCTGTGTTGGAAGCCTCCATTACAGATTCTGTCAAATTATTACCGTTAAAATGATGGACACCTTAGTAAAATCAGACGGACTCCATGGTAAATCAATAGAGGCCGCCAAGTAGAAGTGTTAACCGTCGTGTGACGGATCCGGCTATGAGTCGTTATCTCTGTTATAAATGGAAACCATGACGCAAGTGTGAACAGAGCAAAATAGAAATAACATATACCGCAATCATTTACTTTACCTGTGATAGAGTCCATATTATAAGTTACAGAATCTGTAGTTTAACTTCTGGCATCACTAGCTCCCATAGTAACCTATATCATACATAAGCACGCTCTATTGGGTTCTAATCAAGTACTAGGGTAGCAGACAGTGCGCTATAATGACAACACAACGACATATCTGTATGTACCAATGGTATATGTATGCATCACCAAGTGTAGGCACTACCGTCAAAACAATGTAAGGGTATGTTCACACAGAGTATTTCGCAGGCGGAAAAATCTGCTTCAAAATTCCTTCAATGGAAGGTCAGAGATGGAAACACCCGAAGAAAGGGTATGTCGCTTCCTTTTCCTGCAAGCGTTTTATACCGCTCGTGGGATAAAAACGCCTCCGTCTCCCACTGAAATCAATGGGAGACGATTTCAGGCATTTTTTTTGCGCTGTTTCCGACAGTGTCTTCGCGTCAAAACAGCACCAAAATACTCTGTGTGAACTAGCCCTAACAGCCAACTGAATAAGTGAAAATGTGTACGACTTGCATACTTAAAATTATAGTTGGCGATGAAAGGCTAAGGGTCAGTTCACAAACAGCTTCTTGGCGCTGATTTTGACACGGAAACCTCGTCAGAATCAGAGCCAAAAAACAGCCGAAATCACCCCCCATTGTTTTCAATGGTAGTCCGAGGCAGTTTTTTCCCGGGCGGCTTTTGGACGCTCGTGGGGTAAAAAAAAGCGACATGCCATTTCCTGCCGCAGTTTCCGCCTCTGACCTCCCATTGCCCGCAGTCCTTGTATCAGTTTCAAAGGGCGAAAAATGCCGAAAAATAGCGCAAGCAGTTCAAAATCTGACTCAAAATTTCTGGAGGAATTCTGTGAACAGGGCCTAAGAATATATGAACTTACTTGCCAAGCAACTATTGTGTAGTACCATACGGAAAGGTAAGGGCATCAGTGACTGCAGGGGGCAGCATTTGAAATGATTCTTGCACTATCCTACCCCCAGTTTAAAGGTAGAGGGTACCAATTTATTTTTTTGCCTTTGGCAGGCTTAAAGGGTAGAAGCATCACTGAATACAGCATAAAGACGGAGCATTTAATCACACTAACGCACAAACACACACACACACACACACGCACACGCACACGCACACACACGCACACGCACACGCACACGCACACACACACGCACACACACACGCACACACACGCACACATACACATTTATATATACATATAAATATATATCTCTGTAGTTTTTGCTATAGAAATGGTAGACAAAGTAATGATGATCGTGGAATGGATTTTCAAGGACTTCTATGGACCTGGTAATGCAAATTGAGAACACTACAGCCATCCGCTCTCCAGCCTGAAATGGATGATAACAGAGAACAACAGTAAATGGAAAGTAGAAATTAGGTTTTGTGTCCCTTTAATTAATTACTATAAAACTTGCTGAAAGTTCTAGGAGTAAATGGAAAAAAAAACTAATTGTGTACATATGCAAATAAGGGACATTTTCCTTGATTTTGAGGTGAATAATTAGTCCCATTAGGGCACTGTTCTGACTAATGAGCTTTGTTTCCTTTAGAGGTAAATGATCCACATCAGCTCCTTGTTATAGAAAATAACAAACCACCATTCTCATATAAATGACTGGTGACAAGGGCTGTCCCACATGTCTTAGTTAACCCAGTACAATCCTTTATATAGACTGATGGCATTAAAGGGGTGGTACACTGGGGACACCCAGTGATCAGTTCTAATCTGTGGTGGGCCTAGCTGCACGTGTTATATTCCCCTGCAGCGTCACTACAGGGGAAAGGAAGCATTGAAATCAATGGGCTGTCCATGTAATGCACTTGTTGGGTCTTCCAAAGCGAGAGACACTACTTGTAGCCACTCTCCACTCTGGATAATTGATAGAGCTCCTAGATAAGATATTAA
Organism: Rhinoderma darwinii; assembly: GCF_050947455.1. Classification (NCBI taxonomy): domain Eukaryota; kingdom Metazoa; phylum Chordata; class Amphibia; order Anura; family Rhinodermatidae; genus Rhinoderma; species Rhinoderma darwinii. The sequence continues at coordinate 36,769,668 of NC_134687.1, read as the reverse complement.
GGGTTTTTGAAAATGGGATTTCTAAAGTAGAAAGCCTCTATAACCATAAAAGGTTGAAATGCTCTAAAATGAGACTTTTCTAGAAAGTTTGGTCGAATGTTGTAATTTTGACAACTAGTATTAAGTTCAAGGAGCCTGTATTAAATCTGTCTTCAGTGTTCTCCCCCTAGTGGTAGCCTTGTCCTGCAGAAATTTCTGTAATAAACAAATCTGTGTATCATGGCCGCTTTCCTGGCCTTCATCTCCCGCCAAGCACCTACTGATCCTCGGCGTCTCCTCTGTCCAGGCCGACATCGTGCCATTCCTCGTGGCCACCTGGCACACAGACCCCTCTGCTGCTGCTCTTCTCCTGGTTTTCTGGCACTTCCTAGTGCATGCACCCTGACCCCTTGTTCCTTAAAGGGCCAGCGAGCACCAAAATCCACCCAGTTTTCCAGGGTACATAAGTTAGCCTCCCCCATTGCTCACTGCCTGAGTAATTAGGTTCCATAGTCTAATTTGCTAGTAATGCTCTCCGGTTTGCTATTTGGATTATCTATTGTTGACACTGCTTGGACTTGACCTTGACCTGTGTGACGTCTGTCCTGACCTCTGACTCTGCTTACTATGAGTTACCACCTTCCACCTACCCTGACCTTCACTAATTACGGATTCTGCATCTTGTCTTGTGTAGTAATATCTCACCTGTCCACGTCAGCTGTTGTCAACAAAGACTACTCTGGGCATAGCGACCTAGGAATTCTAGCGCCAAGTCCACATCTCCGTATCAAGGTTAAAGGGTGAACGAACACCTAACAATCCCATAGACTCTGCTCCCCAGTTTAGCCCCAAGCCAAATTTGTTGGCAACACAGAGGGTCCACACCATCCTCTATTGGTCCCATGACAGTCACCTATCTCTAGTATCCCAAAAAGTTTATTATTTTAAAAGTTATGAGTTTTTTTTTCTAAATATGCAAATGACAAGTGGGTGTCAACACCAGCGATTCTCCTGAGGTGGAGCTTCGTCACCGCTGTCCTATCAGTAAGAAGCTTCTTCACACACAGTATGAGAGACTGAGGCTGGAGGGAAGGGGATTACATAAAATAGCCATATCTTGGGCTGTGGACCACCTAGAACAATGGTTCTGGTGGCATATGAAAGATGAGATTATAATCTTTCATATGGCATCAGGATCTAACTGTGAAACAACCGCAGGCATCACCAGTTGAAAACACAGTCTGGAATCGAAGCTGTATACTATATGATTAGGCTGTGTTGCTGGGCTGGGCTGAAATATTATACCGCCCATAGTGAAAAGAAAGAGTCACATTCTATTTGGCTATTAGAGCCACATTAGCATATTTAGAAAAATGCTCATAACTTTGCAAATAATAAATGTTTTTGGAAAAAAATATCACACTGTAGTTATCAGCAGCAAAGCGCTTATTAGATTAGTTAGGAGATAGGGAATGAATAAACTAGTGACAGATCCTCTTTAAATTAGTTTCTTTCTTTATATTTCTACACTTCTTTATATTTGTCTCCCTCTTTATATCTGATTTCCTCTTTATATTTGTCTCATTTTTTATATTTCTCTTATTTTATGGTTCTACACTTCTTTATATATGTCTCCCTCATTATATTTGTCTCTCTCGTTATCTTTGTCTCCTTATTTAGATTTCTCCAATTTTACCTAATAAACTAGAGACAGATCCTCTTTAAATTTGTTTATTTCTTTATATTTCTACACTTCTTTATATGTGTCTCTCTTTATATTTGATTTCATCTTTATATTTGTCCTCTTTATATTTGTCTTCTTTATATTTGTCTCCCTCTTTATATTTGTCTCCCTCTTTATATTTGTCTCCCTCTTTATATTTGTCCTCTTTATATCTTGTCTTTTTCTTTATATTTGTCTCCCTCTTTATATTTGTCTCCATCATTATATTTGTCTCTCTTTATATTTGTCTCCCTCATTATATTTGTCTCTCTTTATATTTGTCTCCCTCTTTATATTTGTCTTCTTTATATTTGTCCTCTTTATATCTTGTCTTTTTCTTTATATTTGTCTCCCTCTTTATATTTTTCCCCCTCTTTATATATGTCTCCCTGTTTATATTTGTTTTCTTCTTTATATTTGTCTCCCTCATTATATTTGTATATCTTTATATTTGTCTCCTTCTTTATACTTCTCTACTTTTACCTGCATGCTTTACGTTACCTATGAGACGCTCGTTATTTTCCTTGAGTGTTTTGGCATCTGTAGACGAGATTAGAAGAAATACTGCAAAGTCACTGCGTTTTCCCATCACAAGCAATGCCATAATTGTGGAAATACAGGCTTGCTGCTTGAGGTAGATAGGAGCCACCGCTGCTGAGCTGCCACCTTGACTGACATATGTTAAGAAAAACTCTGCAGGTGGCATTTTGTTTCTTTGTAGCCGCTAATATCCAATCCCCTTTTTCCTCACATTTTCTGAGCAGATTAAATACCGTAATTGGAGCTCAGGCAATTAAATATGATTTCCCCGAGAACGTACAATAACTGCTGAAGAGGTGCACGGGAGGTTGCAGCTTTAATAAAAGTGCACTTTTCATATTTTGGGGTTTTAGAAACAGAAACGGATATTTTGAGTTTTCAGCTTGGAGCATGTCATTTACATGTAAATAATAACAGGAACATTGTGATTGTATGTATGTTGCTGCTGCTTAATAAAGTCAATAGGCTAAAAATTCAGAATTTCCATTTAAAAAGAACCTGTCATTTCTCCTGACATTATGTTTTAGTAAATACTTGTATTCCTAATGAAATAATAATTCTGAAGAAATATTTTCTTAGAACTCTGTGTGGTGCAGTTCCTCTTTTATTCCTCCTGGAAATGTATGAATAAATTGGTAACTCAGTGTTATCATTCCACTTGTTACGAGGGTGTTTCTATATACAGTCTGATGCTGTAAGTACTGATTGGACAGTGTAAGACTGTCTGATAGTGTGGGGCAGTGGAGTGGTTAATACCAAATTCTCTGGTGGTCTAGAGTAGTTGAGGGGTTAATACCTGCCATCCAGGGGTTTACTCATCTCCCCAGGCTCCAGCAATGTCTCCTGTGTCCTTGCTGTGACAAAGTTAGAGATTACTAACTCTACCGGAAGCTTTTGCTTCTGGCATCGCCCCCTGCATAGCTTCCGGCGTCCAGAGGCAGCCGGAAAAGCTGATCAGTCCAGGTGTCGGACCCCCACCTATCATATACTGATGACCTATCCTGTGAATTGGTCATCAGTATAAAACACAGTCCCCAAACTTTAAAAATGTGATTGTTGGGAGTCGGGCAACTGGGAGACCCATTTGTTGTTTTCGGTTGAGGGTTGGTGATCATGCCTGGTCTCTAGCCATTAATATGAATAAGAGTTATTGAAATCTCTAAATGCCATCTCCCCATTAAAACAGGGCGTGGTAGTCTCTCATATTTTAGAACCGCCTGACTTGTCAAAATGGAAAAGCCCTTTAAGTACTTGATAATACACAATACAATACTGGGCTTTCCTTCCCCAGAACTTAACTGCAATATTTAAGTCTATCTACAGAGTCTAAAGAAGACAGAAAGTATAACGGCTGGGAAAACACCTCCAAAAAGTTTCCAGAGCAATTGATTCAGTGACTTAATAATTTGCTATCTGCTGCAGTCGTCTTGCCTCGATTACAGTCCTTCTGCCGCGGTTAGCTGTATCATTATTTACCAGAGTCCTCAATAATGTCTCAACTAATTACTGCCAATTTGCTGTGCAGAGTTTATTTAGAGGAAAACAATATTTCTGTGCTCTCCGTGAAGACCTTGCTCTATGGGTAGTTATCAGAGAAGCTATGTAATACCAAGCACTGATAGAACGGCTGGGCACACAGTCACGAACAAAATGCAGTGATGTTTTCAGCTGACTTTCATCAAGTCTTTATCAATAACAGACAACAAATGGAGAGTTGAGGAATTGCCTTTTTCTTCAGAAAATATAATATACAAATCATAATCTGATTTAGGGACATATGTAGGAGAGGTAACTACCAGGGTTTAATTATGTGCATTTAATTGTGTGTTTTTCTACATACAGGTAGCGATGACTTCCCTAGCGACACAGACTTTGTATTGTGGCTTATTCCTCCTTTATTCATAGCTGGCCTGGACCGCCATGGCATGTGTTATGGGGACAGAGAAGGGGTACGACTCTGCTGTCGAAGTTGTGTGAGACCCTGCTGGCCCCAGTGCTGTCTACTTCATCATTTTGGGGGCGGTCCCTACTACTCTAGTGCTGAAACCTCTGAGACGTGCAAGTGTGACCACGTAGACGTGCGTCTCGAGAAGAGGTGTTGGAGCCTCAACAATTTGTACGAAAAGGGCTGAGTCTTGGCGTAAAGCGTTGGGCATTTTACCGTGACCGGGATAAACGGTGCTCATCTCTTGCAAGCTACATGGCCTGTTGTTCCTGAGATATCACCCGGATTTACAGATTAAAGGTGTGCGCACTGCCAGATTGCCAAGCGGGGCAAGAGCAGCTGAAGACTGTAAAAGATGATTTGCCGAGTACAGCCGAAGCCACTGAAAATGCTGTAAAGAGCCGGAATGCCAAGCAGGGCAAGAACAGCTGAAAACTGTAAAAGTTGATTTGACAAGTAGGGCTGAAGACACTGAAATTGCTGTAAAGAGCCGGATTGCCAAGCGGGGCGGAAGCCACTAAGAGCTGCTACAGCCAAATTGCCAGGCGGGGCGGGAGCCACTGTGAACAGACCTAGTGTGTTTACAGGAGCAGAGTATGGTGGAAGTCTTCATTACCGCCAATAATTGTCGTTAGTAAAATAGTTGTCGTTAATACAGACTGTGTTATTGCATGTGTAACGTGTAAGAATATGGCCTTTCGAAGAGAAGTTCGTAAAGTTTGAACATTGAATTACTCGTGTCTGCAACACACTTGTACCGTTGCCAAGGGGGCCGGAGAGTTCTCCTATTGTGGACTATTTGGTTACACACCATACCTAACTGACTGCGACCATGATCCCCTGCAATATACCCGCTAACACGTAGCTAGGCTGGTGGGGCATATTCCTGAGGTACTCGGTGCAAGGGGAGGCCCCAACATGCCAGTCTGCCTTGGTCTGGGTATTTAGATACAGGACAGGGGAGCAAACTGAAGGAAAACCTAGATATGACTATAAGATAGAAAGAATCGTTTATCTGTATTTGCAGTCCTTAGTTTTGGCTACTTTTTTCTTTACTTTATAAAGGTACAGCTATGATCAGTGGCTGCAGATTATTTGCATTGCATTTGCATTAAGTCTAAGGTACTTTACAGGGACAGACAAGGAGGCAGTACTATCTGTACCTACATTATTTATTTATGAGGACTAACATGGATCGAGTACAAAATGTACCAGGGCGTATCTAGCAGGGAGTCACTGGCCCGGGTACACTACATGACCCACATGGCATAGCTAAGGGGTCCCGTTGGTCACAGTTGCAACCGGGCCCAGTATGTGTATCTTCAATTCTCCTTCCCTGTCTCCACCTCTCTGGTTCCTCTGGTGTTTTGAAGGGCCAGAGTGGAGGAGGCAGGGGAGGAGAATTCAAGATATACATGCTGCTGCATGCCGGGCTGTATAAAAAAGGAGCTCATTAAAGAAATAAGTACAGTCACTCTACTGTACAAAAGAGAATTATTAATTTGGGGCACAATTAACTAATGGGCTGCACAAGGGGGCACTATTACCTTAAGGGGGCCCAAAGAGGGCACTATTACCTTGTGGGGGGCACATATGACAATAATTACCTTGTGGGCACACACAGGGTTCACTATTACCTTGAAGGGGCACAAAGGTAGCACTATTAACTTGTGGGAACACAATTGGGACACTATTACTTTGCAGGGGGGCATACAGGGGGCTTATTAATATAGGGCACAAAGGGGATTATTAATATGAGAGGGCATAATGAGGGTATCATTACTTCATGGGGGTACAAATAAGGGCACTAAAGTGGGCATTATTACTTTGTGTTTGGCATAAAGGGGGAATTTTTACTGTGTAAGAGCACATAGGGGAAAGCTCTCACTTTGTGAGGGCACAAAGGAGGACACTTCTACTGTGGGCCGCTGCCGGACGTCATGAAGGGAAGTAGTGCGGGGGGCACAAGCTGATTTTTTTCATCAAGGCGCATAAGCCTTTTTCTACACCACAGAAAAAGGAATATACATCATTTACAATGTTCAAGGACAGACAGTAGTACATTTGCTTACATTATTTACATGTATATACACAGAAACAGTACTATCTGTATATAAATAATTTGCAGTGGGAGACAAGGAGGCAGTACTATCTGTACCTACTTGTTTTACAGGGAGAGCAAGGGAGGGGATACTGTCCGTGCCTACATAATTTGCTATTGCCATGTTAAACAGTCACGAGCATGAATATTCCCTACAGTATATAGTGGCCTGTATTCTGCCTGTGGTGCAGAAGATTGTTGTGTATTCTGATGGGTTAAAAAGAAAGCTAAATGTAAAATATAAAGTTAGTCAAACACCTCCTAACTAAGTGAAATAAATGTATAGGTGCAAATCTAATGTGATTACAATATATTAACAAACTCAAAAATGCAGCAGCACCCTGCAAGCTTAAGGCTATGGTCACACAGGGCGGATACGCTGCGTAAAAGCACACCGCGTATCCACAGGGACCTTTTCAGCCAGAATATCCGCTGTCGAAATCCTACACTGAAAAAAAAAAATGGATACTTACAATGGCGACACGTCCCTCCGACTTTCTGACTTTCTGTAGCCCTGGGATAACGTTTCATCCCATGTGACCACTGCAGCCTTATATTGGCTGCAGCGGTCACATGGGATGAATCGTCATCCCAGGAGGCCGGCCTGGACAAAGAAACACAGAATTCTGGGTAAGTATAAGATTTTTTTCTGAGTTGCATTTTTCACACTACGTGTGAACTTACCCTGACGGTGAATTCACATGTAGAGTAAATACTGTGGATTTTCCGCAATGGATTTAGTTGCAAAAAATCCACAGTATAATGGCGGATTTACACGAGCGTGTGCGTTTTGCGCGTGCAAAAAATGCTCCGTTTTGCGCGCGCAAAAGATACTTAACAGCTCCGTGTGTCAGCAGCATATGATACGTGGCTGCGTGATTTTCGTGTAGCCGCCATCATTATGACACTCTGTTTGTATGTTTGTAAACAGAAAAGCACGTGGTGCTTTTCTGTTTTCATTCATAGTTTTTACTACTGTAGTGCTTCCATGTGCTGCGCGTGATTTTCACGTACCCATGGACTTCAATGGGTGCGTGATGCGTGAACAACGCACAAATATCGGACATGTCGTGAGTTTTACGCATCGGACACACGCTGCGTGAAATTCACGGACAGTCTGCACGGCCCCATAGACTAATATAGGTCCTTGCGAGGCGCGTGAAAATCACGCGCGTTGCACGGACGTATTACACGTTCGTCTGAATAAGCCCTAATACAGTAGCAGTAGAGTGGATGAGGTTTGAACAAATCTCTTCCACACACCGCATAAATGCTTTGCAGAAAAAACGTTCGGAAATTGAACTGCGGTGCGTTTTTTTAATCCGCAGCATGTCAATTGTAAGCGCTACTTTTTTGTTGCGGGTTATCCCCATTGAATTCAATGGGGAGGCAAAACCTGAAACATATAGCAGAGGTTGCGTTTTCTTGCTTTGGAAAAGCAGCGATTCTGCCGCAAGAAAAGCAACGCAGAAAAACAAAATCTTATACTTACCCAGAATTCTGTGTTTCTTCGTCCGGCCAGCCTGATGGGATGATACTTCATCCCATCTGACGACTGCAGCCAATCACAGGCTGCAGCAGTCACATGGGATGAAATGTCACCCCAGGAGGCCGGGCTGCAGGACGGCAGAGGGACGCGTCGCCATGGCCACTTAAGTATCAATTTTTATTATGTGCAGTGCACAGTTTTCCACAGCGCACAGTCCAGTCGAAAAGCTGCACCACAATTTGGTGCGGTTTTTCAGGCCGGAATTCCCTGTGTGCTTTTACGCAGTGTATCTGCCCTGTGTGAAAATAGCCTAAGAGAGAGAAGTGAGTCTCCTGTTCTAAAGGTATAAAGTTAGTGTAGGGACCCATCTGAAGGAAGTTGCCGTGTCATGGCAGGAGGGTTCACACAATTTGATCAAAATGTATAGTAAATATAGTAGTAAGTAAAAAAATGTTAATTTATTCTAATATTCAAGGTTTACAAATAGCTTAGCGGTCACAGGGTGCTTCCGCATGTTTGTGTTTGTTAAGTTATCCTGAGGATCCTATACTTTTATATATTGTCACATGACATATAATCAATGGTAGATTTTTTTATTTGGCAAGCAGAAGAGACTGACAACTCTTTACATTTTTCTCATCGTGATTGAAAGAATCCTCTCTGATTAGTTAAATTGACAACAATTTGCAAAACAATTTTAGCTGATTATTTTGAATTAGCAAAATTCAGACAAGAGAGGAATCTTTTGGAGCTGATTTCCTAATTTTTCTCAATTTCAATGTCTGGAATTTAATCTAACAACGTTTATTACTTTGACATTCACATTACATGACAGAGTATTCACCTAGTATTGAAGGGTATGTTCACATGTGGCAGATTTATTGCAGACTTTTCTGTGACTGCCAATTCATCTAAATGGGGCTGGCAGAAATCCATGCACATGATGCAGTATGAACCCCATTCACATGCATCTACTTTTCAGTTGTGGAAATTCCTGCAACAAATATGCCGCGTGTGAACATATTCTAAATCAGCCCATCAGTGTCCTGTAACATGACCCATGTGGGGTGCAGGGATTGCTATACAGTCCTTGTCAGAAGTGTATTTTTTTTTAAATTCAACAATCACATTTTATTACAATAATTGTTTACAATTGTGATTTTTTTTTTTACATTTAGATACACACATTGAGGCCAGGACTATACCTAGACTTTTTGTAGTGCTACTGATCAGTGGCGGATTAAGTAGACCATAAGCCCTGGGCTATTCCACAAACTGGGGCCCCCCTTCCCCCACCGCCGCCCTGCAATGTCTATAGTGAACACCACCTTTTTGTGCGAGCATTGACAAATGGGTGTTACAATTCCTCTTGTCAAAGGGATGTGTCCCTACATACTGACAGAATCCAACCATCCCTGACAGTATCACACTGTTCAGGGACACTTCCTCTTGACAATGGGAATGGTAACACACGTTTGTCTATTAGTCCTGGATTCACAAAGACTTTATGTGGAATACAAGGATTTCCTATAACAGACATGTCAGGAAAGGGGACAGATCCTCTATAAATCCAGTGATTCACAAGTGACGTCTTCTCTGATGGGAGTCGTTCTCTTTTCTTCTCCATCTGACACAGACTGTTATGGCGACTTCTCCTTATGAAACATCTTTGTCCCTCGATTCTGCAGCCATTTCCAGCCTCTATAGAAACACACAAATTCAGACACCAAGGCCCAGGCCCATACATTAAAGGGGTTGTCCGGGCATGGACAGGTTTTTATACTGATGACCTATCGATGTGCCGGACAACCCATTACTCAGACTAATAAGTTCGGATCCCAGACTAGATCATAGAATACAGACCTTCTAAACTATTGTAGTCCCCAGACCAGACCTCCCTAAACTAATACAGACCCCAGAACAAGCACCCTAAATAAATACAGACCTCAGACCTGACCCCTTACACTAATAATGACCCCAGACCTGACTCCACTAAGTAATACAGACCCCAGACCAGACCCCCTAAACTAATACAGACACCTAAATACAGACCCCTAAATAAAGACCCCTAAACTAATACAGACCCTAGATCAGGCCTCCTAAATACAGACTCCATAAACTAATACAGACTCCAGACCAGACTCCTAAATACAGACCCCAGTCCTCAAACTAATAGACCCCAAACCTGACCCACTCCACTAATAATGACCCCAGACCTGACTCTCTTAAGTAATACAGACCGCAGACCAAACCCCATAAACTAATACAGACCCTAGACCAGGCCCCCTAAATGCAGACCCCTTAAACTAATACAGACCCCAAACCAGACCCCTAATTCTACAGACCCTAAACCCCTTAAACTGATACAGACCCCTGACCCCTTAAACTAATACAGACATCAGACCTCATAAATACAGACCAGACCCCCTAAATACAGACCCCCACATCACACCCTCTAAATACAGACCCCCTAAATACAGACACCTTAAACAAATCCCCTTATACTTACATAGAAGCTCACCTCAGTCTTCTCTGTGGAATTTTGCTGCTTTTCAACAAGACCTGCGTTCATGTGACCAACAGGTCTCTAAACAGTAGTATCAGCTTCAGAAATAAGGTCATGTGACCTTTTTGTCTAAAGGTCCTTTTGCTTGACATACACAATGCAGTTTTGTCGTTGTTTTTGACGCACTTCACTGCAACATCGTGGCAAAAACGCAACAAAACTACATTGTACTTTTAGCGGCCATGGGCCCCCCGGGCAGCTGCCCAAAACACCCTATGATGAGCCGCCATTGCTACTGATTGATTTTAACTATTGAGCTACAGCTGCAGTCCACATGAGTACATTGAGTTGCATGCAATCTTGTGGACTGCAACTGTCATTCAAGAGTTAAAATCAACCAATAGCACTACAAAAAGTCTAAGTATAGCCCTGGCCTAATGTTGGCATATACAATGTCTTTCCACAATTCTTCAGGGTAACTAAACAAAGACCGGTTGACCCAATAAATTTTCTGTGTGGTTTTTGCAGCAGTCACATGGGATGAAATGTCATCCCTGGGGGCCGGGCTGGATGGAGAAGCAAAAAGTTCTGAGTAAGTATAATCTTTTTTCTGAGTTGCGATTTTTGCGGTAGAATCCCAGCTTTTCCCCAGCAAAAACGGCAACATCTGCTATTTGTTGCAGGTTTTACTACCCCATTGAATTCAATGGGGAAAACCCGCAACAGGAATCCAGCGATTCTGCAGAATTAATTAACATGCTGCAGATTAAAAAAACGCACCACAGATCAATTTATGGATGGTTTTTCGGTGGGTTCTTTATGCAGCATGTGGGTGCAATGAAATCCATTGCCGAAAATCTGCAGTGTTTACGCTTCATGTGAACCCGGCTTTAGGGTTGTATATATAATGACCAGCATAACAAATAAAAACATGTAAACAACAACAATCCTAACAGCAAAGAGACATTTTCAGGAGTGCAAGGACTTACCTACTAAATTATACAAACAGTAGCAATTTTAGAATTTAAAGGTACACATCTAATAAGAGGCATACATTATGAATTCATACTAATGTATAAAAACAGGTATATTGAGAAGTCTACCAGTCCCAGGGCTTGGTGGTGAGTCACAATCCGTAGATTTATCGAGACTGAAGCCATCTGTCTCAAATTTTGGGGAATTTATCAGCACAATTTCTACTCTTGTGGAGCCGTTTTTTTGTGTGGATCATGGAATTTATAAGAGCAATCTATACAAACAAAGGGGGTGATCACTAATAAATTCCTGGCAATAGTCTTCTTGGCATAGTAGGTTACTATTTGGTCACGAGGCATAGTACTTGGTGGTTACGATGGCGGAAACACAGTCATTAACTGCGACAATAGCAGGGTAATGACGAAAGTCTCTGGAGAAAATAACACCGCCTCTCAAGAGTAAATTTAGGTTTTTACTGCCTGACTGGAACTCAGTTGTGATGTCTGTCTTGTAGGCCCGGGGTCAGTTACTTGAGAGATGGTTGCATTTACATACACCGGGTCTGCGGGGTTTACATATGGAACCACTCCGCTACCCTTACATAGTCTCTGTCAGTATCAGGTACTCTCCTGTCACAACTGTCGGCCCGGTATAGACACTGCGTCTATCTGACAAGAGCAAGGCGTGGAGGTGACAGCGACACGCTACCATGCACAGTCTTAACGGTCTCTCCCTCAGGCCATAGACTAGCAGCTCCCAGCCCTGCACGGCCGCCACGGCTGCTGTCATTTCAGTAATAATAACAGGAGGTCTCCACATTAGTCATCCAGCTAGGCCCTTTGCCCAAGACAAGTGACATCACCTTACTGTAACATATTAAAATATAAAGCAAAATTCACACAGTGCAACATTTCCATACACATCAATATATACAGTATATAACATATTGTAACATGCAGTCATTTATCACTATCAACAGTCCCATACAAATTGAAGAGAAAAAAAGGCCACCTTGTTATCACATGCCATTCATCAGATTAAGGGATCATGCACATGACCATGGAAAAAGTTTGCTGCGTGGCTCCGTACTAAAGGGTGCAGTATGTACAAAGATAATCTATCTTAACAGCAATGCTTCTTTGGAAAATAATACCTCCGTACATATGGGGTCCATTGGAGAATACCACTATATGAAATCTGAGTCATACAGACGTACATTAGAGGACTCATGCACCTCTATGGCAACCCTATTATGGTCTGGGGTCTGTATGGATGGAGAAGAAAAGGAAAGAGAACGTCTATAATCAGAGAAGACATCACCTGTGAGTTACTGGACTTATAGAGGAGCTGTCACCTCTCCTGTCATGTCTGTTATAGGAAATTCTTCTATTCCATAAAAAGTCTTTATGTAGCCCAGGACTAAAATACAACATTTCCCTTGTCAAGAAGATGTGTCCCTCACATAGTGAGACTGTCAGCGATGATTGGACACTGTCAGTATGTGGGACACAGCCCTTTGACAAGGGGATTTGTTTCACCAGTAGTCAATGCTAGCCTGGAAAACCCTTTTTAATATAGGTGTAATACATATTGTGTAGGGATTTTAAAGGTCATAATAGGATCAAATTAATTTTGGAATATGACTGTAGTATAAGACAAATAAAAAATGAATACTGATAAATATATCTGTAAGTCATGGACCTTCCCATTACCCCACTTGGATGATGGTTTGGGCCAGTTTCAATGAAGCCAAATTACTGTCATGAAATTACTTTTCACACAGGTTAATTACTTGCTCTTATTTCATTATTACATGCCATGAAACAATGTCCATAACAGTCATCAAAATCTAACCTGCTGTGACTGCAATTTCTATTACCAGGCGTGAAGAACATATTATGCGCCAAGTTCCTATATGTGTTTCAACTTGCAGCCAATGCAATTCAGCTGTCACATTATAGATTGACTCTCTACTATCCTTATACTACATGTTTCAGGGTAACAGCTGTAATATGAGAAAAGAGAGAACCACGTTTAAAAAGCAACAGCATGCAAAACCCTTGTCAGTCAGTTTGACCACCTTCATCTGGAGATTGTATAAAGAGTGCCTGTCAACTCTCCTCACATGTCTGTTTTAGTAAATCTTTTTATTCCCCATTAAATAACAATGGAGTGTCTTATCCTATAACTTTGCCTTGTTCCTCTGTTATTTCTCCTGGAAATGAATGAATAATTTGCCAACAAGTTGTTGTCATTCCCATTGTCAAAGGGGCGTGTCCTTACACACTCTGACACTATCCAATCAGTGTTGATAGTAGAAAAGTGTGTAGAGACACATCCCATTGATAAGGGAAATAATAACACCAAGTTTTCAATTCATTCATACATTTCCAGGAGGAATAAGAGAGGAATAGCACAATGCAGACTTCCAATAAAAGATACTTCAGAATATTTCATGGGGAACGCAAGTATTTACTGAAACAGACATGTCAGGAGAGCTGTCAGGTGTTGTTTAATAACAACTGGACCTAGGCTTCTGTACATTATTATTTTTGCTTATGATAAAATGTACTTACTGGGGATCACTGTACTCACTGTAAATGATGTAGGTACAGATACCGGTAGTACTGCCTCCCTGTCTCTCCCTGTAAATGATGTTGGCACAGATAGCACTGCCTCCCTGTCTCTCCATGTCAATGATGTCGGCACAGATAATACAGCCTCCCTGTCTCTCCCTGTACATGATGTAGGTACAGATAATACAGCCTCCCTGTCTCTCCCTGTACATGATGTAGGTACAGATAGTACAGCCTCCCTGTCTCTCCCTGTACATGATGTAGGTACAGATAATACAGCCTCCCTGTCTCTCCCTGTCAATGATGTAGGTACAGATAATACAGCCTCCCTGTCTCTCCCTGTAAATGATGTAGGTACAGATAATACAGCCTCCCTGTCTCTCCCTGTCAATGATGTAGGTACAGATAGCTCAGCCTCCCTGTCTCTCCCTGTACATGATGTAGGTACAGATAATACAGCCTCCCTGTCTCTCCCTGTCAATGATGTAGGTACAGATAGCTCAGCCTCCCTGTCTCTCCCTGTACATGATGTAGGTAATGATAGTATAGCCTCCCTGTCTCTCCCTGTACATGATGTAGGTACAGATAATACAGCCTCCCTGTCTCTCCCTGTCAATGATGTAGGTACAGATAGCTCAGCCTCCCTGTCTCTCCCTGTACATGATGTAGGTAATGATAGTATAGCCTCCCTGTCTCTCCCTGTAAATTATGTTGGTACATATAGTACAGCCTCCCTGTCTTCACCCTGTAAATGATGTAGACACAACTCATATTGCCTCCCTGTACATTATTAATGCATAGACAGTACTTCCTCTTCCTGTAAATGACGTAGGTGCAGATAATACTGCCTCCCTGTCTCTACCTGTAAATAGTGTAGGCATGATAGTACTGCCTCCCTGTCTCTACCTGTAAAGAGTGTAGGCATGATAGTACTGCCTCCCTGTCTCTACCTGTAAATAGTGTAGGCATGATAGTACTGCCTCCCTGTCTCTACCTGTAAATAATGTAGGCATGATAGTACTGCCTCCCTGTCTCTACCTGTAAATAATGTAGGCATGATAGTACTGCCTCCCTGTCTACCTGTAAATAATGTAGGCATGATAGTACTGCCTCCCTGTCTCTACCTGTAAATAGTGCAGGCATGATAGTACTGCCTCCCTGTCTCTACCTGTAAATAGTGTAGGCATGATAATACTGCCTCCCTGTCTCTCCCTGTACATGATGAAGGCATAGATAAGTCTTTTTTTTCTGGATAGAATCCAGAGGCATCCAGCCAACAAAACGTATAGCGTTTAACGTATATGTCGTAGGCTGTTTTTATTGCTTTTCATGACATATCTGTTTAACGGATACCATATCAGTCTATGGTCGATGGATGTCTGTGATGGATGCCTAACAGTGGCATCAATTGCCCATAGGTTATAATGGTATCCGTTTAACAGATACGTCATGAAAAAGGTCATGAGGGCTCATGACGTAGCCATGGAACAGATACTATTGGAGAAAAAACTTTTACTAGACTCCGTAGGAGATGTCGCACATGTCGTGAGATAAAATCAACAAAAAAATCTATTACCTGTGAAGAAAATTCATATAGGGGCCCACAATATATTATTAAGAATCACATATGTTCACACAGAGTTCTTTGCAGTCAGAAAAATCTGCGTCAAAATTCTTTCTGGAATTTTGGGGCAGATTTTGCCATGCCTGCACTTTCTTTGCTGCGTTTTCTGCTGTATTTTTCGCAGCGTTACTCGGCCGCGGCCATTGAGTGCCGCGGGCAAAAAACGCAGAGAAAACTGCTTTCTCTGCCTTCTATTGATTTCAATAGGAGGTGGGAGACTGAACCACGGGAAGAAAGAGCATGTCGCTCGCGAGAAAAAAAAACGCCTCCGCCCCTCATTGAAATCAAAGGGAGGCAATTTCGGACGTTTTTTGGTAAGGTTTCCGTTGCGGTTTCTGCGTCAAAAACATCGCCAAAAAAAATCTGTGTGAACTAGCCCTTACGGTTATACAAAAGGCTTAATATATTATATCAAGTGTAACAACCTTCATGTGGGCCATACTAAACGAGCACTACAAAAAAAAAAAAAACGATGCATATAATGAGTCAAGACAATATGAAGGCTACCGATTATTACAATATTATAAAGACAAACATCAGAGGCAATTTCTAGGGTTGATTGTATGCGGCACTGGAAAAATAAACCGTAATTGTAGGGGTGGTGATTACATCAAACAGATGTCATAGGCAGAGACACACTGGATATTTGATTTAAACACTCTAGTGGTCTTTATATTGAAATCAAGCTATTTGCCTTCTATACATATGCCTGACGAATGAAGACGCTACTTCCGAAACACATTGGAGAGAATTGACCACATATACTACCTGTACCCAAGTGACATCACACAAAGCCAGAGGGACCACTTCACTTGCATGATCTCAGAGCTACGCCAACGGCCGGGGCATCTCAGAGTCAAACTATTAGAATTTACTAACAGACAAACCAAGCTTGCGTCTGGAAGGACTCACATCAACCAGAAATATTAGAGGAACATTACGGGACACCTGTACCTAAATGTGCATTCACTGTGTGGGATAAATATTGTGTTCATTTTATTGTACGGGTAATTGCGAATGCGGCGGTACCAAATATGTATTGTTTTTTTACTTTTAGATTCTTTTCCAAAATAAAGTGCTTAGTACGGGAAAAATAGGCAATTTTTGTTTTTTTCATTTACATATTTTTTGTATTTTTCCCAAGCTCATCTTTACACTTCTCTTAAAGGGAATGTGTCGCTAGAAAATATTTTTTTTTTTTAGTTAAACAGTTAGTGTATACATGATTACACATTGTTCTAATTTTTTTAATTTTTTCACAAGTCAGGAAATATTATAAATTAGATTCTAATTTATAACATTTCCATGTGCTGGTCACTAGAGGGAGCAATTCCCAAAATTGCAGCATTGGCATGTGGTAAAGCAACCTCATTGCTTTATGCTGCAAAATTGGCGAAGACACACTCGCTCTAGTGTGCTCAAACAATCCCCCTCCTTTATCCTGGCTAGTGCCAGGAGAAAGGAGGGGGTTGAATGTTCAAACCTCCTACACTGTGTGTCGCCATTTTTTGAGCGGATGCACAGTGTAGTAGGCTTAGATACAGTGGTAATCACACAGTATAACACGAACATACACAAACATAACTTACCTGCTCCTGCCGCCGCCGATGCCGCCGCTCCCTCCGCTACCTCCGCTCCTAGTCCTTGCTTCTGAACATATGGACGGAAGCCGCGACCGGAAGTAGTCATCTTACCGTCCTGCCGCGGCTTCCGGTCCACATGAAAATGGCGCCGGATGTCGCTCGGCCGAAGACCTTCCTTTTGGACTGTGTGGGAGTGGCGCATGCGCCGTTCCCACACAGACGGCGTACTCTATAGTGAATGGAATGGCTCCCGTTCGCATTCACTATGGGGATGTTTGTGCCGTATTCCATCTCTGTATGTGTCGTTAATCGACACATACAGAGATGAAAAAAAAATGGCAGCCCCCATAGAGAAGTAAAAGACAGAAAAAAGAAAAAAGTAAAACACAAAAACACAAATAAATAAAAATTATTTTAATAACATACTAAAAGCAAAAACATAAAATGTAATAAAAATTATTTTTTTCGTGACATCTTCCCTTTACGTTTTTTTAGTCCCACTAAAGAACTTGAACAGGTAACCTTCTAATCGCTCATATAATTCATTGCAATACTTCTGACAGGCAGCCTATCAGGCCCTGCAAGTGATAGCAGTTAGTTAACGCGAGCTGCCGTACTTTTATAGTCCAGGTCGGCAAAGGGTTAACTGCTTGGTTCTTCTACTGCTACAGAAATAAAACAAGGAATCATGGAGAAATCAACCTTTTGTATAACTCCTCTTTTTCAGATAAATAAGGTAAATTATTCTGATTAAAGTGGCGCTCCACCTTTAGAATAACATTGTTACTATATATAAGATCTTGTAGCTTTGTATCGTATTTTCCTTTTTTTCTGTATTTACTTACTATCTAGGTTCATTTAACTAAGGGTCAGTTCACACTGAGTATTTTTACACGTTTTTTGACGCGGAAACCGCATCGAAAAATGTGCAAAAAACGGCCAAAAATGGCTCCTATTGATTTCAATGGGAGGCGGAGGTGTTTTTATTTCCCATGAGCGGAAAAAACGGCTTGCGGGAGATGGAAGCGACATGCCCTATCTTCGGTCGTTTACGTCTCCTACCTCCCATTGACATCAATGGGAGGCAGAGAAAGTGTATTTCGCTGCGTTTTTTTTAGCATGCGGCGCTCAATGGCCGTGGGCGAAAAACGCAGCGAAAATTGGCGTGCAGGCAGAGAAAAAACTGCGTCAAAATTCCAAACTGAATTTTGAGGCAGATTTTCTGCCTGCAAAAAACTCTGTGTGAACCCAGCCTAAGTGTGTAGTGTAGAAAAGAAGAAGTATTGTTGCTATATGGAAACTGTCAACAAGCAGGCTAGCTACTTTTGGCACATCTTATTTCTATTATTATCATGTGTTTTGAATAGGCTCTGCCAATCTTTCTTTTTTCTTTGGAGGGCATAATTGTGAATTCACACATGCCAGTTTTGTGGCTTTTTTTGCTGTGCTTCGTGCACCATCAATGTATAAAAAGGCAAAAAAAAGCAACCCACCAAAAAGTTTCTCCAATTTACAAAGCTTAGTGGTGTTTAGTGGCCCCATTCATCTAAGATCACTATGGATGTCTTCTCTTAATGGGAGTGCCCACAGGATGAAGACACATCTACCTCTTGGGTGGCGCCTATATGAAGAAAAGGGATGGGACTAGATCAGAAACACTTTTTTCCAAAAACTCTAGTCCATGGGCTGTGTCTGGTTTTACAACTCAATCCCATATACTTCAATAGGAAACCTATGAATGAAAGATTCAAAAAGTAAAAGGGGTTGTCCCCAACTGGACAACCATTTCACTAAAGGAGGAGCCATTGGCAAGCATTCAATCCACTGTGGTCCCAGCAACTGAAACCCCTAGTATTGGCCGGCCAAGCAATTTTGTATTTCATGGCACTGATTCAGTAGCAGCTCTTTCGTACGTCTCATTAGAGAGATCTCCTGATATAATTCATATCTATTTGCATATGTTGCTGGTAACTATTATATTAAGTGAACGGCACCTTTTATTTTACAAAACAACTGACATAGGCTTTTATTAAATATGATAGAAATCAGCTGACTCAGTGCTCCAAGTCTTCAAGTCAAAATTTTAAGTGCCATTTATACCTCAGAGGATAATTACATACACAGCATAACAATTCAAATGGTCATCAAATTCTCTATATATAGACTGAATTTGCATTTATTTATAATCAAAACAAAAGAAACTGGACACGGCCTCATGGATGCGGCCAGAGGTGTTGCCCAAAAGCCCCTCTTCCACATAAGAAGACACCAGTATCATAAATGGTGCATGGTAATGGCGGGCCGTTTTACCTTATGTTTCATGGCTTAGGAACTTTAAGTTACATACCCGGTCACAAATGGAGCCTAACGGAACCCTTTGGCTCTTTAAGGAAACAATAAATGATGCATAATAGTTGGGAACCCCGTTAAAGAATTTCAGTGGTGCCCAGGAATTTCAAGTTACGCCTCTGGACATGGCAAATGTTTTTGGACCATGTACATCCGGGCACAGCGTCCCCACAGGTCTGTGTTATTGACCAGGAGGGGCTCCTTGTGCTGCAATATAGTGCTTAAATAAGGCACTGTGTATTCCATTAGGAGCCATGTTTCTAGGGAAGAATACCTTCTTAATATTAACTGTGATGGAACATGCAAATTTTTTTTTCTCACCCGATCTGTAGAATTTAGACAATAATGTGTGAACAGTCGGGTTTCCGACTCCTGTTAGGTTCAGTGGAATGGAGGGTCCATGTCCCAATCAGAACACAGTGACCCCTTTACAGCAGTACCCAACTTTTACGAGCACCTCTATTCCTGCACACTCGTCATCTACTAACTATTAATCAGTAGTTAGGGCAGTTGCTTAGGCAACTGCTGCACATCTGGTAAATCAGTGCAGGTCAGATGATGTAAACTACTGAGACTCATTGTGAGAAAGCAACCTGAATGGTCTTCCTCTCCTTAAGAATTCCTGGATCCAGCATCATGGTGCTACATAGTGTACGCTATGTGTGTTTCCTTTGTGCTGCTCTGTACTCAGTGCAAGATCGTGTGTTGCCTGGCTATTCTTGTGCTTTTCCAGCTTTGTCATGTATTTCCTCAGTCCTTGTTTGCTTCAGTGTTTAGTCCTGTTAAGTTGTTCAGTTTTATCCTGTTTCAATGGTTCACTGTTCTGCTTGCCTTGTTTCACTAGATTTGGTTATGTTTTGTTTTTATTGCCTCTGGTTCCTAGTGTTTTATTTTTATTGTATTAAGGACAGTGTCTGCAGATTAGGGACGTGATTAGGGACATTGTTTGGGACAGTGATGGTTAGTGGTGTCTGCTGTTAGGGTCAGTGCTTAGGGATAGATCCAGGGATTGATATAGGGCAAGCTAGAGTTAGGGTCAGCTTATTACCATCACGAACACGGCCGTCTGATTAAGGCCTCAGGCTTTTCTAAAATTACATATGCGTTG
Source organism: Rhinoderma darwinii (assembly GCF_050947455.1). Taxonomy (NCBI): domain Eukaryota; kingdom Metazoa; phylum Chordata; class Amphibia; order Anura; family Rhinodermatidae; genus Rhinoderma; species Rhinoderma darwinii. The sequence continues at coordinate 36,749,170 of NC_134687.1, read as the reverse complement.
GCTACTACAGTTAAGGGGCTCCAATGAGCGCAATTACATCGTCACACTTCTGATTAGAAGGGGTTCCAGGAGTCAGACTCCCACAGAAAAGCCATTTAGACCTTTAAATTTATGTTTCAATTTATGCCTTGAAACCACAATGTATTTAGAAGGAGATTTTTTTTTTGTTTAACTGTTGTATTGTAATGACGGGGTAGGGAGCCAGACAGGTGAGCCCTAATCTACCCGCCACTCAGTCCCTGCCTACTTGCAACGGCCCGTCCTAGGCGACGGCGTACAACTGGGCGACGGTCCTTACGCTCAATAAGTGCACGTCAGACAAACAGACAAGGGTACACAGAAGCTAAGGGAAATGGGGCGGTTGCCCACGGCAACACAGTGAGCAACAAGAGTAGTGAACGAGCCGAGTCAAACCAGGAGTGCACGAGGTACAAATCGCAGAGCAGGAGCGTAGTCAGTAAAGCCAGGGTCGAAAATGAAGCAAGGACAATAATCATAGCAGGAGCCGCAGAGCCAGGAAACAGAAAAGAATCACTGGCAAAGGAGGAGCAGGAAATGCAGGTATAAATAGACAGAGGGCGGGAGCTAGCTCCGTCTGACCAGGCTGTGATAGGCTCTCCCACTCCTCAGCCTCCCAGCCTGAGTGGTAGCAGATCGAGTCACTTTATCAGACTTAGGAGCAGGTGCAGACTGATTAACCACGGGCGTCGACAAAAAAAGCTGTGTCTGGCAGATACTTTACATGTATATTACATATATGGGATGCAATTAATATAGTTTTTCCTTCTCCTCAAATTATCAATGAAAGTGATTGGTGTAACTGTCCTAAATAAATAATTAAATAAATAAATAAATAAATATTTTTCTATATCTATATATCTTATTGCTGGGCTGTTGAATGATTTGGCTGAAGTTGTAGTAAACCAATGGAAAACCATTGTTTCTTCTGCTGCAATGTTCTGTATAAATCAGACATTATTCTTTAATTTTCCTCTACCAAGTTCCAAATTATCTTTGAAAAATTCAGGCTTGTCAGTGTTTTACTACAGAACATGCCAAATTTGTACTCTGCCCAATTTACGTCCCAGCCCACCTGGAAGGAAGCAGATATGTGTGTGATCAGTCGTAAAGGCGAAGTGTTAGCAGCTCATTATGTAAAGATAGATCTCCAGCGCTGCTTCCAGAACTTGTAGACAATGGACTTACGACAAGTCGTCCGAAAGAAATGATAAAAAAAACAATTATACGATATGTTCTGTTCATAACAGAAAGGTCTGATCGAGCCTGTCATTCATCACTATAGGTGTGTGAATTAGGTTGCTAGAAATCTCTGTATGGTTAATATAAACCTTATTTTATCTTTGGCTGTTCATTAACGTGAAGGGCCAGAATGGGGGGTGGGGGGTTATCTTGGGATTCAATTACAATATACAAATATAGTAAAGAAAACATGCAAAAATATAATATAGAAACTATTGTTATCAATATAATGTAGCTTACCCTTCATGCCATCCTGCGTTCTCTCTTTGGAGCAACTGACACAGACAGACACAGGGTTGCACTGGTCAACCAGAGTACTAGAGGATCCTCCGGTGTTCCCTGGCTCTGACACAATAATGTAACAGGGCCCCAAATGTCCATCAGAAGACAACCCCATTTGGAAGTGACTTTAGAATTAATCACTTACCACTAGGGTCTATTTCTTATGGGATGATTCACAATTAACCTATTAGACCTTATTATTATATTATATTTGTCCTGTGTGTACAATGATAGCAACAAAGATTACAATGTAATTATAAGTGGACATGGACATGTTCTGTATAGATGGAGGGTGGACCCTCAGAGTCATGTCCTCAGATGAGCCAAATCAACCGCAGTCCAACATAACAGTCCACTAAGAATTCCTTGCAGACTACCTGCTCTATTATGGGAGCCCACTTCATTATAATAGTAACGGGATAGCTATTTACAGCATGCAATTTCCCAATGCATTGCCATTATGTTCACTAAAGTTAGACCTAGATTTTAGAATGAATATCCAACTCGGGGCTACAATAAATGATTTCTAATATTGGAACTGCATGAATAGAAATTCTCGAATATGTTGTTTGCAAAGTACTGTATAGTGGTACTGGGGAGGCTATGATCAGGGTCTCTGGAAAGTTGGTGGCGGCCTTTACTCTATGAAACCAGAAAAATGTAATAGCTGCCAGTAGTGGTCTTCACCTATCATTTAACTCAAGAAGAAACTTAAAAAGACTCTGTGACCAGGTTTATGCTGCCCTCTCTGAGGACAGCATAAAGTATTTCCAGGGAACCTAATTCCAGCAGTGTTTCACTTACTTTGTAATATTTTATCATTATTATAAAATCAATCTTTGCGAGACGAGCCAGGTGTCCTCTTATAGATGTGGTTGCACTCCGGGGTCCTCGATAGTCATGAGCTGTGGCTCCCCCCCATGCACCCCCTGCAGATTGACAGCTTTCTCTCTATGCACAGTATGGGGAGAAAGCTGTCACTCAGCGGCAGGAGGGTGGGGGGAGCCGCTGTTCATGAATATGCTCGTTCGCGCTGCAAGAGATCAACAGGAATTTTATGAAGACTACTGAATATTGCAAAGTGAGTGATACACCACTGGAATCAGGGTCTTTGGCACTACTTTACGCTGCCCTCAGATAGGGCAGCAAAAAAACTGGTGACAGATTCCCTTTAAATGGGTTGTCTCCTTCTTTTGGTTAGAAAGGTCCCCTGAAAATGAGCTGTTCACAGGGTGTCTTGCTCAGGGCCGCCATCAGGAATTTCAGGGCCCCATACAGCTAAATTTTCTGGGCCCCCCTACCGTGGCACCGCCTGTTAACGGTACTCCGTCCAGCACTATATCATGCTACCCAGGGCCGCCATCAGGGGGGTATTAGGGGTATTGATGTGAGGGGCCCGGCCAAACCTAATTGAAAGGGGGGCCCGGCAACTTGCCTTTGGTAGAAAAAAAAACAGGCCCCTGCAATGGGGCCCGTTTTTTTCACCAAAAGAATGTCGTGAGCTGCGGGCCTCCCCTCTTGTCATGGGGGCCGTTAAACACCGCCCGCGCGACTGATCGCGCGCACCCGCAAAGTCATAAGGGTAGGAACACACTAGGCGGAAATGCTGAGTAAAACTACACAGCTTATCCGCCCCAGTAGCCGCAGGGAATTCTGCCAGCAAAACCGCACCAAATAGTAGCGCAGGTTTCGTGAGGCATGTCCGCTGCAGGAAAAAAAAGTTTAGACTTGCCCCGGCCGTAGTTTAGGTGACGCATCTCTCTCTTCTGAACGTAGCCCCGCCTCCTGGGATGACGCTGTAGACCATGTGACCGCTGCAGCAGTCACATGGGATGAAACGTCATGACAGGAGGCCGGGCTGCGCTAAGAATAGAGGATCGCGTCACCAGGACTACGGCTGGGGCAAGTCTAAACTTTTTTATAAATTTTAAAAAATGCCTTTTTTTTTTTTTTCTCATTTGTGATTTTTGCGGCAGAACCGCAGCATTTCCGCAACAGAGGAGCGGCGATTCCACAGAATACATTGACATGCTGCGGCTTAAAAAGCCACACTCCAGGTAAATTTTTTTCGCAGCGTGTGAATGAGATTTGTTCAAATTTTCCACAATAAAATGTGTTGCATAAAATCCGCAGTGTTCATGCCTAGTGTGTTCCTACCCTAAGGCCGGATTTACACAAGCGTGTGCTTTTTGCGTGCGCAAAAACGTTGCGTTTTGCGCATGCAAAATGTCCATAACAGCTCCGTGTGGCAGCAGCGTATGATGCGTGATTTTCGCGCAGCCGCCATCATTATGACACTGTTTGTATGTTTGTAGCACGTGGTGCTTTTCTGTTTTCATTCATAGTTTATACTGCTGCGGAAGTGCTGGGCGTGATTTTCACGCACCCATTGACTTCAATGGGTGCGTGATGCGCGAACAATGCACAAATATCGGACATGTCGTGAGTTTTACGCAGCGGACACACGGACACACGCGGCCCCATAGAGTAACATAGGTCCGTGCGAGGCGCGTGAAAATCACGCACGTTGCACGGATGTATTACACGTTCGTATGAATAAGCCCTAACAATAAGGTCCAGTTCACAGAGTTTTTTGGCCTTTATATTGACTCGGACACTGCGTCAGAATCAGCACCAAAAAACTTCCAAAACCGCCTCCCATTGATTTAATCTGAAATCAATGGGAGCCAGTTGCGGAAAAAAGAAAAAGCAGCACGTCCTTTCTTGCCGCTGTTCCGCCTCTGACCTCCCATCGAAATCAATGGGAGGCAGAAAATGCATTTTTCGCAGTTTTTTGTCTAATGTCCTCAATCGCCACGGGCAAAAAACGCAGCAAAAATAACGCGGCAAGATAGTGTGGGCAGGTCAAAATCTGCCTCAAAATTCATTAAGGAATTTTGAGGCAGATTTTTTTCTGCCTGCAAAATACTCTGTGTGAACAGGGCCATACTTAAACAGCACTTTGAGACACTTTACTCACTGTGTCAGAAGAGCTGCTGCTCCCACTCCAGTCCTCGTCAGGCGATGTCTTCGGTCCAGACGTCCAGTCCTTCACCTCCAGCCAGGCTCCAGGTAAGTTGTGTCCATGTGTGTCCACGGCTGCGCGCGCTTCATTCGCGGGTGTGCGGGTGCTGTCAGGGCTGCGAGCGCCCGGACTGTCGTGGGTGCGCGCTTCCGCGCTTTTGCGGGTACGCACGCTGGCGTTCGCGCGCTTGCGTTGGTGCGCACACGCGGATGCTCGCGAGTGCGCACGCGCGGGAGTTTGCGGGTTCGCGCGATCGGTCCCGCACGCGGGCGGTGTTTGACGGCCCCCATGACGAGAGGGGGGGCCCGCAGCTCACGACATTCTTTTGGTGAAAAAAAAGGGCCCCATTGCAGGGGCCTGTTTTTTTCTACCAAAGGCAAGTCGCGGCAGTTGCCGGGCCCCCCTTTCAATTAAGTTTGGCCGGGCCCCTCACATCAGTACCCCTAATACCCCCCTGATGGCGGCCCTGGTCTTGCTGCTGGGACCCCAAGTGATCGGCTGCATGCTATTGTACTAAGCTGGCACCAAGTATTAATTTCCCCTGCAGCAGCAGCACCACACAAGAAATGAAGCATTACATGGTGCCCATTGAAATCCTTGGTCTGTCAGTGCAATGCATGGATGCTTTGGGTCCTCCAGAGACACTCTTTGTAGCCGCTCTTTGGTCTGGTTAATCGATGGAGGTCCCAAATAAGGGACTCAAAGTGCACTAATCGGGTAATTGAAAATGGGTTTTGTAATCTAAACAATATTTTTTAGTGTTCATTAACTTTTTTTTAAATTTAGGGGAAAGGTATTTCAGGGGTTGTCTGGATTCTAGTAAATAAGGTTCAATAGATAAAAGTCACAGAAATAAAATCATACTAATGTACATTATATTTAAGATCTGCACTGTTTCTCCCCTGATATCAGGTATACAAAGGCAATGTCCATGTCTGTCCATAGACATAGAGAGGGTTGTAGATTAGTTAAAGGCTATGCACACCTTTGAAAACATTTAGTTATATATATATATTAACGCTGTCATGATGCTCGCCATCTTAGGAGGCTCTCTTCTACAGTTAAAGTAGCATCAATTTTAAGGAGTAGATAGGGATTACTGTAGGTTATGGAATGGGCGGGAGAAATCGCGTGTACATACTGTACTTAGAGCACTTCAAGGATCGTGGGCATGGTGGAGTAGGGCCCCATCAATAATTTTAGGGCCCTATTCCCAATTTTGCTGTAGGTCCTCATGGCTACTTATTACATTTTTTTGCCTAAAGAAAAGAGATATTAACCCCTTCCCTCTTTAGCCACTTTTGACCTTCCTGACCGAGCCTCATTTTTCAAATCTGACATCTGTCACTTTATGTGGTAATAACTCCGGAATGCTTTCACCTATCCAAGCGATTCTGAGATTGTTTTCTCGTGACACATTGGACTTTATGTTACTGGCAAAATTTGCTCGATATGTTCAGCATTTAATTGTGAAAAACACCAAAATTTAGCGAAAAATTGCAAAAATTAGCATTTTTCTCAATTTAAATGTATCTGCTTGTAAGACAGGCAGTTATACCACACAAAATTGTTTCTAATTAACATCACCCATATGTCTACTTTAGATTGGCATCGTTTTTTGAACATCCTTTTATTTTTCTATGACCTCACAAGGCTTAGAACTTTAGCAGCAATTTCTCACATTTTCAAGAAAATTTCAAAAGGCCATTTTTACAGGGGCCAGTTCAGTTGTGAAGTGGCTTTGAGGGCCTTATATATTAGAAACCCCCAAAAAGTCACCCCATTTTAAAAACTTCACCCCTCAAAGTATTCAAAACAGCATTTAGAAAATGTCTTAACCCTTTACACATGTCACAGGAATTAAAGCAATGTAGAGGTGAATTTTACAAATTTCATATTTTTTTGCAGAAATAAATTTTTAGTACAATTTTTTTTATAACACAGAAGGTTTTACCAGAGAAATGCAACTCAATATTTGTTGCCCAGTTTCTGCAGTTTTAGGAAATATCCCACATGTGGCCGTAGCGTGCTACTGGACTGAAGCACCGGCCTCAGAAGCAAAGGAGCACCTGGTGGATTTTGGGGCCTTATTTTTGTTAGAATAAATTTTAGGCACCATGTCAGGTTTGAAGGGCTCTTGCGGTGCCAAAACAGTCAAAATCCCCCAAAAGTGACCCCATCTGGGAAACTACACACCTCAAGGAAATTATCTAGGGGTACAGTGAGCATTTTGACCGCACAGCTTTTTTACAGAAATTATTAGAAGTAGGCCGTGAAAATTAAAATCAACATTTCTTCAAAGAAAATGTAGGTTTAGCGATTTTTTTTCTCATTTTCACAAAGACTAAAGGAGAAAAAGCACCGTAAAATTTGTAAACCAATCTCTCCCGAGTAAAACAATACCCCACATGTGGTAATAACCGGTTGTTTGGAGACACGGCGAGGCTGAGAAGGGAAAGAGCGCTATTTGGCTTTTGGAGCTCAAGTTTAGCAGGAATGGTTTGTGGAGGCCATGTCACATTTACAAAGCCCCTGAGGGGACAAAACAGTGGAAACCCCCCACAAGTGACCCCATTTCGGAAACTACGCCCATTGAGGAAATTATCTAGGGGTATAGTGAGCGTTTTGACCCAACAGGTTTTTTGCATAAATTATTGGAAATAGGCCCTGAAAATGACAATCTAAATTTTTTCAAAGAAAATGTAGGTTTAGCTAATTTTTTCTCATTTCCACAAGGACTGAAGGAGAAAAAGCACCGTAAAATTTGTAAACCAATCTCTCCCGAGTAAAACAATGCCCCACATGTGGTAATAAACGGTTGTTTGGAGACACGGCAGGGCTGAGAAGGGAAAGAGCGCTATTTGGCTTTTGGAGCTCAAGTTTAGCAGGAATGGTTTACGGAGGCCATGTCACATTTACGAAGTCCCTGAGGAGACAAAACAGTGGAAACCCCCCCACAAGTGACCCCATTTTGGAGACTACACCCATTGAGGAAATTATCTAGGGGTATAGTGAGCTTTTTGACCCCACATGTTTTTTGCAGAAATTATTGGAAGTAGGCCCTGAAAATAAAAATCAACATTTTTTCAAAGAAAATGTAGGTTTAGCTTATTTTTACTCATTTCCACAAGGACTGAAGGAGAAAAAGCACCACAAAATTTGTAAAGCAATTTCTCCCGAGTAAAACAATACCCCACGTGTGGTAATAAACGGCTGTTTGGAGACACGGCTTGGCTTAGAAGGGAAAGAGCGCTATTTGGCTTTTGGAGATCACATTGAGCAGGAATGGTTTGCGGCGGCCATGTCACATTTGCAAAGCCCCTGAGGGGAAAAAACAATGAAAACGCCCAAAAAGTGACACCATTTAGGAAACTACACCTCTTGAGGAATTCATCTAGGGGCGTAGTGAGCATTTTGACCCCACAGATGTTTCATAGAATTTATTAGAATTGGGCAGTGAAAATAAAAACAATCCTTTTTCTTCAATAAGACGTAGCTTTAGCGCAAATTTTTTCATTTTCGCAACAAATAAAGGAAAAAAAAGAACCCAACATTTGTAAAGCAATTTCTACCGAGTACGGCAATACCCCATATGTGGTCATAAACTGCTGTTTGGGCACACGGCAGGGCTCAGAAGGGAAGGACCGCCATTTGGAGTGCAGATGTTTCTGGATTGGTTTCTGGGCGCCTGTGGGCCCAAAACAGTGGAAAGCCCCCAGAAGTGACCCCATTTTGGAAACTACACCCCTCAATGCTTTTACCTAGGGGTGTAGTGAGCATGTTAACCCTGCAGGTGTTTTGTAGAAATTAGTGTGAACTCGATGTTGCAGAGTGAAAATGGGATTTTTTCCACAGATATGTGGACAATATGTGGTGCCCAGCTTGTGCCACCATAACGAGACAGCTCTCTAATTATTATGCTGGGTTTCCTGGTTTTAGAAACACCCTACATGTGGCCCTAATCTCTTGCCTGGACAGTCGACCAGGCTCAGGAGTGAAAGCGTACCATGTAAAATTGAGGCCTAATTTGGCGATTTACAAAGTATTGGTTCACAACTGCAGAGGCTCAGATGTGAAATAATAAAAATAAACCCCTGGGAAGTGACCCCACTATGGAAACTGCACCCCTCAAGGCATTTATTAAGGGGTGTAGTGAGCATTTTCACCCCACAGATCTTTTCCATAAATGAATGCGCTGTGGATGGTGCAAATTAAAAATTTATATTTTTCCCTAGATATGCCATTCAGTGGCAAATATGTCGTGCCCAGCATATGCCACTGGAGACACACACCCCAAAAATTGCTAAAAGGGTTCTCCCGGGTATGACGATGCCATATATGTGGAAGGAAACTGCTGTTTGGGCACGCTGTAGGGTTCAGATGGGAGGAAATGCCATTTGGCTTTTGGAGCGTGGATTTTGCTTGGTAGTAGTTTTGTTTGGAGTCTTACTGGTGTTTCCGTTTATAATGTAGGGCATATGTAAGCCGGGCGGAGTATATAAGGGGCATAGTCAGGTGGTATAATAACGGGGTAAAAAAAAACAATAAAATAATCCATAGATGTGTGTTACGCTGTGAAGCAATCCTTTCTGCACAGGCCGGTGTCGCACTGATAAATGGTGTCATTTCTTATCCCCCTTTTGGTCCACACTCCGCGCCTTTGTAGTTTGGGGAATTTTGCTGGGAAGTGTTGTCCTGGTATAATACGGGCACCGTCGCTTCCAGCGGATATGTTTGGGCCCTCCCTTTCCTGGTTCCCTAATTTTAGGTCCTTGAAAAATCGCCTCTTCAAACAGAAGAAATGTTCCCCTCGGGCACAACTGCATATTTTTTTATTTCCTGACTTATTGGAGCCATAACTAATTTTATTTTTCATAGACGTAGCGGTATGAGGGCTGGTTTGTTGCGGGATGAGCTGTAGTTATTATTGGTACCATTTTGGGGTACATGTGACTTTTTGATCACCTTTTATCCTATTTTTTGGGATGCCAGGTAAACAAAAAAACGCAATTCTGGCACAGCTTTTTTCGGGTTTTTTTTATACAGCGTTCACCACGCATTATAAATTACATGTTAACTTTATTCTGTGGGTCAGTACGATTCTGGCGATACCTAATTTATAGAACTTTTTCATGTTTTACAACTTTTTTGCACAATAAAATTACTTTTGTAAAAAGAATGTATTTTTTCTGTCGCCAAGTTGTGAGAACCATAACTTTTTAATTTTTTTGTCGACGGAGGAGTATGAGGGCTTGTTTTTTGCGGGACGAGCTATAGTTTTTATAGGTACCATTTTTGGATACGTGCGACTTTTTGATCACTTTTTATTCTAATATTTGTAGGGCAAAGTGACCAAAAAACAGAAACTCTGGTAACGTTTTTTACGGTTTTTTTTACGCTGTTCACCGCGTGCAATAAATAATATAATATTTTGATACCTCCGGTCGTTACGGTCGTGGCGATACCAAATACATATGGTTTATTATTATTTTTCAATAATAAAGGACTTGATAAGAGTAAAAGGGGGATTGTGTTTTATTTGATTACTTGAAACTTTTACTGTTTTCAAACTTTTATTTTGTGCACTTTTTTTTACACTTTTTTATACTTTTTTTACACTTTTTCTCAAGTCCCACTAGGGGACTTGAAGTTCCAACGGTCAGATTTTTTTTTTTCTAATACATTGCACTACCTATGTAGTGCAATGTATTAGATCTGTCAGTCATTCACTGACAGCAAGCCGATTAGGCTTCGCCTCCCGGCGGGGCCTAAATCGGCTTCCGTAATGGCAGAGCAGGAGACCATTGTGTCTCCTGTTGCCATAACAGCAGTCGCCAGTCCCGATTGCCTGTCAGGGCTGGCGATCTGCTAGTAACCGCTACGATGCAGCAATCGCTTTCGATTGCTGCATCGAAGGGGTTAATGGCAGGGATCGGAGCTAGCTCCGGTTCCTGCCGTTACAGGTGGATGTCAGCTGTACAGTACAGCTGACTTCCACCGCTGATGACGCCGGATCAGCTCCTGACCCGGCGCCATCTTGCCGACAGCTACGGAAGCCGATCAGGCTCCGCCGCCGGGCGGATCTTGACCGGCTTCGGTGCTAGGCAGACCGGGAGGCCAGTATTAGGCCTCCGGTTGCCATTGCAGCCACCGGAACCCCGGCAATTTCATTACTGGGGTTCCGATGAGCTGCAAACACCTTAAGTGCAGCGATCGCGTTTGAGCGCTGCACTTAAGGGGTTAATGGCGGGGATCGAAGCTAATTTCGGTCCCCGCCGTTACAGTCGGATGTCAGCTGTAAGATACAGCTGAGATCCGGTGATGATGGGACCGGCTCAGCTTCTGAGCCGGTCCCAAACATTTGGCGTACATGTACGGCAAGATGCGGGAAGTCAGTACTTTCCATGACGTACATGTACGGCAAATGTCGGGAAGGGGTTAAGGATTAAAGGCTAGATAAAAGTTACAGAAATATAAAATCATACTAATGTACACTTGAAATTTTTTTCTTTTAAGAAAAATGTGTATCAGTGTGATTGGTGCAACTTTGTAATTACATTTTATTAAAAATTATTTTTACTTTTTGAGATGGTATCATGCTTGAAAAAGGCTCCCTATGTAGAGCCAAAATGTTGCACAAGGGCAATTAAAATAATTTTTTTCACTTTGAGAGTGCTGCCTACTTTTGGACATCTATTGGAGATTTGGAGCCGTGATCAGGCTCCTAAGGCTTGCACCAATCCATAATTTCAGCTGGTGCTGCTGGACGGTGGACTTCCTATATATAAAACTATGCCTCAGTTTGATTGGTGCAACTTTGTAATTAAATTTTATTAAAAATCATTTTTACTTTTTGAGATACAGCTTCTTTGTATGCTGTATACAGAGCAGCTGTATCTAGCGGGACTGACGGGTTGAGTGACAGCTGGTCCTGAGTGTCTCCTTTATAAGTTGATCACACCTAAGTTCATAGCAGGACCCGCTATCACTGAACCCGTCAGTGCCTCTGTCCTGACGGATTCAGGTCTCAGCGCGTGATACAGCTGCTCTGTATAAAGTATACAACGCAGCTGTATCGCCATAGTTGTGCATGGGAGTATCAGAAACAGCATAGCACAGTTAGCTACTTTGTTTCTGTAGCTCTCGAGTTACAGAAACAGCGTAGCTTGCCATGCTATGCTATTTCCGTAACTCCTATTGACATTTATGAAAGTTACAGAAACAGCATAACTCAATGAGCACGTCTGTTTCCGTACCCTTGACCTCCTTTGCGACAGTGGCTGGGGAGCAGCGGGAGTCAGATAAGGTGGACGACAGTCAGGGGCCCCATTCTAGAGATAAGCGTGGGTCCAAGAGATGGGACCTGCATCTATCAGACGTTTATGGCATATACTAGATAAAAACCCCTTTATAAAAAACGGGGCCTATCACAGGATCAACTAGATTTCCTTAACGATGATATCTCATTGGAACAGATTACTGGGGTTATCAAGAACCTCCACAATGGAAAATCACCTGGACCGGATGGGTTCACGGGGGTGTTTTCTAAAGTTATGATCGAACAAGTCACCCCTTCCTTATTGAATTATTATACAGTATGTCGGTGCTGCACACGGGTGGCCTTCAATCTGGATCTAATGTAGCATATATTAAAGTATTGCCCAAGCCAGGAAAAGATCTGCTGTCCAGGCTCATTTAGGCCTATCTCTCTTATTGACCAAGACTTGAAGATCCTCACTAAAATTATGGCAGATAGGCCTTTCAACTCTAATGCCTGCCTTGGTGGGTCTGGCACAGGTGGGATTCATTAAGGGATGATCAGTGGTGGCCAATATTCACAATCACAAGGTATTGACTGTTCTTTTTAGGGTTTGGCATCGTTCCCAGCCAGGAGAAACACCAGCCTTATTAACCTTAGACGTAGAAAAAGCATTTGATAATGTGAAATAGTACTCGCTGGGGATGATGCTGGATAAGATGAATATATTAGGCACCTTTAGGATATTTCTGAGGGGTTTATATGACTGCCGGCGCTCCATTAATTTCTATGGAATTTCCGGACACACAAGCCGGACACAGTGTCAACGTCTTCCACTTACTCTCCTAGGTCATTGTCATCTGGTGAAAATTATTTTTTTCCGAAATTGTGATATCCTTTACAGACGTTCTCACTATTAGTGAAACATACAGACATGAGATGGCTTAACGCTGCATTCTTCCATTACATCTGGAATGGAAAACGCCCCAGAATTGCACTACCCAAACTGATGTATTGCAGAGCTGAAGGAGGGTTACATTTTCCCAGTATTAGGGGCTACAATCTAGCGTGTCTATTTCGACATATTTTGGATTGGTTACGTGAAACTCGTCATTTTTCTAACTGGGATCTGGAAAAACATCTAGCGGCCCTGACGAATCCCATTTCTCTCTCGAACACTAGGTACACTAAGCACTAAGCACTAAGATATGTAAAAGATTCAACTCTCCTTAGAGATACCATAATTACGTTCATCCCGAATTTACCCAGGGCAGGGAAACTTGTCTATTCAGAGAATGGAGAGATAAAGAGATTTCATTAGCCCAACATCTTATGTACTATGTCGGTACTGATTCACATAATTTTCCTATCATGTAAATCATGGCATTTTGGAAGCGATCATTATACAAAGAAGCAAATCTCACCACATTCGATTAAATTACGGGCCCTAGAACGAAGAGAGACACTATTTCCTCCTTGTATAATATCTTTAGGAATAAGGAGATAAAATTACCACTGACTGAATGTTATAAAGCTTGGGAAAAACTGACAGGAAATTTGGATATAGCCATCATCGTACTGAAGGGCTGGAATGTGGGTAAGTAAATTATAACTGAGAGGTGGCGGGAATCTTACTTTAAACTTATGCATAGAGCCATTTACGTTTTTTAATATACCAGTTTCAGCTAACTGTCCTGATAGGGTCACTGCCTGCCCTAAATGTAATGTTCCTAACACTGGCCTATGGCAAGGTATTTGGGCTTGTCCATCTACCCAATCCTTCTGGGAGCTTCCTGGCCAGTTTATTGTCTCTTATTGGTCACTTACTTTAACGGTTTCTCTGCAATATATGCAGTTCCACCATATGAGACCTCCAAATGGGGAGGCAACCTTAGCGACAAGGGCTGTACCATAGATTGCTCATATTATCATGATGGTGGCAAAACGATGTTTGTTGAACTGATGGCTATGACCGGGCGCTCCGACAATCTCAGGTATAATCGCTCAGCTGAAACTACTCCTGAGAATAGACCGTCTAGATACGGAGAGACATAGGAAGAAGGCGACTGACCATTTAAAAAAAAATAATTTAAACAATTTATCATAACCCACCTATCTAGAGAGGAGATCATTGACTTGGTTTCCCATTTTCGACATATGGCTTGGTATGCGAGGGAGACACTGAGTGGTTTTATTGGATTACTCATATTATGAGGGCTTTTAAAGTTATCACTGAAGGAGGAAAAGAGCACATACTGCGGTTCTAGTTCACCTGGATCTCTCTCTGGGATTGTCGCAGTGCCTGAGGAACTCAAGTAATTATTTACTGTTAAATGTAAGGGACGTTCTTCATAGGTCTGGCCTGTAAACATCAATTATGGGAATGAAACATTCTATTACATATTTCTACTGCCCCAAAAGCGAAACGTATAATATCTGTACACCACATATGTTGTTGGTCTGTTTATTTTATTTTGCAATTCTGTTCTTATACTGTATGTTCACAGAAAACTTCAATGAAAATATGTTTAACCCCCCCCCCAAAAAAAAACAAAAACGGGGCCAAATCTTTCAGGCATATTAAAACTATGTAATGCATTAAATTTCATTGGTGTCATTATTTGCCCTTAAAAACTGCAATGCTATTTTATGTTAAAAGAAAGGTAAAATAAAAAAAGAAGTAAAATAGCGATATACGTTTTATTCTAACCGACAACAAACACACAAAGGAAACAATGTCTGATTTGTTTTGTGCTGTAATTAGTGAATGACTACAAAGCAGAGACCGTGAAGTTAAAACGACTCCCACTGTGTGCAGTAAATGAGGGACCACAGAGAGGTATTTGTCTATTACAGGTACAGGGTGTTTGGCTGGAATCCTAGAACGTGTATGGGGTGGGGGGGGGGGGGGGGCGCCCTTACCCTTTCCTTTCAATATGATTTTTCCAGCAGGATGTAATGAATCATAAGGCAATCTAGGACTGCAAGATACTGAAAAGCAGCTTGTCAAATTTCTAATGTGCTGTGTAATTGTAAGGCTCGTAGTCGGCTGACAGATGCTGAGACACGTGTCTATGTACCACATGCATTTAGAATAAAACAATGAAGTATTTAGGGCATACAGTTTGTGTGGGTAGTTCCAGATGTGTGATGAAAAAAATAGACATATTAAGCTTTTTGGGAATTCTGCCAGGAGAAACCCCCCCAGAAATTACCTTTGTTAACAAATAGGTTTAAAGGGCTTGTCCACTTTGGAAAATCTATTTTTCTTAGAAAGGACCCAGGGAAATAAGATGGTGATAATAAGGTATATCGCTGCTGGGAATCTCTGGGTTCAGTTGAATTCAGCTGGGGAACCTGGCAGCCAGTGTTCAATTTCCCTGCAGTGCCACACGGGAAATTAAGCATTGCATGGATCTCATTGAATTATCTGAGTAATGCATGGATCTGCCGGGTCCTCCAGATCAAAAAAGTCCCTTGTAGCCGCTTTGTCTAATTGATGGTGCATATAAATGTGGAATTACCCTTGGGGCCGCCCAGTGCACGGAAAAATCATCCTTCTTCAGTTGCAGAATTTACTACAAAGTTTAAGCTATCTCTAGTAGTGATATCAACACAAAAAATGTACATCAGGAACTTCATGAAATGGGCTTCCACAGTCAAGATCACCATGCACAATGCCAAGCATCGGCTTGAGTGGTGTAAAGCACGCCACCTGTCAGGATTCTAATCCCGATGCTCCTGTAAATAAAGCACTAGCTCTTCTCCTGGAGGCACTGGTGCAGTGGACAGCTCCTGTTCTGGCTTTAATGTCTAGCTTCTCTTGACTCCTGCCTCGCTGGATTCTTTCCTTTGATTGGTCTCACCATTGTGGCTCCTCTATAAGCCTAGACCATTCAGTACCTCTTTGCCGGACTATTGAGCTTCCTGTTTGTAATCTAATTCCTCTCTGCCTCGCGTTACTACCAATTGCTGTTTATCTGTGTACCGAACTTGGACTGTTTCATGACCACGTCTTTGCCTCATGTAACTACCTATTGTTGTTTATTTGTGTACCAAATTTGGACTGTTACTTGTTTATTCTTGATGTTTGCACCCTCTTGCCTGATCGTTTAAGCCCCTGTATGTATTCATTTTCGGGTGTGCTGAATGGGGTCATATGCACTATTTGTGAGGCAAATGCGGTAGATTGGGGGCATGTCCTATATGAATTGGCGGAGCATAGGGAATAAGTGATCACAGCTCGCTTTGCCTGCTGCTTTTTCTTAACCTCTTCAGAATCTCCCAAATGTCCCTTCTCGCCAAAAGTTGGCAAGTATGACTATGTACCAAATCACCATGGAAGCATGGCCTGATACTTTACATGGTATTTTAGTGCATGCATCGCTTGTCAAAATCTATTGGACCCTGGACCTCCACAATTAAAATCTATGGGTGCGTCCCTAAAAATGTATGTACATATAGGATGTGCATAGTCTATTAGCAGCAACACTATCTTTAGCTTGGGAATCGCTCTGATAATAACATATGTAGGAAATGTCTAATTACCTTATATCTGCCTGCAGTTCTATGAACAGCTCGAATTTGTTGACATACTATAAATTACGTATGTACATACCATAGATGCAGACCATGTAGCTGCTATGTGGCCCTTAGAGAGAACCCAGCCCTGGTTGGTCACATCCCCTTTGCTACTGGGTGGTAAGAACCTGTGTAGAACTCCCCTCTTCAGAGGAATTTCATTGTTACCAACCTAGAGGGTAGGGAATTGGCCCAAGAATCATAGGGTGTGAAGGTGGAAACAAAAACCACTCCCTTCTGTCTTGGGTAGCAAACTCCACCACCATAATGGGGGGTCCATTTTGATTTTTGCTATGGGGCCCCGTTTCTACTATGTATTTCACTTCTACATATTACTGTAAACAACAACCAATCTGATGGATCAGCTGATGGATTATAATAAGATATTTGTTTTATATGAAATATATATTATTTCTAGTGTTTCCAATGGCTGAGCTTGAGTTTAAATTTAGTGATATTCTGTAAAAGTTCTTATAGCAATACAGAGCTTATGTTTAAACCGTACGATATTTACACTTCTAGTAAAAGCCATATATAGAGAAAGCATTAGTACACGGCTCCTATACTTATGGTTGAACATTATTTACTGCACTAGAGATTTCGATGGGCTTCCAAAGTGACGGCGTTTTTATCTTTGACAACCTCATTCTTCAAGGCTTTCCGCCATAGCAATATCAATGTTTTAAAGCTGTTTATTATGACTTTTTTATGGCACAGCAATAATTTATTCATTTACAATAGTGGAGCTTGTATTTTATACTACAGTGAATCTGGAACCTGTGATGGCTTAGGATTTTATGACTCTTGGAGTGAATTAGGGCCTAATAATGTAAAGTAAATAAATAATATATTATAGGAAGTGTAACCTTAGCTCACCCATACAATTATTTTCCATTTGGTTAGTACAGATATAAATAATATATATGCCTTGTTTTAGAAATATGTGGATAATTCTGTACAATGTTGCAACCCAGACAATGACCATATAGTTTAACTGGTTAGTGACCGCACCATAGTGTTTTTACACGGCCACTAACAGGCTTTATTCCGATGCATAGGCCTTTTTACGGTGCTGCATCGGAATAAATAAACAGAGCAGGGAGCTGTTAAATCTCCGTGCTCTGGTAGCTGAGGGCTGGGGGCATTCTTGCTCTAACGGGTGAGATCGATATCCGTATCGATCTCGCTCATTTAACTTTTCAGATGCGGTGCTTAATAGCGAGCGCCGCATCTGAGTGGTTTTGGAGAGAGGGAGGGAACTCCCTCTCTTACCCCACCAGTACCCTGCGTGTGATCTTGATGGTGTCTTCTAAAGGCCCCCAGGTCTGCCCTTGTTAATGCCTGCTAGGCCATGTAATACACTGCAATACAGAAATATTGCAGTGTATTATAATAGCGATCGGACGATCGCATAGTGAAGTCCCCTAGTGGGACTGGTAAAAAAAAAGTTACAAAAAAAAAGTTTAACAAAGTTAATAAATAAAAAAGTGAAAAAACCCCCAAAAAATAAACACTTTTTCCATTACAAACTGCTTTATTATTATTATTAAAAAAAAAGTTACACATATTTGGCATCACCGCGTCCGTAACGACCCCAACTATAAAGATATTACATTATTTAACCCCCTCGGCAAACGCTGTAAATAGTAAAATAAACAACAATGCAAAAAATGCTGTTTTATGTGAAACCTGCCTTAAAAAAAAAATTGATAAAATGTGATAAAAAGTTGCATGTACTCCAAAATGGTACCAATAAAAACTACAAGTCGTCCTGCAAAAAAAAAGTCCTCATACAACTGCATCGGCGGAACAATAAAAAACTTATCGCACTTCAAACATGGAGACACAAAAAAAATTATTGTGAAAAAAAGGAGATTTTACTGTGTAAAATTAGTAAAACATACAAAATCTATATAAATTTGGTATCGTTGCAATCATAATAACCCGCTCAATAAAGTTATTGTGTTATTTATACCACACGGTAAATGGCGTAAATTTAGGGCGCAAAAAAGTGTGGCGAAAATTTGTTTTTTTTTCTATTATCCCACAAAAAAAGTTAATAAAAGTTAATGAATAAATTATATGTACACCAAAATGGTGATATTAAAAAATACAACTTGTCCCGCAAAAAACAAGTCCTTTTACTGCTATGTCGACGCAAAAATAAAAAGTTATAGCCCTTGGAATGCGAAGATGGAAAAACGTAGAAAAATAGCTTAGTCATTAAGGTTTAAAATAGGCTGGACACTAAGGGGTTAAAGGGTAGTCTGCCTTGTGCAACCCATGGCAATGTTAAACCCCTTACTCACTGCTGGGGGTGTCAACGCAATTTTGTCCATTTGGTGTATTTTAACTATTGGTGGGATTTCTAGGACAGAACAATGCAGAAAAAAAAAGCAGCTCCGTTGCAGTTTCAAGTTTTTTTTACAGCATACACAGAACATCATAAACGAGGCTAGAAATTTATTGTACAGGTTGTTACAGTCGTGACTACACCAAATATGTGTATATTATTTATGTTTTGGGACTTATATTTAATAAAGTTGATTTATTGTAAAAAATGTGCATTTGTGTGTACTTTATTTTACAGATTTTTTTTATTTATTTAACATTTTTTTAAAATTACTTTTACAATTTTTTCTGATATGGGGGTTTACAATTTTCTTTTTTAACTTTACACCGTGTTCCAAATTATTATGCACATTGGATTTAAGTGTCATAAACATTTATTTATTAGTTTTTCAATTAAACTCATGGATTGTATTGTGTCTTAGGGCTCTTTGGATCATTGGAATCAATCTCAGACACCTGTGATAATTAGTTTGCCAGGTGTGCCCAATCAAAGGAAAACTACTTAAGAAGGACGTGCCACATTATTAAGCAGGCCACAGGTTTCAAGCAATATGGGAAAGAAAATGGATCTCTGTGCTGCCGAAAAGCGTGAAATAGTGCAATACCTTGGACAAGGTATGAAAACATTGGATATTTCAAGAAAACTTAAGAGTGATCACCGTACTGTGAAAAGATTTGTGGCTGATTCAGAGCACAGACGGGTTCGATCAGATAAAGGCATAATGAGGAAGGTTTCTGCCAGACAAATTAATAGGATTAGGAGAGCAGCTGCTAAAATGCCATTGCAAAGCAGCAAACAGGTATTTGAAGCCGCTGGTGCCTCTGGAGTCCCGTGAACCTCAAGGTGTATAATCCTCCAGAGGTTTGCAAGTGTGCATAAAGCTATTATTCGGCCACCCCTAAACAATGCTCACAAGCAGAAACGGTTGCAGTGGGCTCAGAAATACATGAAGACTCATTTTCAAACCGTATTGTTTACTGATGAGTGCCGTGCAACCCTGGATGGTGCAGATGGATGGAGTAGCGGATGGTTGGTGAATGGCCACCATGTCCCAACAAGGAGGTGGCGGAGTCATGTTTTGAGATGGAATCATGAGGAGAGAGCTGGTAGGCCCCTTTAGGGTCCCTGACGGTGTGAAAATGACCTCTGCAAAGTAGGTAGAGTTTATAACTGACAACTTTCTTCCGTGGTACAAAAAGAAGAACCGTGCCTTCCGTAGCAAAATTATCTTCATGCATGACAATGCACCATCTCATGCTGCAAAGAATACCTCTGTGTCATTGGCTGCTATAGGCATAAAAGGAGAGAAACTCATAGTGTGGCCCCCATGTTCCCCTGACCTCAACCCTATTGAGAACCTTTGGAGCATCCTCAAGCAAAATATCTATGAGGGTGGGAGGCAGTTCACATCAAAACAGAAGCTCTGGGAGGCTATTCTGACATCCTGCAAAGATATTCAAGCAGTAACTGTCCAAATACTCACAAATTCAATGGATGCAAGAATTGTGAAGGTGATAGCAAAGAAGGGGTCCTATGTTAACATGTAACTTGGCCTGTTAAGGTTTTTTTTATTAAAAGAGCTTTTGATTTCTGTAAATATGACCTCCTGATGCTGCAAATTCAACAAATTACCATTTTAGTTCTCTTTACAACCTTTAAAATCTTTTGATCTCTGTTGTGCATAATAATTTGAAACAGTGCATTTTGAGTTTTTTTACTTCTAAAAAAAAATCTGTTATCATTAGGAGATTTGTTCAATAAAATTTGCATTATACTCCAACGGTTGATGGCTTGAAGATTATACTGACTGTCATTTGCATCGACTATTTAGGAAAATCAGCGAAAAATATAATTTGCATAATAATTTGGAATGCGGTGTAATGTACTGGCATATATCTATATTCCAGTACATTAGCTTGTGCACTGATAGTACACAGGCAGTTGCTAGGGCATACCTAAGTATGCCCCAACAACAGGAAATATGGTTGGACAGCCTTAGGGTCCTACATGGGCCCTGAGCTGTTTTCCCATATAAGGTATGTTCCCTGATTGCATAACAAGGAATCCCTGTGATGCAATCAAAGGCGGGGTACCCCTTCTCATATTCCCTTTTAATGCAATCAGCTGTGATCGCAGCATTCAAAGGGTTAACGGCGCAGATCAGAGGTTTCTCTTCTCTCCACCGTTAGGCCTTATTCAAATCAATGTGTCTGTTTTGCGCGTGTAAAAAATGCAGCGTTTTTCCTGCGTTGCAGTTCTGTGTGACATCAGTGTATGGTGCGTGTCTGCGTTTTTTACGCGAGTATGTCATCAATATGTCACGCATTTCACGTCAGCAAAATAAAAATAAACTGAAGGAGGTGTTTTTCTTTTTCAAAATAATTTCTTTAGCAACTGTTGCGTGAATCACGCACAGCACACGGATGTGCGTCCGTGTGCTATCCGTGATTTTAGCGCACCCATTGACTTCAATGGGTGCGTGATGCGCAAAAAACGCATAGGTATAGGACATGCAGTAAGTTTCACGAAGCGGACACGCTACGTGAAAAACACTGAATGTCTGAATGGCCCCATTGACTTGCATAGGTCCATGTGACGTGCGTTATTTTCACGCTCGTATCACGGACGTGAAATACGCTCGTGTGAATTAGGCCTTAGAGCGGGGCTGTGTATTATAGCTGCCCTGCTCCTGAAAGCACACATCGTGCCTGCACGATCAGCATTACGTCTATGCTCGACATGATGCGGCAACGTCCAGCTGCTCATGACAAGCGTCAGCAACCCGTAAATGAGCGGATGATAACTGGGGGTAGCCACCCGTGTTCATTTTCCTTGCATTTTTCTTAAAATAATAGGCCCAGAGGCGTAAAGGGTGGCATGCTATGTGGCAGAGGGCTTTGTGCCCCCTCGGTTGTCAAGGCTTCGGTGTAACAGTTGCCTCTGCACTCCCTATAAAAGCTTACAGTATATAACATCGGTATACCTCCCTTCCTCAAAAGATCCAAGATGGGAAAAGAATGGACCTTGAGATTTCTTTTAGGTAAAGGAAAAAAAGAGCATGTGGTAACTGAAAATATCTAGAAAAAAAATCACATAAAGATAACAAAACTTTGTTTTAAAGATCTTGGAAGTTTGGAAAATATAAAAAAAAATTCCTTTTGTTGCCAAAACGTAGAGGCTTTAATGTTGATCCACGATGGTGAACTGAAATTATTTGTTTCACTTTTTGCCATACTTTGGAAAAAAGAAAGAATAATGAGTATAATCTGTATTTCCCCAAAGTCTGTTAAGTAGGGGGTAGTCAATGATAGGGAGAGAAGAACGCAAGAAAGTAGAAACCAAAATTGGGAACAGAAAAATGTCCTGCATTTGTCTACTCAAGCGTAGGGTAAGGAGCGGGCCCACTATGACTCTCTAGACCATGGGCCCACATAGACCTGGAGCAACATGGCCAATATTTCCATTAAGCAGTTTATGAAATGAGGCCCATAGTTCCTTCAGATTTATATTTAGTTATTTCTGAGTTTAGTTATTCCTCCTTGCCTGCGTACATATTCCTTTCTTCTTTTTTTGCATTAACATTTTTTATTCTGTAAAAGGGTTATTTTTGTTAAACAAAAAAAATGTACGTAGAGACTATAAAATAAGCTGTGAAGACGTCTTTCATTATGTAAAGAGAAGAATGTAGCAGAAATTGCCTTCAAAATTATCACGGACAATAGCAAAGCAGAGCACTCACTGCACAAAGGGTAAAAAAACTCCAGGAGAAACAGAATAAAAGAAGCTCCTAAAACCCCAAACTTCTCCAAGCCCCACGGTGGAAATGAATTGCATTTGGTAACAAGGTCACATAAAATTGAAACTACAAGCTAATTTTTACTCACATACACTCCAGGTTTTGTTTGTTAACACTTGTAAATATTTCCATACTTTCCATCTGTATGAAATGACATTCACGTTCAGGATTTTAATGCTACTAATAATTATGTATCATTAGCAAATGGAAAAGCTAAAATAAAAAAACTGTATAAAATAATCTAGCACTTCATCTACCTCAATCATCTATTCTGAGCTATGTTGTAAACCAAATAACATTTAACTAGTGGACGACCATAGTGTACGTGTTTTCCACCATGCTTTAAACTGCCTTCCCTCTCAGCAGTACTCTCATTATCACAAGGTAAGATTATGAAAGGTAACATCTCTAAACCAAAGATGGAGGCAGATAAATACAGTATTACACCTTTGATAATAGGTGATAGGGACAGCTCACCTTCTACTCCTCCCTGTCACGGCGCGGGGTCTGGACCCACGTAGCGGGATAGCAGCTGGCCAAACAGGTACAATACAATGTCTATAGTCCAGAAAGGGTACCTGAGGCAATGCTGACAGTAGCGGTGGATTCAGGCTAAGATGAGACTCCGACAGTAGACAGACACCTGGCGGGGTGGGGCACAATAGATGCAGCGGAAGACACAACATGACTCCAACTCTTGACGTCACAGAGGCACAGTAGCACGGGATACAGGGTACATGCAGCAGGAATGGGTAACACTGGGAACTGGAAAACACTAGGAGACCATTTGCAATGACAAACTTTAGGTAACACAACAATGCTCAGGCAATGATCAAGAGGGCAGAGACCCTTTTATAGTCCAGCAGCATTCTGGGCTAATTGGAGCTTTTCTGCAACTGTACGTGCACTGGCCCTTTAAGGCCGTGCACACCCTGCGGAAGACAGTGTCCAGACCAGGAAGTGAGTGCCAGCGCCTCTCAGGAGCGAGATGCTGTTGAAAACTCACACGTCCATGGTCGCGGCCGTCAGAGGGTGTCAGGACGACAGTCCGCGGCCATAGACGTTACACTCCCTCTTCCCCCTCCCAGCACATTGACCTATGCACATGAGACAGAGCATGCCCACAACACTTTCCCATATAAGTCGATGAGCTGTTTATATATATATATATATATATATATATATATATATATATATATATATATATACACAGGTTCCTGCTGTAAAGCAAATATCTGGAACTCAGCTAGACAAGATTTATGCTCCCATAATGATGTAAAGATAACAGAATAAAAAAATATATAATCAGAAAAAATAAAAACAAAGTTGTTTTTTAAAGAGGCTCTGTCACCACATTATAAGTGCCCTATCGCCTACATAAGGAGATCGGCGCTATAATGTAGGTGACAGTAATGCTTTTTATTTAGAAAAACTATCTATGTTAAACCACTTTATTAGCAATTTTTAGCTTTACACTCCTCTGTACAACGCCCACTTGGTTGAAAGTAAAAACACGCCCACTTGGGCTTTAAGAAACTCATTAGCATAAAGCTAAAAATCGCTAATAAAGTGGTTTCAAATAGATCGTTTTTCTAAATAAAAAGCATTAGTCACCTACATTACAGCACCGATCTCCTTATGTAGGAGACAGGGCACTTATAATGTGGTGACAGAGTCTCTTTAAATGGGTAAAAAAAAATAACAGGAAATCCTTTGAAAATTACATTCATATATGTCAGATGTTGAAGTAATAGGTTGGTGAAGTTAATTCTTTATAGAGAGATCCAACCCCTGTGATTTTATGTTACTGGAAATCTGATACAACATCCTAAGCAAAGCTCCATTCACACCAATAGCAGATTTCCAGCAACAGAAATCACTGGACAGTACCAAAGGGGTGTGAGCATTCTACAGAATGACAATTATGTCATCTTCCCACGTGTATCTATGACATCAGGAGATCATTGTGATGTGATTTTACCTTTAATTGCAGACTCATCTTTAAAACGTTCATGCCTGCAAATGTAACATAATTATTTCACCCAAAAGACCAAGTGGTCAATCCACACTTCAGTGCCATGGTAATAAAAGGGGCAGTTATAACACCTTACCACTACATCACTGTACTTTCCTTTTAAATCCCTCCTCCCTGCCTTAAATATCATCCTCCTGCCCCGGTGCTTCTACCCATATCACCGAGGTGAGGCACCAAGACGGAGGTAGTTGCAGGACTACCCAGTCATGGTAAAAGCAGCACATTGGCAAGTAACGTCACTGGAACAATAGCAGCATCCATCCCCCATAGGCTATAATGGTATTTGTTTAACGGATACATCATGAAAGTTCATGACGTCTCCGTTAAACGGATACCAATATAGTCTATTGGGTTAGATGCCATTGTTGGGCATCTGTCACAGCCTCCATTTAATGTATACATCAGGAGCTTTTCCCACCGTATAGGTTAAATGGAGACAATAAAATGCAGTATGAAAGTAGCCTATCTTAACTGTAGCTAAGTAACTGACATTGATTAGAGTCATCGTAGCGGCGGAGCATCGTATTACAGCTTCCTCCCATTCATGTGAATACTGGGCTCCACCGCTACGAATGGGATGGGTTGCAAAGAGTTGGACCCCCACCGGTAAGATACCGATTTTCTATCCTGAGGATAGGCCAACAATTTTTATGTTATTTACGGTGTTCATTTCTGTATTCCTATTAACCCCAGATCAAAATTATACTGGCTATGCAGGTAGTTAATGGATTAAATAACATTGTATTAGGGGAATTATACGCTCGGCACAATTTCATACTAGTAAAATAATTTTACCTTATTTTCTTTATCACTCTTATTGATGTTAATGTAAACCGGTGCAATGTTTACATTTTGCTTTTGTTTTTTATTTCTTTTAATCTGTTCATTGTTTTAATGTTATTAGTAAATTTGGCATGCGTAAATTAGTGATCTTTCCCTAATGAATCAAAGTTAAACAGCCGTGACTCATTCTGTATATTGGATAACGTATTAGCAATTTGCCCACAATGCTTTACGTGCATTATGCTCGTTAAGCCTATGATTATATATTTTTCACTCTTCTATATATATTCTTTTCAGTTTTTCCAATAAAATGTACTTTATTATTTTAAGCATTCTTTGCAATGATGGAATTAATCCACCTACATCAGTGTAAAGCAGCAATCTTATCTGATTAGTTGTTATAAATTGAGGAAAATTATATTAGAAAATAAACTCCTAATAACACAATCAAGTAACAAAATCTACTGGAGGTGACGTTTTTGTTGTAGCCACTTGTTATTGTATTCAAAGAGCAAATCCTCGTATAAATTATTATATGGAACTGCAGAACACTTTACTTTCTTTACCGGAACAAATTAGTATTGTGCCTGCTAATATTTCATTTTTCCAGTATTTTACTAGAGGTTAAATAATCACTAACTTTTCAACAAGTTTTGCATAAATGAATAGAACAAGCGAAAAAACTTTGTAATATACACTACCGTTCAAAAGTTTGGGGTCACCCAGACAATTTTGTGTTTCCCATGAAAACTCACACTTCTATTTATCAAGTGAGTTGCAAAATGACTAGAAAATATAGTCAAGAAATTGAAAAGGTTAGAAATAATGATTTTTATTTGAAATAATAATTTTCTCCTTCAAACTTTGCTTTCGTGAAAGAGTGCTCCATTTGCCGCAATTACAGCATTGCAGACCTTTGGCATTCTAGCTGTTAATTTGCTGAGGTAATCGGGAGAAATTTCACCCCATGCTTCCAGAAGCCCCTCCCACAAGTTGGATTGGCTTGATGGGCACTTCTTGCGTACCATACGGTCAAGCTGCTCCCACTACAGCTCTATGGGGTTGAGATCTGGTGACTGCGCTGGCCACTCCATTACAGATAGAATACCAGCTGCCTGCTTCTTCCCTAAATATTTCTTGCATAATTTGAAGGTGTGCTTTGGGTCATTGTCCTGTTGTAGGATGAAATTGGCTCCAATCAAGCGCTGTCCACAGGGTAGGGCATGGCGTTGCAAAATGGAGTGATTGCCTTCCTTATTCAAAATCCCTTTTACCTTGTACAAATCTCCCACTTTACAAGCACCAAAGCAACCCCAGACCATCACATTACCTCCACCATGCTTGACAGATGGCGTCAGGCACTCTTCCAGCATCTTTTCTGTTGTTCTGCGTCTCACAAATGTTCTTCTGTGTGATCCAAACACCTCAAACTTCGATTAGTCTGTCCATAAGGGTATGTTCACACGGCGGGGGTCCGTAACGGCTGAAATTACGGGGATGTTTCAGCCTGAAAACATCCCCGTAATTTCAGCCGTACCGGCATGTGCAGGCGCTTGAACGCCGCGTCAATTACGGCCGTAATTAGCGCTGCTATTCATTGGAGTCAATGAATAGCGGCTCCAATTACGGCCAAAGAAGTGACAGGTCACTTCTTCTACGCGGGCGTCTATTAACGCGCCGTCTGTTTACACGCCTCGTGTGAACAAACGTCTGCCCATTGCTTTCAATGGGCAGATGTTTGTCAGCGCTATTGAGGCGCTATTTTCGGGCGTAATTCGGGGCAAAAACGCCCGATTTACGTCCGTAAATAGGCCGTGTGAACATACCCTAACACTTTTGTTCCAATCTTCCTCTGTCCAATGTCTGTGTGCTTTTGCCCATATTAATCTTTTCCTTTTATTAGCCAGTCTCAGATATGGCTTTTTCTTTGCCACTCTGCCCTGAAGGCCAGCATCCCGGAGTCGCCTCTTCACTGTAGATGTTGACACTGGCGTTTTGCGGGTACTATTTAATGAAGCTGCCAGTTGAGGACCTGTGAGGCGTCTATTTCTCAAACTAGAGACTCTAATGTACTTGTCTTGTTGCTCAGTTGTGCAGCGGGGCCTCCCACTTCTCTTTCTACTCTGTTAAAGCCTGTTTGTGCTGTCCTCTGAAGGGAGTAGTGCACACCGTCGTAGGAAATCTTCAGTTTCTTGGCAATTTCTCGCATGGAATAGCCTTCATTTCTAAGAACAAGAATAGACTGTCGAGTTTCACATGAAAGCTCTCTTTTTCTAGCCATTTTGAGAGTTTAATCGAACCCACAAATTTAATGCTCCAGATTCTCAACTAGCTCAAAGGAAGGTCAGTTTTATAGCTCCTCTAAACAGCAAAACTGTTTACAGCGGTGCTAACATAATTGTACAAGGGTTTTCAAGTGTTTTCTAATCATCCATTAGGCTGGGTTCACACGACCTATTTTCAGGCGTAAACGAGGCGTATTATGCCTTGATTTACGCCTGAAAATAGGGCTGCAATACGTCGGCAAACATCTGCCCATTCATATGAATGGGTTTGCCGACGTACTGTGCAGACGACCTGTAATTTACGCGTCGTCGTTTGACAGCTGTCAAACGACGACGCGTAAATTGACTGCCACGGCAAAGAAGTGCAGGGCACTTCTTTGCAACGTAATTTGAGCCGTTCTTCATTGAACTCAATGAAGAGCAGCTCAAGATTTACGAGCGTCACAGACGCCTCGCATAATACGAGGAGGAGCATTTACGTGTGAAACGAGGCAGCTGTTTTCTCTTGAAAACAGTCTGTCTTTTCACACGTAAATGCCTGCTAACGTGTGCACATACCCTTAGCCTTCTAACACAGTTAGCAAACACAATGTACCATTAGAACACTGGAGTGATGGTTGCTGGAAATGGGCCTCTATACACCTATGTAGATATTGCATTAAAAACCAGCCGTTTGCAGCTAGAATAGTCATTTAGCACATTAACAATGTATAGAGTGTATTTCTGATTAATTTAATGTTATCTTCATTGAAAAAAACTGTGCTTTTCTTTCAAAAATTAGAACTTTTGAACGGTAGTGTATCTTATAAGTGTATCTTATGAGAGTAAAATGCCCCTTTCTGCACTTTTCAAGCTTCTATCCTCCTTCACCCCTACCCCTCCTAACTGTTCACTCACTCTAAATTTACAGTTTTTTCCGTCTCCTCAAGACAGGCCGGGCTATATGCTCACTGAGGGAACAGGTTACAGCTGCCCATACAATTATATGAAGGAGGAGAAGAAGGGTGTAGAAGCAGAGTGTGGGAAAGTCAGACAGAGAGACCAAGAGATGCTACCGTAGTAAGAGTTATTTGTCAAACCAGTGCTGGATTTACAGCTACACTGATAATTACTGCTATATAATATCCTCCATACTGCTGCTGCTGCTTTTATATATGTGATAGATAGAGATAGGAGAGCAACATTCTCCTCTTCTATGTGTGCTGTATATATAAGACATGATAGCTCGGCCCACTAACTCAGGGGAAAATGCTATATACAAGTCATATAATGGCCAGAAATAGTGTTATTCCTCATGAACACACATATGACAGCTTATTCTAAAATGTCACCTGAAAGGTTAGATACGCTTTAAGTTGGCAACAGGAGATCATTATTCAGTTTATTGGTTTTTGTGACTTTCCTACTGGGGAACAGGCTGTAGGTCTCAATGACAGGAATATTGCACCCGTGTTCAACTGTATGGACACCCTGTTGTTTTACTGAAACAAACTTACAGCAACCTAGGGATCTGTAGGAATCTGCTGTAAGTTTAGTTGAGTAGAACCATGTAGGACATCTGGAATAAGGTCTACAGTGCTATGCACAACATGAATCTGTAAGCCTGCTATGGGCCCTATACTGAACCTCCGATTTTATGATGAATCAGTGACAATATGCCATATTATGGAGGTATGCGCTCCTAGAAAAATTGCTCCTAGAGGGAAAAAATGGCACCATACAACAGCACACAAAAGTCCACATATACTAAGACTGGTGTCTCTTAGCAAAGGAGATAGTTAAAGTGATTTGAACCAGATTTATTAAAATGCGCACGCCTCTTAATAAATTAGGAGCATTTTGCATTATCTCAGGGACAGAAGAATAAAGCTACGCCTGCTTTGAGCAGGTGTAGATTTGCGTCAAAATTTGTTCTATTTTCAGGCTTTCTACTTAATAAAGTTGACTAAAACTATGTCTTCTTGGAAAACACTTTTCTTGTCACTATCTAAATACCCCTCAAATTTGTTGCAATTTTTGTGATGCAGTTTATGCCAAAACCTGGCGCAAATTGCATGATAAGTGTGGGCCAAAGTGTCTACAGTTCTGTAATATGGACCCTCTAGGTACTTCGTGTACCATCATACAGGGACTGTGCACTCAGATTTGAAGTGCAGCTGATAGCACTAGCTATAAAGGTATGCTGGGAGATGTAGTTCCTTTACAGCTGGAAAGCTACAGGTTGCAGACCATTCATCTAAAGCCTGTAGACAAGTTGGGTGGTTCCATCTAGAATTTGAATTTCGTTGGCAGCCCCATTGCAGATTACATTTTTTTTCCACGGTTTACCCTAGCTTTTGAATGCTTGCATTAAAAGGGCAAAGTAAGAAATAGTAGCATAGCCTTGAGGCTCGTCCATACAAGTGGGTGCAAGACACACCTGCTTACAAAAATTCCTATAAGTATATGTTCATACAGGGTGGATGTGCCGCGCAGAAGCACACAGTGTATCCTCCCTGGCCGCCGCACAGAATTCCGACCGAAAAACCGCTCCAAATTGTGGTGCAGTTTTTCAGCCGGAATGTCCGCTGCCGAAAACTGCACGTAGAAAAAAAAAATGTGATACTTACATAGCCATGGCGATGCGTCCCCCTGCCATCCTGCAGGCTGGTCTCCTGGTGTGACGTTTCATCCCATGTGACTGTTGCAGGCTGCGATTGGCTGCAGCTGTCACATGGGATGAAACGTCATCACGGGAGGCCGGCCTGGACGAAGAAGCACAGAATTCTGGGTAAGTATAAGATTTTTTTTTTTCTGAGCTGATTTTTTTTGCAACGGAATCGCTGCTTTTCCCCTGCAAAAATCGCAACATCTGCTATTTGTTGCAGGTTTTACCTCGCCATTGAATTCAATGGAGAAAACCTGCAACAAATAAACAGCAATTACGCAATTACAATTTACATGCTGCGAATTAAGAAATCGCACCACAATTTCTGAGCATTTTTTTCCGCTCAGCATTTACGCAGCGTGTGGATGAGATTTGTTCAAATGTGATCCACTTTGCTGCTACTGTATTATGCTGCGGATTTTCTGCACCAAAATCTGTTGTGGAAAATTCGCAGTATTTACGCTTGCTGTGAACTGACCCTAACAATCATACAATGGCATGTAGAATAACATACAAACTAAATACAAAGCTACGGTAGTTAAATTTTTCAAATTGCCTTGTTCTTATCTGACACTGTAAGACAATAATAGTACCATGATTTAAAGGGTTTATACCAAACAATTGACCTACATATATAGTACATTGAAAATAATTAGTCATATTCATGTGTCTTTAATTAAAGTGCCAAGTTTCCAGCACATTAAGTATAATAATTTGCGAAACAATATTGCTAAATTGGTCTTGAAGGTGTAATCCAATATGTGAGGACAGAGAACTTAGCAGCCTGTAGTGATATAACGGCACCCATTTATTTGTAATCTCATATCATTACATTTGCACTGTTTATTAGATATTTTTGTCAAACTTTTCAAGGCTCACCTCATCATATGGATCACATAATATCAACCGTAATTCCCACAAAACAGGCCGAACCTAGGTTGGATGTTGCCCTGTGCAGTACAGTATCTTTTGTTAACACTGTTGCACCATATAGTGCAAATATAACTCAATCACACAGTGTACATGCACCAAATTTAATATGTTCTTTAGACACTTTTTGCATCTACATTAACAGTTTTGAAATGTGAAGAGAAAAAGGGGCGAGATAAGAAGAGGAGACATAAAATGAGCCAATATTTGGCAAAAAATGTAGTCGTTTATGTGCACCCGCTGTGGGGGGGGGGGGCATAAAGAATAGAAATGTATCTAACATTTCTAGCAAGCAGGTGTAGCTAAAGGCTCATGGGCCCCGGGGCAAATGTTCTTCTTGGGCCCTGTCCCAACTTCTCTACATCGCTGGACCTCCCAAGTGATCCATTGCTGTAGCACTAGCTGCCTGGGCGATGTTAAGGTCTTAAAACATCAGGGGCAATAGCCCCAAGACATATGTTTTGCCCCTTCACAAATTTTTTTTTTACACGCACGCACACACGCACATATATATATATATATATATATATATATATATATATATAAAAAACAAAAAATAAAAGCAGCACCGTTCATCCAGTTTGGGGTGCACAAGTACCTGTTCAGACACACGACCAGCGTCCAATACACAGCAAATTCCAATATACAGGTCAGCACTCCAAGTTCAGTGAAAACATGGATCTTTTTAATCAATACATGCAACGTTTCAGTCCTGCTCAATGGGACCTTTCTCAAGCAAGGTCCCATTGAGCAGGACTGAAACGTTGCATGTATTGATTAAAAAGATCCATTTTTTCACTGAACTTGGAGTGCTGACCTGTATATTGGAATTTGCTATATATATATATATATATATATATATATATATATATATATATGTATCTTGGAGACCGAAAATTCTAAGACTACGACCCCTATAGCTCTGCCACCGAATAGGATTAATTACAGTGGTTCAGCAGACAGTATCACACATAAAAGATATAGATACAGGGCCCAGCAAACAGTATTACGCAAGATAAGCTTAGATACAGGGCCTAGCAGACAGTATGGCACATCATTGGATTAGATACAGGGCCCAGCAGACAGTATCGCACATGATAAGATTAGATACAGGGCCCAGTGGACATGGTAGGATTAGATACATGACCCAGCAGACAGTATTCAGATACTTAGTCTCCTCGCTGCTGCATTGGGTCTTTATCTCCAGGCGCAGCACGGGTCCTGACGATATTTAGCATCACGACATTGTGCGCGGTGCACATAACATAACATAACTCAGCGCTGCGCCTGGACTCGACTCAGCAGTGAGGTGGGTAAGTATACTGTTACTATGGTGACAGGGGCCCATGTAGCTTAATATACAGGCCTTAGCTACTGCAGTTAATGTGAATAGACAATTGCGTCCCCTGACCCATATAGCTATGCCACTACTAGCAAGTTATGCTAAGTTTATCATGCCACAGGGCCATTGTAATAAGTTTGGCACCACTTGCACCAACTTTCTTGCACTTTGTGAGACCTTTAATAAATAAAACGGCCCTGGTTGCCTTCCTGGTACTGACCTTTTTCGATCATGTGACCTACTCATCTGTATTAATTGCCATGTACTTTCTTGATATTTTTAGCGGTGCATTTGCCACCAACCAGTGACTACTCTGGAGTTTACAACCTGGGGATCTGACCATGAAAGTCCATACCTCTATGAGGGGGTTAAGAATGAAGAACAGGAGGGTTCCTTCGACTCCACATCTTATTTAGTCATCTCCAATCCGATTGCGTACTAGAGGTTCCACTTTCATTAGTTGAGAATTGTGTGCTTAAAGAGAACCTCTCACCTCCCCATACATGTGCAGCTGAGTGCAGCATGTAATGAGGAGGGCTGCACAAACCCTGGGGCACTTTACATTTTTTTTCTACCTCCTTCCGTTATTTAGATATCGGTGCCGTTATATTTGGCGCCTGATATTTAAGTAACCCCCTGAACTGTCAACGGGGCGTGTACTGGCAAGGGACCGTGTTACTATGGCTGTGACACTGTCCAATCAGATATAGACAGTGTTACAGCAAGAGCGAGGAGAGAGTGTGCGCGCGCACGCTCTCACTCTGACTCTTCAGCTTTCAAGATCAGTCTTCTGCCGAACTGCTGCGCTCCCCAGCTCTTACACTGTCCGTAGCAGTGACACGCTCCCTTGCCAGTTCGACAGACAAAGTACAAGACTGATCTCTCACAAGAGCTGAAGAGATGAGAGCGCGAATGCGCGCTCTCCTCTCCAGCTCTTACACTGTCCATAGCAGAGACACGCCCCCTTGCCAGTTCGGCAGAAGACTGATCTTGAAAGCTGAAGAGTGAGAGAGCGTGTGCGCACACACTCTCTCTCCTCGCTCTTGCTGTAACACTGTCCATATCTGATTGGACAGTGTCACAGCCATGGTAACACGCCCCCTTGCCAGTACACGCCCCCTTGACAGTTCAGGGGGTTATTTAAATATCGGGAGCCAAATATAACAGCACCGATATCTAAATAACGGAGGGAGGTAGAATTTTTTTTTAAAGTGCCCCGGGGTTTGTGCAGCCCTTCCCATTACATGCTGCACTCAGTTGCACATGTATGGGGTGGTGAAAGGTTCTCTTTAAGCTGAGATTTAGCAAATTGTTGGCCCATGTTTATTTGTATGTATTGACGTGATTAGTCACATCACATGTCTCATTCATTTTGTTTCTACATATTGAATAACTCAGAGAAAAATCTTTAGAATAAAATATTAATACATAACTTTTAAATTACGGAAGACTGTGATAGATTGTAACCGGCATATTCCCCATATAATTATGTCGCACCCATTCTCTACATTTATGACAAACATCAATAAATACATAATACCTGAATGAAAATAAATACTGGATTAATCAGAATATAAATGATTTCCTGCAGATATAGACTGTATGAAATAAGGAGTAAACACGGCCACAACTCTCGTCATCGTAAAATGCTTTTTTTTTTTTGTCAATTGCTGAGATAACTTGAAAATTGCAATTTGGGAAAATGCACATACATTTTATTGAGGGAAGATTTCGGCAGCAAATGATTATGTTGATTAAACCAGAACATTTTAAATTGTAATCAACAGCGCGGCAATCAGGGAGAGATTGTACTTCATGTGTCGGAAACAAACAAGCAATAAAGTTTTAGTAGAGGCTTAGACCATGGACTATAAGGCTGCAGAGGTAGCAATCACACCCAGGCCCCGCTGCCTGCGTGTGGATATGGTCCCTCTACCGCATATTATATAATACCACACCGGTATTATAAATGGCAAATTGTAGGTGGGGGCCCAGTTACAGATTTTGCATTGGGGCCCAGGAGTTACACTTCTTGCTTAGAACTTATCATGTGCTTCACGCTGATCGTTGCTTTAAGGTTGGAGATTAGCATCAATTAAAATATATTTAATTTACTTGATATTCATAGATACTTGGATGCAGAGGCGTTGCTAAGGTCTTAAAAGATCAGGTCCACAAGCCCAGAGACATATATTTACCCCCCCCCCCCCCCACAAAAAATAAATACACATTCACATACATATCGGAGATAGCATATCTATCAGACTAAGGCTCCTATAGCTACACCGCTGGATAGAATTGGATGCATTGTCTCAGCAGACAGTATCATACATGATAGACTTAGATACATGGCCCCAGCAGACAGCATCACACATGATAGACTTAGATACATGGCCCCAGCAGATAGCATCACACATGATAGACTTAGATACATGGCCCCAGCAGACAGTATCATACATGATAGGTTTAGATACATGGCCCCAGCAGACAGCATCACACATGATAGACTTAGATACATGGCCCCAGCAGACAGTATCATACATGATAGGCTTAGATACATGGCCCCAGCAGACAGTATCACACATGATAGGCTTAGGTACATGGCCCCAGCAGACCGTATCATACATGATAGGCTCAGGACTCATTCAGATGAGTGTGAATCTCGTCTGTGTGCTGTGCATTGAAACAACGCACAGCACACAGACTCATTGATTTCAATGGGGCTATTCACACATGCGTGAGTTTTCACACAGCGAGTGTCCGTTGCGTGAAACTCACTGCATGTCCTATATTGGTGCGTTTTCACGCACCTAGTCGTCCGTTGAAGTCAATGGGTGCGTGAAAACCACACGGACGAACATCCGTGTACTGTCCAAGATTTCTACACTTTGATTGGAGTCCATCTTTGGTAAATTTATTTCATTGGATATAATTTGGAAAGATACCCCTGTCTATATAAGGTCTCACAGCTAACAATGCAAATCAGATAAAAAATCAAGCTATGAGGAGGAAAGAACTCCATAATTCTTAAATGGAAGAAGTTTTGAAAGGCCTAGGTAAGAGAGGTGTCCAAGAACCCAAGGGTCACTATGGGCTGAGCCCAAAAGATCCTGTGGGCAGATGGGAGAAACTTCCAGAAGGTCAAGCATCACTGCACCACTCCACCAAAGTGGCCAGAAAGAAGCCTCTCCTTAGTAAAAGACACAAAGTCTGCCTGGAGTTTGCAAAAAAGCACCTAAAGAACTCTCAGACCGTGGGAAACAAAATTCTGTGGTCTGATGAAACCAAGATTCTAACTCAATTCTAAGCATCATGTCTGGAGGAAACCAGGCACTGCTCATCACCTGCCCAATACCATCCCTACAGTGAAGCCTGGTGGTGGCAGCATCATACTGTGGGGGTGTTTTTCAGAGGCTGGGACAGGGAGACTTGTCAGGGTTGAGGGAAAGAAGAATGGAGCAAAGTACAGAGATATTCTTAATGAAAACCTGATCCAGAGTGCTCTGGACCTCAGACTGGGCTGAAGGTTCACCTTAAAAAAGATAAAGACCCTAAGCACACAGCCAAGACAACACAGTAGCGGCTTAGGGACAGCTCTGTGAATGTCCTTGAGTGGCCCAGCCAGAACCCTGACTTGGACCCAACCGCTCTGGAGAGAACTGAAAATGGCTGTCCACCGATGTCACCATCCAACCTGACAGAGATTGAGAGGATCTGCACAGAAGAATGGCAGAAAATCCCCAAATCCAGGAGTTCAAACCTTGTAGCATCAAACCCAAAAGACTGGAGAATTATTGCTGCCAAAGGTGCTTCAACCAAGTCCTGAGTAAAGGGTCTGAATATTTATGTCAATGCTAGATTTTCATTTTTCCTTTTCAATATATTAGTCAAGATTTCTAACTTTCTGTTTTCACTTTGTCATTATGGGGTATTGAGTGCAGAATGATGGGGACATTTTTTTTTAATATCAGCACAAGGCCTCAACATAACAAAATGTGAAAAAAAAACAAAGTGTCTGAAGACTTTCCAAATGCATTGTTCTCCTTCATGGCTTCGCACTGGTTTGGTGATTCACCAACAAGTGTGTGCCCAGACCGATAGATACTGTCCAATCAGTGTTGACAGTGTGAGACTGTGTAGGGACACACCCTATTGGCAAGGGGAATAATAACACTCAGTTTTCCATTTATTCATAGATTTCCAGGAGGAATAACATAGGGACGTCACAATGCAGAGCCAGATCAGGTGTTGCATATTGAAGAGCAACAGTAGATATTATACAGTTTATTCAGGGGCATAGCTAGGGGGGGCAGGCGGGGCATGTGCCCCGGGTGCATCTTAGAGGGGGGCCTCATCGCTACCCCCTCCTGCACTATAATTGTACCAGCGTCTATAGGACACAGGTACAATTAGAAGCAATGAATGGCCGGGTACGTTCCGTACCTGGCCATTCAGCGCCTATCCACGAGTGAAGCGGTGAGATACATTGCACCGCTTGCGTCATTGAAAGGTGCTGAATGACAGGGAAAGTCATTCTGCCCAGGGGTGGGCTATCTGTGGAGCACTATATACAGTCGTGGACTATATGTGGAGCACTATATACAGGTGTGGGCTATATACAGGGGTGGGTTATCTGTGGAGAACTACAGGGGGAGCTATTTGTGGGACACTATATACATGGGTGGGCTATATGGGGGTACTATCTACAGGGGGCTCTATGGGGGGGCACTATCTACAGGGGGCTCTATGGCAGGCACTATCTACAGGGGACACAGAGTGTGTGTGTGTGTGTGTGTGTGTGTGTGTGTGTGTGTGTGTGGGACACGGTGTATGGTG
The DNA here is from genome assembly GCF_050947455.1 of Rhinoderma darwinii. Lineage (NCBI taxonomy): Eukaryota > Metazoa > Chordata > Amphibia > Anura > Rhinodermatidae > Rhinoderma > Rhinoderma darwinii. The sequence goes on along the minus strand of NC_134687.1, from coordinate 36,711,757 downwards.
CTATTATAATTAGAGGTGCAGTGTATGGCGCTATTATATTTAGGAACTTAGTGTGTGGTATAATGAGAACTTTATCTTTGTTTATAGGTGTAGAAATGTTGTAAAAGTGAGAAGCTGAAGACATCTGAGCGGCAAACTGCAGAAATGGGCTGTGACCGGGAGAAGTCATCAAAGCGGTCTGGACCGGATGGAGAAAAAGAACTAGAATCTGAGACGTCACCGGTGAGTCACTGAATGTAAATGTTTATTCTGCCTCTAATCAGTAATGTAGTCACTGTATGATCTGCAGTGAGATGATGGGTGGTATGTTATGATATGATTTATTTTTTGTGAAACAGCAACTCCCTGCATATCCTTACCATTGTTCGGGCCATGCTGGGAGCTGGAAACAATTTAGTGCAAACCTATAAGGCAGGGGTTGCACTAAATTGAGCTGTGTTTGTGCTGGTGCAGTATATATGTACTGAGCTTGGTTCTGAGGCTGTATTTATGTACTGAGCTTGGTTCTGGTGCTGTATATATGTAATGAGCTTTGTTCTGGTGCTGAGCTTGGTTCTGGTCTTGTGTATAGAACTATATTGCTTGTAAAATGTACAAATGTTTTTATGCTCGAGTTACATAAAAAAAATGGGTTAAAGAAATGACACGTCATTGATTGGTAGAGAAAACAAACATGGTGAGGCGGAAGGAGATGTCGGGAAAGAGGTTGGGGGGCGCCAAATTGAATCTTTGCCCCGGGTGCTGGAGAACCTAGCTATGCCTCTGTTTTATTGCATATATCGGTATGTCGGGCAGTGGTCAACAATATGTAGCTACAACTGAAATCAGTGGATACTAGGCTAATTAGACCACTGATGTAGAAGTCTAATACCTGTCTCAAGAAGAGCACTGATCCAAAAATAGATGTGAAGATATTTTGTAAAGGATTTAATGGGTCTTGCCTTATTCTTTAGTAAGATAACAGATATTGCCTAAATATTTTGACCGATGCACGAGTGAGTGATGTACCCAACTAAATGAAGGACTGACTCTGATTAAAAATCACTGTTTTTGTTGAGGAACTCAAATATTTTATCATTTTTATAATACACAGATGGTGTTAACACAAGAACAGATGATTTGGGGGCCTGAATTTTATTTGGCTCTGGATTCATGTTCAATAAACAGTGATGTTAATTAGATGATGTTTCCGGAATATTTCTTTGCTAAAATGAAATATTTTTTGAGTCTAAACAACAAATATAAAATATTTTTCTATATAGTCTTCATATTCTGGTGGTCTCCTTAGCTGTCGATGACTTCTTATAATGGTGACCACATGTTATAGATACAATAGCTGTGGTCACCAGTAGTTATTCTGGGCAGCACAGAGGGTTATACATGAAGCACAATGATGCCTGGTCATTACGGGTCCTACCTTCATTTTTTGTAAACACAGATATCACTGTTTGACTTCATTGTTGAAAATTGACCCTGCTTTATTTTCCTTCTGCACACATCCTGATATACTGACCAGTTCAAATGTGATGTCACAAAGCCAGACATCAGAAGTCCTAGCTGCCTGTCCAGTGAAGAGAACAGGTCCTAGGCATAACCACTGGTAACTAGGGGTAAAGTCCTCATTTGACCATCAACATGCCTCTGTGCCCCGAGAAAAGGAAATATGTCATTGGGCCGATACTATGGACACTACCTGTGGTATATATTCTTGTTATTCAAAATTACATAAAAAATCTGAATCCAGAATCTATCCCAGATAGTTCAGTCCTCCGTTCAGTTCGTCTGCAGATATTCCTGATGAACCGTTGGACGTTCTAGTGGTCTAGGGTTTCATTAATATTGTCCCTGATATCTAGTGGGAAAATAGATAAAATCCTTGATGTCCTCATCTTACTTGTCCCCGTTCAAGCTGAATGTGATCAGTTAGTCAAAGACTGTTTGAGTTTAGCATCCAGTTTCTGCCCCAGATTAAGGAAAAACAAGACTGCAGGGCTAAATAAAGAAATATTCATTGTAATAACCACTGTCAATGTAAAAAGGTGTACTGGTGATTGCTAAAGGGGTTCCATGTGAAATGCAAGATGTTGCCGAAACTGCAATGAGCCTGGACTTAAGGAAACATAAAGGGACATGAGCCAGACCTGCCAGGATAGCGCATGAAATTAGGGGATTGTCCCGCTGGATTGGGGATGGTTGGGAGGTATGGGACATTACTAAGAGCACTAGAATGAGTCTTGCAATGTGGGTTCCAGGACTTTCGTTAGCATCAGGCAAACCTAGGCTGATACCAGGGCCCACTGTATTAGGTTGGCCCAGCCCTGGTGGGGACTACTAGCTACCAACATTGTATAACTATGTGAATGGCACTTAAGGCACTTCTGTAAGTATATATACCATATGTACCCATCCCTCTTTCTCATTTTCAGTTACATTTTATTTATTTTTTTTAAAGGGAAGGGGGCAATTTATTTACCACCATTGAAAGACTAGACTAACACTTGAATGTTGTACAGACCATATACCAGGGGTAGGCAACCTTTTTAATATGACGTGCTGATAAAAAAATAAAAAATCAGATGAAGTACCCAGTGTGCCACGCTGCTGAACACCAGCTTAGTGGAGGGGAATGCACATAGAAGAGACCGCAGCTACTGAACACCAGCTCAGGGAAGGGGAGCTGCACATAGGAGAGACTGCGGCTACTAAACACCAACTTAGGGGAGGGTGGTCCACATAGGGGAGACCGCGGCTACTGAACACCAGCTCGGGGGAGGGGAGGTGCATATAGGAGAGAATGCGGCTACTGAACACCAACTTAGGGGAGGGGGTTCACATAGGATAGACCGTGGCTACAGAACACCAGCTTAGGGAGGGGGGTTCACATAGGTGAGCCCGCGACTACTCAACATTAGCTTAGGACATTTCATTGGAGTGAGGGGTACAGGGACAAAGAAGCTTGAAATCTTTGCCACTGTGGCATTGATTTCTAGAGTGACTTTAACTTAATTTTACAGAGACCAGTGATGGCACCGGCACTGATCACCAGGACAGAGAGCGGTGCTTCATTATACGCTTGTCAGCGCTGAACACCAGGAGAAAGAGCGCTGCTGCATTGTGTGCTTGCCAAGCACAGCAAAATGCCGCCAAGTAATCAGAGATAAGAAACACAGAAGGAAATGCAGTTTTGCTCTCCTGTTTATCAGTGATCAGTAAGCAAGTTGAAACTGAAACGCCGCTCTGCTCTTCTGAGGAAGCGGCGCTCAGCTCTTTCCCAATGTGTTCAGTGCCGCAGCATGCAACGGCCTTGGACAACGGGAGAGGGGAGCGTGCCGGAAATCGAGACCCCCACAGGCTGCCGAGTCCTGCTATATACTAAACATATACTATACACGATAATATATTCACAGTTCTAATATCTTACTTGGTTTTACCGTACATGAACTTCAGTATTGATATTTGAAATAAACTTTAATAGCAACAACTGAATTCAATCAGATAGAAAATCAAGAAAAAATATAATTAATAAAGCAAATTTACACAAGGATGAATTCATAGCAGTTTAGTCAATCTTGCTGACAGGACATTATGTTATTGCATCGCAAGCCGTGCCCATCCACATAGGACATGGAGGCAAACATTTTTTTTGTGTTTTGTTTTCGTTTTTGTTTGGTATAGAAGGAATTGTGTTTGAAGAGAGTCAATATTGTGTTCTTAAGATAAAGCTCATAATTAGGAAAGCAAAGTGTTTATTGACACTTGGAATTGATATTCAATTAATTATTGTTTGCAATTGAAATGTTGTGGATAAATAAGCAGCGGTAGCTACTTATAAGGAAGTTTACAATGCAAAAATATATTTTGTAACACAAATTAGCCATATGAAAATACTAGATGGGTCTATACACCATAAAATATCAGGTACTAGATGTCGTCTTTCTTAATACTCTAAGGAGACACACATGACATTTAGGTTATGTTCACACGCTGAGTAGAAAACGTCTGAAAATACGGAGCTGTTTTTTAAGCCACTAGCGATTTTCGCTGCGTTTTTTACGGACGTTTTTGGAGCGGTTTTCAATAGAGTCTATGAAAAACGGCTCCAAAAAGGTCCCAAGAAGTGACCTGCAGTTCTTTTTCGCGGCCGTTTTTTTACACGCCCGTTTTTCAAAACGGCCGCGTAAAAAAACGGCTCGGGGGGGCGTTCCAGGGAGTCGATGGAGTAGGACACACAGTTCAGAGCTCCTCCATTCATAAGCCTAAAAACTGCTGTATGTACTCGATTTAGCCTCCTCATACTTACTCACGATGGTGAGACGTTCTGCCAAGAAGCCGGACAACCAGTTGGCATCTTCTGGAGCACCAAGTGCTGGGACCTTGGACGCTTTCTTGCTCTCTGACTTACCGGCAGGACACGCGCCATTATCCGCGCCTTCCCATGACACTACGTCACAGTCCTCTTGGTGTCCATCGGAGCCTGTGGACAAAGATCCCTTTGCAAACACTGCAAAGTTGACTACTACACTGCCTCTTGAGCAGTTACCCGAGTTGGGATCCATGGACCGACACGAGGTCGGCCGGCCGCCATCTTCTGTCATGGCCCCCAATCTTCACTCTGAGGAGCCAGAGGCAGTTGATTCTCCGGAGTCACCCTCTTCTTCACAACGGGGCTCCCAGGTCAGTGACTCACCGTTCAATCTTGTGGACTTTCCACTTTTACCCAAACCTCCGAGACCCCAAAAAGGTGACGTCCTTTCTTCTAAATGCCCCAGAGACTCAGGCAGGAACCGGAGTTAAAGAACCTCTCCATCTCTAGCCCACCGCAACCATGCGGTCATGGCTCAGACTCACAACCATGGCTCTCTTCATCAGACTCTGAGAGTCCCACTCCTAAAAGACAGGATTGGCAATCTTACCTCCGGCAGCTTCCTACCAGGGACGACTTTAAGTCGCTTATAGCTGAGGTGAAAGATACCTGCAATGTAGCCATAGCTGCAGTACGGCAAGAGATACAGAAAATGTCACATAGAATGGAGTCGCTGGAAGACGACCATGACTCCACTCGCCAATATGTCTCCCAGCTACAATCTACAGTTTTGGCCCAACATATTGTTATCTCTGATTACCACAAACATCTGGAAGACCTTGACAATAGGGGTCGGCACCATAACATTAGAGTCCGTGGTGTATCTGAAGCTGCACATGATGAGAATCTGAAAGAAGTTCTAACGATAATTTTTAATGGTGTTAAAGGTGTTTCTGCTGAACATACTATAAAATTGGATAGAGCTCACAGAGCTCTGAGACCTAAAGGCGCTTCTCCTCTACCAAGGGACATCATTTGCTGTGTCACTGACTATGAACTTAAAGAAACCATTATGGCTAAAGCCAGAACTCAGCGTTCTATTCAATATAAAGAATCCACCATCCAACTGTTACCTGACCTATACTGGATCACTCTGCACAAGCGTAGAAAATTACGCCCTTTACTCTCGACCCTGCGAGACAACAATATCTTATATCGATGGGGATTTCCTTTCAGTCTTACAGCCAGGCGAGACGGCCGTTCTGCTGTTCTCATATCACCTTCGGATATCCGAGCCTTCTGTGATATTCTGGATATTCCGGTCCCGAAGTTGCCCAACTGGGATCTTAATCCACCGCCGCCACCACCCTCTCCTGTCTGGCAAAAAGTATCCCCAAAGAAGAAATCCGCCACTCTGCGGGGCTCCACATTTGATCGGGGACACAAACCTTCATCTCAGAGATAAAGATCTTATTCCTATGGGCTAATAATCTTTTTAGCATTGATAAGTGCTTAGACTGCATTGAAAGTTCTCTTTGTTTGTATATTGAATGTTCTTTCTTTCTGAACTGTTTTCTTTCTTATGTAGGCTGTGGCGGAGGGCCACTATTCAGGATCGTATATGATTTATACATCCCCAATACAGGGGTTGGTAACTGTGTCGCTGACAGATTTGGCTTCCAGTGGTTCTTCTCCCCTCTGGAGGCATTGTACCCTCCTAGTGCATATGTTGCAGCTAATGCTCTCATTGTTGCTTGATCATAAGAATTTCTCGACTTTGCTAGTCTTCCTATGGAATATCATTTCCATTCATAGTCACATAACCGACTTGATAGCGCAAAGTTGCTATATATGGTTTTCTTTATTGTTTTTGTTAGTTTGTCTGTGTCTCCCCCATTCCTTCCCCTCTTTTCTCCGACTTTGTTTTTTTATTAGGAGATCTGGTCTGTGGATTGGGACTACTATGCTAGGGATACGATGCATTCTCCCAGCATTCCGCTCTAGGTATAGGTTGGTTTGCCCTCAGGGTTTTATATTAATGTTTGATTCGGTGCATACGGATTTGTCATGGCGCGTATAATTTCCTTGAATGTTAAGGGACTAAATTCTAATGATAAGAGGCGCCTCCGGGAGCTGAAACATTTAAAGGCGGATATTGCCTTCCTCCAAGAGATGCACCCTGACAGATCCGGATCTTTCAAATTAGCTTTGCCTTATTTTCTTGTTGTTTACTCAGCCACTCAAAATAAGAAAAGGGCAGGCATCGCAATTTTAATATCCAGAGATTGCCCACTGCAAATTACTAAGTACATTACTGACCCACAGAGATGGTTTATCATCCTCGTAGGGACTCTGAAAGGTGTTCCAATCACTTTATGTAATGTATACGCCCCGAATACGCTACAAATCCCCTTTTTAGAAAAAGTTTTGGCTAAAATCTCCTGCCTACCGTCCACTACTTTGTTTATAGGTGGTGACTTTAATCTCCCTCTCTCTGATACTATGGACAGACATTCCCTCAGTACACCCACACCGCCTTTAGAACTACTTAGGCATACATCACCATTTCGTCTATTGATCCGTAAGTATAACTTATATGATTTATGTTGAGTCTCTAACCCTTCAGCTAAACAGTACACCTTTTACTCACACCCACATAGCACACATACCCGGATAGATTTATTCCTTGGTAACATACCCGGCCTTCGTTCAACCTCGTCTGCTGACATTGGCCCTATTACATGGTCAGACCATGCTCCGGTCATGCTCGATCTGCATTCTGACTTACGGGCTACCCGGATATGTCATTGGAGATTGAACGAATGCCTACTTAAATCGCCGGTACATAGGGCTTCCCTTAAAACTCATATTGACTCCTAATTTACTCTTAATAAGGACTCGGTCCCTACGTTATCCACAATATGGGAGGCTCACAAGGCAGTTCTCCGAGGGCACTCTATCTCCCTTTCCTCTCGCCTCAAGCGAGACACGGTCCAACAACACTTAGACCTGATGACGACTCTCACTAAATTAGAAAATAAAATGTCCCTTTTCCCCTCCACATCTACTCTTAGACGTATTATTGAGACGCGGGGCAAATTGAAAGATCTCTCTATTGCCAAGGTAGAACAGTTGCTAATGTATACTAAGCAATGATATTATGAGAGGGTGAACAAGGCACATTCGTTGCTTGCAGCACAATTGCATGATAAAAAATCTCAACCTGCCCCTTCTGTACTCCGAGATACACAGGGTCAGTTGATATTTGATCCTAACCAACAGGCCAATATATTCCACCAATGTTACACAAAGTTATAGTATCTAAAATCCTGCCCTCTCCCCAATCCCGCGGACTCCAATATGCTCAATGCGCCCATTACTATAAAAGAACTACAGGATACTATCAAAGAACTTCCTAATGGTAAATGCCCGGGTCCTGATGGGTTTTCATACCTCTATTATGAAGTCTTTCAAGATTCACTATCTCCGCACATGTTAGCTCTCTTTAACTCTTTCCTATCGGGTGCATTGATCCCTCCTTCTATGCTTCATTCCTTTATTACGGTCATTCCTAAACCGGGGAAGGACCAATCTGACTGTTCCAACTATCGGCCGATATCTTTGTTGAATACTGATCTCAAAATATTTACCAAGATTTTGGCCAATAGACTTGGCTCACTTCTGTCTGCCTTGATTCACAAAGATAAGGTTGGCTTTGTCATGCACCGACAGGCTGGAGACAACACTAGACGTACTATTGATCTGGTAGATGTTCTCAATAAACTGATTCTTCCGGCTTAAGCCTTATTTTGGACGCCGAGAAAGCCTTTGATCGGCTGGATTGGTCCTTCCTCTTCGCCACCTTAGAAACGATAGGCATCTCTGGCCCTTTTCTTACTGCAATACATGCATTATATTCCTCTCCAAATGCAGTGCTTAAATTGCCGCACGCGACCTCTCAGCGTCTTTCTATTTCCAATGGTACTCGTAAGGGTTTTCCTCTCTCTCCCCTTCTGTTTGTGTTATGTGTAGAGCCACTGGCTTCCCGTATCAGGAGTAACCCGGATATTCAAGGAATTTTGGTACGGGATAGGGAAGATGTCCTCCTGACTCTGCGCAACCCACAAATTTCTTTACCTAACTTACACTCGGTCCTAAATGAATATAACCTATACTCGGGCTATAAGATTAATAACTCCAAGACAAAAGTCCTACCAATTAATCTTTCCCCGTCGCTTACTTTGACCCCGAAATCCTCGTTTAATTATACATGGAAAGAAGACACAATTAAATATTTAGGTATTCAGCTTACTTGCTCCTATGCCTCCTTGTATAAATGTAACTTCTCCCCTTTTTTTCAGGAAATGAATAGACTATTATCTAGGTGGACCGCCCTCTCCTTGTCCTTCTTCGGCAGAGTTGTATACACACAAGAAACAGCGTATAGAGCCAGGTATATATCAAAAGAATAGCAAAGTTTATTAAATACATATAAGAACAAGCATATTAAAAAGGTACATGAGTGGAGAGACTCTATATAATGTAAACACAGAAAACCAGGTTAGCCAGGTATGTAATATATTGTAGTCCCTGTATTGAGGACATATGAATAGGGCAATGTGTTATAGTAGGTAACGCTAGTTATTTATGTGTAGACTATTTAGTTAAGGACATAAATGTCCAAAGGGTAATTTCTACAACAGAAGTACTCCTTACATTGGTAGTTCGTATAACCTTACCCATATCAGTAGTCTCTGGTAGCCGGGATATCTGTGTGTAGAACCCCGATGCTCGTTTTGAAATATCCGCTTCCTCAAGGGGTATGGTGTGTCTAGCTTGAGCAGGCCCTAAATAGTATATAGCCCAGGTGATTTGAATACAATTTAATGGATGTTTCCACATCCATAGGTGCGATGCGCACATCCATCGACGTGACCGGAAGTGTGGCATGCCCCACATCGGGCCTCCAGTACTGCGGTGCACATCCGGGTTCCTGACGCGTACCAGGAATTCCAGACATGCGCACCACACTATAGGAGGCTCGGACGGGGTCAGCGACAGTCCCGGTCATGTGCATATGGAGCGCGCTCCCCATAGGACGATGTGGACTAGGGAAAGGTAAGTGTCTAAATGTTAATATGTGTGTGTAACGTAACACAGTACCGCCCATTTCACTTTCTCCAACCAGAAACTTTTAAACATAAATGAAGTGTACAATTAATAATCGGTGTGTGAAAAAAACTGAATTGTATATAAGTATAATAAAAAGTGTGTTATAGAGGCGAGGGGAAAGAATAGCATAGCATAAAGATCCCCTATATTTGACTGTTTGTGAATAAAAACATTGTGAGGGAAAGAATTTGTGAAAATTCACATATTAATAGTGCAACGTATTTATATAACTTTATAAAGCCACATGAAAAACAGTATGTGACGTTAATTAGGATCATATTAAAAAGTTTGGAAGTATATTGAAGAGCATAGGTGTAGACGTAAATACACATCCCACATATGCTCGACATTTCAAAAAATTATATATAAATACGTAACAGTGCAAAAAAAGAAGAAAAAAGAAAAAATCAACAAACATTTAGGGTCGTCTTTAAGGGACAGACGGCAAAGAGTGAATATTCCGCAAAAAAAGGAGAGAAAGAAATGGCAGGAATTGAACACATCACAAATTAGTATCTCCCATATAAGACATATTTATCTTGATCCATAGTATAAAAGGTCATCTGGGTATTAGGCTCTTATTTCAGTTGTGCGGGCACTCAGACTATAGTCAACTGGTACATCAAATACCTATTAACCCCTTCCCTCTTTAGCCACTTTTGACCTTCCTGACAGAGCCTCATTTTTCAAATCTGACATGTGTCAATTTATGTGGTAATAACTCCGGAATGCTTTCACCTATCCAAGCGATTCTGAGATTGTTTTCTCGTGACACATTGGACTTTATGTTACTGGCAAAATTTGCTCGATATGTTCAGTATTTAATTGTGAAAAACACCAAAAATTAGCGAAAAATTGCAAAAATTAGCATTTTTCTCAATTTAAATGTATCTGCTTGTAAGACAGGCAGTTATACCACACCAAATTGTTGCTAATTAACATCACCCATATGTCTACTTTAGATTGGCATCGTTTTTTGAACATCCTTTTATTTTTCTATGACCTCACAAGGCTTAGAACTTTAGCAGCAATTTCTCACATTTTCAAGAAAATGTCAAAAGGCTATTTTTACAGGGGCCAGTTCAGTTGTGAAGTGGTTTTGAGGGCCTTATATATTAGAAACCCCAAAAAAGTCACCCCATTTTAAAAACTTCACCCCTCAAAGTATTCAAAACAGCATTTAGAAAATGTCTTAACCCTTTACACATTTCACAGGAATTAAAGCAAAGTAGAGGTGAAATTTACAAATTTCATATTTTTCTGCAGAAATACATTTTTAATACAATTTTTTTTATAAAACAGAAGGTTTTACCAGAGAAATGCAACTCAATATTTGTTGCCCAGTTTCTGCAGTTTTAGGAAATATCCCACATGTGGCCGTAGCGTGCTACTGGACTGAAGCACCGGCCTCAGAAGCAAAGGAGCACCTAGTGGATTTTGGGGCCTTATTTTTGTTAGAATATATTTTAGGCACCATGTCAGGTTTGAAGGGCTCTTGCGGTGCCAAAACAGTCAAAATCAACCAAAAGTGACCCCATCTGGGAAACTAGACACCTCAAGGAAATTATCTAGGGGTGTAGTGAGCATTTTGACCGCACAGGTTTTTTACAGAAATTATTGGAAGTAGGCCGTGAAAATTAAAATCAACATTTCTTCAAAGAAAATGTAGGTTTAGCGATTTTTTTTCTCATTTCCACAAGGACTAAAGGAGAAAAAGCACCGCAAAATTTGTAAAGCAATTTCTCCCGAGTAAAACAATACCTCACATGTGGTAATAAACGGTTGTTTGGAGACACGGCGTGGCTGAGAAGGGAAAGAGCGCCGTTTGGCTTTTGGAGCTCACATTTAGCAGGAATGGTTTGCGGAGGCCATGTCACATTTACAAAGCCCCTGAGGTGACAAAACAGTGGAAACCCCAAACAAGTGACCCCATTTTGGAAACTATACCCCTTGAGGAAATTATCTAGGGGTATAGTGAGCATTTTGACCCCACAGGTTTTTTGCAGAAATTTTTGCAAGTAGGCTGTGAAAATTCAAATCTACATTTTTTCAAATAAAATGTAGGTTTAGCTAATTTTTTTTCATTTCCACAAGGACTAAAGGAGAAAAAGCACCATAAAATTTGTAAAGAAATTTCTCCCGAGTAAAACAATACCCCACATGTTGTAATAAACGGCTGTTTGGACACACGGCGTGGCTGAGAAGGGAAAGAGCGCTATTTGGCTTTTGGAGTTCACATTTAGCAGGAATGGTTTGCGGAGGCCATGTCACATTTACAAAGCCCCTGAGGGGATAAAACAGTGGAAACCCCCCACAAGTGACCCCATTTTGGAAACTACACCCATTGAGGAAATTATCTAGGGGTATAGTGAGCGATTTGACACCACAGTTTTTTTGCAGAAATTATTGGAAGTAGGCCCTGAAAATAATAATCTACATTTTTTCAAAGAAAATGTAGGTTTAGCTAATTTTTTCTCATTTCCAGAAGGACTGAAGGAGAAAAAGCACCACAAAATTTGTAAAGCAATTTCTCCCGAGTAAAACAATACCCCACATGTGGTAATAAACGGCTGTTTAGACACACGGCAGGGCTTAGAAGGGAAAGAGCACTATTTGGCTTTTTGAGATCACATTTAGCAGGAATGATTTGCGGAGGCCAGGTCACATTTGCAAAGCCCCTGAGGGGACAAAACAATGAAAACGCCCAAAAAGGGACTCCATTTAGGAAACTACACCTCTTGAGGAATTAATCTAGGGGTGTAGTGAGCATTTTGACCCCACAGATGTTTCATAGAATTTATTAGAATTAGGCAGTGAAAATAAAAACAGTCCTTTTTCTTCAATAAGACGTAGCTTTAGCGCAAATTTTTTCATTTTCTCAACAAATAAAGGAAAAAAAGAACCCAACATTTGTAAAGCTATTTCTCCCGAGTACGGCAATACCCCATATGTGGTCATAAACTGCTGTTTGGGCAAACCGCAGGGCTCAGATGGGAAGGACCGCCATTTGGAGTGCAGATGTTGCTGGATTGGTTTCTGGGCACCTGTGGGCCCAAAACAGTGGAAACCCCCCAGAAGTGACCCCATTTTGGAAACTACACCCCTCAATGCATTTACCAAGGGGTGTAGTAAGCATTTTAACCCTGCAGGTGTTTTGTAGAAATTAGTGTGCGCTCAATGTTGCAGAGTGAAAATGGGATTTTTTTCCATAGATATGCCAATATGTGGTGCCTGGCTTGTGCCACCATAACAAGACAGCTCTCTAATTATTATGCAGTGTTTCCCGGTTTTAGAAACACCCTACATGGGGCACTAATCTTTTGTCTGGACATATGACAGGGCTCAGAAGTGAAGAGTACCATGCGGAGTGGAGGCCTAATTTGGCGATTTACAAAGTATTGGTTCACAACTGCAGAGGCTCAGATGTGAAATAATAAAAAGAAACCCCTGATAAGTGACCCCCACTATGGAACTGCACCCCTCAAGGTATTTATTAAGGGGTGTAGTGAGCATTTTCAACCCACAGGTCTTTTCCATAAATGAATGCGCTGTGGATGGTGCAAATTAAAAATGTATATTTTTCCCTAGATATGCCATTCAGTGGCAAATATGTCATGCCCAGCTTATGACGCTGGAGACACACCCCAAAAATTGTTAAAAGGGTTCTCCCGGGTATGACGATGCCATATATGTTGAAGGAAACTGCTGTTTGGGGACGCTGCAGGGTTCAGGGCCGAGGGAGCACCATTTGGCTTTTGGAGAGCGGATTTTGCTTGGTACTATATTTGTTTGAGTATTGCTGGTGTTTTATAATGTGGGGGTACATGTAAGCGGGGCGGAGTATATAAGGGGCATAGTCAGGTGGTATAAAAAAATAAAAATAATCCATAGATGTGTGTTACGCTGTGAAGCAATCCTTTCTGCACAGACCGGTGTCGCACTGATAAATGGTGTCATTTCTTATCCCCCTTTTGGTCCACACTCCGCGCCTTTGTAGTTTGGGGAATTTTGCTGGGAAAGTATTATCCTGGTATAATACGGGCACCGTCGCTTCCAGCGGATATGTTTGGGCCCTCCCCTTCCTGGTTCCCTAATTTTAGGTCCTTGATAAATCGCCTCTTGAAACTGAAGAAATGTTCCCCTCGGGCACAACTGCATATTTTTTTATTTCCTGACTTATTGGAGCCATAACTAATTTTATTTTTCATAGACGTAGCGGTATGAGGGCTGGTTTGTTGCGGGACGAGCTGTAGTTATTATTGGTACCATTTTGGGGTACATGCGACTTTTTGATCACCTTTTATCCTATTTTTTGGGATGCCAGGTAAACAAAAAAACGCAATTCTGGCACAGCTTTTTTTGTTTTTTTTATACAGCTTTCACCATGCGTTATAAATTACATGTTAACTTTATTCTGCGGGTCAGTACGATTCTGGCGATACCAAATTTATAGCACTTTTTTATGTTTTACAACTTTTTGCACAATAAAATTACTTTTGTAAAAAGAATGTATTTTTTCTGTCGCCAAGTTGTGAGAACCATAACTTTTTAATTTTTTTGTCGACGGACGTGTATGAGGGCTTGTTTTTTGCGGGACGAGCTATAGTTTTTATAGGTACCATTTTTGGATACGTGCGACTTTTTGATCACTTTTTATTGTAATATTTGTAGGGCAAAGTGACCAAAAAACAGAAACTCTGGTAACGTTTTTTACGGGGTTTTTTTTACGCTGTTCACCGCGTGCAATAAATAATATAATATTTTGATACCTCCGGTCGTTACGGTCGTGGCGATACCAAATACATATGGTTTATTATTATTTTTCAATAATAAAGGACTTGATAAGAGTAAAAGGGGGATTGTGTTTTATTTGATTACTTGAAACTTTTATTGTTTTCAAACTTTTATTTTTTGCACTTTTTTTTACACTTTTTTTATACTTTTTTTACACTTTTTCTCAAGTCCCACTAGGGGACTTGAAGGTCCAAAGGTCAGATTATTTTTTTTCTAATACATTGCACTACCTATGTAGTGCAATGTATTAGATCTGTCAGTCATTCACTGACAGCAAGCCGTTTAGGCTTCGCCTCCCGGCGGGGCCTAAATCGGCTTCCGTAATGGCAGAGCAGGAGACCATTGTGTCTCCTGTTGCCATAACAGCAGTCGCCAGTCCCGATTGCCTGTCAGGGCTGGCGATCTGCTAGTAACCGCTACGATGCAGCAATCGCTTTCGATTGCTGCATCGAAGGGGTTAATGGCAGGGATCGGAGCTAGCTCCGGTTCCTGCCGTTACAGGTGGATGTCAGCTGTACAGTACAGCTGACCTCCACCGCTGATGACGGCGGATCAGCTCCTGACCCGGCGCCATCTTGCCGGCAGCTACGGAAGCCGATCAGGCTCCGCCGCCGGGCGGATCTTGACCGGCTTCGGTGCTAGGCAGACCGGGAGGCCAGTATTAGGCCTCCGGTTGCCATTGCAGCCACCGGAACCCCGGCAATTTCATTTCTGGGGCTCCGATGAGCTGCAAACACCTTAAGTGCAGCGATCACGTTTGAGCGCTGCACTTAAGGGGTTAATGGCGGGGATCGAAGCTAATTTCGGTCCCCGCCGTTACAGTCGGATGTCAGCTGTAAGATATAGCTGAGATCCGACGATGATGGCACCGACTCAGCTTCTGAGCCGGTGCCAAACGTTTGACGTACATGTACGGCATTTTGCGGGAAGTCAATGCTTTCCATGACGTACATGTACGTCAAATGTCGGGAAGGGGTTAAAAAGATATTATATTAGTACAAGACACACAAACAATAAACAAGGATTAAAATAACAGGCTGGTATTAAGGTGGTTAAGCTTATTTACAAGAAGGGTGCAAAACTGAGTTTCTCGTTGAGTCCAGATGGTGTCATAAAACCCATCTGCACTCCTTCTGCGCCAAGACCTTCTTCATGTTGCCCCTCCCCCTGATGCCACAATGTATACGCTCAATACCGCAGATTTGTAAAGATTTTGGATTACATCCGTGGTACAATTTAAAGTGCCTTGTTAGGGTTTTCAGCTCTGTAAGATCATCTATGGCACTTGCTCCAACAATATCCCGCACGTGTTCTCTTGTGCGTACTCTTAACTGCCTTGAAGTCAGACCTATATATACCTTCGGACACCCACACACAGCATAGTAAATTACATGCGTAGTGCTGCAGGAGATATAGTCTCTAACATCAAAGGATCGGGTGCCATCCACTGTTTCAAATTTTGTCGCCCTACTAATATTCGGGCATGCAACACAATTACAGCAAGTATAGCAGCCTACCCTTTGTCCCCGTGATCCAAAGTAATTCACTTTTTTTGGCGTATAATGGCTTTTTACTAGGAGATTTCGAAGGTTTCTGCTTCTCTTGGCCGTCATCATTGGTCTTTCACCAAGACAGAGAGCCAGGGCTGGTTCAGATCTTAGAATAGACCAATGTTGCCCTAGGATTGTCCGCATTTCCTCCCTTCGATTGTTATAGGTGGTAATAAACCTTATAGTGGTTTCTCCTGTTCTGTGTGTTTTAGCTCTTAAAAGATCAGTACGGGGTGTATTTTTAGCTCTACGGTATCCTGCCTTAATAGATCTTTTGCTGTATCCCCTGTTTTCAAATCTATATTTAAGATCCGCAGATTGTTGTTCAAATAGATGGTCAGTGGAGCAGATCCGCCTCATCCTGAGGAACTGACCAACTGGGATGGCTTTTACTGTAGACGGTGTGTGAGAGGAAGTGGCATGCAGCAGTGAATTGACGGAGGTCGATTTACGGAAGACATCCGTTTGGAGAAATCCACACTCGTCAGTAAAGATTAGAATGTCCAAGAATTCAATTTTATGTCTGTGAAAGGTATATGTCAGTTTGACATTAACCTGATTCACATTCAATTGCTGCATAAACCTCCTCAGCTCACACTCCGAACCCTGCCACACAAACAGAATATCGTCTATGTAACGGAGCCATCACTGCACATGGTCAGCGGCGCGAGCGCCATCCCCATGAAAAACTTGCCTCTCCCAAATGCAGAGAAACCGGTTCGCATAGGATGGCGCACACGCAGCGACCATGTCAGTGCCTTGTGTCTGGAGATAAAAGTTATCCTTGAACACTAATACATTGTGACTCAAAATATACTGTAATAGTTCAAGGATTAGTTCACACATTTCTCCATCCCAGTTGCTGCTCCCCAGGAAGAAGCGGACCGCCTCCAACCCATCTTGATGTCTTGTGTATAATGACTCGATATCTGCGGTTACGAGATACATGCTCAATTTGGATCCCGTCTATCCTCCCTAGGACATCTGTTGTGTCCCTTACATATGATGGTAACTCGATCACTAGGTGTTTTAAATAATGATCTATAAATTTACATATAGGTTCACATAGGCCTCCCATACCTGACACGATCGGACGTCCTGGGGGTTCCGGCGGATTTTTATGGATCTTTGGCAGAAAATATATTGTAGGGATTTTTGGGTCCTCAGTAATTATTCCTTCATATATTTTTTTTATTGATCAGGGCTTTATTCAAGATCTTGGTCAATTCTAGAGAAAATTTTGGCAATGGGTTACAGGTTAGTTTTGCATACGTCTGTTTATCTCTGAGTTGTCTAAATGCTTCCCTCTCATATTTGTCTGTCGGCCAGACCACAATGTTGCCCCCCCTTATCTGCGGCCTTGATAACCACATCATCAAGGGATTGTAGTTCTTTTAGGGCTTGTCTCTGGGGAGCTGTTAGATTGTCTTTATACCTGGATTTCGATAGTTGTTTGAACTCATCCACTACCAACTTTGTGAATATTTCCACTTGAGGGCACAGAGATAAGGGGGGAAACCTTGTGGATCTGGGTAAGGCCGGGACTGTCGCTGACCCCGTCTGAGCCTCCTATAGTGTGGTGCGCATGTCTGGAATTCCTGGTACGCATCAGGAACCCGGATGTGCGCCGCAGCACTGGAGGCTGGATGTGGGGCATGCTACACTTCCGGTCACGTCGATGGATGTGCGCCGCGCACCTATGGACGTGGAAACATCCATGAAATTATATTCAAATCACCTGGGCTATATACTATTTAGGGACCACTCGAGCTAGGCACACCATACCCCTTGAGGAAGCGGATATCGCGAAACGCGCGTTGGGGTTCTACACACAGATATCCAGGCTACCAGAGACTACTGATATGGGTAAGGTTATCTGAACTACCAAAGTTAGGAGTACTTCCGTTGTAGAAATTACCCTTTGGACATTTATGTCCTTAACTAAATAGTCTACACATAAATAACTAGCGTTACCTACGATAACACATTGCCCTATTCATATGTCCTCAATACAGGGACTACAATATATTGCATACCTGGCTAACCTGGTTTTCTGTGTTTACATTATATAGAGTCTCTCCACTCATGTACCTTTTTAATATGCTTGTTCTTATATGTATTTAATAAACTTTGCTATTCTTTTGATATATACCTGGCTCTATACTCTGTTTCTTTTGTGTATAAATATCTATCATGGAGTTGCCTTTGCACTATACAAGGAGGTAGTTCCATAGGGACATTACCTAGCCCATTATTATCTTTGCATTAGGAGGTTATTAATTATAACTTCTTCGGCAGAGTGTCTGCAGTGAAAATGACTATTTTGCCAAAATACCTATATCTCTTGGAAACTCTCCCGATGCCTATACCGCAAAAGGATATTCGTACGTTTCCAGCATCTTTACTGAAATATATTTGGGTGGGTAAAAGACATAGAATCCCGAAATCAGTCCTACTTTCGACCATTTCATCAGGTGGCTTAGCTGTCCCTGATGTCTACCGTTACTATCTAGCTGTACATCTACGTAGGATCCCTAGTTGGGCTTCGCTGCGTGCATATAATAAATGGACTGAGATTGAGAAACTTTGGATTGCTCCTATACATCGGAATGCATTGTTGTGGTCTGGGACTGCAGACACTTTGCCGATGCCCTTGCTTAGCTCGATGACGTTTACTAGGAATATTTGGAAGCTTTCTAATACCCTATATTCTTTGTCCTCTTTAAAATCTCTGATGACGTCCTTTTTATTTAATCCTTCCTTGCCCGACGGCCTCTCTGCGAGGATGACTCAAGCTTGGTTGAGAGCTGGCCTATTCTATTTTGCTGACATTGTAGACTCGTGTTTGAGGACTGTGTTACCATTTCAAACGTTACAATCCAAATATAGTTTACCATCTAACGCGTACTTCAGCTACCTGCAAATTACTCATTTTGTCAACTCTCTTTATACAGAGAATAGTTTTTCTAAACCCACACCCTTTGAAATGCTCTGCAAAAATACCACCTCGACTAGCGGTTTAATATCTCAGATCTATGCTATTCCCTCCTCTCCGACGGTGCGTACAACTCCCAAACATGGAAATATGGTTAAATTGGAGTCTTATCTAAGTAGGGAGCAACCCTTGTCACTGTGGCAAATTATCTGGTCTCATGCAGCTAAATCGTCTCTTTGTGCTTCTTATAGAGAGAACCAATATAAGATTCTGATGCACTGGTATCATACCCCGGCATTCCTTCAGCTATCTACCCTCTGGTTTCGGACAGATGTTGGAGATGCTGCAGTGACAAGGGGACACTTCCTCATATCTTTTGGGATTGCCGATTGCTGCGTCCCTTTTGGGGGGAGGTTAGCGATTTAATCCATAAAGTGCTGGAGATCAATCTCCCTCTGACAGCCATGACTTTTCTCCTCAATGTACCGCCTAAAGGCTTCAAGAAAGTGCACTCCCGATTACTACTACATGTGCTTACTGCTGCTAAATGTCTTATAGCAGCTCACCGGAAAATAACTAACCCTCCTACGCTGATTGCTCTACATAATAGAATTAGGGAGGTTAGGAGAATGGAGTCTCTGACAGCCTCTTTGAACAATCAACTAGACCGCTTTCACACTGTTTGGTCGCCATGGGATATGTATGACTCTTCGAGACCACTCCTTGCCATTTTGTACCTGTCTATTGTCTTGTTATATATGTTTAATTAGTTTTCTACTTTTTGTTGACAGAGTATATCTATGTAATACGGTATTGTGTGGAGTTCCTGCTTCTTCAGCACATGTTCTCCACCGGGAGTTTTTCCATCATTATTTGTATGTCACATAGAACCTTTTCAGAATATGCAATATTTTGGATTTAACTATGTCATAACTTCCTGCCATTGTTGTTTTGAATAATACTCTGTAATATTGTGATGTATGTTATGTTCCTTAACTAATAGGACATTATGCTTTGTATTATTTTTTGTTTCTTCTTCTTCAAAAAAAAATATATATAATTTAAAAAAAACAAAAAAAAAACGGCCCGTCAGAACAGAACGCCGTTTTTCCCATTGTAATCAATGGGCAGATGTTTGGAGGCGTTCTGCTTCCAATTTTTCGGCCGTTTGGAGGCCGTTTACAGCCCGAAAACGGGCGAAAATAGGCCGTGTGAACATACCCTTATAGTATGGTGGTGTACCGAAGGAAGGACCTGATAACAAAGAT
This sequence comes from Rhinoderma darwinii, assembly GCF_050947455.1. Taxonomy (NCBI): domain Eukaryota; kingdom Metazoa; phylum Chordata; class Amphibia; order Anura; family Rhinodermatidae; genus Rhinoderma; species Rhinoderma darwinii. The sequence goes on along the minus strand of NC_134687.1, from coordinate 36,691,735 downwards.
AAAACAATTCATGCTTTCAGGGGCTGCTTGACCACCACTCTAACCACCGGGGCAAACAGGTCCTCTCCTCGAAAATTATAACAAGACCAACTTGGTTTGGACCTCCTCCAGGGTCCAGGACCCCTAAAGACAAAATTATTGAGATTATTTAGGAATACGTTTTTTAACTTGCGCAAGGAGACCAGACACCCTAAAGGCTTTGTTCTGATCTGAATTTATTCAAGAAGTACAAATTATTAATAACATAGATATACATTGGTTGCAAGGCTAAGCCCAGTTGCACATGACCAAGTGCCACTCGGGCCGTTTTTTTAACGGCATCCGAGTGGCACCCGATAGTTTTCACGGACTTTCACTTTAGTGGGTGAATCGGTTCCGTGAAAACTGACTCGGGAAGCACACACGGTCGTGTGCATTAGGGCTAAGACAGAGCCTGGACCTCTCTTTGTACATGTGTGGGGTTGAGAAAGGAAAAGAACTAATGTATATAATAAACTGCTCTGAGACAAGGTCAGTTTAGTCTCGAAAGACAACATATTCAACTTGGCATATAAGTGGCAGGACCCTTAAAACGAGTTTTATGTATATAAAGCTTAATCATTTCCTTTGCGATTCAATTTTTCCTTATTTTCAGGATCTCTGTTTGCTTTGTTCTGAACCGGGACATTATTGTTTACATGCAGAAGCAGGGACATGTGCAGGAGGCTTTTTGTTGGCATATGTTAATCCAATGGGTGCAGTAGGAGGGAGATATTCTTCTCTTGTGGCAAGGCTTGTACAGGAGAATACCTCCGTAATAAGGCATGTGATGGAGTATGCCACCATTTTTTTTTCTAACAGAATCCAACAGAAAAATACATCTGTATGTCTTGGAATGAAATCCGAAGAGGTACAGTAGAGGCCGATATTATGCTCAGATTCATGCTGCTAATAGGTTTTGCTCACAGAGGCTCGTCCAGACACTTCGCAAGGTCTTTCAGTATATGACATTGATGGTCTGTCCTTGGCTCAGGTTATCAATATGTGATTTGCAGTGAGTCCAACCCCTGGGACCCCTTACCGATCAGCAAGGCCATCAATGTTATATCCCAGAAGACCTTTGTATTATGGCCGCAAGTTTGGTTCAGTGGAACCGCGGGGGGGACGAGGGAGGGACGGACGGGTCCTGCGGCGGTAATGAGAATTTTAAAATCAGCCTGGTGTACATACATCCATCTGAAACGGGCCTTGTGCAATTCTTCAATTCTACTAAATTAGCCCAATCAAAGGATGAATGGACCTAAAAAATTAGAATTAGCACATCATAATAAGGCTGGATTCACACGAGCGTGTGCGTTTTGCGTGCGCAAAAAACGCGGCATTTTGCGCGCGCAAAATGTCCATAACAGCTCCGTGTGTCAGCTGCACATGATGCGTGGCTGCGTGATTTTCGCGCAGCCGCCATCATTATGACACCCTGTTTGTATGTTTGTAAACAGAAAAGCACGTGGTGCTTTTCTGTTTTCATTCATACTTTTTACTGCTGTTGCGCGAATCACGCTCGTCCCATGGAAGTGCTTCCGTGTGCTTCGCGTGATTTTCACGCACCCATTGACTTCAATGGGTGCGTGATGCACAAAAAACGCACAAATATAGGACATGTCATGAGTTTTACGCAGCGGACACACGCTGCGTAAAAATCACGGACTGTCTGAACGGCCCCATTGACTAACATAGGTCCGTGTGAGGCGCGGGAAAATCACGCGCGTTGCACGGACGTATTATACATTCGTCTGAATAAGCCCTTATGCTCAGAAGAGTTATCACTTCCCTATATAGTTAGTTATCACTCACTCTTCTAGGCAGCACGCACAAAGTACATTACTCAGTAGGGGGCGACACTAAGGCCTTATTCACACGAACGTATAATACGTCCGGGCTACGCGCGTGGAAATCACGCGCGTCGCACGGACCTATGTTACTGAATGGGGCGGTTCAGACTGTCAGTGAACTTCACGCAGCGGACATGAAACGCACGACATGTTCTATATTTGGCCGTGTTTCGCGCAGCACGCACCCATTAAAGTCAATGGGTGCGTGCAAATCGCGCACGGCACACGGAAGCACTTCCGGGTGCTGCGCATGATTCGCGCAACAGTACTAAAATGAATGAAAACAGAAAAACACCACGTGCTTTTCTGTTTGTAAACATAAAACCAGGGTGTCATAATGATGCCGGCTGCGCGAAAATCACGCAGCCGCGCACCATATGCTGATGATACACAGACCTTTTGCACGCGCAAAACGCAGCGTTTTTTGCGAGCGCAAAATGGACACGTCCGTGTGAATAAGACCTAAGTGTAGGAGATGGAAAGTCTGAGCTTTATCCAGAGCCATGCAGTGTCCCTATACACACCGTCCAATCAGTGATGAGAGTGTCAGACTGTGTAGGGACACACCCTCATTAATAAGGGAAATGGTAACATTTCCAGGCGGAACAAAAGAGGAACAGAATAACACAGAGTTCTAAGATAAGGAAGGTCCAGAATTGATGGGGAATAAACGTATTTCTTAAACCAGACCTGTTTGGAGAGCGGACAGGTCCATATTAAAGTCCAGGTTTTTCTGAAGGTTATGCTGTCCCACACAATCTGATAGTTTAGGATGGAGATGGGAAAAGTCTGAAAAAGCATGGATATCATATTGTATAATTTTTAGTCCTGTCATATTTGGCCTCCTATACATTCCTATGACAATTGGACTCTAAATATCTAAATGAAGTGCAGAATATATGAATTACAATGCAGCGCTGTCTATTTCAGCTTCAGATTTGGCCTGGTTCCTCTCTCAGACTGTCACTTGCGGTCTTGACGGACAGTAAGTAACTGCTTCCATGTATTTTTTATATTTTCTCCAAGGCAACCACACTTCTCGGGTCTGAGGTAGGCGGCTTTCCATAATCAGCAGCTCCGGGGTAATTAGATCCCAAGTGACTATTTCCAAGTCCATTGGGATTGTCGTATCTCTTTCTGTACTGCAAACGTATTATAATGTAGCCCAAAAAAAGAAAGTAGTAGCCAAATATTGATGGAACTGTCAATCTGATTTATTAGAGTATGATGACCCCCACCCATGCCTTTCTGTAACAAGGTCGTGTTCACAAAAACATATTCCATGCAGCCAAAAAAAAGATATCCAAGCACTACAATAAAGGAGGGAAATTTCACATTTGCTATATTTATTTGGTGATTTAAACAGAATTTTCTGTTTGTTTCATGATGATAGTCTGCTTTTCATTATTTTTTTATTTTTTTATGCAATTGTTATTGCAGTTTTTACGCAGTTTATGTTGCTATTTTGATGCAGTTTTTTTTAAGCCAAAGCCAGGAGTGTATCATAATGGAAGAAGAAGTGTAAGGGTATATGCACATGTAAACTGCATTTACGTCTGAAATTACGGAGCTGTTTTCAGGAGAAAACACCTCCGTAATTTCAGACGTAATTGCTCCTCCTCGCATTTTGCGAGGCGTCTTTGACGGCCGTAATTTAGAGCTGTTCTTCATTGAATTCAATGAAAAACGGCTCAAATTACGTCCTGCACTTCTTTGACGAGGATGTTATTTTACGCGCCGTCGTTTGACAGATGTCAAACGACGACGCGTAAATGACAGGTCGTCGGCACAGTACGTCGGCAAACCCATTCAAATGAATGGGCAGATGTTTGCCGACGTATTGGAGCCGTATTTTCAGGCGTAAATCGAGGCATAATACGCCTCGTTTACGCCTGAAAATAGGTCGTGTGGACCCAGCCTTAGGCTACGTTCACACAGGGTGGAAAGCTACACGGCATATCTGTCCTGTTGCCCGCAGGGAATTCAGACCAAAAAAACGCACCAAATTGTGGTGCCGTTTTTCACCAGGAATGTCCACTGTCTGTGATTGGCTGCAGCGGTCACATGGGATGAAATGTAATCGCAGGAGGCCGGCCTGGATAAAGAAGCGCAGAACTCAGAATATGAGATTTTTGCGGCGGAATCGCAACTTTTCTGCCACAAAAATCGTAACATCTGCTATTTGTTGAAGGTTTTCCCTCCCAATTGAATTTAATTTGGAAAACCCGCAACAAAAAAGCGATTACGCAAATACAATTGACATTTGGTCAATTTCTGAGCGTTTTTTTCTGCCTATTATTTACGAAGCGTGTGGATGAGATTTGTTTTATCTCATCCACTTTGCTGCTACTGTATTATGCCGTGGATTTTCCGCAAATAAAATAAGTTGCGGAAAATCCACAGTATTTACGCTATGGGGGCTCACAGGCATTTAGCCGCTGAGCCAGGGACTGTTGCAGGGAAGGGATTAAGTGAGGCTGAGGAGTTGGCTCCCCTCCCCTTCTCTGTTACAGGGGTCAGTCATTTAGGTAGGGGGAGAGTTAGAGGAGGAGAGGGGCGGTTTTAGTGTATGGGAAGGGGTTATATAAGGGGCTGCTTACCTGTAGTGGGCCTCTTTGTCAGAAATTTTCTCAGACATGGATCTCCTTCAGGCGCTGCGCGCCACTATCGCCGCAAAAGGGAGCGACTGGCTGCAGGCCTTGCTGAGGGAGTCAGCTGTGCCTGCTCCTGCTCCTCCTGCCGGGCAGCGGCGTTCGGCTCGGGCCTCTCGTCCACCGGTCCAGCTCACTCTCTCCACTTCCGGTGGGGTGCGGTCAGCGGTGGCTGCGAGCGCGGCGCTGATTCCGGTCCCCCGTCGGTGATGTTGCCTCCTCTGCCACCGATGCTTCCAGGACCGGGAGTGTCGGCGGCCGTTGTGGGGGATGTGGTTCCCCCGACACAGGTATGCAGGGGAGCCATGGGTGTGGTGGGCCTTAGGCCCCGCCCTATGGACGGGGGGGATTCATGGGACAGGCCCTGGTGGCGGCCTCCATTTCTGCAGCTGCTGCTGCTTCCCCGGCCGGGAGCGTGCCGTTGCTATTTGCCTCAGAGGGACGGGAGGTGGGGGGTTTGTAGGGGGGGAGGAGGGGGTAGATGAGTCGGGGGAAGATGGATCATTTGACGGGGCAGAGCTTTTCTTTTCGGGCCGGTCGGCTAGGAGGGTGGAACATCAGTCGGTGGCCCCTCCCGCTGATGTGCTGCCAGTGCTGCCTGGGCCGGAGGCGGGGGTAGCTGTGTCGATGGCGGGCGTACAAGGAGAATGGTCCCATAGCAGGCATGGTGCGAGAAGGGCTGGGTCAGGGCGGCGCCATGTGTCCGGTCGCAGTCGGTATAGGAGGCATCGGCGTCGTCATCATCATCACCGTTATAGGCGGTCTCCGTCTGACTCCTCATCGTCCGACGACTCCCGGGATAGCTGGCAGGCTGCAAGGAGCGGTCGCAGTAGTGTTCGCGCTGCGTCCGAACGGGGGACTCGGAGTCGGTGTTCCTCAGTGGGAGCGTCGGGGGTCGCTCCCCCTACGACTGAGGTGGTTTCGGTGGAGTCAGCTGCCCAGAGTTCATGTGGAGGATGCTGGATCGGAGCTAGTGCCCTTGGTGTGGTCGTCCCTGGCGCCCTCGGCTTGGGCCACTTACAGTAATGCGTGGAAGGAATGGTTGAGTGCTGCGGGGGATAGACTGGTTGGGGAGGATCCGGTGCTGCGCACGACGGTGACGCTGGAATATCTGAGGGCTTTTTGTGGGCGGGGGTTTTCGGGGGTGGTGGCGCAGTGGCGTCTGGCCGGGGTGGCTTTCTTTTCTAAGTTGAGGGGGTGGTCAGATGTGACTAAGTCCTTTTTTATTTTGCAAGCCTTGAAGGGGTGGAAGAAGATGGCTTCTAGGCGGGAGTCACGGCGGCCGGTGTCTTTTTCTTTGTTGCAGGAGCTTATAGGGGCGCTACCGTCGGTGTGTTCTTCTCCATATGAATCTGTTTTGTTTTCTGTGGCTTTTTCGTTGTGTTTTTTCGGGGCTTTGCAGATTTCAGAGTTAGTTCCGATGGGGGCGGCGTGGCCGGGGGGTTTGCTTTTGGAGGACGTCGTAGTCTCCTCGGTGGGGGTTCGGTTGCGGATTCGTCGCTCTAAAATGGATGTGTTTGGGCAGGGTTGTTGGGTGGCGCTTCGGGCAGTCCCGGGTCCGGCCTGTCCGGTGGCGGCTTTCTTGGGGGTGCGTAGTTCCGGGGCCCAATTTTTGTCACACTCGGATGGGCGGCCGCTTACTAGGTTTCCGTTTTCTGCTATTTTTCGGAAGGCTTTGGTTCAGGTTGGACAACCGCCAGGGGATTACGGTACTCATTCGTTCCGTATTTGGACGGCCACGATGGCCAGTGAATTGGGGTTATCGGATGCGGCTGTGAGGCGCATAGGGAGATGGAAGTCTGATTGTTTTGCTGGTTATGTTCGCCCGGACCTTATTTTGCACTAATTTCAGTTTTCATTTTAGGTACCAGACCAGCGGTGTGGATAGTCGGGCACTCCTATGTGTTTTGGGCTGAGAGGAGGGCTGCCATACGCCCTGGGGGACGTTCGTTGGGCTTTGCAAGTGCTGAAGTCTAATGGAGAGGCATCCGGGGCCTGTGCTGATTGCAGGCACTGCCCGAAGTGGTAGACATCAGCCGCATCGCATGGTTCCAACTGTTTTACTGTTTCATCTAGGAGGCAATGATCTGTGTTCGGTTCGGTTGGGGGAGTTGATCTCACTGATCCAGTCAGATTTAGAAAGGTTCGCCGGCTTTTTCCCCCGGGTAATTTTGGTCTGGTCAGAAATTGTTTCCAGGTTGATTAGGCATGGAGCGCGGGACGTGAATGCCATTGAGCGGGCGAGGCGCCTATTAAACATCAGGGTGTCTAGGTTTGTCCGAGCTAGAGGCGGGGTGGTGGTGCGTCATCGGGAGTTAGAGGGTGACAATAGAGGTTTGTTGTTGCCAGACGGGGTGCACCTAATGGAGATTGGGCTAGATATTTTCCTGTCGGGGTTGCAGGATGGGGTTGAGCAAGGTCTATTTTTGTTGGGGGTCGGTGAGCCGTGTAGTTGAGGAATACACGGTCACCTGGTGGCGGTAGTAGAAGGGGATTTTCCTACATGTCCTTGGTTAGGCAGGGATACAGGTTGTTATTGACCTATGTTAAGGTCATTGCGTTTTATATTTGGTAAATTTGTTATTTACATTTATTGTGTTAATAAAGCTGTGGCCGACGCCCGGGTCAACCCCACTTTAAAAGAGAGTTATGTGTCGGTGTGATGTTAAGTTTAATATGGGGAGGGGAGACTTATGGGTTAAATGTTGCTATATGCATACAGTCACGTGTGAACTTGTTTTGTACATTCTTTCCACAAATCAGTAGTTAATCAGTCGTTTTAATAACAATCACTTTTTCTCATGCAGATCGTATTTATAAGCAGCGGCTAGCCTCGCCCTCTGGCAGCAGATTGACAGCTTTTTCCTCATACTTTGCATAGGGTGAAAGCTGCCAATCAGCGGCTGGTGGGCGGAGCTACCTGCAGCTCATGAATACGGGCTGCTCGAGAAAAAGTGATTGTTATAAAAACTACTGATCATTGACAAGTAAGTAATAGAGCGTTGGAATCAAGGTCTCTGGCACTATTTTATGCAGTCTTCTGAAGTTTTGATTGGTGGGGTTCTGGACCCTGAGACCCCCACCGATCGCAAAAGCAAAGCGACAGAAGCGCTCGGATGATTACTAAGCTGCTTGGTTTCTGATTGTCTCTGCTTGGCTTTCCCTGAAAAGCAGAGCAAGCTGTGTACGGGCTCAAAGACTAATCAGACATTATGGGCATATTCTAGAGACATACTATATATGTCAATTATTGGAATACCCCTATAACCCCTTAGCGACGGATATATCCGTCGCAAGCAGGTGTTAGTTCCAGCATAGTGATGGATATGTCAATCGCTCTGATCAGGTGGGTACTGCCAGTGTACCCACCCGATCAGCTGCAGGAGCACGGCTGTTATACACAGCCTTGCTCCTGCCGCAAGTGCCAGAATCTAAGCGCGCTCCGATTCTGGCAGTTTAACCCATTAGATGCCGCTGTCAAAAGTGACAGCAGCTTCTAATTTGTTTGACAGAGGGAGGGAACTCCCTCTGTCACCCGATAGGCGCCCCTGCAAAAAATCGTGGGGCGCCGTTGGGCTTCCATGGGAGCCGGGGGCCTAACAGCCTAACAGCCAGAGGCATGGCCTAATAGATTGCCTGTCAGTTTTACACTGACAGGCAATAATGCTTTGGCATACTAAGTATACAAAAGCATTATATAAGCGATCAGCAGATCGCATGGTGAAGTCCCCTGGTGGGACAAAAAATAAGTAAAACAGTTAAAGAGGCTCTGTCACCAGATTTTGCAACCCCTATCTGCTATTGCAGCAGATAGGCGCTGCAATGTAGATTACAGTAACGTTTTTATTTTTAAAAAACGAGCATTTTTGGCCAAGTTATGACCATTTTCGTATTTATGCAAATGAGGCTTGCAAAAGTACAACTGGGCGTGTTGAAAAGTAAAAGTACAACTGGGCGTGTATTATGTGCGTACATCGGGGCGTGTTTACTACTTTTACTAGCTGGGCGCTCTGATGAGAAGTATCATCCACTTCTCTTCACAACGCCCAGCTTCTGGCAGTGCAGCACTGTGACGTCACTCACAGGTCCTGCATCGTGTCGGCACCAGAGGCTACAGATGATTCTGCAGCAGCATCGGCGTTTGCAGGTAAGTCGATGTAGCTACTTACCTGCAAATGCTGATGCTGCTGCAGAATCAACTGTAGCCTCTGGTGCCGACACGATGCAGGACCTGTGAGTGACGTCACAGTGCTGCACTGCCAGAAGCTGGGCGTTGTGAAGAGAAGTGGATGACACTTCTATACACAACGCCCAGCTAGTAATAGTAGTAAACACGCCCCGATGTACGCACATAATACACGCCCAGTTGTACTTTTACTTTTCAACACGCCCAGTTGTACTTTTGCAAGCCTCATTTGCATAAATACGAAAATGGTCATAACTTGGCCAAAAATGCTCGTTTTTTAAAAATAAAAATGTTACTGTAATCTACATTGCAGCGCCGATCTGCTGCAATAGCAGATAGGGGTTGCAAAATCTGGTGACAGAGCCTCTTTAAATAAAGTTTATGAAAAAAAGAAAAAGATTACAGTAAAAATAAAATAAAACTACTTTTTTTCCCCAAAAAGTTGTTTTATTTAGTAAAAGTGTAAAAAAAAGTAACACATACACATATATGGTATCACCGCGATCGTAAAGACTCAAACAATAAAGTTAATGCATTAAAAAACCCCCGCAAAAAACAATGGCAAAATTCCTTTTTTTCTCCTATTCCCACCATAAAAAATAAAATAAAAGCTAATCAATAAGTCCCATGTACCCCAAAATACTACCAATGAAAACTACACCTTGTCCCGCAAAAAACAAGCCCACATATGGCTACATCGATGGAAAAAATAAAAAGTTACGGCTCTTGAAATGCGGCAGTTTTTTTTTTAAAAGGGTTTTTGTTTCGCAAACGTAGGAAAACATAAAACCTCTACATATTTGGTATCCCCATAATCGTGCCGGCCCATCGAATAAAGGTAACATGTTATTTATGCTGCATAGTGAATGGCGTCAATTTATAACTTGAAAAACAATGCTGGAATAGACCTTTATTTTCAATTCTTCCCTAAAATAAAGTTAATAACAGTTAATCAATATATTATATGCACGCAAAAACGATGCAATTGAAAAATACAACTCGTCCTGCAAAAATCAAACCCTTAAACGACTATGTCGACGGAATATAAAAAAAAAGTTATGACTATTAGAATGCAACAGTGAAAAAACAAAAAAAATAATCCTTGGTCATTAACGCACAAAATGGCCTGGTCATTAAGGGGTTAAGGAGGGCTGTAACTGATTATAGAGCTGTTGGCCCCCACTGGTCATGGCATGGATCCTGATGCCCCAATGGTTAGTCCACCCCAGGCATTAACAAATTCTGCTCTGCTACATCTATGTATGCAACAATCAATGATGTTCCTGGCAGCATGGGCCATATGTCTGTCAGAATGAATTCTCCATATCCATAGACAATGTTCCATTTAAAATATTTATAAGGTTCTGTGGTGTATAGAGCTATAAAAAGACACGGAGAATAAGATCTTCTAAGCTCATAATGTCTATGCTATTCAATTTTTATAGACTGGAGTCATGATACACTACATGCAGATAAGTCATTGTCTCCTAAGTAATGACGATTGAGAATAATCCGCTTTTTACCTCCCATTCTGCTCGTTCAGTAAAAAGAGGCAGAAAACGAAAAAATTTGGGTGATTTGATTTGTGGGGAGCAATGGAGCAGGACAAAGCCGTATTTGAATCAGGGAGTCTTAGAAATCACTGAAAGTATTAATAGATGGATTTCAATCCAGCAGGTGGCAGGTATGGGCTCTGCATGGGCCAGGTTATAGGGCTGAGCATAGGAAGGGCTTCCATTTGGCGCACAGAGGAGAAAAGTTCCTGCCCGCCCTAATTTACTCATTAAGGGTTTGCGATTCCTTGTTATAGCGGCTTCGTGTTTTTTTTTTTTAAAGGAGTGGTGAGAGGGGGTCCTTGGAGGCAAAATTAATGGGCAGGTGCACGAAAATGGGTCGTGCACTGGAATTGTGTAAAATACAACAGGTGGAGTTCTTGGGGGGATGGAGTCCCCCGGAGCAGTTGGAGAAGTTGCATACGGGGAACGTGGGTCAGGTGTGGACGGCAGAGGGCAAAAGAGATTTAACCCACATAGAGAGTGGGGATTAGACTGCGGACTGCCTTCAAGGATCTTCCTCATAATTTAGATGGATAGAGCAGGGTAAAATGTTGAAGAAAGTTTGTGATATTTTGCCTGACTGTATATGTATATGTAATTATATGTCATTTATGTTTTATTATTATGCTGAAATTGACGTTATATATAAATTGTTGTATAATAAATGTGGCTGTTATGGCCTTTCATCACATCAGTAGTTTGAGTCTTATTCATTAGGGGATGGTGGGGGTCACAAGTAAGAAGTAAGTTAGTTTTTGGTATTCCTTTACGATTCCTTTTGTTTTACCGTTGGTACAGCTGTCAATCATAACTGCGCTCCTGTGGGAGATGATGCGGACACCGCTGCTGTGCCGAGTATGATTCCCATCATGTGCATGTACGTTGGGGGGTCCTTCCCATAATGTGCTTCTGCATGATTTTGCAAGAAGGGGGTTAAGGAGCATGTAAGCTCATCAGTTTATTAATGGTTTTCAAGCAGCAGCAAGTTTTTTGTACATTTAGAAGGGTTATCCCATCCTCCCAAGACCTTCTTGGTGATCAGATGATATATGCGACTAACTGTAGTTATCCATTGAAATGAATGGGTGACCGTGTAAGATATGGTCACGTGGCTCATGCCGCGTCTTCCAGAGAGGAAGCTGTTTTTTTTCCATAGGGAAGTCTGGCGCTGATGAAATCCCATTTAGAAAATCCCTTATAAGTCATATAGAGAAGGGTTGATACCCATAGAAATCTAGAGGTTGTTGCTTGAATTTTTCAAACATCAAAGGCAGTGGTTTCCAACCAAGGTGCCGTGAGAACCCTCCAGGGGTGCCACGGCACTCCTCTGAACCACTGTGGCCAAGCTTTCTCTCCTCCTCCCAACAGTGCGAAGTGCATGTGAGGAGGAGGAGATTTTTTGCAGCCCCCTTGTCAGGGGCGTAACTAAAGGTTCATGGGCCCTGGTGCAAGAATTCAGCTTTGGCTCCCCTACCCATCCCCAACACCACCAGACCATTGCGCATGCCTATGCCCAGCTGCTTTGCCCGACAGACCTAATGAATGCTCCCACAGTATAATGCCCCCATAGCTGCCCCCACAGTATAATGCCACCACACAGTATAATGCCCCCATAGCTACCCCCACAGTATAATGCCCCCATAGCTGCGCCCACAGTATAATCTCCCTATAGCTGCCCCCACAGTATATTTCCATCTATAGCTGCCACAAACAGTATAATGCCCCCATACAGTACAATGCCCCCATAGCTGTTTCATACAGTATAATTCCCCCCATACATTATAATTCCCCCATAGCTGTCCCATACAGTATAATGCCCCCCATACAGTATAATGCCCTCCTTAGCTGTCCCATACAGTATACTGCCCCCCATACAGTATAATGCCCCCTCAGCAGCTACCATATGAGCCCCCCACCCATACCCAGTATAATGCCTCATATGTATGTACCTAATAGAAAAATAATAACATAAATACTTATCCCCGTTCCCACGACGGGTGGAGGATCCTTTTCCTTCTCTGCACTGTACTGTGAGTGACTCTGAACAGACAGGTGAGATGACGTCATTACATCGTGCCTGCCTGCACTCAGCTGCTCGTGGCACAGTGAATGCTGGAGCAAGGCTCTAGCGTTGAACCCAACTGAATGTGCGTCCTGCGGATAGGAGAAGAAAGGTCCCTCCTCAATTTTCTCCCGGAGTCAAGGTCTGGCTATCCTCAAGAAACATTTGTCTTGGGATTCCGCTTTAGGAGTTACCCCTGATGTCACTGTCCATATATGGACAGAGACATCAAGCGCTCCATTCAGTAGCGGAATCCCCGGCCTCAGGGGAATTCCGTTCCTTCAGGGAGCTACAGTGGCGTTATGTATAGGAAGGGGGGATGGGGGTGCTATCTACAAGGGGCTAAGTGCCCTACCTACAAGGGGGCTGTGTGGTACTACCTACAAGGGGGCTGTGTGGCACTACCTACAAGGGGGCTGTGTGGTGCTACCTACAAGGGGGCTGTGTGGCACTGCCTACAAGGGGGCTGTGTGGCACTGCCTACAAGGGGGCTGTGTGGCACTACCTACAAAAGGGATGTGTGGCACTACCTACAAGAGGGCTGTGTGGCACTACCTACAAGAGGGCTGTGTGGCACTACCTACAGGGGGCTGTGTGGCACTACCTACAAGAGGGCTATGTGGCACTACCTACAAGGCGGCTGTGTGACGCTACCTACAAGGGTGCTGTGTAGCACTACCTACAAGGAGCTTTGTGACTATCTACAGGGGGCATCTGTGAGTAGTGGGCTGATCGTCATTTTAGTGAGAGTGGGGGGGCTGATGGTCATTTTACTGGGAGTGGGGGGCTGATGGTCGTTTTAGAGTGGCGGGCTGGTGGTCATTTTACTGTGAGTGACGGGCTGATGGTCATTTTACTGTGAGTGGGGGTTGATGGTCATTTTACTGTGAGTGGCGGGCTGATGATCATTTTGCTGTGAGTGGCAGGCTGATGGTCTTCAAATGGTTTCCACCTCTGATCTCCAATTGAAATTAATAGGAGGCAGAAAAAACCTGCGGCGCTTGTTTGGTGCTTTTCTGCCTGCGTCTTTTGCATTAGCTTCAACGGCATAGAAAACACAAAAAAAAAGTCAAATAGTGCTGTCAATTCAAAATCTGACTTGAAATTCCTGAAGGAATTTTGAGGCACATTTTTTCTGCCTTACGAAAAACGCTGTGTGAATATACACTAAGGCTGGGTTCACACAGAGTTTTTTGCAGGAGGAAAATCTGCCTCAAAATTCCGTTTGGAATTTTGAGGCAGAATTTGCTCTGTCTGCACGCCGTATTTCGCCTGCGGCCTTTGAGCACCGCGGGCAAAAAACGCAGCAAAATACGTTTCTTCTACCTCCCATTGATGTTAATTGGAGGTCAGAAGCGTAAACGTCCGAAGATAGGGCATGTCCCTTCTTTTTCCCGCGAGTCGGTTTTTTCGCTCGCAGGAAAAAACGTCTCCGTCTCCCATTGAAATATATGGGAGGCATTTTCAGGCCGCTTTTTTGCGTGTTTTCCGACGCGGTTTCCGCGTAAAAAAACGTGTCAAAAAAATCAGTGTGAACTGGCCCTAAGAGTGTAGTACTTGTTTTTAGCCGTTTTTTGGTCTTTTTCTAAACAATTTTTGGTAGGGGTGCCCTGAAGACATTTTTTTTTCCCAGGGTTGTCTCGAGTCCGAAAAGGTTGGGAAACTTTGATCTAAGGTAATATTTACACCTAAAATTTAGTGCTGAATAAGCCCATAATATCTATATATGTGTTCAGAGCTAATTTGTTTTTACAGAGAACTCCTGCATAGACATAGGGGCAAATTTACTAAGACGGGCGTTTAATACACCAGTCTTAGTATGAAGCCCGCAAGAGTAAGATGTGTCTAATTTATTTAAAGTGGCACACCACTTAATAAAGTTGCTGCATCTTCTGCTGTCTGAAAAATCTGTACCAGCTACGAGCTGGTTTAGATTCCCGCTATAATTTATGCCAGATTTATGACATAAATTATAGTAAATGTGTTGGAGACCCTTCCACTCAGCCCTGCCAATTTTTGCTAAAAAAAAAGAGGCGTAAATGCTGTGAAGGATGGTTTATTTGCTTATATTCTCTGTATGAAATTACATTATGAATTATCAAGCCGGATGCCGAATTACTAAGATATGTTGTAAAGGATCTGCCAGACACAGCTTCTGTGTCGACGCCCATGGTTAATCAGTCTGCATCTGCTCCTAGGTCTGATAGAGTGACTCGATCTGCTACCACTCAGGCTGGTAGGCCGAGGAATGGGAGAACCTATCACAGCCTGGCCAGACGGAGCTAGCTCCCGCCCTCTGTCTATTTATATCTTCATTTCCTGCTCTGGTTTTCCTAGAATCTGCCCGGAGGCTAAACCCGAGACAAGCTCGATGGGCGTTGTTTTTTACTAGATTCAACTTTGTGGTCACCTATAGGGCTGGGTATAAAAATTTTAAAGCTGATGCACTGTCACGTAGCTTCATGGCCAGCGCTTCGGAGGAAGATCCTGCTTGTGTTTTGCCCCCAGGTATAATCATATCCTCTGTTGATTCTGACTTAGTCTCCGAAATTGCGGCTGATCAAGGTTCAGCTCCCGGGAACCTTCCTGAGAACAAGCTGTTTGTTCCCCTGCAATTCCGGCTAAGGGTACTCAGGGAAAATCATGACTCTGCACTATCTGGCCACCCAGGCATCCTGGGTACCAAGCACCTCATTGCTAGAAACTATTGGTGGCCTGGGTTGCCTAAAGACAATAAGGCCTACGTCACCGCTTGTGAAATTTGTGCTAGGTCCAAGACTCCCAGGTCCCGACCAGCGGGCTTACTATGTTCTTTGCCCATTCCCCAGAGACCTTGGACCCATATCTCCATGGATTTTATCACCGATCTGCCTCCATCTCAAGGCAAGTCGGTGGTGTGGGTTGTAGTAGACCGCTTCAGTAAGATGTGCCACTTTGTGCCCCTCAAGAAACTACCCAATGCCAAGACGTTAGCTACCTTGTTTGTCAAACACATCCTGCGTCTCCATGGGGTTCCTGTCAATATTGTTTCTGACAGAGGGGTACAATTTGTTTCATTGTTTTGGAGAGCTTTCTGTAAAAAGTTGGAGATTGATCTGTCCTTCTCCTCGGCCTTCCATCCTGAAACTAATGGCCAAACTGAGAGGACTAATCAGTCTCTAGAACAATATTTAAGGTGTTTTATCTCCAACTGTCAATATGATTGGGTCTCCTTCATTCCCCTCGCCAAATTTTCCCTTAATAACCGGGTCAGTAACTCGTCAGGGGTCTCCCCCTTTTTCTGTAATTTTGGGTTTAATCCACGGTTCTCCTCCGTTTCACCTGGTGGTTCCAACAATCCCGAGATAGATGTAGTTCATCGGGAACTGTGCACAGTCTGGGCCCAGGTTCAGAAGAACCTAGATGTGTCCCAGAGCATACAAAAGACTCAGGCAGATAGAAGACGTTCTGCTAACCCCTTGTTTGTGGTCGGGGATGTGGTGTGGCTGTCTTCAAAAAATTTGCGTCTTAAAGTTCCGTCCAAAAAATTTGCTCTCCGGTATATAGGGCCGTACAAGGTCATTGAGGTCGCTAACCCTGTCTCCTTCCGGAGTGGTCCAAGGCTCCCTCCAGTACCTGGTCCAATGGAGAGGATACGGGTCTGAGGAGAGGACTTGGGTACCCGTCCGGGATGTTCACGCTGGGATATTCCTCAGGAGGTTCCATCTTTGATTCCCCAATAAGCCAGGTCCACCTAGGAAGGGTCCAGTGGCTCCTCATAAAAGGGGGGGTACTGTAAAGGATCTGCCAGACACAGCTTCTGTGTCGACGTCTGTGGTTAATCAGTCTGCATTTGCTCCTAGGTCTGATAGAGTGACTCGATCTGCTACCACTCAGGCTGGTAGGCTGAGGAGTGGGAGAACCTATCACAGCCTGGCCAGACGGAGCTAGCTCCCGCCCTCGGTCTATTTATACCTTCATTTCCTGCTCTTCCTTTGCCTCTGATTCTGTCTTGTTTCCTGGCTCTGCTGTTCCTGCTAGTACTATTGACCTCTGCTTCATATTGACCCTGGCTTTACTGACTACGCTCCTGCTCTGCGTTTGGTACCTCGTAAACTCCTGGTTTGACTCGGTTCGTTGACTACTCTTGTTGCTCACGGTGTTGCCGTGGGCAACTGCCCCATTTCCCTTAGCTTCTGTGTACCCTTGTCTGTTTGTCTGTCATGCACTTATTGAGCGTAGGGACCGTTGCCCAGTTGTACGCCGTCGCCTAGGACGGGCCGTGCAAGTAGGCAGGGACTGAGTGGCGGGTAGATTAGAGCTCACCTGTCTGTCTCCCCACCCCGACATTACATATGTATTCTCCATTTTGTAATGAACTTTCCTCTATATAATTCAAAGAAACATCTTATCTCCATGTGTTAAACGTCTGGCCTTCAAAGCCCCATTGTAGCGGGTTGGCTGAACGCCCAGACAAAGTGCAACTATTTCTCCCCCATGAGAACAAATTACTAACAACTGCCCATTATATGCTTGTCTCCAGGTGTTACCTGATGTTAACATTTTAATGAAGAATTAGAATATATATTTGAAATATTCTTATGGTCTGCTATTGGCTGAATAAGAGTTAATGTCACATTGCCTCTGATTGGTTAACCTCAAGCCTACAACCCTTCTGAATGATAGTATTGTAATTGAGTTTGGAAATAAACCACCAGAGGAATATTTTGAGCATATCAGCAGTGTCTGTGTGTTTTTTCTCCTCTCTCAATATATATTGGTATGAAATATCCTGATTAGGATGCTGGATAAAGTTCCTGGCATGAGTGTCTGTTGGAACACTCATCTAAATTTCAGTCTAATATATTTTGAGCCATTTACTTCC
Organism: Rhinoderma darwinii; assembly: GCF_050947455.1. Classification (NCBI taxonomy): domain Eukaryota; kingdom Metazoa; phylum Chordata; class Amphibia; order Anura; family Rhinodermatidae; genus Rhinoderma; species Rhinoderma darwinii. Next base: position 36,674,545 of record NC_134687.1, on the reverse strand, counting down.
ACGACAGTAATGGTGCCGAAAAAACCCGGGAGATTGCTCGTCTGATAGCTGTCGCTAGAGAGGTGTGGCGCTTTACATCTGTGAATTACAAAAAAAACGCGGTAGGTAAGGAGCTTATTCTTACACCATTCACACATGTATTGCGTAAGCCTCGGAATTTATCTGTCATGACGTCACATCTTCTGGACGTGGCACTTTATCCAGCAGTGGTATGAAAGATGGATCCAAAAAGGTATGTTGAAACTTTTTGTGTGATGAAAGATTGCAGGTGCGTACGTGATCTTGAACTGTTGATATGAAAGACAAAAAGGCAAGATAATTTTTTCCAGCAATTACATTGTTAACCAGAAAAAATTGTGAGAAGTGTAAGACCTTCCCCCTTGCAGTGACGTAGCGCATGGTGGAGAGAAGTTGTAACTCACATGTGAAGTTTTTGAAATGAAAGGATTGTAGTTTGGACAGTAAGGAAACCAAACTTGTGGTTGCTGCTCTGTTGTAGTGTGTCATTTGTTATTTAGTTGTGTAAAATCTTTTGAGGATTAATAGTTGTACTGTTACCCGTTTGTCTGGGATTATAGTTGGATATTTGTGAGTAATATCCTGTAGTACCACAAGGGCTTCTATGGTTAAGTCCTGATAATGGAGAATCCAGTGCAACAGGGAAAACTTTTAGCACTTTAGCACTTTTAGCACACACTGCCATCTTGTAATACTGTGTGTAAGGGTCCTTCTGTATGAACCAAAAGCTATACCCCGGCAGTGAGGGGTCTGTAGATGTTTGAAATGAATGTGACCAACTCCTGTTTGATTCAATGGAGGTTCATGAATGTCGATTGTGTTGAAGAATTTGCTCTGGCTACTTTTGATTGGCAGCATTTTGTCTGTTCTTGATGTTCAATACAGTGAGGATCAGAGGAAAGGGGACCCTACTGCTAGAATGTCTGGAGGAACGACTTTTGATATCGTATTGGTAAGACAGTCTAGGACAGGGGTGGGCAAACTTTTTGACTCGCGGGCCACAATGGGTTCTAAAATTTGACAGAGGGGCCGGGCCAGGAGCATTTGGAGGGAGTGTTTGGGCCGGATATACTAAAGCATTAAATGTAGTGTGTGCAAACCTCATAGCACAGTAAGAACACTACAACCCAATTTATTAACTGTCTTTCAAATGTGAAAAATAGCCCTTATCAGTTAATAAATTTGTCTCAAGGAATATGCAAGATATGGCATTTACATACTATTTCGCAGATACTGGGAGGAGGAAATGTAAATAGATTAAAATAACATACGCACTGTGATTTATCAAGAAAAAAGTTCTGTTGACTCTGTAAATTAGCTGCCAACCTCTGAGCAGTAGCCGCCCGTTCTTGTGTTGACTGCTTGCTAGCATAGTTTGCATGCTTCGTGGCAAAGTGACGGCTGATATTGTACTCTTTGAAAACCGAAGGGCTTAATGGTGACGTGAAACGAAGTGAAAATTAAAGTGAAATAAAGAGAAATACGCGCCACATTAACCCCTTAATGACCGGGCCATTTTGCACGTTAATGACCAAGGATTATTTTTTGTTTTTTCATGGTCGCATTCCAAGAGTCGTAACTTTTTTTTTATTACGTCGACATAGCCGTATAAGGGCTTGTTTTTTGCGGGACGAGTTGTATTTTGTAATTGTACCATTTTTAGATGCTTACAATATATTGATTAACTTTTATTAACTTTATTTTAGGAGAGAATTGAAAATAAGCAGCTATTCCAGCATTAATTTTCACGTTATAAATTTATGCCCTTTACTATGCAGCATAAATAACATGTTACCTTTATTCTACGGGTCGGCACGATTACGAGGATACCAAATATGTAAAGGTTTTATATGTTTTCCTACGTTTGCACAATAAAAACCCTTTTAGAAAAAAATTACTTGTTTTTGCATCGCCGCGTTCCAAGAGCCGTCATTTTTTTATTTTTCCGTCGATGTGACCGTATGTGGGCTTGATTTTTGCGGGCCAATGCGTAGTTTTCATTAGTACTATTTTGGGGTACATAGGACTTATAGATTAACTTTTATTTTATTTTTTATGGGGGGAATGGGAGAAAAGAGAGAATTTTGCCGTTGTTTTTTGCGGGTTTTTTGGACGCCGTTCATCCGGCGGTTTAATTAATGTGTTCATTTTATTGGTCAAGTTGTTACGATCGCGGGGATACCATATATGTGTATGTGTGATTTGTTTTGACACTTTTACTGAATAAAACCACTTTTTGGGCAAAAAAAGTAGTTTTATTTGATTTTGACTGTAATTATTTTATTTTTTTTCAACAAACTTTATTTAACTGATTGACATTTTTTTTTTAAGTCCCACCAGGGGACTTCACTATGCGATGTGCCGATCGCATATATAATGCTTTGGTATACTTAGTATACCAAAGCATTATTGCCTGTCAGTGTAAAACTGACAGGCAATCTGTTAGGTCATGCCTCCGGCATCGCCAAACAGGCAGTTGCGGAAGACAGACCTGGGGGTCTTTGTTAGACCCCCGGCTGTCATGGAAACCCGACGGCGACCCGCGATTTGTTTGCGGGGGCGCCGATCGGGTGACAGAGGGAGCTCCCTCCCTCTGTCAAACACATTAGATGCCGCTGTCACTATTGACAGCGGCATTTAATGGGTTAAACTGCCGGAATCGGAGCGCGCTTCGATTCCGGCAGTTGCAGCAGGAGCCAGGCTGTGTATAACAGCCGTGCTCCTGCCGCTGATCGCGTGGGTACACTGGCAGTACCCGCGCCATCACAGGACGGATATATCCGTCCTCCTGCGCGAACTAGCAGCTGCTGAGGACGGATATATCCGTCCTTCGGCGTTAAGGACAACGGTCAATGTGTTTTGAGTGCGCCATCTATTGGGAAAACGTGGGCATTGCAGGGAAAGGAAAAAAAAAAAGGAGGTTTTTACTATGATTTGGACAAGTTCGGCGGGCCGGATTAAAAAGCCTAACGGGCCATATGTGGCCCGCGGGCCGTAGTTTGCCCATGTCTGGTCTAGGAGATAGACTGGTCTGAGATATCTGTCGGCAAACATGGTCAGTTTGCCTGGAGGTGGGGGATTTACCGGAAATCACCCTTCTGCTCTCCGACCATGGGGTCAGGAGAAAGTGAGACAAAAATGCGGGACAGCCTTGGCGCACAGGTCCCAGCCATCATTATAGTAGAATGAGCAAAAGGAGCTGGGGCTTTAAAGATTGTGAAGGAAAAATAACACACTAAAAAATTGTTGAAGAGGCTGGCAGCCGTAAGATGGATGTTTGCATGTGATAAATAGAATGGTTTGTGGAAAGTTGAGAAAGGGACGGTGGATGGCCAGGACAAGGCATAAGTTAAAAGGACAAAGTAAGTGATTACAGGTGGTTACAAGTAAGTTGATGTGAGAAAGAACAATTTGAATACAGGTGTAAATTTTGATAGGAAGAGTGTAGAAAACGGAGCAGCCGGGTACATTGCAGTGATTCATGTGGGTCAGAACGGGGGGAGTGTGATGTGAACGGGTGTGATGTGACATCTGTGTGATGTGTGAGACATGTGTGTAATGTAAAATGTGTGAAGTTTGAAACTAGTGGCCACAATAAAGCAGATCTATATTGTATGCTCTTATTTTTAACAGCAGTAATGTCTAAAAAAAAAAAATAATTCTTAGTGTTTTGTGTATGGCGTTAAAATCAGTTCCTCTCCTCTGTGTAAAGGAAAGTTTCTTATCTTTGCGCATGCGCTGTTGTCCGTAACTACACCAAGTGAGAAAAATATTACAGCCGGCTGGATTTGTCTGCAAAAAGATAAAAGTTACGTTGCATATTTATGTGTTATGATGTGATAAGATTTATTCTTGTAATGTTTTGATGTTAATTCAAATGAATTAAAATACAGATATTGTGAGACACGGGGTCTTGAAAATGTATGTACCCCCACTGTTCCCTATTCTTATATATAGTTTATTGGTTTGCAGTAATTAATATTACCAGATATATTATTTTCTGTTTTATTGAATAACTAATTATAATTGTTTTGTTTTTGTTTTCACACATGCGGCGCGTGCTATAGTGCTGCCTTAATGTTATTTTTGAAAATGTATGATGTTTTACAGGTAAATGGTTGCAAGTTATTTTAAAGATAAAATGTATTTTCGTCAGGAGAAAGTCATTTTTTGTTCCAGGCTATTGTGTATTACAGGGGGCCAAACTAGTGCCCCCCAGATAGAGTGCCCGGCCTTATTATGTTGAGATATGTAGTTTTATTACTATTTTTGCAGAGTTCAAATAGGAGGGAGTAGTGAGGGGACTGATCGGGTACAATTTTGTTTTGTTTTGTGTTTTATTTTGTTTTGAATTAATGAATTTGGTTCTAGGAGGTTTACAAAATGTGTATGAGACCCCAATGAGTAATCCAGATTAAATGTGTATGACAGTAACCTAAATGTTGAGATTTTTCTGTATAGATGGTTCCAGATCTTTCCAGAACGGTAACTATGGCACTGGGTATGCTGTGCTGTAGTCTCCACCTAATATGAGGTATTGTGTAAGAGACCATCCCCCTCCAGCAAATTTACACAGGAGGCGAGGTGACGTCACTTGGAGATGAGTCTTTACCGATTTAGATGGGGGAGAAGGCAAAACAAAAAAAAATTTGTCTGAACATTGTTCATTTTATGCCAGATTTCAGTAACATAATTTGTTTGTTTTTGTATTAATCAGGTATTTATAGGACCTGGTGGGGGTGGGGTTTATAAGTGTCCTGGATCATCGGATGAATGTGGAAAAATAAAACTCCACCCTTTTTAAATAGTCTGTCTATATGTGACATGGGTTTCCAATGTAAATTTGTAATGTAGAAATACGTTATCATATACAGTACAAGACAGGATACGAGGCACAAGGTAAATTATCCAGAAACCACTCTCACCTTCTTGTACATCTGAAGGAGCGGAGCTGGAGGTGCTCGCTGAGTAACCTGGCAAAAGGTAAGATGGCTGACATTTACACTGACTCTAGGTAATCTTTTGGCATCACCCACAATTATGGGCCCATTGGTAGTAGGAACTTTATTGGATCATCGGGTAAGCCAATTGAGAGACAAAGAGAAGACAGACCTGACAACAAAAGTATGTGCAGCCAAGTGTCAGTAAATTGGCTTGTCCCTGGATGCAATAATGCCACCACTAGGTTTGTAGCAGCCTGCATGATGTGCACACGGCATGACATAGGTAAAACAGTAAAGGTACCTATGAAAAGTGCACCCCGGCCAGATTACCCGTCCCAGCGACTGCAGAACATACAACTACCCAAGGTAGGTGTGTATGAAAAGGTGCTTGTATGTGTAGACCTGTTCTCAGGGTGTCCTGAAGCCCGGCCAGTACCTTCTCCACTGCAGAAGTTGTGTGTAGTGACAGGGGAATCGTTTTTATCCCAAGTATTGAACTGGTGTTTGTACAATAAGATGTCAGCAATTCTCCAGATGTTATCCCAAAGTTAGTTTGTTTAATAACTGTATTCAAGAAGTAAAAACTGAGGTTAAGTTTTATGTGAAGTTCTAGACCAGCCTCAGCATTGGACTATTGGAGGCGTCAGATAAAAGAGGTACAGTAGTGGGATATTCCCATTTGAAAACATTCTTTTGTTGTGAAAGGAAAATTTTAGAGCAGAGAATTCTGTGTAGTGTATATATATATATATATATATATATATATAAAAGACAAAATCAGTTTATTGTATCACTTCTAGTTACTGATCAATGTGAATGTTTAATGTAAAGATGTTATTTGTTAATGTTTTTGTTCAATTGAATTATCTGATTAAGATCAATTAATGATAATGCGATGAAAAAGTTTGTTCTCCACAGGAAGAGTCCAACTGGGAGCGGAAGGCGTGAAAACCAGATTCTAACAGAATGTGGATGGCTAAAGGAAGGTAATCCGGTAGCACCCAAGGCACTCTTGATGACACTTGCATTGATGGTGTACGACCTCACAAATGCCACAAGACTGCAAGGATCGATGTGGTAAGATCTAAGTGGTATGTCCCAGGTCTTACAGCTGATGCTGCTAAATTCTGTTAGAGCTGTTTGATTTGCCTACAGAACAGTCCTGGCAGACCGGTGCCAACCTTATCATACCCGCCTCCCACGAAGAGAACAGACCTTGAGAGGCCTTCCCAGGCAATACAAGTCAGAGTTTGAAAAATTGGTTTGCAACATTTGTAAGATAAACATGTGAAATCTGTGTATATTTTTGTGACTTGGTGCAATCAGCTCAGACCAAGGTACAAATCCTGCTTTTCTAGGTGCCCTGTCCATTGTAGCAGAGAAGTTTTTCTTATATAAAGGTGTGTTTGATTTAGTTTAAGGGCCTGACATTGTTATTGTATGTACTTAGAACAATTTTTATATTACGTAGATGATGTTATCACCAGATTATCATTTATTTTAACAATTAACAAGGGTTGGGGGTTCCCAGCAAGTGCCAGTAAACATGAACTAAAAGACTTTAACATGATGAACTCCATCACTGAGATGTGGCAGGCGCAGCCGGAGCCAATACAACGCGTTTGCCATGAACTGACGGCAGTGTCACAATTCTAAGCAGCCGCCCAGACAAGCAACTTGCCGGAGAAAGAGGACAGATGTGGAGGGTTTGTGGTAGTCATAATAAAACTCCACTAATCCGTCTACGTGGGAACACACCCCAGGCTCACAGTACAGCCCGGTGATGTATACTAAAAGAGACGATGTCTGACAGATGAGGAGGACCAAGCCAAGTCCTGATGACATAAGCAAAGGTCAAAGTAAAGCAAAGACCAAAAAAAGTAAAGCAGTTAGCAGCACTTTGACCAGGAGGGGGTAATAATAAATCCCCCACTGGACACCACCGTACAGTCTGACACCATAATTGTATGGGTTACCCTGAGGGTGACAGTCAGTGAAGAGCAGAAGATAGAAGAGGATGATGATGATGATGTACAGGACTTGTCAATGCACTGGTGGGACCCTATACCCAAACCGGACATTGGTGATGGCATCATATTAGTTGTGGCCCTATTGATATATTGTTTGAGTTTTATAATCATAATAATAATTTCTGTTATTTAATATGAGAAAAAGGGGGGTTTGTGAAGGATGGTTTATTTGCTTATATTCTCTGTATGAAATTACATTATGAATTATCAAGCAGGATGCCGAATTACTAAGATATGTATTCTCCATTTTGTAATGAACTTTCCTCTATATAATTCTGTTTCAATATGTCTTTATTAAACAGTTGAGACATCAGAAAATATATGTGTATAACAGTTCTACTCGCAGGTAGAAGTAAATAGTTAGTCTCAAATAATAATTAACCTATAAGTTTTAAAATTTTTAGAAAATGGGATTCAAAATAATATGGATAATAAAAGAAAGGTAAATAAAATAAATGTTGTGAAGAACGTATACAGGTCATCATAAAGAAAAAATAAAATGTATACAATAGACAACGTATGAGCTCCCACTAGAAAGGGAGAGGTACGGCATATACAGAATTATTCCAACACATCCAATCTCTACAGAACCGGTCATGTCTTTGTATGCTACAGGCATAAATATATTCATATTGATAGTTTGTATTGACTTTTTTAATGATGTCTGTGATGGTCGGGACGTTACATGTTTTCCATCTGAACGCTACAGCTGATGTGGCAGATATTAATATATGACATATTACAATTTGGAATTGTTTGGGAATAACATCAATTCCAAGCCGTAGTAACCCAAGTTCCGGCGTGAGGTTGATATTTTGAGTTGTAATCTCATTTAGTAGTGCGCTAATTAATTGCCAAAAGGTTAATAATAAAAGACATTCCCAAAATATGTGAAGTATGGATCCCAAATGGTTACATCCTCTCCAACATTGGGGCGATGCATCACTATATATTCTGGAAAGTTTATACGGAGTGAGATACCATCTATAGAATATTTTATAATATAATTCTTGATGATTAGTACAGGAAGAGGATTTAAGAGAGATGGAGAATGCTCTTAACCACTGGTCTCTTGAAAATTGGCCGTTCAGATCTCTATGCCATTTAGATATATGTGTTTGATTTTCAAAGGTAAGTGATTGGGCACCAATCTGATAAAACGTGTGAATACCTTTAATTGTTTTCAATTGGTTATTTAAGTACGTAGAAGCCGGCATAGGTAGGGAGAGTAATGGATATGGAATCTCTCTCATAATCGTTCTTATCTGCAGAAATTTGTAGAATTGAGTTTTATCTAGTTTGTATCTGAATGATAAGTCAGAGAAGCAACATAGATTATTTTCCACATATAGATCATCTATATATGTTAAGCCTGCGTTTATCCAGCTGTTTATGTCTAGATCTGGAAGAAAGTCATTCAAGATTTGGAATGGGATTTTCTCTATTTTGGTAGGCATATCAAGATGTTTATATTTAGTAAAATTGTTCCAAATTTGTAAAGTAGCGCGTACTGTAGATGTGGAGCCGTGTTCTGGCCTATATTTAATGGCTTTTGAGTACAATATATTTTTTAAGTTATCTTCCTCTATATAATTCAAAGAAACATCTTATCTCCATGTGTTAAGCGTGTGGCCTTCATAGCCCCATTGTAACGGGTTGGCTGAACGCCCAGACAAAGTGCAACTATTTCTCCCCCGTGAGAACAAATCACTAACAACTGCCCATTATATGCTTGTCTCCAGGTGTTACCTGATGTCAGCATTTTAATGAAGAATTAGAATATATATTTTAAATATTCTTATGGTCTGCTATTGGCTGAATAAGAGTTATTGTCACATTGCCTCTGATTGGTTAACCTCAAGCCTACACCCCTTCTGAATGATAGTATTGTAATTGAGTTTGGAAATAACCCCCCAGAGGAGTATTTTGTGCATATCAGCAGCGTCTGTGTGTTTTTTCTCCTCTCTCGATATATATCGGTATGAAATATCCTGATTAGGATGCTGGATAAAGTTACTGGCGTGAGTGTCTGCTGGAACACTCATCTAAATTTCAGTCTAATATATTTTAAAGGAAGGGTGTCGCGAAAATATTTCTTTTTATATCAATTTGCTTTTAGTGTTTTATTAAAAAATGTTTTATTTATTTGTGTGTTTGTGTTTTACTTTTTTTATTTTCGAACTTTTTCTTGTCTATGGGGGCTGCCATTTTTTTTTTCATCTCTGTATGTGTCGATTAACGACACATACAGACATGGAATATGGCACATACAGCCCCATAGTGAATACGAATGGGACCCGTTCCATTCACTATGCTGTACGCCGTCTGTGTGGGAACGGCGCATGCGCCGCTCCCACACAGTCCAAATGGAAGGTCTTCGGCCGAGCGACATCCGGTGCCATTTTCTTGTGGACCGGAAGCCGCGGCCGGACAGTAAGATTACTACTTCCGGTCGCGGCTTCCGGACATGTGATCTGATGCAAGCACTAGGAGGGGAGGGATCAGACGGAGTGGACGGACCGGAGGGTGCGGCGGCGGCAGGAGCAGGTAAGTTATGTCTGTGTTTCTTCATGTTTTACTGTGTGATTAGCACTGTATGTAAGCCTACTACTCTGTGTATTCGCTCAAAAAATGGCGACACACAGTGTAGGAAGTTTGAACGTTCAATCCCCTCCTTTCTCCTGGCACTAGCCAGGATAAGGGAGGGGGGATTGTTTGAGGACGCTAGAGCGAGTGTGTCTTCTCAAATTTTGCAGCATAAAGCAATGTGGTTGCTTTACCACATGCCAATGCTGCAATTTTGGGAATTGCTCCCTCTAGTGACTAGCACAGGGAAATGTTATAAATTAGAATCTAATTTATAATATTTCCTGACTCGTGAAAAAATTAAAAAAATTAGAACAATGTTTAATCATTTATATACTAACTGTTTAACTAAAAAAAAAAAAAAATGTCTAGCGACACATTCCCTTTAAGCCATTGACTTCCATGACAATGCATTAAAAGCGACAATGTTATTTTGGTGTAGAACATTTGATAAATTCCTCATAGAGTTAAAGAGAACCTTTCACCTGCCCAGACATGTGCAGCTGAATGCAGCATGTAATGGGCAGGGCTGAACAAACCCTGGGGCACTTTACATTTTGTCCTACCCTCCTCTGTTATTTAGATATCGGTGCCGTTATATTTGGTGCCCAATATTTAAATAACACACTGAACTGTTAATGGGGCCTGTATTTGGCAAGGGAACGTGTTACTATGGCTGTGACAATCAGCAAGAGCTGGGAGAGGAGAGCGTGTGCGTGCGCACACGCACAGCTCTGAGGTATGCGAGCATACGTACACACGCTCTCAATCACTTTTCAGCTCTCGGCAGACAAGGACAAGACTGTGTGATATCTCGCAAGGGCAGTGTCACAGCCATGTTACACGCCCCCTTGCCAAATACACACCAATTTACAGTTCAGGGGGTTATTTAAATACCGGGCGCCAAATATAACTGCACCAATTTCTAAATAACGGTGTTACCTGTCAGTGTAATCTTGCCTGTGAGGATAATGAGGATGATAATGTGATGACTGCTGAGAAGTGATCTCTACAGAACAGGAAGAGTCAATCTACTGTATTGTGAATCATGGATCCTGTGTCATCTATATAGAGGTGTTACCTGTCAGTGTAATCCTCCCTGTGATGATAATGAGATGACTGCTGAGAAGTGATCTATACAGAACAGGAAGGGTCAGTCTATTATGAATGGTGGATCCTGTGTTATTTATATATAGGTATTAACTGTAGGTATTATATATAGGTATTAACTGTCATTGTAATCCTGCCTGTGGTGATGATAATGAAATGACAGCTGAGAGGTGATCTCTTTAGAACAGGAAGGGTCAGTCTATTATGAGGCTCGGTGGCTAGAGTAAAAACTGCAAGATTTTATCATTATTTAAAATTTTAAATAAAACCACCAACAATTTTTAAAAAATATATTTAACATAAAAACTTGACACAATCCCTTTAACTATTTATGGCTGTACAAGAGATTTTCAGCTCTCTAAAACATAAAAAACCTGTTTAGACTCCTATAAATATATAATATGGAATTAAGATATTGCACCTAGACTACACTCTTCATGATGCCCATATACATCTGCTCTTTGCTCTTTGGTTATTATTTTTATTATTTGCAGCTATAAAGGAATCAAAATGTTTGTAATGCATCTTATTATGATTTAAACGATGTTAATAGTGAATTCATGTAAAGAAAAATACTTGAGTGGTGAGTGGGCATCTTTCATTTGTGCTATAAAGTAGGTCATTTGTGTAACTAGTGAGATTCTTCTTCTTCAAGTTCTAATACTAATGCACTGAACAAAAAGTACCAATCTGTCCCGAAAATAGTTGAATCTGCTTTTCTACCTCTTTCTATTGTGTGGACTGCTGAGAACTTCAATTAAGATAATCTTCAGTTTTTCCGGAAGTCAGCCTACAAGGTATTTTTTACAAATGTGTGAACAAAGTGCAGAGAATTTCTATAAAATTCTGGGAACTTGCAGCATTAAAAAAAAAAAAAAAGAATAATGAAAAAATGTAATAAAAGCTCAAGCTGAGGGAAAATTGTAATTTAATGTAATTTAAGACACTGAAGCCGAAGGATAGAAGTAAAGAATAAATCATGCATTTAATAGCAAAATATAGTAATTAATTGTATCTGTCAGTGGCATACTTGAAAACTTCATTAGTTTTAAAACTAGAATATATAGAATATGAATGTATTTTATGCAACATTTAACTTTTTTATTCTGTGACTTTATGTTTGAGTAGATTAAAGGGGTTGTCAGGGAATTTACATTGATGTCCTATCCTTAGGAATGGCTATCAATGTTTAATCGGTGAGGGTCCCACACCAGGGACCGTCACTTATAGCAAAGGCAGCCATGTTCACCTGAACTGCAGTACCAGATATATTATATATATATATATATATATATATATATATATATATATATATATTCCTAATATAATAATAAACACCATAGTTTGACACACTTGGGTCTAAATATAAAAGCTCCTCCTGTACTCATTACCTTACCAATGATGACTTTTCATGTCTATATGATAACATCACATGGTATAGCATATCATTTGTATGTTTTAGAAAATAAAATTGGATTATACTTACAAAGGGAAGTAAGTCTAGTCACCATAAGGCCCAATAATAAAACGTGAGTTGCTGATTGTCACAGCTCATGGGCAATAAACTGCTAAACTGTGACATCAGTGTTAGTGACATCACAGTTAGTGACATCACAGTTAGTGACATCACTGTTAGTGTGACACAGGTTCTAGAAGGGCTATAGTGAAACTTCTTCTATTACAATGTCTGCAGACTACAGATCCTTGAGCAGCTTCACTCAATGATTTTCACCAAACAAAGAGCTTTTATAATATACTGTGTGGCACAATTTTTTTTTTTTTATAGTTATAGTCTATTTTAACCATAATCTTATTATTGTAATCCTTATATCTACACCACTGCAGAAAAGCCATGCGGTATGTGGGACCATAAATACCTTTAGATTTTTTAATTTTTTTTAATTTATAAAGAAAAATTATAATCTTAACCCCTTAAGGACTGAGCCTGTTTTGGCCTTAAAGGGGTTGTCCCAAGTTGACTCAAATTTTTTTTTTTATACATTCTAAGCAGGAAATGAATTTTAAAACATTTGGTGTTAAAAAAAAATTAAAATTCATTTCCTAAGTGCCTTTTTTTTACACTTGATAACTCAGCAAGTGCTGGTTATCTTTTCTAAAAAGGGGCGTGAGCGGCTCGATGTCAATCAAGCCGCTCCGCTCTGCAGTGTGCGCGCTCCCGATGTTGCTAGATACTGTAGTTCTAGCAACATCGGGAGAATGTTCGTCTCAAGCGGGCATGGTAAGCCCGATTGAGACGAACTTACCGTGAATGTACTGTACACTACACTACACTACACTACATTCACCCCGTTTCGGCAAGCCACTTTTCCCTCCCCCACCCTGTCACTACATTTTTGTACCCGCCGCATCGGTGCTGCATCAGCACCCGGCGAACAACTAAAAATATAGAAAATAAAATAATAATCACCTAAGACGTTCTAACGGCGCTCTGAACGGTCCCGTCACTTGCCATCTTCCTTCTTCTTGGCGCCGCTCGCATTCATAGTAACAATGCGTTGTGGCGCAGATGACGTAATCATATCAGGCCCACGTGATTACTTCATCTGCGCCCACCGCTCTGTTATTGTGAATGGGAGAAGAAAAGTGACGGGACCGTTCAGCTCTTCGTGGGAACGTCTTAGGTGAGTTTATTTTTGTATGTATGTTGTTATGTATGTATGTATGTATATGTTTTCTTGTATGTATGTTGTCATGTTTGTATGTGTATATGTGCATGTATGTGTATATGTGCATGTATGTTTGCATGTATGTATGTTTTCATGTATGTATGTTTGCAAGTATGTATGTTTGCATGTATGTATGTTTGCATATATGTATGTTTGCTTGTATGTATGTTTGCTTGTATGTATGTTTGCTTGTATGTTTGCTTGTATGTATGTTTGCTTGTATGTATGTTTGCATATTTGTATGTGTATATGTGCATGTATGTGTATATGTGCATGTATTTTTGCTTGTATGTATGTTTGCTTGTATGTATGTATGTATGTATGTATGCTTGCTTGTATGTATGTATGTTTGCATGTATGTATGTTTGCTTGTATGTTTGCTTGTATGTATGTTTGCTTGTATGTATGTATGTTTGCTTGTATGTATGTTTGCTTGTAGGTATGTATGTTTGCTTGTATGTATGTGTGTATGTATGTATATGTTTTCATGTATGTATGTTTGCATGTATGTATGTTTGCATATATGTATGTTTGCTTGTATGTATGTTTGCTTGTATGTTTGCTTGTATGTATGTTTGCTTGTATGTATGTTTGCATGTATGTATGTTTGCATATACGTATGTTTGCATGTTTGCTTGTATGTATGTATGTATGTTTGCATGTTTGTATGTGTATATGTGCATGTATGTGTATATGTGCATGTATGTTTGCTTGTATGTATGTTTGCTTGTATGTATGTTTACTTGTATGTATGTATGTATGTATGTATGTATGCTTGCTTGTATGTATGTTTGTATGTATGTATGCTTGCTTGTATGTATGTTTGCATGTATGTATGTTTGCTTGTATGTTTGCTTGTATGTTTGTTTGCTTGTATGTATGTATGTTTGTATGTGCATGTATGTGTATATGTGCATGTATGTTTGCATGTATGTATGTATGTATGTATGTTTTCATGTATGTATGTTTGCATGTATGTATGTTTTCTTGTATGTATGTTGTCATGTTTGTATGTTTTCATGTATGTGTTTTCATGTATGTATGTTGTCATGTTTGTATGTGTATATGTGCATGTATGTTTGCATGTATGTATGTTTTCATGTATGTATGTTTGCATGTATGTATGTATGTTGTCATGTTTGTATGTGTGTATGTTTTCATGTATGTGTTTTCATGTAGGTATGTTTGCATGTATGTATGTTTGTATGTATGTTTTCATGTATGTATGTTGTCATGTTTGTATGTGTATACGTGCATGTATGTTTGCATGTATGTATGTATGTTTGTTTGTATATATGTCTGTATGGCCATGTATGATACTGTCTGCTGGCGCCCTGTAGCTAAGCCAACTTTGCCGCAGGCTTCTATACATGGTATAACAGTCAGTATCACACATGAAAGTGAAAGTAAGCCTACGACATGTTTTATTTCATTTTTTTTTTTATATTTTTGATTTTTTTTTACAGGTTTGGTGTTTGGACTACGTCGGTTTCGAGGACTACTTAGATGACGCTTTTTTTCATCAATAAAATGGTTAATGAGGGTTGTGTTGGGGGTGCTTTATTTCAATAAAATATTTTATCTATATCTTTGTCTTTTCTTTTAAAGTTTTATTACTATCACTTTAGTAATGGCCGCGGTCTGAGTGACAACATCCATTACTAAGGCGAGGCTTAGTGTTAGCCGGTACAGAGGCTAACACTAAACACCATTATTACCCCGGTACCCACCACCACCAGGGGTGCCGGGAAGAGCTGGGTACGATCCAGTACCCGACCATCTGTTGTGATGGCCGGGGTCTGGGGCGGCCGCAGGCTGGTATTATGAGGCTGGGAAGGGCCAAAAACAGTGGACCTTCCCACCCTTGTAATGCTAGGCTGCTGCTGCTGTGTTGTATCTGGCTGGTTATAAAAGTGGGGGGGACCCCACGTCATTTTTTTTTTATTATTTATTTATTATTTTTATTAAAAAGACATGGGGTTCCACCCAATTTATCATAACCAGCCACATACAACACAGTGTTATTAGCCTGGGAATGTACTAAACCAGTGGCCCCTCCCACCCGTGTAATGCCAGGCTGCTGCGGCCTTGTATATGGCTGGTTATTAAAAATGTGGGGGACCCAACGTCTATTGTTAAATTTTACAAAAAAACGACGTGGGGGTCCCCCCCATTTTTATAACCAGCCCGATACAACACAGCAGCAGCAGCCTAGCATTACAAGGGTGGGAAGGTCCACTGTTTTTGGCCCTTCCCAGCCTCATAATACCAGCCTACGGCCGCCCCAGTACCCGACCATCACAACAGATGGTCGGGTACTGGATCGTACCAAGCTCTTCCCGGCACCCCTGGTGGTGGTGGGTACCGGGGTAATAATGGGTGGTTAGTGCTAGCCTCTGCACCGGCTAACACTAAGTACCGCCTTAATAATGGACGCTGTCAATCAGCCAACTGCCATTATCTAGGCACTAATAAAGTTTGAAAAAAAAACACAAAGACAATTTTTTTTTATTGAAATAAGAAATCCCCAACAAAACCCTCGTTAACCATTTTATTAAAATTTTCAAAAAACGTAGATCTACGCAGTAGTCCAACGAATCGAAGATGTAGTCCAATCGGTACATCAAAATCTGCAACAACATTAAAAAAAAGTTAGCAATGTGAACAATACCGATACTTATGCTCACCTACACACACACAAACAACCACACACAAACATATACACAAACACATATAAACACACACCCATATATTACACAAACACACACATAAACACATATACACACACACACATATACACACACATATACACACACACATATACACACACACATATACACACACACATATACACAAACACACCCATATATACACAAACATATACACAAACATATATACACACACACACATATATACACAAACACACACACATATACACAAACACACACGTATACAAAAACACACACAAACATATACACACAAACCTATACACATATGCACAAACACACCCATATATACACAAACACACACACACACACATATACACACACACATATGCATACATATACACATATGCACAAACACCCATATATACACAAACACACACATATACACATATACATATACAAAAACACACAAACATATACACACAAACATATGCACAAACACACCCACATACACAAACACACACACACATAAACACACAAACACACACACAAACATATACACAAACACACATATACACACAAACATATACACAAACACATGTACACAAACAAACCCACATATACACAAACATATACATATATACACAAACACACCCATATATACACACACACACACACACACACACATATACACAAACACACCCATATATACACAAACACACACACATAAACACACCAAAAAAGCACACACACATATACACACAAACATATACACATATACACACAAACATATGTACACAAACACACCCATATATACACAAACACATACACAAACCCACACATATACAAAAACACACACAAACATATACACAAACACACCCATATATACACACACACAAATATACACAAACACAAAAATATACACAAACATATACACACAAATACACCCATATATACACTCACACATAAACACACACACATATACACAAACACACCCATATATACACAGACACACACACACACACACACACACACACTTACCTTTAGCGGAGCGCAGACTTCTCGCGACCGCGACGGGTGCCTTCCACTTCATCTCCTTGCATCTCCTGCGCATGCGCCGAGATGCGCCGAGATGCGCGTTCATGAGTAAATGACATCCTCTGCTCCGGACGCAGAGGATGTCATTACGCATGCGCGGCCACCGCTAAAGGTAAATAGCGGTGGCCGGGAACCTAGGCAACGAGCAGGATACAAAGAGGGACCGACCGCAACTTCAATCAACGATATCAAGAAAACGACATCGCTGGACGACGGACAGGTAATTAGAATTCTTCTTATTTTTACATGGGGGAGCTTTATAGCTCCATTTATCAACTTGGGACAACCCCTTTAAGGACACAGCCTATTTTTTCAAATCTGACATGTATCACTTTATGTGGTAATAACTCCGGAATGCTTTTACCTATCCAAGCGATTCTGAGATTATTTTCTCGTGACACATTGGACTTTATGTTACTGGCAAAATTTGCTCGATACATTAAATATTTAATTGTGAAAAACACCAAAATGTAGCGAAAAATTGCAAAAATTAGCATTTTTCTAAATTTATATGTATCTGCTTGTAAGACAGGCAGTTATACCACACAAAATTGTTGCTAATTAACATCACCCATATGTCTACTTTAGATTGGCATCGTTTTTTGAACATCCTTTTATTTTTCTATGACATCACAAGGCTTAGAACTTTAGCAGCAATTTCTCACATTTTCA
This sequence comes from Rhinoderma darwinii, assembly GCF_050947455.1. Taxonomy (NCBI): domain Eukaryota; kingdom Metazoa; phylum Chordata; class Amphibia; order Anura; family Rhinodermatidae; genus Rhinoderma; species Rhinoderma darwinii. Next base: position 36,656,735 of record NC_134687.1, on the reverse strand, counting down.
AGAAAATTTCAAAAGGCTATTTTTACAGGGGCCAGTTCAGTTGTGAAGTGGATTTTAGGGCCTTATATATTAGAAACCCTCGATAAGTCACCCCATTTAAAAAACTTCACCCCTCAAAGTATTCAAAACAGCATTTAGAAAGTTTCTTAACCCTTTAGATGTTTCACAGGAATTAAGGCAAAGTATGTGAAATGTTCAAATTTCTTTTTTTTTTTTGCAGAAATTCATTTTTCATCTATTTTTTTTGTAACACAGAAAGTTTTACCAGAGAAACGCAACTCAATATCTATTGCCCAGATTCTGAAGTTTTTAGAAATACCCCACATGTGGCCCTAGTGCAGTTATTGACTGAAGCACCGGCCTCAGAAGCAAAGGAGCAGCTAGAGGATTTTGAGGCCTCCTTTTTATTAGAAAATATTTTAGGCTCCATGTCGGGTCTGAAAGGCTCTTGCGGCACCAAAACAGTGAAAATCCCCCAAAAATGACCCCGTTTTGGAAACTATACCCCTTGAGGAAATTATCTAGGGGTATAGTGAGAATTTTGACCCCGCAGGTTTTTTGCAGCAATTACTGGAAGTAGGCCGTGAAAATGAAAATCTACATTCTTTCAAAGAAAATGTAGGTTTAGCTAATTTTTTCTAATTTCCACAAGGACTAAGAGGAGAAAATGCACCACTACTTTTGTAAAGCAATTTCTCCCGAGTAAAACAATACCCCGCATGTGGTCATAAAAGGCTGTTTGGACACACGGCGGAGCTTAGAAGGGAAAGAGTGCCATTTGGCTTTTGGAGCTCAAATTTAGCAGGAATAGTTTGTGGAGACCACGTCGCATTTGCAAAGCCCCTAAGGGACCAAAACAGTGAAAACACCAAAAAAGTGACTCCATTTAGGAAACTACACCCCTTGAAGAATCCATCTAGGGGTGTAGTGAGCATTTTGAACCCAAAGAGGTTTCATAGATTTTATTAGAATTGGGCAGTGAAGATAAAAAAAATCTTTTTTTCCAATAAGACGTAGGTTTAGCTCAAAATTGTTCATTTTCTCAACAAATAAAGGAATAAAAGAACCCCAACATTTGTAAAGCAACTTCTCTGGAGCACGGCAATACCCCATTTGTGGTCATAAACTGCTGTTTGGGCATACGGCAAGGATCAGAAGAGAAGGAGTGCCATTTGGCTTTTGGAGCACAGATTTTGCTGGATTGGTTTCTTGACACCATGTCACTTTTGCAAAGCTCCTAAGGTACCAGTACAGTGGAAACTCCCCAAAAGTGACTCGATTCACGAAACTACACCCCTTGAGGAATTCATCTAGGGGTGTAGTGAGCATTTTGACCCCACAGGTGTTTCATAGATTTTATTAGAATTGGGCAGTGAAAATAAAAAAAATCCTTTTTCTTCAATAAGACGTAGTTTTAGCTGAAAATGTTTCATATTCTCAACAAATAAATGAAAAAAATCACCCCAACACTTGTAAAGCAACTTCTCCTGTGTACGACAATACCACATATGTGGTCATAAACTGCTGTTTGGGCACAGAGTAGGGCTCAGAACGGAAGGAGCGCTATTTGGCTTTTGGAGTACAGATTTTGCTGGATTGGTTTCTGGGCACTATGTCACATTTGCAAAGTCCCTGTGGGACCAAAACAGTGGAAACCCCCCAGAAGTGACCCCATTTTGGAAACTACACCCCTCAAGGTATTCACCTAGTGGTGTAGTGAGCATATTAACCCCACAGGTGATAGGCAGAAATTGGTGTGCACTCGATGTTGCAGAGTGAAACTGGTTTTTCAATAGATATGCCAATATGTGGCGCCCAGCTTGTGCCACTGGAGACACACACCCCAAAAATTGTTAAAAGGGTTCTCCCGGGTATGGCGATGCCATATATGTGGAAGTAAACTGCTGTTTGGGCACACTGTAGGGTTCAGAAGGGAGGTAGCGCCATTTGGCTTTTGGAGCGTGGATTTTGCTTGTAGTAGTTTTGTTTTGAGTCTTACTGATGTTTCCGTTTATAATGTGGGCGTACATGTAAGGCGGGCGGAGTATATAAGGGGCATAGTCAGGTGGTATAGTGGGGTAAAAAAAAACAATAAAATAATCCATAGATGTGTGTTATGCTGTGACACAATCCTTTCTGCACAGGCCGGTGTCGCACTAATAAATGGTCTTTACTTATTCCCCTTTTGGTCCACACTCCGCACCTTTGAGGGAATTTTGCTGGGAAGTGTTGTCCTGGTATAATACGGGCGCCCTCACTTCCAGCAGATATGTTTGGGCCCTCCCCTTCCTGGTTTCCTAATTTTAGGGGCCTTGATAATTCGCCACTTGAAACAGAAGAAACGTTCCCCTCGGGCTGGCACAACTGCATATTTTTATTTCCTGGATTATTGGTGCCTTGACTAATTTTATTTTTTCATAGACGTAGCGGTATGAGGGCTGGTTTGTGGCGGGATAAGCTGTAGTTTTTATTGGTACCATTTTGTGGTACATGCGACTTTTTGATCACTTGTTATCCTTTTTTTTTTGGCAAGGTGACCAAAAAACAGCAATTCTGGCATATTTTTTTTAGTTTTTTTTATACAATGTTCACCACGCATTATAAATTACATGTTAGCTTTATTCTGCGGGTCAGTCCGATTCCGGTAATACCTAATTTATAGCACTTTTTATGTTTTACAACTTTTTGCACAATAAAATAACTTTTGTAAAGAGAATGGATTTTTTCTGTCGCCAAGTTGTGTGAGCCATAACGTTTTTAAATTTTTCATCGACGGAGCTGTATGAGGGCTTGTTTTTTGCGAGACGAGTTATAATTTTTATAGGTACCATTTTTAGGTACATGCGACTTTTTGATCACTTTTTATTTCAATTTTTGGAATTTTTGGAAGACAAAGTGACCAAAAAATAGCAATTATGTCAGTATTTTTTAGTTTTTTTTTTTATGGCGTTCACTGTGTGCGGAATAAATAACATAATATTTTTATAGTTAAGGTCGTTACGGTCGCAGCGATACCAAATATGTATGGCTTTATTATTTTTTTAAATAATAAATGACTTGATAAGGGAAGAAGGGCGATTGTGTTTTGTGTTATTATTTGAAACTTTTATTGTATTTTTTACAACTTTTATTTTTAGTTTTTTTACACTTTTTTTTTACACTATTCTTTAGTCCCACTAGGGGACTTGAAGGTCCAACTGTTTGTTTGATGTTCTAATACATTGCACTACCTATGTAGTGCAATGTATTAGAACTGTCAGCTGTTCACTGACAGCAAGCCGATCAGGCTCCGCCTCTGGGCGGGGCCTAATCGGCTAACGTAATGGCAGATAGGAAGCCATTGTTAGGCATCCTGTTGCCATAGTAGCAGTCGCCAGCCTTGCCATCGCATGGCAAGGCTGCCGATTGCATACAAACCACTTTGATGCAGCGATTGCATTGAATCGCTGCATTGAAGGGGTTAATGGCAGGAATCGGAGCTAGCTCCGGTTCCTGCCGATAGATCGGGGTGTCCGCTGTAACATACAGTGGACACCCACTGCTGATGACGATGGCTCAGCTTCTGAGCCGGAAGCTGAGCCGGCGCCATCTTGCCGATGGTACCGGAAGCCTCCTGGGCCCCGCCGACGACGGGGCATAGGAGGATTCCATTACTGGCGGACCGGGAGGTAAGTATTAGCCCTCCGATCGCCTTTGCAGCCACCGGCACCCCAGCGATTACGTTGCTGGGGTGCCGGTGGCTATAAACTCCTCACATGCTGCGATCTCTATTGAACGCAGCATGTGAGGGGTTAATCGGTCGGATCGGAGGCTAGCTCCGGTCCTGGCCGATACCTCAGGGTTCCAGCTGTAACATACAGCTGTGACCCGGCGGTGATGTCGCTGGCTCAGCTCCTGAGCCAGCTCCATCTCCTTCACGTACAGTTACATGGAGATGCGCGAAAAGGCCATCTCCCATGACGTAACTGTACGTGAAATGGCGCGAAGGGGTTAATGCTTTAATGTTGAGGTGAAGAGATACATGACTTATGTCATCAAGTAATGTGACTGTCATGCATAGTTCAATCCAAGGAAAACTTGACTGCTTTCTTCCAGAAACAGCACCACACTTGTCCATGGGTTGTGTCTGGTATTGCAGCTCAGCTCCATTGAAATGAAAAAGGGTGAGCTCCAGTACCACAAACCACCTGTGGACTGGTGTGGTGCAGTTCCTGGAAGAAAGTTTACATGTTTTTCTAATCCTGTGCAATCCCTTGAATTTGAAGTATCACTCCGGACAAAACTGATGCTCTGTTATTCCTAGTGCAGGACTTGAGGGGCGGTGCATGACACATGGATTCTCTTTTTGGTGTTTATATGTCATGCACCACCCCCTTATGTCCTATATTAGGTAAAATAGAGCGTATCACTTTTGGCGGGAGCGTACTCTTGGCACTTATTGTATTTGTAGATAGTGAATTAAGATTATGTGTCACAAAATGCTCTTTGGAGGTAATCCTAGATCATGAAGTCACTAACCCCTTACGATATGTTATGTTCCCTTGTTTTGACTGATTAATTGTGTTTTATGTTTTCATTCATTGAGAGAAAGCAGAGATCTTCAAAATGGACAGAAACTTTACACAACATATATAAGGCTTCGTTCACATCTGCATTGGGGCTCCGTTTATGGGTTCCGTAAGACCTTTCTTTCAGGGGAACCCATGAACGGAAACCAAACTGAAACAAATGGAAACCATATGTTTCCATTTGCATCACCATTGATTTCAATGGTGACGGATCCGGTGCAAATGATTTCCGTTTGTCACTGTTTAAGGGTTATGGTTCATGTTTCTTTCAGTTTGGATTCCCTTCATGGGTTCCCCTGACGTATAGGTCTGACTGAACTCATGAACGGAGTCCCAACGCAGATGTGAACGAAGCCTTAGAAAGTTGCCTAGTTTTCTATCAGATGAGGATTTATTATTATTTACCTAAAATCATAAAAAAAAACTTAAAATACATTTCATATAGGGAGATTTAACATAGGCAACAGTAAATTGGATCTCACATTGCATTGCCTATAATCCTTATATTTCACACATTAGCATTTAACATATTAATTTTTATTTCGGGAAAAATGGCGCGTAAAATCCGCCCCACTACAGTTTTTGTGTTTTTTTTGTCCAGCGATTATCATAAATGATCTTATACATTTATTGTATAGATTGTTACGGATGTGGTGTCTTGAAACATATATTTAACAAATTGTATTTTATGCAAAAATGTGTTTTGTTTACAACATTATTTAATATTGCTTTTCTTTATTTAACATTTTTTTTTTACTATAAAGAAGGATTTAAAGCAATACCTGTACTTTCAAACACTTTCGATATGTCATAACGACATATACACTACCGTGTGTGATCCAAACACCTCAAACTTCGATTAGTCTGTCCATAACACTTTTTTCCAATCTTCCTCTGTCCAATGTCTGTCCAATGAAGCTGACAGTTGAGGACCTGTGAGGCGTCTATTTCTCAAACTAGAGACTCTAATGTACTTGTCTTGTTGCTCAGTTGTGCAGCGGGGACTCCCACTTCTCTTTCTACTCTGGTTAGAGCCTGTTTGTGCTGTCCTCTGAAGGGAGTAGTACACACCGTTGTAGGAAATCTTCAGTTTCTTGGCAATTTCTCGCATGGAATAGCCTTCATTTCTAAGAACAAGAATAGACTGTCGAGTTTCACATGAAAGCTCTCTTTTTCTAGCCATTTTGAGAGTTTAATCGAACCCACAAATGTAATGCTCCAGATTCTCAACTAGCTCAAAGAAAGGTCAGTTTTATAGCTCCTCTAAACAGCAAAACTGTTTACAGCGGTGCTAACATAATTGCACAAGGGTTTTCAAGTGTTTTCTAATCATCCATTAGCCTTCTAACACAGTTAGGGTATGTTCACACACACTAATTACGGACGTAATTCGGGCGTTTTTGCCCCGAATTACGTCCGAAAAATGCGCCTCGATAGCGTTGACAAACATCTGCCCATTGAAAGCAATGGGCTGATGTTTGTCTGTTCACACGAGGTGTATATTTACGCGCCGCTGTCAAAAGACGGTGCGTAAATAGACGCCCGCGTCAAAGAAGTGACCTGTCACTTCTTGGGGCGTAATTGGAGCCGTTATTCATTGACTCCAATGAAAAGCAGCGCCAAGTACGTCCGTAATGGACGCGGCGTTCAAGCGCCTGCACATGCCGCTACGGCTGAAATTACGGGGATGTTTCCTCCTGAAAACATCCCCGTAATTTCAGCCGTTACGGACGCTGTCGTGTGAACATACCCTTAGCAAACACAATATAGCATTAGAACACTGGAGTGATGGTTGCTGTAAATGGGCCTCTATACACCTATGTAGATATTGCATTAAAAACCAGACGTTTGCAGCTAGAATAGTCATTTAGCACATTAACAATGTATAGAGTGTATTTCTGATTAATTTAATGTTATCTTCATTGAAAAAAACTGTGCTTTTCTTGCAAAAATAAGGAAATTTCTAAGTGACCCTAAACTTTTGAATGGTAGTGTATATCAGAAGTTTGGATTGGTGAGGCTCTGGGTGCTGAGACCCCATCGTCGCTGAAACAAAGTGGCTGAAGCTCTCAACTTCCGCTGTCATCGGCCCTTCTCGTAACGCTAAAGAAAGGCTCATAGACATTCTATTTGAGTCCATCTTCAGACCAACAATGAGCACCAATCACAGCCGAAGATGCAGAGCACTCGGTTGAGTGCTTCTGCACCTTGGTTTCAGAGATAGTGGAGGTTTGAACCCCTGGACCCTCACCCATCAAAACATCTGATATTTTGCTATGACATATAAAAACTTTTTGAAAATTCAGAAACTCTTTATACAATCATTTACTACAATGTACTGGCGTATACCTATAAGCCACTACATTAGCTTGTGTAGAACTAGTACCTTAGTATGACTAAACAATAGGCAATATTGCCAAATAACCCTGGGACCCTTGAATGGACCGTGGACTGTCTGCCTAAATATATGTAATGGGCAGTAATCTCGTCACATGGATTATCTGTGATGCGATCAAAGGTGGTCCCCCTCAGCCCCCTCCTCCCAGGTAGTGCCACACAGCCCCCTCCTCCCAGGTAGTGCCACACTGCCCCCTCCTCCCAGGTATTTTCACACAGCCCCCCTCCCTGGTAGTGCCACACAGCCACACTCTCTGGTAGTGCCACACAGCCACCCTCTCTGGTAGTGCCACACAGCCACCCTCCCTGTAGGTAGCACCTTTGGGGTACCCGCTAGGAGGGGGGGGGATTCCCCCGCCAGAGCATTGTCGACGCTTCAGGACTAGCCCCTGATGTCACTGTCCACTATTAGTACTCTGCCTGGGAGACATTTGCTCTGCTCCTGACATCACTGTCCATATATGGATAGTGATGTCCAGAGCAGAGCTGAAGTCCCGGGCAGAGCGCTAGTAAAGGCTCTGGTACTCTGGATCTGTGGATGCCCCTGACATCATTGTCCATATACAGATAGTGATATCAAGGGCAATCCCAGAGCCAATGTCGCGGGCAGAGTGCTACTAGCACTTTGCCTGGGACACCGCTCTGCTCCTGACATCATTGTCCATATATGGACAGTGATGCCGTGACGAAGGCAGCATCAGCACCCCCAAGGGTAGTGGGCCCTGGCACTTGCCCAGGTTCGCCGGGTGCTGATGCCGGCCCTGTGAATCAGTGTGATTGGTGCAACTTTCAAAATACTTTTTATTATTTGAGATACAGCTGCTTTGTATTCTGTATACAGAGCAGCCCTATCTTGCGTTTAGACCTGAATCTTTCAGGTCCGCGGGACTGACGAGTTCAGTGAAAGCGGAGACATGCAGGATCGAGCTGCTATTCATCACATGTAAGTTCATAACTTAGATGTGATCGATAACAGGTGGATCCTTCTTGTATCCGCTTTCACAGAACTTGTCAGTCCCACAGACCTGACAGATTCAGGTCTAAGTGCAAGATAGAGCTGCTCTGTAAACTGTATACTGTATTTTTAATAAAAGTATTTTGAAAGTTGCACCAATCACACTGATACACCTTTTTATTAAGAAAAAACAAAGATTTCAATGGTGTACACAGCCCTTAAATGGTGGAGATCAGAATGGTGTCTCTGATCTCCGTGGTTAGAGCGGGGCAGCATCTGTGCTTAGGCGATCACAATGGCTACTGTCGGCCACTCATGATAGGTTTACTAATTTTTACATATGCCGACAAGAAATTAAATTTCACTGTGGCTCTCCGCTGATAGAGGAGTGGGGGGGGGGGGTTCCCTGAAAGGGTATATGGAAGGGGCTAGTCTTGATGAGACAAGACAACCACATTATCTATCCCGATCATAGAGTCATTTCCATACCCAATTGACATATTTTCTTTGATGCCATTAGAGAATTATTATTTTTTTGGGTAGAAGTTGGCTGCTTTCCCACAACAAACCTGAATCATAAGCTGAAAACTAGAATACAATGCATCAGAGAAAAGTGAGGAAATTGAATTCATCTGAGAATAGTCACCATTGTGCTGAAATAAAATTATATTTTCTATGTATTGAAGTTTACACATTGCGACGGCCACAAATGTTTATAGGAAATGATTCTTTCATTTTTTTTTCCAAAAGATTGAAAATCAAATAAGAACATATTAAATTTTCACTTCTTTGTTATCATAACCGGCATAGCAGAGGAGGCTTTGCATTTATCAATACTGAATTGCTAATAGATCATTATAATAGTAATAATTGTATTATATGATGATATATACACATCTCCACATACTAAACATGGCGGTGATATATAGGGAGGTTTACACCACGCTGGTGTCAACACCGGGAACCCTGGGCAGATGCCAAGGCCAAATGGTCTTGGAGTGGCTCATGGAAATCTGGGTAAACATGTTCTACATTTGTAAAGCCTTGAATGGGGTAGACAAGAGAATCACTGTTGCCAGGGGGCCCACATCATTTCTGTTCATCTCCTACCCATTCCGTTTACTTTTTTTTAAATTAAAAAATATAGAATTTACAAACAATAAAAATGTATTAATAATTAAACAGATGTGTTATCTTAATACCCCGGTTCCATTTGTCTAATATTTCATTTTTTTATGTCTAATATGTCTGAGACATAGGAAAATTATCAAATACTATTTCACATCACTGTACCATTTCCATATATTGACATAGATGCATCCATCACAGCCTTCATTTAACATACAGATTGGGAGATTTTTCCGGCATATACATTAAACGTATGGGAAAAAATGTGATGTGAATGGGACCCAAGATGGCACCAACTGTAAAAAATGTGTAGGCAAGTTGCATAGTTTTTACTTTGCCTGTCACCAGGGCTGGGCCAAGGTTGGCTGATGCTCGTGGCAAAACATTTGATGGGGGCCCGCTTTCCCATAGCAGTGTCATATAATACCGTAACTGGACATAAACATTAATTAGCGCCAGTTTTTTACGACAATCTAATGTGTATGAGGGAAGCCCCACTGTCCCCCAATGTCTGCTGTGCAGGTAGGAGAATAAAGTGCCTTATGTAACAATTTTATACTAGTGGAGGTACGCTATAACCCCTGGGTGCATGCACAGGTTTTTATTGTGCAAAAGTAGTAAAAGATTTTAAAAAACGATAACAATTTGGTGTCACCGTAATCGTACTGACCCGGTGAACACTGTAAGAGTCAAATAAACAAACAATGGTAGAATTGCATTTTTTTGCCGTACCCCCCACCCCAAAAAAAAATGTGAACGTTTTTTAATATATTATATGTAAGCTAAAATAGTGCATTAAATAAATACAACTTTATACAACCACATAAATAAGTTATTGCTTTCTGAAGGCTGGGATGAAAAGACGATAAAATTTGACGCGTCCTGAAGGCCAAACTAGGACGCATCCTTAAGGGGTTAAACCTTATCAAACTGCTGCAAGAGGTGTCTAGGAAGGGCTGGGGCAGGGTGGTGGAGGTTCCTGGGCATCTGCCCCTTTTGCCCACCCTGCAATACGGCCCTGTATTTTACTACCATTTCCATAAGATAGAGTCATTGATCATGAGAAATGGAGACTGCACCATTAAAAGTTCAGTGATGTCACTTATGGGCTAGAATCTCCATTATAAAAAATACCGTCACACAATGAAATGGTCATGTCTTTTTAGAAATGGCAGCCGTTAAGTAATACTTTGTATGCCATAAGACAGGCATTAAATACCATTACTAGCACATTACTGTAAAAGTAATACTGGGCAATGTGGCACAGCGCAATCTCAGTAAATGAAATATACAGCTCATGCATTTTGTTCCTCTTAGTTGTACAATGAAACATTTTTATTATATAAATTGAATAAACTCCAGTTAAGCCTCCTAGTTCTGAAACATCCCACGCAGGTAGGTTTTCAATAGTTGTTGTAAACTTAACGTATTACACAGCCGCAGCCCCGCTCTAACGCTGGAGAGAAGAGAAAACACTTCTCTCCGCTATTAACCCCTTAAATACCACAAAATCTGATCGAGGCATTCAAAGTGAAATGAGATGGGGGGACTCCCCAATAATGCCGGCACAGGAAATCCCTGTGACGCGATTGAGGGACATACTTTGTATGGCCAGACAGCCCGGGGTCCATTGAAGGACCCCAGGGCTGTCTGGCCATATTTCCTGTTGTTAGGGCATGCTGATGTATGCCCCAACAACTGCCTGTGTACAATCAGTACACAGGCTGATGTACTGGCATATAGATATATGCCAGTACATTAAAGTTAAAAAGTCAAAATGAAAAATTCCTCTATGGCATTAAAAAAAAAAAAGTTCAATAATTTTTTTTAAAAAAGTAATGTTAAATAAAAAAATGTCAAAAAATAATTACACAGAAATACACATTTTTTACAACGAATAAACTTTACAAAATATAAGTCCCAAAATATGAAATATTATAAACATATTTGGTATCGCCACGACTGTAACAACCTGTAGAACAAATGTATAACATTATTTCTGATGATTGGTGTATGGTGTAAAAAAAAATGTTTAAATTAAAACTGCAGCGGAACTGCTTTTTTTTCTGCATGTTTGCCATAACCAAAATTTATACAAATTAAACGATAATGTAAATGTACCAAAAAATGGTACCTACATAAAGTACAACTCGTCCTGCAAAAAACAAAGTCTCATACAGCTACGTCATACAAAAAATAAAAAAGTTATGATGCAAAGAGGGAAATATAAAAAAAAAAATATATCCTCAATGCCAAAATTGGCCATGTAATTAAGGGTATGTTCACACGCTGAGAGGCATTTACGTGTGAAAAGACAGACTGTTTACAGCTGCCTCGTTTCACACGTAAATGCTCCTCCTCGTAATTTACGAGGCGTCTGTGACGCTCGTAAATCTTGAGCTGTGCTTCATTGAGTTCAATGAAGAACAGCTCAAATTACGTGGCAAAGAAGTGTCCTGCATATAATGTATATAAGTGCCCTGCACTTCTTTGCCGAGGCAGTCCAAGTACGCGTCGTCGTTTGACAGCTGTCAAACGACGACGCGTAAATTACAGGTCGTCTGCGCAATACGTCGGCAAACCCATTCAAATGAATGGGCAGATGTTTGCCGACGTATTGTAGCCCTATTTTCAGACGTAAAACGAGGCATAATACGCCTCGTTTACGTCTGAAAATAGGTCGTGTGAACCCAGCCTAAGGGGTAAATCAAGAGCATTAAAATGTAAATATCTCACACATTTTAGACACGAAACCTCAACCAACAAAAAAATACTGTTTCCGATTTCTTAAAAATGTTTCCTCTTCTGTTATGTTGGAATGCAGCTTTTGGAATGGTCCCCAGATGGAAAAGTCTGGTACAAGGGAGTACAATTCAGGGGTCAAGGAAAGTGTGTGGGGGGCAATAGCAAAAATGTTAATTGAGTAAGGCTGGGTTCACACAACCTATTTTCAGACGTAAACGAGGCGTATTATGCCTCGTTTTACTTTTGAAAATAGGGCTACAATACGTCGGCAAACATCTGCCCATTCATTTGAATGGGTTTGCCGACGTACTGTGCAGACAACCTGTCATATACGCGTCGTCGTTTGACAGCTGTCAAACGACGACGCGTAAAAATACAGCCTCGTCAAAAGAAGTGCAGGACACTTATATACATTATATGCAGGACACTTCTTTCAGACGTAATTTGAGCCGTTCTTCATTGAAGTCAATGAAGAGCAGCTCAAAATTTACGGCTGTCAGAGAAGCCTCGCAAAATGCGAGGAGGAGCATTTACGTCTGAAACGAGGCAGCTGTTTTCTCCTGAAAACAGTCTGTCTTTTCAGACGTAAAAGCCTGCTACCGTGTGCACATACCCTAAAGATTTTGGTTCTGATTTCTGTCACTATAAACGTCACTACAAACTCCACTTTTTCAAAAGTTCCAGTGTCAGTGAAGAGAAGTTGTCCTGCACGAATGCACTGCCTATGAGTGAACTTCAGTTGGGGCCAACCTAGGTTAACCCCTCTCTATAGGCCAAAGAGGAACAGCTACTCTGGTATGTATGCCCTTGTGTGTCCTGCTTCATAATGCATAAAAAATATGGATTTTCCCGGAAACATAAATTTCCAACCCTTTACAATATCTAAAGACTAGGTAAAGACACTACTTTTTATAGCGGCTGTGCCTTGTATTACAATCTGCTAAAGCTTCGTCCCTTTCAAGTAAATGGGATTGAGCTGTAATACCAGGCACAGCCACCACTAAAAGTTCAGAGCTGTGCTGTACGGAGCAGTGTAAACAATGATGGGAGTGTTAAAAGGCCCCTTCAAATAGTTGATTGGTGGGGGTGCTGAGTGTCGAAACGCCAACCGATCTAATATCCTAAGTACAATATATGCTATCAATTTTGAGAAACCAGAAATCATCTTTAAAGAAATTGAATCATCTATATTTTCTTTGCCTAATTAAAAGCAGAGAGTGGAACATCATTTTATTTTCTAATCTGTTTTTATTGTATTTATTCTGCTTTCTGTACATTATTATGGGGTGGCCATCTTGCCTTACCGGCTATTAACAGCATTTAGAGATATGCATTACAGCAGCCACTTGTACCATAGGAACCTGTGAACAGGAGGGACCCATTGACTTCTATGGGAGTTTTCTAGGCATGTAGTGTGACTAGTGCAGAGGTCATTGTGCAGAGGTTAGCATGGGAGCTGTGTCATCACCTATTGTCAATGGTGGATCCTGTATTATCTGTATACAGGTGTTACCTGTCAGTGTAATCCTGTCTGTGATAATAATGAGATGACTGCCGAGAAGTGATGTCTACAGAACAGGAAGTATCAGTCTATTATGAATGGTGAATCCTGTATTATCTGTATATAGGTGTTTCTTGTCAGTGTAATCCTGCCTGTGATAATAATGAAATAACTGCTGAGAAGTGATATCTACAGAACAGGAAGGGGTCAGGCTATTGTGAGGCTCAGTGGTTGGATTGAAAACTACAAGGTTAGAGAATATTTTTTTTAAATAGATAATTACATAGAAAAAAAAATAAGCAAAAATTCTTAAAAAAAAAAGTTTACCATAAAAAATTGATTTAAACAGTAGGTTATTTTCTGGCAACACATTCCCTTTAACCCCTTCCCAACATTTGTCGTAAGTATACGACATGGAAAGCCAGTGCTTCCCGCAAAATGTCGTATACTTACGCCAAATGATTGGCACCGGCTCAGAAGTCGGTGCCATCATCCTCGGATGTTAGCTGTATCTGACAGCTGACATCCTGCTGTAACGGCGGGGACCGAAATTAGCTTAGATCCCCGCCATTAACCCCTTAAATGCAGCCGTCAAAAGCGATCGCTACATTTAAGGAGTTTGCCGCTCATCGACACCCCAGCAATGAAATCGCCGGGGTGTCTGTGGCTGCAATGGCAACCGGAGGCCTCCCGGTGCGCCTAGCATGGAAAACTTCCTGCCCCCGCCCGGAGGCTTCCGTAGGCCCGCCAGCAAGATGGCGCCGGCTCAGGAGATGAGCCGGCGTCATCAGCGGTGGATGTCAGCTGTATGTTACAGCTGACATCCACCTGTAACGGCAGGAATCTGAGCTAGCTCCGATCCCTGCCATTAACCCCTCAGATGCAGCGATCGGATGCGATAGCTGCATCTTTGTGGTTGTTAGCAGATCGGCAGCTGTGCCCTGCAATCGCACGACTGCCGACTGTTATTATGACACCAGGAGACCTAACAATGGCCTCCTGTTTGCCATTACGGAAGCCGATTAGGCCCCGCTCAGAGGCGAAGCCTAATCGGCTTGCTGTCAGTGAATGACTGACAGATCTAATACATTGCACTAAGTAGGTAGTGCAATGTATTAGAAAAAAATCTGACAGTTGGACATTCAAGTCCCCTAGTGGGACTAAAGTAAAGTGTAAAAAAAAGTGAAAAAAAAAAAAAGTGAAAAAAAAAGTTGTCAAAAATATAACAGTTTTAAGTAATAAAATAAAACACAATCGAGCTTTTTCCCTTATCAAGTCCTTTATTATTGAAAAAATAAATAAACCATACATACTTGGTATCGCCACGACCTTAACGGCCTAAACTATAAAAGTATTATGTTATTTATTCCACGCGGTGAACGGCGTAAAAAAAAAACATCCTAACCGCCATTCAGGCTCTTTACTATGCCCCTTCGGCTAGGGTGTACATCAATGGTGTCCTCTCTAATGACTTTAATATATACAATGGCACTCGTCAGGGCTGCCCCTTGTCTCCAATAATATTTATCCTTTCTATGGAAGCTCTGGCCCAACATATAAAAATGCATAGCTTAATTCATGGCATAAAAATTGGACACAGAACACATACCATCTCACTGTACGCGGATGATATTATTCTTTCCCTTTCCCAACCTGAGATTTTGCTTGCCTCAGTTATGGATGTTATTAACGCCTTTGGTAAACTTTCTTATTATAAGCTGAACACTCAGAAATCATAGATGTTACCTCTACATTTAGACTCTGATACACTATATTTCCTAAAAACAAAATACCCCTTTGACTGGATATTGGATGGTATTCAATACTTAGGCATCACCATTACATCTTCATTCCGTGACCTATACAAAGCTAATAATGACCCTCTTCTTCAGTCCATTCCTGCGGAATCTGACAGACTCCTCCAATATGATACGTCATGGATAGGACGAATAGCTGCATATAAAATGCTTATTTTACCGACGCTACTGTACTTATTTCGCACCCTCCTTATTAGCTTGCCCTCCAAGTTTTTCCTGGCAGCCCAAAAAACTCTTTCCTGCTTTGTTTGGTCGGGATGCAAACCCAGAATATCCCAGCATATACTTACTCGTGACAAAAAGTTGGGAGGATTGATTGTCCCAAACATTCACAGTTACTATACTGCCACTCTTGTCGCACAGATTTCAGATTGGTGGCATGATGAGCAAAATATCCACTGGCTTCAAATAGAATCCTCGTACATATCTCCGATAAGCCTAAAAACCACCTTGTTTTTGACCTTTTGGGACCTTCCATCTCTCCACTCAACTATCATTATCATTATCTTTGTGGTCTCTGAAAGGCATTGCTAATTTGTTTAAGGATAATCGCTTGGTGAGTTTTGAACATCTCACATCTCAATACTCTGTACCTGTTTCAGATTTCTTCAAATACCTCCAGATTAGAGACTGCATTAAGACTTGCAATAATTTTGATGCTGTATGTCTTTTTAAAGTGTTTGGATATTTCTCAAAACGTAGCAGGGGCTTGAGACTTGTATATAATATGCTACTGTTATGTCCATGGCCGGGGGTCGCCGTTCTAACTCACCCCCTGACAATCCCAGCCATGGACATCACTCTGCTCGGCGTCCTCCTCCTCCTGGCAGACGCTGGCACTCTCTTCCGGGTCCTCGTGCTGTTTCCCGCAGGGCGCGCGCCCCCACGCGTGCACGGCCTTAAAGGGCCAGTACGCGTCCAGCTGTCAAAAATCAATTATCAGCCCAAATGGCTGCTGGACTATAAAAAGGGGCTCTGCCCACTGGTTCCTTGCCTGAGCATTATTGTATACCCTAGTTTGTCTTGCTAAAGGTCTCCCAGTGTTTTCCAGTTCCCAGTGTTACCCGTTCCTGCTGCCTGTACCCTGTAACCTGTGCTATCGTCACCTGCTGTGAAAGCCAAGTCGTGTCTTCCCGCTGCATCCGCGGCGTCACCTGCTGTGAAAGCCATGTCGTGTTTTCCCGCTGCATCAGCGGCGTCACCTGCTGTGAAAGCCAAGTCGTGTTCCTGCCACTGTCTATATTACCTCAGGTACCCGTTCAGAACTATAGACATTGTTTTGTACCTTGTTGACCAGCTGCTACCCCGCTACGCGGTACGGCCCAGTGGGTCCACACCCCGCCTCGTGACAGTACGCTCAGGCCATGGATCCCGCTGGCCAAGTCAAGAGCCTGTCATCCTCCCAAGCCATGCAGGCGGACCTGCAGGATCTGCAAGCGCGACAGGATCAACTCATTGTGGCAGTAGACTCCATGGCGCAGCATCTTGGTGCGCTAGTTTCTTCCTTCATCGCTCCTAGTCAAACTCCTCCGATCGACCCTCCTGCTACACCTCCTGGCAGCTCCAGTTCGGACTCTCGGTTCTCGCTGCCATTGCCACCTCGGTTTCATGGAGACGCAAGTTCGTGCAGGGGGTTCCTGAACCAATGCCAAATCCACTTCACTCTGCACGCCCAAGCATTTCCTTTGGACGGAGCCAGGATCGCCTTTATTGTATCCCTCCTCACTAGCAAGGACCTGGCGTGGGCGAATCCAATCTGGGAACAACAGGGACCCGTGACCAGAGACTTCATCGGTTTTGTGCGGTTGTTCTGTTCCGTATTTGAGGAGCCTGGACAAGCCTCATCGGCAGCCACTGCTATTTTTAACCTGCATCAGGAGGACGCCTCCGTGGGCGAATACGCCATCCAGTTCCGGACTCTGGCAGGAGAATTGTCCTGGAACAATGAGGCCTTGGTTGCATCCTTCTGGCATGGCCTATCGCCTGAGATCAAAGACGAACTGGCTGCTCGAGATCTCCCAGCTGCCCTGGATGATCTGATTCTACTGGCTACCCGCGTGGACATAAGGCTCAGAGAGAGATCCCAAGAGATTCTTCAGGAGAGATGGCTTCCTAGACTGGCGCCCAACTTCCAGCAACCCCTCTTGCCCTGTTCTTCTGCTGAGCCTGAGGTTCAGATGCCGGTGGATCGGCTTAAACTGTCTGATCAGGAAAAACAGCGCAGGCGCACCTCTGGACTCTTGAATGAAACAAGTAGAAATATCGAGGCACTCACCGGATATTCAACAAACTTCTTTATTTCTGGATCTCGGTCAGGATGTGGAATTTAGCCTACGGCCATTTCACGTGCGTACACGCTTTCTCAAGGCCTTGAAATAAAGAAGTTTGTTGAATATCCGGTGAGTGCCTCGATATTTCTACTTGTTTCATTCAAGCTTTATTGTGCTGTACTGATCGATGAGCACCCCCGGGCAACGTGGCTGCTATAATCAGCAAAGATAAGAAGACCATTTTATATGCTCCGTTTACACAGGTGATTCTGGTTCAGCAGTGCCAGCCGTTTTTTCCTTCTATCCAATCAATATTCAGCACCTCTGGACTCTGTCTGTATTGTGGCCTCGCTGGCCATGTCGTGCGTCTGTGTCCCCAGAGGCCTAAGAGACCCCAATGCCTGGGATTAGTTGGAGAGACAACCCTGGGCGCTACTGCACTTGATAGAGAATTCTCGTCCAAGCTGTTTATTCCTGTGACCATTGTCACTGGCGGGAGACCTCACCCAGTCTCTGCCTACCTGAACTCTGGCTCCGCAGCCAATTTCATCTGTCAGGACCTTGTGGATCTTCTTCATTTGCCTACTGTTTTGATTGTCATTGATCGATGGACTGCCTTTGCCTGACCCAGTATTGTCTGTGACCAAGCCGTTGAGACTCCAGGTGGGAGCTCTTCATTCCGAGCTCATCTCTCTGTATGACCTGTCCAAGGCCGTCAACCCGTGCTGCTGGGTTTGCCTTGGCTCCGTCTTCACGCCCCAGTCCTGAATTGGAACTCTGGAGAGGTTCTTCAGTGGGGTCCCAAGTATCTAGACCGCTGTCTGGGCCATGTCCATCCATCCCAGCCTTCTTCGCCTCAGTCATTGACAGGGCTACCTCCTTGTTACTCTCAGTTCACTGATGTCTTCGACAAAAAGGAGGCAGAGATATTGCCACCACATCGAGAATACAACTGTCCTATCGACTTGGTTCCTGACTCTTCTCCTCCCCGCGGTAGAATATACCCTCTTTCCTTGCCAGAGACCCAGTCTATGTCGGCCTACATTAAAGAGAATCTAGAGAGGGGCTTCATACGAAAGTCTTCATCCCCGGCCGGAGTCGGGTTTTTCTTTGTCAAAAAGAAGGATGGATCCCTTCGACCCTGCATTGACTACCGGGGTCTCAATCAGATCACGGTGAAGAACAGGTACCCCTTGCCGTTGATTTCTGAGCTCTTTGATCGTATACGGGGGGGCGAAAAAAAATTCCAAGCTTGACCTGCGGGGTCCTACAATCTAATCCGGATCCGTTAGGGAGACGAGTGGAAGACTGCCTTTAACACACCTGATGGACACTATGAATATTTGGTCATGCCCTTCGGCCTGTGTAACGGTCCCGCAGTATTTCAAAATTTGTGAATGACATATTTCGTGACCTCCTCTATGTCTGTGTTGTGGTGTATCTCAATTATATCTTGATTTTTTTCCCAGATCTTGTGACTCATCAGGGCCATGTCCGCCAGGTGTTGCTTAGATTAAGAGAGAATCATCTCTACGCCAAGTTGGAGAAGTGTGTGTTCCAAGAGAAGTCTCTACCCTTCCTGGGCTATATCATCTCTGATCAGGGTCTAAAGATGGACCCTGAAAAGGTCAAGGCTGTCCTGGAGTGGCCACGTCCCCAAGGCTTAAGGGCCATACAACACTTCCTGGGATTCGCCAACTTCTACAGACTATTCATCCCCAACTTCTCTTCTCTGACAGCCCCCATCTCCACCCTCACTAAGAAGGGTATGAATGCCAAAGTATGGACTCCAGAGGCGGAGATCGCATTTGAAACCTTAAAGAAAGCCTTCACGTCTGCCTCCATTCTGCACCATCCTGATGTGTCCCTGCAGTTTTTGTTAGAGGTGGATGCCTCCTCTATTGGTGCCAGTGCTCTATTGTTCCAGAGGGGTTCGAAAGGCAAGACGGTGGTATGTGGTTACTACTCCAAACTGTTTTCTTCTGCAGAGCGCAACTACTCAATTGGGGACCGGGAGTTACTGGCCATCAAGCTGGCTCTGCAGGAGTGGAGACACCTACTGGAAGGTGCAGCTCATCCTATCCTGGTCTTCACGGACCACAAGAACTTGACCTACCTACAGACGGCTCAACGACTGAACCCTCACCAAGCCAGATGGTCATTGTTTTTTGCACGGTTCCGGTTCGAACTCCACTACCGACCTGCCGACAAGAATGTGAGGGCCGATGCCTTGTCCAGGTCATTTGAGACAGAGAACACTGTGGAGTCCCCACAGAATATTATCGATCCTTCCTGCATCTACTCTGTCAACCCTCTGCAAGTTAAAGACATTCCTCCAGGAAAAACTTTCATACGGAGCAGACATAGGAAGAATCCTTTGCTGGGGTCACAGTTCCAAGCTGGCAGAACATGCGGGTGCCCGTAAGATCCGAGACCTAATTGCCCGTCAGTTCTGGTGGCCCACGCTGCCCAAAGACGTCATAGACTTTGTCTCCTCCTGTACGGTGTGTGCAGCCAACAAGGGTGCCCACTCCAGACCAGCCGGTCTGCTCCAACCACTGCCTGTGCCCGAGGCCCCCTGGCGGCATATTGCTATGGATTTTGTTACATATCTGCCTCTCTCTGCGGGATGCAGTGTGATCTGGGTGGTGGTGGATCGTTTTTCAAAGATGGCTCATTTTGTTCCCCTGATTGGCCTGCCTTCTGCCGCTCAACTGGCTGATCTCTTCATGCAACACATCTTCCGTCTGCATGGATTACCTCTGCATATTGTCTCGGATCGAGGGGTCCAGTTCACTTCTAAGTTCTGGAGAGCACTCTGCGGCCTACTCGCACGGGTCGGGTAAAGTTGGACTTCTCCTCAGCTTACCACCCTCAGTCCAATGGACAAGTTGAGAGGATTAGGGTATGTTCACACGGCCAAATTTCAGACGTATACGAGGCGTATTATGCCTCGTTTTACGTCTGAAAATATGGCTACAATACGTCGGCAAACATCTGCCCATTCATTTGAATGGGTTTTTGCCGACGTACTGTGCAGACGACCTGTTATTTACGAGTCGTCGTTTGACAGCTGTCAAACGACGACCCGTAAATTTACTGCCTCGGCAAAGAAGTGCAGGGCACTTCTTTGCCACGTAATTTGAGCCGTTCTTCATTGAAATCAATGAAGCACGGCTCAAGGTTTACGAGCGTCTCAGATGCCTCGTAAATTACGAGGAGGAGCTTTTACGTGTGAAACGAGGCAGCTGTTAACAGCCTGTCTTTTCACACGTAACTGCCTCTCAGCGTGTGAACATACCCTTAATCAAATTATGGAGAACTACCTACGGCACTTTGTTTCCAGAAGACATGATGACTGGGTGCAGCTTCTCCCGTGGGCGGAGTTCTCTTATAATAACCATACCAGTGAGTCCACCACCTCCAGCACGTTCTTCATAGTCTACGGCCAACATCCTCAAATACCCCTGCCCGGCTCTACTATGTCTCAGGTGCCTGCAGCCTATTCTACTTTCAGGAACTTTCTGCAAATATGGCAGCAGACACGATCTGATATTCTGCTGGCGGTGGACAGCATGAAGAGAAAGGCAGACACTAGAAGACGAGAACCTCCCCAGTTTCTTCCAGGTACTAAGGTCTGGCTGTCTTCCAGGAATATCCGGCTGAGGGTGCCATCTTGCAAGTTTGCCTCCAGGTTCCTTGGACCCTTCGAGATACTGCTGCAGATCAATCCTGTGTCGTACAAGCATTGACTGCCTCCTACCCTCAAGATCCCTAACTCCTTCCACATCTCCTTGCTAAAACCCGTGGTTCTGAACCGCTACTCCAGGACTCCTAGTTCCGCAGTGGCTCCTGGCGGTTCATCCGGAACTTTCGAAGTGAGGGAGATCCTGGCCACCAAGAAAGTAGGAGGCAGGACATTTTACTTGGTGGATTGGAGGGGATTTGGTCCAGAAGAGAGGTCTTGGTTGCCAGAGGAGAACATCGATGCCCCTGTCGTCGTGAAGAAATTTCTTTCCCGCTCTGGTCCTAAGAAGAGGGGGCGTAAGAGGGGGGATACTGTTACGTCCATGGCCGGGGGTCGCCGTTCTAACTCACCCCCTGACGATCCCAGCCATGGACATCTCTCTGCTCGGCATCCTCCTCCTCCTGGCAGACGCCGGCACTCTCTTCCGGGCCCTCGTGCTGTTTCCCGCAGGGCGCCCGCCCCCGCGCGTGGACGGCCTTAAAGGGCCAGTACGCGTCCAACTGTCAAAAATCAATTATCAGCCCAAATGGCTGCTGGACTATAAAAAGGGGCTCTGCCCACTGGTTCCTTGCCTGAGCGTTATTGTATACCCTAGTTTGTCTTGCTAAAGGTCTCCCAGTGTTTTCCAGTTCCCAGTGTTACCCGTCTCTGCTGCCTGTACCCTGTATCCTGTGCTATCGTCACCTGCTGTGAAAGCCAAGTCGTGTCTTCCCGCTGCATCCGCGGCGTCACCTGCTGTGAAAGCCAAGTCATGTCTTCCCGCTGCATCCGCGGCGTCACCTGCTGTGAAAGCCAAGTCGTGTTCCTGCCACTGTCTACATTGCCTCAGGTACCCGTTCAGAACTATAGACATTGTTTTGTACCTTGTTGGCCAGCTGCTACCCCGCTACGCGGTACGGCCCAGTGGGTCCACACCCCGCCTCATGACAGCTACATTCACACTCACTTTTTTCTAAATCACATTCCCTCCGGTCCTGGGAGAGAGACTTGGGGCGCTCCTTTTCAGAGGAAGCATGTGTGGATGCATTTAAATTAATTTATAAAGCCTTACCTTGTAGAAGCTGCTATGAAAACTTCTCTGCGTTGGTATTACACTCCAGATAGACTGCACAAAATGTACCCATTATGTTGGAGGAGTTGTGGCCATACTGGCACTCTCTATCGTACGTTGTGGGCATGTCCCAAACTTGTCCCTTATTGGTCTCAGGTTTTTGATCTCTTGTCCACCGTCTCCAACTGTCATATCTAGAGATGAGCGAACCGGGACAACCGAACCCGGTTTCGGTCCGAACTTCCGGAAAAGTTCGGTTCGCAGCGAATCCGAACTTCACCGGGTTCGGCCGAACCCGTTTTGACCGAACCCGGTCAAAAACATTATACAAATCGGCAGCCACTTATCTCTATCAATCGCTGATAGAGAAAAGAGGCTGCTGATTAAAAATAAAATAAAAAGCATTTCATACGTACCCGATCGTTGTCTGTGTGACGAGTCCCTCTTCTTCCTCCAGTCCGACCTTTTCTGACGCGGCAGCCTGTGATTGGCTGCAGAGGCCTCTGCAGCCTGTGATTGGCTGCAGAGGCCGCGGCAGCCTGTGATTGGCTGCAGCGCTCACATGGGCTGCATCGTCATCAAGGAATGTCGGGCCGGATGTCGAGAGGGACGCGTCACCATGGCAACGGCCAGGAGACCGGACTGGAGGAAGCAGGGAGTTCCCGGTAAGTATGAACGTCTTTTTTTTTACAGGTACTGTGATCGGTAGTCACTGTCCAGGGTACTGAAACAGTAACTGCCGATCAGTTAACTCTTTCAGCACCCTGAACAGTGACTATTTAGGGTATGTGCACACACACTAATTACGTCCGTAATTGACGGACGTATTTCGGCCGCAAGTACCGGACCGAACACAGTGCAGGGAGCCGGGCTCCTAGCATCATAGTTATGTACGATGCTAGGAGTCCCTGCCTCTCTGCAGGACAACTGTCCCGTACTGTAATAATTTTTTCAGTACGGGACAGTAGTTCCACGGAGAGGCAGGGACTCCTAGCATCGTACATAAATATGATGCTAGGAACCCGGCTCCCTGCACTGTGTTCGGTCCGGTACTTGCGGCCGAAATACGTCCGTCAATTACGGACGTAATTAGTGTGTGTGCACATACCCTTACTGACGTCGCCTAGCAACACTGCCGTAATGACGGGTGCACACATGTAGCCACCCGTCATTACGGGGCCTCATGCACACGACCATTAAAACACCCGTTATCACGGGTCGTAATTACGACCCGAAATAGCGGGCCCATAGACTTCTGTTAGCCACGGGTACCTTCCCGTTTTCTCACGGGAAGGTGCCCGTGCCGTTAAAAAGATAGAACATGTTCTATTTTTTTATTTTACGTAATTACGAGCACGGCCGGCCGGCCACGGGCAGCAGGCCGCTTTTGCGAACCGTGCTGTCATTATAATTATAGCAGCACGGCCCGTAAAATAGAAAAATAGAACATGTTCTATTTTTTTAACGGCACGGGCACCTTCCCGTGAGAAAACGGAAAGGTACCCGTGGGTAACAGAAGTCTATGAGCCCGTTATTGCGGGTCGTACTTACGACCCGCAATAACGGGTGTTTTTACGGTCGTGTGCATAATGGGAGCACGGCTCGGAAAAACGAACGGCTGCCCGTGCTCATCTCCTGAAATACTCTGTGCTGCCTTAAACTCTGTGGACAGGTCAGGATCCTGTTTCTTTTAAATGCTGCTAGGGAACCCGCTCGATCCACATATAAGGCTACGCTACAGTGCAGCATTTAAAAGAAACAGGATCCTGACCTGTCCACAGAGTTTAAGGCAGCACAGAGTATTTCAGGAGATGAGCGTGCAGATTCAGTGCTGCTGTGAACTCTGCTCTTAACATTACGTAGCTCTCAGTCTGTTACCTCTCCTCCACTCTTGTCCTCAAGAACACCTTCACATGATTGGCAAGTCACCACGTAATGGTAAGAGCAGAGTTCACAGCAGCACAGAGTATTTCAGGAGATGAGCGTGCGGATCTTGTGCATGGTGGTGACTTGCCAATCATGTGAACGTGTTATAGAGGACAGGAGTGGAGGAGATGTAACAGACTGAGCTACGTAATGGTAAGAACAGAGTTCACAGCAGCACAGAGTATTTCAGGAGAGGAGCGTGCAGATTCAGTGCTGCTGTGAACTCTGCTCTTACCATTACGTAGCTCAGTCTATTACCTCTCCTCCACTCCTGTCCTCAATAACACCTTCACATGATTGGCAAGTCACCACCCCGCACAAGATCCGCGCGCTCATCTCCTGAAATACTCTGTGCTGCTGTGAACTCTGCTCTTACCATTACGTGGTGACTTGCCAATCATGTGAAGGTGTTCTGGAGGACAGGAGTGGAGGAGAGGTAACAGACTGAGAGCTACGTAATGGTAAGAGCAGAGTTCACAGCAGCACTGAATCTGCACGCTCATCTCCTGAAATACTCTGTGCTGCCTTAAACTCTATGGACAGGTCAGGATCCTGTTTCTTTTAAATGCTGCACTGTAGCGCAGCCTTATATAGTGGATCGAGCGGGTTCCCCAGCAGCATTTAAAAGAAACCGTGTTTGTGTATGTGTGTGTTTGTGTATATATGTGTGTTTGGGTATGTGACTTTGTCTGTTTTTGTTTTTATATGTGTGTTTGTGTATATGTGTGTGTGTGTGTGTGTGTGTGTGTGTATATATATGGGTGTGTTTGTGTATATGTGTTTGTGTATATGTTTGTGTATATATGGGTGTATTTGTGTATATGTTTGTGTGTAGATGTTTGTGTGTGTTTTTGTATATGTGTGTTTGTGTATATGGGTGTGTGTTTGTGTGTGTTATGTGTGTTTGGGTATGTGTGTTTTTGTTTGTATATGTGTTTGTGTATATGTGTTCGTGTATAACTGTGTGTGTGTGTGTTTGGATATGTGTGTTTTTGTTTGTATATGTGTGAGTTCGTGTATATGTGTGTGTTTGTCTGTTTATGTGTGTGTGTGTGTGTATATCTTGTTGTGTTTGTGTATATATGTGTGTGTCTGTGTATGGTTGTTTGTTTGTGTGTGCGTGTATATATGTGTGTAGGTGAGTAGAAGTATTGGTATTGTTCACATTGATAACTGTTTTTTTATGTTGTTGCAGATTTTGATGTACCGATTGGACTACATCTTCGATTCGTTGGACTACTGCGTAGATCTACGTTTTTTCAAATTTTAATAAAATGGTTAACGAGGGTTTTGTTGGGGATTTCTTATTTCAATAAAAAAGAATTGTCTTTGTGTTTTTTTTTAAACTTTATTAGTGCCTAGATAATGGCAGTTGGCTGATTGACAGCGTCCATTATTAAGGCGGTACTTAGTGTTAGCCGGTGCAGAGGCTAGCACTAACCACCCATTATTACCCCGGTACCCACCACCACCAGGGGTGCCGGGAAGAGCTTGGTACGATCCAGTACCCGACCATCTGTTGTGATGGTCGGGTACTGGGGCGGCCGTAGGCTGGTATTATGAGGCTGGGAAGGGCCAAAATCAGTGGACCTTCCCACCCTTGTAATGCTAGGCTGCTGCTGCTGTGTTGTATCGGGCTGGTTATAAAAATGGGGGGGACCCCCACGTCGTTTTTTTTTTGAATTTAACAAATTTAGCAATAGACGGGTCCCCCACATTTTTAATAACCAGCCATATACAAGGCCGCAACAGTCTGGCATTACATGGGTGGGAAGGGCCACTGGTTTTGTCCATTCCCAGGCTAATAAAACTGTGTTGTATGTGGCTGGTTATGATAAATTGGGTGGAACCCCATGTCTTTTTTAAAAAAAAAATTAAATAAATAAATAATTAAAAAAAATTACGTGGGGTCCCCCCCCACTTTGATAACCAGCCAGATACAACACAGCAGCAGCAGCCTAGCATTACAAGGGTGGGAAGATCCACTGTTTTTGGCCCTTCCCAGCCTCATAATACCAGCCTGCGGCCGCCCCAGAGCCCGACCATCACAACAGATGGTCGGGTACTGGATCGTACCTGGCTCTTCCCGGCACCCCTGGTGGTGGTGGGTACCGGGGTAATAATGGTGGTTAGTGTTAGCCTCTGCACCGGCTAACACTAAGCCTCGCCTTAGTAATGGATGTTGTCACTCAGACAGCGGCCATTACTAAAGTGGTAGTAATAAAATTTGAAAAGAAAAAGACAAAGATATAGATAAAATATTTTATTGAAATAAAGCACCCCCAACACAACCCTCATTAACCATTTTATTGTAGAAAATAAAACGTCATCTAAGTAGTCCTCGAAACCGACGTAGTCCAAACACCAAACCTGTGAAAAAAAATAATTAAATAAAACATGTCGTAGGCTTAGATTCAGTTTAATGTGTGATACTGACTGTTATACCATGTATAGAAGCCTGCCGTGAAGTTGACTTAGATACAGGGCGCCAGCAGACAGTATCATACATGGCCATACATACATATATACAAACATACATACAAGCATGCACATATATACATGCAAATATACATACATGCAAACATACACACATATATACATGCAAACTATCATACATACATGCATACACACACACACATGAAAACATACATACAAACAAACATGCAAAGATACATACATACATATATACAAGCATGCACAAATATACATGCAAACATAAATACATGCAAACATAATTACATACATGCACATATATATAAACATACATGCAAAAATAAAAACATGCAAACATACATACATGCACATATATACATACATACATGACAACATACATACAAACATGACAACATACATACATGCAAACATACAAACATATATACATGCAAATATACATACAAACATGCACATGTATACATACATGCCAACATACATGCAAACATACATGCACATATATACATACATACATGACAACATACATTCATGCAAATATATACATGCAAATATACATACATACACACATGCACATATATACATACATGCCAACATACATGCACATATATACATACATGACAACATACATATATATATATATATACACACACATGCAAATATACATACAAACATGCATACATACATACATACATACATGCAAACATACATTCATGCAAACATACATTCATGCAAACACACATACATGCAAACATACATACATTCATGCAAACATACATACATACAAATATACATACACACATGCACATATATACATACATGACAACATACATACATACATGACAACATACATGCAAAAATACATACATGCAAACATACACACATGCAAACATACATACATACATACATACATGCAAATATATACATGCAAATATACATACAAACATGCACATATATACATACATGCGAACATACATGCACAGATATACATACATGACAACATACATACATGCCAACATACATACATACATGCCAACATACATACATGCCCCAAAAAAAAAATTATACGTTCATACTTACTTTCCTCCTGTCCGGCCTCCAGCGATGACGTTTCATCCATGTCGCCGCTGCAGCCTGTGATTGGCTGCAGAGGCGGTCACGTGGGATGAAGCGTCATCCTGACGTGCGTGACCGCCACTACAGCCTGTGATTGGCTGCAGCGGCGAAAGGGATGAAACGTCATCGCTGGAGGCCGGACAGGAGGAAAGTAAGTACGAACGTATAATTTTTATTTTTTTATTACATTTAAATTGTATTTTCCGCGCGCCGAGCATGTACTGTGAAGGTTGCTGAAAGAGTTAGTGCAGCCCATTAACTCTATCAGCACCCGAGACAGTAGCATGCTCGGCGCACGGAAGTGACAGGTTCGGTCAGAACTAGTTCGGTCCGAACCGAACTTTTTTGTGAAATTCGGCGAACTAGCCGAACCGAACTTTTGATAAGTTCGCTCATCTCTAGTCATATCCCTCAGTCCCCACAACTGGCCCTACTGTTTCTTGACATGGGGTCGTTTCCTGTAACACTACATTGTTTAATGTGTAAAATCCTTGTCATGGCAAAACTGGTGGTGACGTGCCATTGGAAGGAGATCGCTGCTCCGCTATTAGGAGAACTGATTACACTAATTAACACGACTTATACATATGAAAAAATCATATCCTTGGGCAACTCCTCTTTTCACAAATTCTCATCAGTATGGAATCCATGGTCCCTTAGTGTTTATTATGCTACGTGACACGCTTGCTCTGTACGGTCTTGATGTCACTATTACTCCCCGGTATGGGGAATGGCAGTCTGCTTTGATGATGTATATGTTTTCTTTTAGTTCATTCCTTTTTCTTTGTTGTGTTACCGTGACGTCTCTTCAACCGCGACTATCTTAGCAATTATCCTTTTTATAGAGATGTTCTTGCTGATCTGATGACATTGCAATGTTTGTATGCAATATTGTTCTTTTGTTTTCTTACAAATACCAATAAAGACGATTGAAACGAAAAAGTCGCATGTATCCAAAAATGTTGCCTATAAAAACTATAGCTTGTCTTGCAAAAAACAAGCCCTCATACTGCTCCGTCGACGAAAAAATAAAAAAGTTATGGTTCTCACAACATGGGGACAGAAAAAATATATTCTTTTTACAAAAGTAATTTTATTGTGCAAAAAGTTGTAAAACATAAAAAAGTTCTATAAATTAGGTATCGCCAGAATCTTATTGACCCGCAGAATAAAGTTAACATGTAATTTATAACGCATGGTGAACGCTGTATAAAAAAACCCTAAAAAACTATGGCAGAATTGCAGTTTTTTGGTCACCTTGCCTCTCAAAAAATAGGATAAAAAGTGATCAAAAACTCGCATGTACCCCAAAATGGTACCAATAATAACTACAGCTCGTCCCGCAAAAAAAACAGCCCTCATACCACTACGTCTATGAAAAAATAAAATTAGTTAAGGCTTCCATAAGTCAGGAAATAAAAAATATGCAGTTGTGCAGATCAGAGGGGAACATTTTGTCGGTTTCAAGAGGCGATTTATCGGGGCCCTAAAATTAGGGAAACAGGAAGGGGGGCACTAACATATCTGCTAGAAGCGAGGGTGCCCGTATTATACCAGGACAACACTTCCTAGCAAAATTCCCCAAACTGCAAAGGTGCGGAGTGTGGACCAAAAGGGGGATAAGAAAGGACGCCATATATCAGTGCGACACCGGCCTGTGCAGAAAGGATTGCTTCACAGCGTAACACACATCTATGGTTTATTTTATTGTTTACCCCATTATTATACCCCCTGACTATGCCCCTGATGTACTCTGCCCAGCTAACATATGCCCCCACATTATATATGGAAACACCAGTAATACTCAAACAAAACTACTACCAAGCAAAATCTACGCTTCAAAAGCCAAATGGCGCTCCCACCCATCTGAGCCCAACAGTGTGCCCAAACAGCAGTTTACTTCCACATATATGGCACCGCCATACCCGGGAGAACCCTTTTAACAATTTTTGGGGTGTGTCTCCAGTGGCATAAACTGGGCACAACATACTTGCCACTGAATTGGCAATTCTGGGGAAAAATTTAAATTTTTACTTTGCACCATACGCAGCGCATTTATTTATGGTAAAGACCTGTGGGGTGAAAATGCTCACTACACCCCTTAATAAATGCCTTGAGGGGTGTAGTTTCTAAAATGGGGTCACTTCTGGGAGGTTTCTTTTATTATTTCCCATCTAAGCCTCTGCAATTGTGAACCAATTCTGTGTAAATCGCCAAATTAGGCCTCAATTTTGCATGGTAATCTCTCACTCCTGAGCCTGGTCGAATGTCCAGGAAAAAGATTAGTGCCCCATGTAGGGTGATTCGAAAACCGGGAAACACAGCATAATAATTAGAGAGTTGTCTTGTTATGGTGGCACAAGCTGGGCACCACATATTTGCATATCTATTGAGAAATCCAATTTTTACTCTGCAATATCGAGTGCACACTAATTTATGCAAAACACCTGCAGGGTTAACATGCTCATTACACCCCTAGGTGAATACCTTCAGGGGTGTAGTTTCCAAAATGGGGGTCACATTTGGGGAGTTTCGACTGTTTTTGTCCCACAGGGGTTTTGCAAATGCGACATAGCGACCAGAAACCAATCCAGCAAAATCTGTACTCCGAAAGCCAAATGGCACTCTTTCCCTTGTGAGCCCTACTGTGTGCCCAAAAATTAATTTATAACCACATATGGGGTATTGCCATACTCGGGAGAAATTGCTTAACAAATGTTCTTTTTCTGCTTTATTTTTTGAGAAAATGAAACATTTTGCGCTAAAGCTACGTCTTATTGGAAAAAAATGTCATTTTTATTTTCACTGCCAAATTCAAACAAAATCTATGGAACAGCTGTGGGGTCAAAATGCTCACTACACCACTAGATTAATTCCTCAAGGGGTGTAGTATTACAAATGGAGTCACTTTTGGGTAGTTTCCACTGTACTGGTACCGTAGGGGCTTTGCAAAGCTACATGGTGTCAAGAAACCAATCCAGCAAAATCTGTGCTCCAAAAGCCAAATTCCGCTCCTTCTCTTCTGAGTCCTGTCATGTGCCCAAACAGAAGTTTATGACCACTAATGGGGTATTGCCGTACTCAGGAGAAGTCGCTTTACAAATGGGTTCTTTTTTTCCTTTATTTGTTGAGAAAATGAACAATTTTGAGCTAAAGCTACATCTTCAAGAAAAAGGATTGTTTTTATTTTCACTGCCCAATTCTAATAAATTCTATGAAACACCTGTGGGGTCAGAATGATCACTACACCCGTTGATTAATTCTTCAAGGGGTGTAGTTTCCAAAATGGGGTCACTTTTTGGGCGTTTTCATTGTTTTCTCCCCTCAGGGACTTTGCAAATGCAACATGGCCTCCGCAAACCATTCCTGCTAAATTTGAGCTCCAAAAGCCAAATGGGGCTCTTTCCCTTCTAAGCCCTGCCGTGTGTCCAAACAGCCGTTTATTACCACATGTGGGGTATTGTTTTACTTGGGAGAAATTACTTTACAAATTTTGTGGTGCTTTTTCTCCTTTAGTCCTTGTGGAAATGAGAAAAAATTATCTAAACCTACATTTTCTTTGAAAGAATGTAGATTTTCATTTTCACGGCCTACTTCCAATCATTTCTGCAAAAAACCTGCGGTGTCAAAATGCTCACTATACCCCTAAATAATTTCCTCAAGGGGTGCAGTTTCCAAAATGGGGCCACTTGAGGGGGGTTTCTGTTTTGGTCCCTCAGGGGCTTTGCAAATGCGACATGGCCTCCGTAAACCATTCCTGCCAAATTTGAGCTCCAAAAGCCAAATAGCGCTCCATCCCTTTTAAGCCCTGCCGTGTGTACAAACAGTCATTTATGACCACATGTGGGGTACTGTTTTACTCGGAAGAAATTGCTCTACAAATGTTGTGCTTTTTCTCCTTTAGTCCTTTTGGAAATTAAAAAAAATGTGCTAAACCTACATTTTATTTGAAAGAATGTAGATTTTTATTTTCATGGCCTACTTCCAAAAAATTTCTGCAAAAAAACTGTCCGGTCAAAATGCTTACTATACCCCTAAATAAATTCCTCGAGAAGTGTAGTTTCCCAAATTGCATCACTTTTGGGGGGTTCCCACTGTTTTGGTACCACAAGAGCTCTTCAAAGCTGACATGGTGCCTAAAATATATTCTAATAAAAAAGAGTGTGCAAAATCCACTAGGTGCTCCTTTAATTCTGAGGCCTGTGTTTCAGTCCATAAGCACACTAGAGCCACATGTGGGATATTTCCTAAAACTGCAAAACCTGGGCAATAAATATTGAGTTGCGTTTCTCTGGTAAAACTTTGTGTTACATAAAAAATGGATTAAAAATAAATTTCTGCAACACCAAAAAACGAAATTTGTAAATTTCACCTCTACTTTGGTTTAATTTCTGTGCAACGTCTAAAGGGTTAAGAAACTTTCTAAATGCTGTTTTGAATACTTTGAGGGGTGACTTTTTGGAGGTTTCTAATATACAGTATAAAGCCCTAAAAGCCACTTCACAACCGAACTGGCCCCTGTAAAAATAGCCTTTTGAAATTTTCTTGAAAATGTGAGAAATTGCTGCTAAAGTTCTAAGCCTCGTAACATCCTAGAAAAATAAAAGGATGTTCAGAAAACTATGTCAATCTAATGTAGACACATGGGGGATGTTAATTAGCAACTATTTTGTGTGTTATAACTGCCTGTCCTACAAGCAGATACATTTCAATTTAGAAAAATGCTAATTTTTGCAATTTTTCGCTACATTTTGGTGTTTTTTACATTTAAATACTGAATGTATCGAGCAAATTTTGGCAGTAACATTTTTCTTGAAAATGTGAGAAATTGCTGCTAAAGTTCTAAGCCTCGTACCGTCACAGAAAAAAAAAAAAAGACTTTTAAAAAATGATGCAAAGTAGACATACAGGAAATGTTAACCAGTCACTATTTTGTGTCTTATTACTATCTGTCTTATAAGCAAATACATTCAAATTTATAAAAATGAACATTTTTACGAATTTTCTCTGAATTTTGGGGGTTTTCCACAAATAAACACTGAATATATCGACCAAATTTTACCCCTAACATAAAGTCCAATGTGTCATGAGAAAACAGTCTCAGAATCGCTTGGATAGGTTAAAGAATTCCAAAGTTATTACAACATAAAGTGAAACATGTCAGATTTGAAAAATGAGGCTCTGTCAGGAAGGTCAAAAGTTGCTAAAGAGGGAAGGGGTTAAAGTCTAAATCTTATTTAGAATCAACAAATGCATCATTAATTTAAAAATATGGAAAACAAATTGTAGTGTTATAAAAAAAAAATCTCTGCTAAATGTACATTTCTAAATATATTCCACCAACTTGTAATATTCTCGCATGTGAATCTGGTTCTAAGAATAGCAACTCTGCCATCCGGCTGCTAATTTGCCCCAAAGCAACATTTTCTTCCTCCTCGTGCATTACTTATAAATGTATGACAATTATTTAAACATGAGGGAATTTTAAATCTAGTTATGTGGAATTTGAAGCAACTTTTTCTTGGAGCTGACATCCTGTTTAACTTGATTGTACCCTTAAGGAAGCTCATTTAATATTAATGTATATAATATTCCTTGTATAATGCAGTATGACCAATGGAACAGCCACACTTGTTTCTATGTTACAAAGGACATATATGATGCTGGAACAAATAATTTTTGCCCATGTCATAAAAACCTCAAACTGTACTGATCCGCCAATAAGCCCCAGAGGTTGGTGTGGGGTGATCAAGTAAGTAAGAGCTGAATGAGAATAAAGTGAAATCTCTTTGTGCCAACTACCTAAAATTTCACAGTAAAATGGTATTTTATGGAAGTGCATGTAATCCAGTCAGAAAACATCTATAGCACACAAATAAATAGGCCTCTAATTCCTAGTCCCCAGCATGGCTTCCCTCTTATTCCTAGTCCCCAGCATTGCTCCCCTCCCATTCCCAGACCCCAGAATAGCTCTCCTTCTCATTCCTAGCCCTCAGCATGGCCCCCTCTCATTCCTAGTCCCTAGCATGGCTCCACTGTCATTCCTTTTTCCCAGCATGGCCCCCCTCTCAATGATAGTCCCTAGTATGGTTCCCCTCTCATTTGTAGTCCCTAGCATGGCCTTCTCTCATTCCTAGTCCCCAGCATGGCCCCCTTTCATTCATAGTCCCCAGCATGGTCTCCTCTTATTCCTGGTCCTCATTAGGGCTCCCCCTCATTTCTAGTCCCTAGCAAGTCTCCCCCTCTCATTCTTGTTCAGTACAGAGGCATGACTCCCCTCATTCTTAGACCCCGGTCAGACTCTGCTCTCCATATTCCCCCTCACTGCTAACCTTGTAATCCCAGTGACAGTCAGCAGGCTCCCTTGCTCAGCAATTGTGTGGACTACTTAGCGCAACATGATGTATACTGCAGCCTCCCATTCTCTGACAAGCACCCTTCGCTTCTTCCCTCCACCTCTTTCCTTTCCTGTGATGCTCTGTGATGCTGATAATGTGATGCTGGAAATGGCCCAATGATGCGACGTAATGCTTGCAGCTTCTCTCCCCTGTGCCCAGCAAGTCTCCTTGTCGCGCTCTTTCCAGTTTGGTGATGTGGCGGAAACCCACATCAAGATGATTTACTGTGCATGTAAATCCAATTTGTGGTTCTTTTTAAAGGCATTCCCTCTGAAAAATTTGTTTAACACAGTGGTCTCTGGTCGCACTAGGGGGTGGTCTGCTTATTGAAGGGCAAACACTATACCGATTGTATATGCTCAGTTTTTATTTTAGGGGCTTCTCTGAAACATAACCCATGTTTACAACTAAGAACTTTACCACTAGGGGGAGCTTACCACATATGCAATTATACAGCTTTCATTGGACTCAATATCTATACACCACAAGCTCCCCCTAGTTGTGATTGCAGGCAGTCAAATATTTTTTATTTAACTCTATGACAGGAAGCACTATCTAGAATAGATAAATGGTGCAGTTTGACAGTGGGCCCTTTAAATGCTTAGTGCACCACTGCAATTAAGGGTTAATGCCTACTTATCCCATGTTATGAATGAAACAAGATTACCATACAACTGAATTAAGAAATATTTTGGACTGGCAAGCTTATTTATTTATTTTTTACATTTTTGCGCTATTTTGAGTCTTAATGCTTTCCTATGGGATGCAATAGTGAGTGGTGAATTGTACTGTATCCCACCAACTGTAAGAAGCATCCATCTACTTCCATCTAACACTAGCCTAAAATTACATATGGTTTATTAAAGAGCGGTCTCTCATAAAATAATAAAACATAGATGCAAAAGTCATCTTCTTGAAAAGTCTTGTCATTTTTTTTGGTCTAAAGTATTCTTGATTCTTCAAGGGAAGGGAAAAACAAATAGCAGGCAATACAGGGAGTGTCACCCAACTTTCCATAGAGATTGAATGGGATATCAGTTTGAATTGTTAGGCAGGTACCCCAACTTTCTTTTGTATTTGATATGTGAGGACACATACATATGGCAAAGCCATGTGTATAGACCATGCACGGCAGAACACTATGGGTCTGTGCTACAGACTGGTAAATAATCTATGTGGCGTTGTATGTAATAATCGTAATAATAATAATAATCTTTATTTATATAGCGCCAACATATTACGCAGCATTTTACAATTTAGAGGGAACATGAAACAAACAATATCAGACATTACATAGTGACAAAGTTAATTTACAATTCAAACCTGAGGAGTGAGGACCCTGCTCGCAAGAGTTTACAATCTATGAAGAAATAAAGGAGACACAAAGTGTAACAGTGTTTGTTCTGTACAATGGTCCAGCCGTTTTTATACACATGGGGTGGTACACATAAAGCTGCATGAGCCGGTCACCAGCCAGTATCCGTGTATGACGGACATGAAGAGAAGGAGTGTTACGGAATCTTATTCTGATGACTAATCTAAAAGGAGGGCCATGGGAAGGAGTCAGATTAGGGAATGTTATAGGCCTGTCTAAATAGATGTGTTTTCAGGGCACGTTTAAAACTGTGGATATTGGGAATTAATCTGATTGTCTGGGGTAGCACATTCCAGAGGACGGGTGCAGCACGAGAGAAATCTAGGAGACGGGAGTGGGAGGTTCGGATTATGGAGGATTTTAATCTAAGGTCATTGGCAGAACGTAGAGCCCGAGTAGGGTGGTAGACCGAGACGAGGGAGGAGATGTAAGGAGGTGCAGCACTGTGGAGAGCTTTGTGGGTGAGAGTAATAAGTTTGAATTTTATTCTGAAGGGGATAGGCAACCAGTGCAGTGACTGGCACAGGGTAGAGGCGTTGGTGTAGCGGTTGGTCAGATAGATGAGCCTGGCTGCTGCATTGAGGATAGATTGGAGAGGGGAGAGTTTGGTGAGGGGAAGACTGACTAGTAATGAGTTACAGCAGTCAAGACGAGAGTGAATGAGAGCAACAATGAGAGTTTTGGCTGTTTCCTCCGTAAGAAAAGAGCGGATTCTGGAGATATTTTTTAGGTGAAAATGACAGGAGCGTGAAAGTGATTGAATGTGAGGAGTAAAGGAAAGATCTGAGTCAAAAATAACCCCGAGACAGCAGGCGTGCTGCTTAGGAGTTATGATAGTACCACACACTGAGATGGAGACATCAGGTTTAGGTAGGTTAGTAGATGGTGGGAACAAAAGGAGCTCAGTTTTAGAAAGATTCAGTTTTAGATAGAGAGAGGACATGATGTTAGAGACAGCGGACAGACAATCACTGGTGTTTTGTATTAGAGCAGGGGTGATGTCACAGGAAGAGGCATATAATTGGGTGTCATCAGCATAGAGATTGTACTGGAAGCCAAATCTGCTGATGGTTTGTCCAATAGGAGCTGTGTAGAGAGAAAAGAGGAGCGGACCTAGAACTGATCCCTGAGGAACCCCGATAGCAAGGGGAAGACGAGAAGAGATGGAACTAGCAAATGACACACTGAACGAGTGTTTATAATGGCATGTTTAAAAGAGGAGGGAAAGATACCAGAGGAAAGAGAGAGGTTAAATATTTTAGTCAGGTGACCAGTGACAGCTGGGGAGAGGGACTGGAGGAGGTGTGAGGGGATAGGATCACTTGGACAGGTAGTAGGACGAGAAGAAGAGAGGAGCCTAGAGACTTCTTCTTCTGTTATTGGGTCAAATGCTGAAAGTGAAGAAGAGGGAGTGTGGGAGGGAAGGGGATTGATGTTACTAGGGGACTGGGAGATAATATCATGCCGGATGTTGTCAATTTTAACTTTAAAATAAGTGGCCAGGTCTTCATCACTGAGATCTGTGATTGGCGTCTGCACTTTAGGACTAAGGAGGGAGTGAAAAGTATCAAAGAGGCGTTTTGGATTATTAGATAGTGTGGAGATGAGAGAGGTGAAATAGACTTGTTTGGCTCCGTGAAGGGCAGAGTTGTAAGTTCTCAGCATAAATTTGTAATGGAGGAAATCTGCAGCCAAATGCGATTTTCTCCACAGTCGTTCGGCACATCTCAAACACCGCTGAAGAAAGCGGGATTGAGGCGTGTGCCAGGGATGTCATCGTCTTTGTCGGGTGGTTCGGAATATAGGGGGGGGGGGGGCTGCTTCATCCAATGCATTCTTGAGAGTGTTGTTGTAAAGTTTGGCAGCCAGATTGGGACAGGAGAAGGAAGAGATAGGGGACAATGAGGACTGTAGGCTGTCTATGAGTTTCTGAGTGTTAATGGCATGTAGATTTCTGTATGTCTGATACGTAGGGATGACCTGAGAAGGCAGAGAATATTTGATAGTAAAGGAGAGAAGGTTGTGGTCAGAAAGCGGGAGAGGAGAGTTAATAAAGTCAGAAACGGAGCAGTGACGGAAGAAGACCAGGTCAAGTGAATGGCCGTCTTCATGTGTAGGAGAGTTAGTAAGTTGTCACAGACCTAGGGAGGAGGTTAAGGATAGAAACTGGGAGGCTGATGGGGAGATTGGATTATCAATGGGGATGTTGAAGTCACCCATGATGAGAGTGGGTGTTTCAGAGGATAGAAATTGTGGAAGCTCGGCAGCAAAATGATCCAGGAATTGGCGGGGTGAGTCCGGGGGGCGGTAGACAACTGCCACTCGGAGGGAAAAAGGGTAAAAGAGTCTGAGGGTGTGGACTTCAAAAGAGGGAAATGTGAGTGAGGGGACCAGGGGAATGACCTGGAAAGTAGAGTGTGGGGAGAGAAGTATACCTACCCCTCCACCCTGCCTGTTTTCAGGTCTGGGGGCATGAGAGAACTGGAGACCACCATAAGATAGAGCAGCAGGGGAAGGAGTGTCAGACAGGTGTAGCCATGTTTCTGTAAGAGCCAGAAGGTTAAGAGAGTTAGAAAGGAATAAGTCATGAATAAAGGTGAGCTTGTTGCACACGGACCGAGAGTTCCAGAGAGCACAGTTAAAAGAGACAGGAGAAGACGTACAAGGAATGGTAAGAAGATTACCAAGGTTTCTATGTGTGGCAGGGAAGTGATTGAGCTTGGCAGAAGAAAAGGGAGGACCAGTGTTGGGAGAGATGTCCCCTGCAGCTAGTAGAAGGAGAATGGAGAGAGACAGCAGATGGTTCAGTGATTTATGAGAGCGTTTTTTATGTTGGGCAGTGGGATGAGATGGGTTCATTTGACTGAGGAAAGTGAATAGTGCATGGGAGCTGTACATGGGCGAGGCAAGGAGAGAGGGACTGATGTGGACTGTTTTTTGCCAAGGCCTAATTGGGCGATAGGATTGTAATCAAAGAGCAGCTATAATGATGAGCGCGGTAGTGAACATGTTTGTTTGTAAACAGATAGAATATTGAATCTAATAATTAGAATGTGTGCTAGTTTGTTTCGTTTTGCAGTTTACCTGTCCAACTGCCATGTATAACTGCCAGGCCACGTTGACAGTATGACACTTACACAGAGATGACTTCTGCCTTCGTGCCCCCCTGCACGAGTGCCTTCCCCATATGCTACATCTAAATTTATAGGGGAGTAGATGCTCAGATCTAGGTCTAATTAAGCTCGTTCAGCTATTAATTAAATCAACTAGACACATGAGGTGAAAAGCTGTGCAGAGATAAACAAACAGACTAGCTGGTCTGGATGATCATAAAACTTAACGACGATCTATGTGTTCTCCCATAGAAGTAATACTGAGGGTATGTTCACACGAGGTCATTACGCAAGTATCGGACCGAACACAGTGCAGGGAGCCGGGCTCCTAGCATCATACTTATGTACGATGCTAGGAGTCCCTGCCTCGCTGCCGGACAACTGTCTCGTACTGAAAACATGATTACAGTACGGGACAGTTGTCCTGCAGCGGGGCAGGGACTCCTAGCGTCGTACATAAGTATGATGCTAGGATCCCGGCTCCCTGCACTGTGTTACGGACGTAATGACCTCGTGTGAACATACCCTTATAGGAGATAATACCGCTGTAACCTCTGTGTGCCAGTGTATAAAATCAGAAGCACACATGAGTATAGTAAGGGACCATAGCAGTGCGAGAGCACCATATTACAGATCCATACCATAGATGACCATGTGCAAGAACTTGGGTATGTTCACACGGCCAAATTTCAGACGTATACGAGGCGTATTTTGCCTCGTTTTACGTCTGGAAATACGTCTCAAATACGTCGTCAAACATCTGCCCATTACTTTCTATGAGTAGAACGCTGTATTGTTTCACACGACGCGTAATTTTACGCGTCGTACGGCAATTACGACGCGTAAAATTACGCCTCGTAAAAAGAAGTGCAGGACACTTCTTTGGACGTTTTTGGAGCTGTTTTCTCATAGACTCCAATGAAAACAGCTCCAAAAACGGACGTAAAAAACGCCGCGAAAACGGCGTGAAAACGCCGCGAAAAATGCGAGTTGGTAAAAAAACGTCTGAAAAGCAGGGTCTGTTTTCCCTTGAAAACAGCTCTGGATTTTCAGACGTTTTTGTTGACTACGTGTGAACATACCCTTAGTTTAGCTCTTTTCAACGCTCTATGTACAGAGATATCTCTGTACAAATGTCATATGGCGGAACCTATATGGCAGTGCACAGAGACTGTCCAGGTCTGTACTCAGGACCGTATCACCGCTGTGCTCTGTTATACAGGCAATGTGCATGAGCCCTAACGCTTATGAGTAAAAAAAAAAAAAGCTGCATCCATGGCTGCAATCTATGAGGCCGCATGAAAAGAACATTGAATACATTTAATATTTAGGTTGTGTTAAGGAGACTTTGTCAGCTACCCTGACATGTGTATTTTAGTTAATACCTCATTAAATAACAGTTATAGATCATCTTTTCTTGCTGTGCCGAATTCTGTTCAGCGTCGTTCCTCTGTTATTCCTCCTGGAAATGTATAAATGAACTGGGTTTTACTATTCTTCTTGTCAATAGGACGTGTCCCTACACTCTTTCACTGTCCAATCAGTGCTGACAGTGTCAGACTGTGTAGGGACACGCCCTACTGACAAGGGAAAAGCTAAAACCCAGTTGTCTGTTCATCCATACATTTCCAGGAGGGCTAACAAAGGAACGGCACAACAGTTCTTTATTTGTTTATATATTTCCAGGAGGAACAACAGAGTAATAACACAACACACAGCTCTAAGATGCTCCAGCATTGTAATTATAATGGGCAATACAAGTATTTCCTGACGTCTGGAGAGCTAACAGGTCTTTTCTAAGCTTTAATGTATTAGTCTTATATTATAGTGAATACTTTGTACTAAAAAAGTTTAAAAACAGGAAATCTATTTCATATTCAATGATGTTAGATCCAACTCTTTGCCGATATTATTAGGTAATTATATTACACCTATGTTTACACCAGTGATGAAGTTAAGGAATAATTGACTTTCCCCTGTGGATATGAATTCTGCACGCAACAGGGGATTGATTTACAATAGTAATCTCTTACAAGTTAATACCTCACAGTCACTCTGCCTACCTCTCCTAACCACTATAATAATATACCCGGCTGACACATTGCCTGTTGTTTGCAGCAACTACTGTAATGTGCACTTGTTAGTAATTAGATGCACCAATTTACTAATCAGCATAATTAAGACCTGCACAATTACATCTATTGCAAAGATAGACAGGATCCTATCCCAGCTTACTATTGTAACTTTCAGCCTTCTTATCTCTGCAAGACATTATTCTTTCATCTTCTCTCTGCTCGGAATGTGAGATGGATATTCACTTTATAAGAACAGTCAAAATTAAAGGAAAAGAGGCTGGAAATTTGTGCAGAAAGACTCACCAGGAGGATGATTAAGATCTATATCTCAGTTATCTGATACTAAAAAAATATGGATTCCAAGTGATCTTGCTTATCAGATGTCTTAGATCCAGAAAAATCTTACTTGGGAGACCAATAATTACATATATAGACAGTCCAGGCAGTCATGAAGTCTAAGGGCGATTTTACACGGGCCAATGATCGGGCAAACGAGCGTTCACAAAACGCTCGTTCCAGACAATTGCCCTGTGTAAACAGGGCAACAATCAGCCGATGCACAAGCAAACGCTCGGCTGATTGTATCGTTTACACAGCTCAAAATATTATTGTTGTCGCCAGCACATCTCCTTATGTAGACAGGGAGATGTACTTCCGACATGATAGAAATGTATCGGGACGAGCGATTGATCGGTGTAACGCGCACTAGTCCCTATTCATTACTGATAATAGCTCCTTGTGGGAGGAGCAAACGTGGGCAAATCAATGAGCTGTCTCATTGATCGGCGCTCATTTACACGGACCACGTCGGGCCATGTAACTGGACCCTAAGACGCTTTTCACACTGCATTAAGGCTATGTTCACACGTGGCAGAATTTTTCCGCTGCAAATGTTGGTGCAGATTCTGGGCAATTACGCAACGAATCTGCACCAACATTTGCATACTTAACAGGTAATTCAGACATTGCAGATATCATAGCGGACTTGCCTCAGATTTCAGTTTTTGCATTGCAAAGGCTGAAATCCGCAGTGAAATTCCGCTGCTTTTCCGCAACGTCATGAGCATGCTGCGGAGGGAAAATTCTGCACCGCAGCCTCATTTCCGCACAGTTATTTTCTGCAACGTCTAAACTAACTTTCCTCAAAATGTATAGAAACAAATTAAAAAAACGGCTGCTGCAGAATTCCACTGCGGACTGTCCGCAGCGGAATTCAACAGCAATTCCGCCATGTCTGAACGTGGCCTAATGGTCTCCGTTTGACGTATATGCTCGGAAAAGCTCCCAACCTGTATGTTAAACATTAGCTGTTACGGATGCCTAGCAGTGGTACTTGTTACCTATAGACTATTATGGGATAAGTCAAACGGATACGTCATCATAATCTATTGAAAAGTCCATGATGTATATGTTTAACAGGTGCCTGTAACAGATGCTATACAGGGGCATACGTCATCCATAGGTTCCCATGTTAGTTATTTTTTGTGTGATGATTCTGGATAGAATAGCGTAGTCAGTTATATGCAACAAAAATACTGTATCCCTAAATCATATCGTCCAACGATTTAAAAAGGATACTCTTTCGTCCTCCATCGGTATAATGAGAATCTATAGGTCTAGGGGTTAGTTTGACGTATGTCCTGGGAGATTTCTCAACACATGTGGCAAACGTGCATATTGAAATCTAACTACACGATCCTTTTCTTCTCCGACATCTGCCACTGGGGGAATGTTGGGAGGCCGCCATACACATTATGGTTGGCCAAACCTGCCAAAACCGGCAAGTTCGACTGACATTAAGCATTGTGTATGGCCACCTTATGTCTCTCTTTTCCAGACACTTTTAACCCCTTAAGGACACAGCCTGTTTTGGCCTTTTGGACACAGACAATTTTTTCAAATCTGACATGTGCCACTGGTAATAACTCTGGAATGCTTTTATGTATCCAAGCGATTCTGAGACTGTTTTCTCATGACACATTGTACTTTATGTTAGTGGTAAAATTTGCTCGATATATTCAGTGTTTATTTGTGAAAACCCCCAAAATTCAGAGAAAATTCGTAAAAATTAGCATTTTTATAAATTTTAATATATTTGCTTGTAAGACAGATAACACACAAAATAGTTACTAGTTAACATTTCCCGTATGTCTACTTTATGTTTGCATCGTCCTCGGTCTATGTATACCTTCATTTGCTTCTTGTCTTTGCCTGTGATTCTCTCTTGTTTCCTGGCTCTGCTGTTCCAGCTAGTACTATTGACCTCTGCTTCAAATTGACCCTGGCTTTACTGACT
Source organism: Rhinoderma darwinii (assembly GCF_050947455.1). Classification (NCBI taxonomy): domain Eukaryota; kingdom Metazoa; phylum Chordata; class Amphibia; order Anura; family Rhinodermatidae; genus Rhinoderma; species Rhinoderma darwinii. Next base: position 36,613,808 of record NC_134687.1, on the reverse strand, counting down.
ACTCTCCTGCTCTGCGTTTGGTACCTCGTACACTCCTGGTTTGACTCGGCTTGTTCACTACTCTTGTTGCTCACGGTGTTGCCGTGGGTAACTGCCCCATTTCCCTTAGCTTCTGTGTACCCTTATCTGTTTGTCTGTCGTTCACTTATCCGAAAAATGTGTGTTTGGGGTGCAGGAGATACCATTTTTGGGTCAAATCCTCACTCCTAATGAATTCCGCATGGACCCTGCCAAGGTTCAGACTGTGGCTGAATGGGTCCAACCTGCCTCCCTGAAGGTGTTACAGTGCTTCCTGGGGTTTGCTAATTATTACAGGAGATTTATTGCTAACTTCTTGGTCATCGCTAAGCCTCTTACGGATCTTACTCGCAAAGGTGCTGATCTCCTCCGCTGGCCTCCGGAGGCGGTCCAGGCTTTTGAGATCCTTAAGAAATGCTTCATCTCTGCCCCAGTGCTGATTCAGCCTAACCAAATGGAGCCATTCATCGTGGAGGTTGACGCCTCCGAGGTGGGAGTGGGTGCTGTCTTGTACCAGGGTACCAGGTCCCTCACCCATCTCCGTCCCTGTGACTACTTCTCCAGGAAGTTCTCGCCCACTGAGAGTAACTATGACGTGGGCAACCGCAAACTCAGCCATTAAATGGGCATTTGAAGAGTGGCGCCACTTCTTGGAGGGGGCTAGGCACCAGGTAACTGTCCTTACCGACCACAAGAATCTGGTTTTCCTAGAATCTGCCCGGAGGCTAAACCCGAGACAAGCTCGATGGACGTTGTTTTTTACTAGATTCAACTTTGTGGTCACCTATAGGGCTGGGTCTAAAAATATTAAAGCTGTAGCTTCATGGCCAGCCCTCCTTCGGAGGAAGATCCTGCTTGTGTTTTGCCCCCAGGTATAATCATATCCTCTGTTGATTCTGACTTAGTCTCCGAAATTGCGGCTGATCAAGGTTCAGCTCCCGGGAACCTTCCTGAGAACAAGTTGTTTGTTCCCCTGCAATTCCGGCTAAGGGTACTCAGGGAAAATCATGACTCTGCACTATCTGGCCACCCAGGCATCCTGGGTACCAAGCACCTCATTGCTAGAAACTATTGGTGGCCTGCGTCACCGCTTGTGAAATTTGTGCTAGGTCCAAGACTCCCAGGTCCTGACCAGCGGGCTTACTATGTTCTTTGCCCATTCCCCAGAGACCTTGGACCCATATCTCCATGGATTTTATCACCGATCTGCCTCCATCTCAAGGCAAGTCGGTGGTGTGGGTTGTAGTAGACCGCTTCAGTAAGACGTGCCACTTTGTGCCCCTCAAGAAACTATCCAAGACGTTAGCTACCTTCCTGTCAATATTGTTTCTGACAGAGGGGTGCAATTTGTTTCATTGTTTTGGAGGGCTTTCTGTAAGAAGTTGCAGATTGATCTGTCCTTCTCCTCGGCCTTCCATTCTGAAACTAATGGCCAAACTGAGAGGACTAATCAGTCTCTAGAACAATATTTCAGGTGTTTTATCTCCGACTGTCAATATGATTGGGTCTCCTTCATTTCCCTCGCCGAATTTTCCCTTAATAACCGGGTCAGTAACTCGTCAGGGGTCTCCCCCTTTTTCTGTAATTTTGGGTTTAATCCACGGTTCTCCTCCGTTTCACCTGGTGGTTCCAACAATCCCGAGGTAGATGTAGTTCATCGGGAACTGTGCACTGTCTGGGCCCAGGTTCAGAAGAACCTAGAGGCATCACAGAGCATACAAAAGACTCAGACAGATAGAAGACATTCTCCTAACCCCTTGTTTGTGGTCGGGGATCTGGTGTGGCTATCTTCAAAAAATTTGCGTCTTAAAGTTCCGTCCAAAAAATTTGCTCCCCGGTATATAGGGCCGTACAAGGTCATTGAGGTCCTTAACCCTGTCTCCTTCCGGCTGGAGTTACCCCCGTCGTTTCAAATACACGACGTGTTTCATGCCTCCCTACTGAAACGCTGCTCCGCGTCCTTGGCTACCTCGAGGAAACCTCCGGTCCCTGTTCTCACCCCTGAAGGGTAGAATTCGAGGTGGCCAAGATTGTGGATAGCAGGATGGTCCAAGGCTCCCTCCAGTACCTGGTCCCTTGGAGAGGATACGGGCCTGAGGAGAGGACTTGGGTACCCGCCCATGATGTTCACGCTGGGGTATTGCTCAGGAGGTTCCATCTTCGGTTCCCCAATAAGCCAGGTCCACCTAGGAAGTGTCCAGTGGCCCCTCATAAAAGGGGGGTACTGTAAAGGATCTGCCAGACACAGCTTCTGTGTCGACGCCCGTGGTTAATCAGTCTGCATCTGCTCCTAGGTCTGATCGAGTGACTCGATCTGCTACCACTCAGGCTGGTAGGCTGAGGAGCTAGCTCAAGCCCACGGTCTATTTATACCTTCATTTCCTGCTCTTCTTTTGCCTGTGATTCTGTCTGGTTTCCTGGCTCTGCTGTTCCTGCTAGTACTATTGACCTCTGCTTCAAATTGACCCTGGCTTTACTGACTACTCTCCTGCTCTGCGTTTGGTACCTTTTGCCCTCCTGGTTTGACTCGGCTCGTTCAATACTCTTGTTGCTCACGGTGTTGCCATGGGCAACTGCCCCATTTCCCTTAGCTTCTGTGTACCCTTGTCTGTTTGTCGTTCACTTATTGAGCGTAGGGACCGTCGCCCATTTGTACGCTGTCGCCTAGGACGGGCCGTGCAAGTAGGCAGGGACTGCGTGGCGGGTAGATTAGGGCTCCCCTGTCTGTCTCCCAACCCCGACATTACAGCCTGGACATATGACAGTGCTTAGGAGTGAAAGGCGTATGTGAGGCCTATTTTGGTGATTTTCGCAGCATTAGCCCACAATGGCAGGGCTCTGGGGTCAAATAGTAAAACAAGCCTCCAACTAGTGACCCCCATTTTGGAAAATGCACTCCTCAAGGCATTTTTTAAGGGGTGTAGTGAGAATTTTGACAACACAGGTTTTGTTTTTTTTATTAGAAATGAATGCTCAGTGGATGGTGCAAAATAAAAATTGATGTAAAGTGCTGTTTGGGCATGCTGCAGGGCTCAGATGGGAGGGAGCGCCATTTGGCTTTTGGAGCGCAGAGTTTGCTTAGTGGTAGTTTTGTTTGGGGTTTTGCTGGTATTTCAGTTTATAATGTGAGGGCATATGTAATCTGTGCGGAGTACATCAGGGCATAATAAGAGGGTATAATAATGGGGTAAATAAATAATAATTCATAGATATGTGGCCGATGTCGCACTGGTAAATTGTGCCCAATCTTATCCGCTTTTGGAGCACTCTGCACATTTTGCATCGTTATATTCTGAGAGCCAGAACTTTATTTTTTCTCCACCGGAGCTGTGTGAGGGCTTATTTGTTGCAGGACAATCTGTAGATTTCATTGGTACCATTTTGGGGTACATGCGATTTTTTGATCACTTTTTATTTCATTTTTTTGCAAGCAAGGTGACAAAAAAACAGCAATTCTGATGTTTTTTATTCTTTTTTTTTTTTACGGCGTTCGCCATGCGCTATGAATGACAATTTTACTTTATTTTGCGGGTCGGTACGATTACGGCGATATCATATGTATATCGTTTTTTTATATTTTGCAGCTTCTGCACAATAAAATCACTTTTGTTTCAAATAATAAATTTTTTGTGTCGCCACATTCTGAGAGCCATAACTTTTTTATTTTTCCGTAGAAAAAGCTGTAGGAGGGTTTGTTTTTTGCGGGACGGGCTGTAGTTTTTAATAGTATAATTTTGGGGTACATGCAACTTTTAGATCCCATTTTTTATTCTGTTTTGGGAGGGGTAGTGACTAAAAAACTGCGATTCTGGAATAGGTTTTTTATTTTATTTTTTACGGTGTTCACCGTGCGGGTAAAATAGAGTGATATTTTTATAGTTCAGGTAATTATGGACGCGGTGATACCACATATATGTACTTTTTAAAACGTTTTCCATTTTTTCCTATAATAAAAGACGTATTATGGGGAAAAAAAGCTGTTATAGTGTTTTTTAACATTAAACTTTTATTTTTTTGCTTTTTTACAACATTTTTATTTACTTGTTTTAACTTTTTTTTTTTGTCCCACTAGGGGACAGGCATGAAGCCCTGATCGCTATTCTAATACACTGCACTACCTACATAGTGCAGTGTATTAGAGCTGTCAGCTATTTACCAACAGCAAGCCTATTAGGCTTCGTCTCCCGGCGAGGCCTAATAGGCTTCTGTACTAGGAAGTGATTGTTAGGCTATGGTTGCCATAGCAACCATAGGGTGCAATCTAACCACCTGGATGCAGCGATAGCTGCATCTAAGGGGTTAATCGGCCGGATCAGAGCCTATCTCCGGTCCTCGTCGTTAGAGCAGGATGTCAGCTGTGACAAACAGCTGACCCCCGCGGCAATTATCATAGTTGCCGACAGGCTAGAAGACACTTAGATCAGAGGCGTAGCTAGGTTCTCCTGCACCCGGGGCAAAGATTCAGATTGGCGCCCCCCCCCCAACTTATTTCCCGACATCTCCTTCCCCCTCGCCATGCTTTCTTTCCCTACCAATCAATGAGGTGTAATTTTTTTTCACAATTTTTTTAATGTAACGTGAGTATAAAAGCATTTCTACATTTTACAAGCGATATAGTTCTATAATGTAATTAACATAAAAATAAATTAACAGAAAATAAATTAAAGAGGCCACACACAGCCCCCTGTAGATAGCGCCACACACAGCCCGCTTCCCCCCTAGTAGATAGCGGCACACTCCCCCCCCTTGTAAATAGCGCCACACACAGCCCGCTGCCCCTTTGTAAATAGCGCTCCCCCCCTTGTAGATAGCGCCACATTCCCCCGTTTTAAATAGCGCCACACTCCCACCCCTTGTACTTAGCGCCACACTGTGAACAGAGCGGCGAGCGGTAGCCTACCGCTACCACTCTCCGCTCTGCCTGGTGTGACTTACCGGAGGAGCCGAGGAGGTCATGCGGCGCAGGCAGCGGCGGAGTTCCTTCTGACTAGGGTTGGTGACAGCCAGGGCCGGCCTTAGCTTGGATGGCGCCCTGTGCGGGACTCTCTATTGCCGCCCCCTACACAAACCAAAAATTAACCACATATATGGACACGCTGGAACATATATACTGTACATACATAAAGACAGATATTTAGACATACAGGCAAATATACATACACACATTCTGGAATACATACATACAGGTAAATATAGACGTACAAACACACACACACACACACACACACACACACACACACACACACACACACACACACACCGGCAGATAAATACACAGACAGGAACATATACAAATACATAAAAGGCACAAATATACAAGCACAAAGACACATTCACAAACAGACCCATATATACGCACACAGGGACATATGTACACAGCACAGATAATGTAGTAGTGTTACCTGCAGTCCTATGTAACACCACAGATAACACAGTGATAACTCTGAGTACAGATAATGTAGTAACTGCTGCCTGCAGTCCTATGTAACACCACAGATAACACATAGTGATTACTCTTTGAGTACTGATAATGTAGTTGTGTCCCCTGCAGTCCTATGTAACACCACAGATAACGCAATGATAACACTGAGTACAGATAATGTAGTAGATGTTACCTGCAGTCCTATGTAACACCACAGATAACACAGTGATAACTCTTTGAGTACAAATAATGTAGTAGATGTTACCTGCAGTCCTATGTAACACCACAGATAACACATAGTGATAACTCTCTGAGTACTGATAATGTAGTTGTGTCCCCTGAAGTCCTATGTAACACCACAGATAACACATTGTGCTAAATTACAATCTCAGCTCTGCTACACAGTACAGATAATGTAGTAGATGTTACCTGCGGTCCTATGTAACACTACAGATAGCACACTGATAACTCTCTGAGTACAGATAATGTAGTAGATATAAGAGACAAACACATGCAGAGACACAGACAGACAGAGACACACACACACACACACACACACACACACACAGACACACACTGCATTCACACTACAGTATACACACACAGACACTCACCATGTCTCCTTGCTGACAGGTCAGGACGGGCTGTGGGCGGAGCTTCCTCTCTGCTTCTCGGCATGCGTAACTTCAGAGCTGGAAGGCTGCAGCACGGGAGTGGACCTGTCCCCTGACCTGAGTCATCTGACCTCATGTCACTGATGTGAGGTCAGGTGACAAGTCAGGTGGCTGGACTGGTCCACTCCCTGGCCGTCACAGACCCCAGTCAGAACGCCCTAATTTCCTGGCTCTTCCTAAGCTGCTGCAGGTGTCCGACGTACGGGGCGCCTGTCAGCAGCGATCAGCTGCTCTTCGGCGCCCCCCCCTTCCCTTGCGCCCGGGGCACATCCCCTGCCTGCCCCCCCTAGCTATGCCCCTGACTTAGATACAGCCATCGCTTTGATCGCTGCATCTAAGGAGGTAATCTGCCGGATCGGAGCCTAGCTTCGGTCCTGGCCGTTACAGCGGGGTGTTGGACAACCGATAACCGGCGGTGATGGCGCTGGCTCAGCTTCTGAGCCAGCGCCATCACATACACATTCTCATGGAGCTGTGATTGGTCAGTCTGCTGTGACTGACCAATCACAGCAATCGCCGACCGGGGACCACTGTGATTGCTCCCCTGCCGTCTTACTGTGCCAATCAACTGTCATAAACAGTTGACGGCACAGTTCTCTCACCCTGTCCTTTGACAGAGTGACAGTTTTTAGCCAGGACGCACCGATACATCCCGGTGCCTTAAAGCACTGTAATACAGGACGTACCAGTGCGTCCTGGTGCGGTAATGGGTTAAAGAATAAATATCAGAGAAGCTAAAATATAAAAAGTAATGTTTTTCAGTATTTTTTTAATACTTTACAGGAACAAAAAAGTTTGCATAAATACTTTTTAATATGAAGTTTGATCTGTCATGGAAAATCTAACATTTTAGCTGGACAGCCCAACTAAGAGACACGATATAGCTGTTAAACCACACTATTTGAGTCTTGTTAATGGAAAATTCCAATACAAAAAAAGAAAAAAAAGCAACAATAACCTTTTTGTTGTGTATAAATGTGTTAATTACCACAATAATATTTTCCAAAAAATAAATTCTGTACACCAAAGTCCCCAGTCTTATAGTGCGAGACATAGAACATTTAATAAAAGGTACATTTCTGTTTTAATAGATTCTGTTCAGAACACACATGTACTAATATATAATAAAATGTAAAATTGCCCTTGGTATTGAAGTTCATGGTGACTCATCCAGGGAGATTTTTACTTTTATCTGTGCCTTGATGTGTACAGACCATGATGATAAAAATACAACATAAGTGGCACAAATCTGTGTCCATCAGAACCAATTATTTGTTGCATTGCAAAAAAAAACAGAACAGTAAATTTCTAGTGGCCTCTCCTCTACTTTTCCGCATCTGTGTTCGTCATATAGATGTATTTTTAGAGATATAAGAAGCTCAAGTAAAAAATATTTCATTAGGATATTTTTAGGACTTGAAATTTAAAGTGAATGCCCACACTTGAATACCGTTTTGTTTTTGTTTTTTTTTATCTTAAAAGGTCCGAAATTCTGTACTGATCAGTTTCTTAATATATCTTCAGAGTGGTTAGAGATCCATCTTTTTGATACGGAGCTCTAAATTCCCTGTGTAACCATAAAAGTACCGTATATGTCGGCGTATAAGACGACTGGGCGTATAAGACGACCCCCAACTTTTACCCTTAAAATATAGAATTTAAGATATACTCACCATTTCGTGCAGGAGCGCTTCACTATGGCCATCGGCGGCAGGACCCAGGACTCTCTGTCTCTTTGAACTCGCGCATGCGCAGATAGGCTGCTTCATCGCGCGAGATCTGAGAGGCAGGGAATGAGAGGAAAGGGCGGGCCAGAGGATCTTACAGAGATGTTCCCTGGCGGCTAATACCGGCTTCCCTCAGATCCGTGGCGGATTCCGTGCATCCCGGGAGCCTGTGTACCGGACTGCAGGCTCACAAGGTAACACACAACCTGTGTGTAGACAATATGTAGACTAGGGATGTCACGATACCAGAATTTGGACTTCGATACCAATACTTTGTTTAGTATTGCTATTTCGATACCAATTTCGATACTTTTGCCAACAGTAATAAAAAAAAAATTCTTCCGTTTTCTGATGTGAGGCGCGACGTGTGATGAATTTTGAACGCGCCTCACATTAATAGTAATTAATCCCATCATGTTTCTCAGTCATATTGGGTTAATGTGCGAGGTACATGATGGGGTTAATTACTATTAATGTGAGGAACATGGAGGTTAAATTCATCGCACCTCGCGCCTCACATTAATAAGTGAATGAAAGCCGTGTTTATTTCATTTTTTTACAGCGTACACATCATAAATGATGCAAAAACATTGTTGTCCGCGCCATTACTGAATGTGTGTATTTTATGTATTGAGACTTATTTTAATGTTTATTGTAAAAAAGGTGAAGGTGTATTTTTTTTTAAATTTAACAATACTTTGTTTTTACTTTATTTTTAAACTTTAATGTACTGACATATATCAGATATGTGCCAGTACATTAACCTGTGGACGGATAATACACAGGCAGTTGTTAGGACATACTTGGGTATGTCCTAACAACATGAAATATGGTAAGACAGCCCTGGGGTCCGTCAATAGACCCTGGGCTGTCTGCCCATATATGGTATGGCCCTCGATCGCGTCACAGGAATTCCCTGTGATGCGATCCAGGGGCATCCCCCCTTCTCACTTTCCCCTGAATGCTGCAGTCAGCTGTGATCGCAGCATTCAGGGGAATAACGGCGGAGATGAGCGGTTTCTCTGATCTCCGCCGTTATAGAGCGGGGCTGCGGCTGTGTAATACAGCCATTGCCCCGCTCCTGACAGGAAGTGCGCGCGCGGTCAGCATGAGGTGATGCGGCCGGCGCTGCACTAATGAGCGGCAGTTCAGGCACTGAAGACAGAACATGGGGGTGTTTTGTAGCGCGCCCGCCATGTTCTGTCTCCAGTGCCGCCGCTCATTAGTGCAGCGCTGGCCGCATTGCATCATCCTGACCCCGCAAACTTATCATGACTCAGGAGCGGGGCTGTGGCTGAATTACACAGCCGCAGCCGCGCTCCCATACATTCATGTGTTACTATACTGAGCTGTGCGGCTGCAACGTGCATCCCTAATGTAGACAATATCCGGCATATAAGACGACCCCACACTTTTGACATTTTTTTAAGGGTGTAAAAAGTCGTCTTGTACGCCGATATATACGGTAAACTATAACATGCAGGATGCTTGCAGCCACCACTAGAGGGAGCTTAGGAGCCTACTGCATACAGTTTATACATTTAAAGGGGTTGTCCACCTTCTGACAACTGATGACCTATCCATCGGATGTTGTGGCACATAATGCTATATACGGAGCCCAGAAGCAGTTGGCTCTGTACAAAGCGTAGCGGCCGTGCTTCAGAGCTGCAGTACGGCAGCTCGGCCACTATTCCATGGCCGGAGCTAACTGCTTCTGGCATGTACGTTCGGTGCACGGAGGCACTGGACCAGCTGATCTGTGTGGGGTCCAGGTGTCGAACTCCCACAGATCATGTACTGATGACCTATCCGGTGGATAGGTTATCAGTTGCCAGAAGCTGGAAAACCCATTTAACTCTAGGTATATGGTCTAGGTCTGTATCAGAAAACTATAACTCCAGCTGCTATAAAGATATATTAACTGGTTGCCGACGGTGGATGAGCATGCTTGATATGAGGGGTGGGGCAATGACTATGATAACCAGGCACAGCCCGGCTCTAACGGCGGAGCTCAGCGCCGATTATGACATTCAAAGGGAAAGAGTCATGTGAGACCCCCTTTGAACGCATCACAGGGAATCCCTGTGATGCAATCGAAGCTCATACCTTATAAAGGCAGACAGCCCAGTGTCCATTGAAGGACCCAAGGACTGTCTGACCATATTTTCTGTTATAGCATACTTAGGAATGCCCTAACAACTGCCTGTGTAAAATGAAAAAATCCTTCCATGGTATTAAAAAAAAGTTTAATAAATTAAAAAAGGCAATGTTAAATAAAAAAAAATATGTAAAATAATACATACAAATGCACACTTTTATTTTTACAAGAAATTAATTATATTAAATATAAGTCCCAAAAAATAAAATAACATATTTGGTATCGTCACAAACGTAACAAACTACACAATAACTTTATATAGTCATATATGCTGATCAATGTATGCTGTAATAAAAAAAAACTGCAGCAGAGCTGTTTTTTTGTGCATTTTTGCCAAAATAAAAATTATTATAAATTTAACGCTAATGTATATGTAGCAAAAAATGGCACCTACATAAAGTATAACTCATCCTGAAAAAACAAAGCCTCATACAGCTTTGATGAACAAAAATGTAAAACGTTATGACTTTGGGATGCAAAGAGGAAAAATAAAAAAATTGGCCCGAACCTTAAGGAGTTAAGAAATTAACCAGAACAAAAAAAAACATGTTGATAAAAGGAGAAGATTCAATTTTAAGAAACACTCTCGACATACATAGCCATGGTAGTGATCTGCCAAAAACCTTGTAGGGCTGTAGGAATATATATATATATATTTTTTACTTTTGCAGACCCACAGGCATAAAGGGAATCTGTTAGCTGTTTTAACCCCTCAACACTTTAAAATTCTGACAAGTGAAAAATGTGTATATAAAATAGTGAAACACATTGATTGCATATTAATTAATAATCACAATACAATACACAAAAGCTGACACTCACCAATCTGGATAAACAAGGAAGTTCTGGCCACGAGATGTGTAAACTGAAATTACGGCGCCATCATCGCCGATCTGCGCATACTCTAACACTAACCGTCTTTTGGATAATACTAGCATGTGTGTACCAGGTATCTATGACAACGCACATAGACGCAACAGCTGACCCGAATACGTCACTGCTTGGAGACAAAGATCCCAGGCAGTCGCACTAAGGTACAGAGCTTTAAATTACGCCATATTAAATAAGGGCAAATATGCCAATATACTAAATCAATAGTCAGACTATAATTACGACTTAAATTAAAGTCGTGAATAACATGCTCCTAGATTTACAGGCGAAGTATGTAAGAGCTATACATAGATATACGTAGTAGATTTTTCAACATTTAACTCCTTACGTCCCTTTGGACATGAGAACATCCGCATACACAATGCAGAAGTCTCAGGTCTCACGAAGCGTTCTTCTGCCGATGCGTCGATTTATCATCAGCACAAAGGTACAAGATATCACTTCCAACCGGGATCTTTGGGAAAAATGAAGCTCAATACCACACATCCAGCTCTAAGAACTCCCCGACACTAGAGCAAGCATTCACGATTACCGTAATAAATAGAAAAAGTCAAATGTACTGACAGGTAGATACAGTGAAATTGTGCATAGTCAACACACCATAGTTATACACATGGTTCAAACAATTTTTTAGACAGAAAACATATGTGTACAGCATTCCTTGTACCAGTTGGCAAACGTCTTCCATTAATAATTTCAAACCTCCAATCTACAAAAGAAAAGGAAAGACATATAAGTACATTAAAATCAATTACAATATAATTACTACTGTTCCCATACATCAAAAACAAATATTTTTCAGAGTATTAAATGGATCATAGAAAGGTATCACCAGGCAAGAGAATCCCGAGGGTAGCAAAGGTCAGATTAAACACAATACATGGGTAGAAGATGGAAAGCTTCTTAAACAGTAGCCGGACTCACTTGTCCTAAAGATAAAGATAAAATCATCATTTGAATACATTCAAAGGGTAATCCATATTGAGACCATTTGGGTGGAGAGAATTCAATCTATTGATCCACTGAACCTCGTAAGGAGTTAAATGTTGAAAAATCTACTACGTATATCTATGTATAGCTCTTACATACTTCGCCTGTAAATCTAGGAGCATGTTATTCACGACTTTAATTTAAGTCGTAATTATAGTCTGACTATTGATTTAGTATATTGGCATATTTGCCCTTATTTAATATGGCGTAATTTAAAGCTCTGTACCTTAGTGCGACTGCCTGGGATCTTTGTCTCCAAGCAGTGACGTATTCGGGTCAGCTGTTGCGTCTATGTGCGTTGTCATAGATACCTGGTACACACATGCTAGTATTATCCAAAAGACGGTTAGTGTTAGAGTATGCGCAGATCGGCGATGATGGCGCCGTAATTTCAGTTTACACATCTCGTGGCCAGAACTTCCTTGTTTATCCAGATTGGTGAGTGTCAGCTTTTGTGTATTGTATTGTGATTATTAATTAATATGCAATCAATGTGTTTCACTATTTTATATACACATTTTTCACTTGTCAGAATTTTAAAGTGTCTAGACTTAATGTCAGTGATTGACTCATGCACATATGTACTTGGTGTCTTGATACACTGTTACACATTATCATATTTTTACATGTATTGTATAATTGCTATGATTTAGAACATTTGTTAATTGAGCTTTGCTCTTCCTATATATGTCAGTGTGTGGTTTGTATTAATTGCTTGAAAATGCTTCCATGGAGGAAGTGAAACTTTGCTGTGTTGGGTGAATAAATTCACATTTTTTTGCTATTGAGTGCTGCTTCTGGGCTCTATTTTTTTATATATATATATATGTACATAAAATAATGGCACAAAAAAGAGAGCGGCACTCCAGTGAACTTAATATGAAAATTAAAATGTATTCACCGACATTTAGAATGACTCGATGGTAGGGTTGAAACGTTGCCTTTTCACTATGGGTGAATACATTTTAATATTTACATTATGTCCATTGGAGTGCAGCTCTCTTTTTTGTGCCATTATTTTATATAATTCCACGTTTGGAGGTCAACTTGGTGAGTGGAGCACCCACAATTTGGATCTAGAATCCTGTTCACAGTGCCGCCCCATTGAATACGTTGAAATATATATATATAGGCATAGATTTGAGCTTCCATTGAGACTTTTTTTGAACCAATGCGCTGCCCATTTAGGTTCCTGCCAATTATCCAATACTGACAATGGCTGAGACGTCCTACATACAGAACTTTAAAATCACCTTCAATAAAAATCTAAATAATTCATCTCTAAAGCGAGAAGAAATGGATTTTTCCTCCAATCAGTTTGTGTAGAATTGTGTGAAATCTTCTAATATAAATCTGTACATTTCCAAATGAAAGTATTTGATGGGATATTATCTGTGATTTCTTGAGCGGCAGAAGATGCCTTTGTAATGTGCTATGAAATCCTAGAAGCAGATAACAGAAATACATATTTTTATCTGAGACTATTATCAGGTGCAGACAGGTTATGGTGACATTGTAGATAAAACTTTCTGCAGGTTTGATGACCCCTTTCAGGCAGCATGATTTCCAATATCTTACATACAGAATAGGTGTGTTTCATTTTTCCATGTGAGATTAGAGCTCGGGTATTGCGCCATGATAATCAGAGTTGTTTTTTTTAGCGTATAGAAGGAGGATTGTTAAAACTACAACACTAACTGATGTGTTGGTTCTCGGAAACAGATTTGTGTTGTCTAGTAAATGACTTTAACCTCTGCAAATAAAATATAGGGTTTGAGGAAATCATTATGAAGATAAAAAAAAAAAAAGAAAAGTGGCGAATGTGCAAAACATAAAAAAAATAAAACCTCTTTAAAAGAAGATCCTCAGGGGCGTAGCTTTAGGGGATGCAGAGGTAGCAGGTCGTCTGAGAGAGACCAAAATATCCTCTGCTACATGAAAGCTACCAGTATTATAAATGGCACAATGTAATTGGGGTGGGGGCTCAGTTACATATTTTAAATTAGGGCCCAGGAGCCTCAAGTTATACTTCTGATGATCCTCTCTGGATGTAATAAAAACTTAATTAACTGAAAAAAAAAAAGTAATGTCTCTGACATGTCACAATGTATTATAGATTATGGTCACCAGCAACACTATTAATAAATAAAGTTCTACCATCTTAGAGACTGCCATCCAAAGGACTATTAGATTTACAGGACTATAGGACACCTAAAACAAGTATAAAAAAAAAACACATAATGAAATATCCTCTTATGTAAAATCGTTTGATTTTTTTTTATTTTCTAGCAGTATTTGAGCTATCTTGGACACCAAAATGTTTTTAGATGTGGCACTGGAATAGGGTTTTCCATAGAAGCTGCACTAGAAATATTTCCTGGAGCTGTTAAAAAAGACCTATGGTTACTGTAAATACTGTGCTGTATTAATACACAGTGTTTGCTTTTTCCCAGCAGTAGGGGTGCACTTCTCTAACACACCACTACTGACAGGTTTGAAGGGAGGCTAATGTGCAAGGCTCTATATACAGCTGGTGCTGCGAAACAGCATTTGTTCTTATCATTGGCAAATATTTCAGCATTAAGTCCCCCCCCCCCCCATAGCTATGCATTCGCCATACAGAGGTCAAACAATGCATACAATGTCCACATATCATCCCCTATAAGAAATAGAATACTGTGCCAGCATAATAGCTTCATACAATTTTCAAATAATGCTGCCATACAGAGCTCAAATAATATTGCCATACAAAGCCCAAATAATGCTGTCATATGCTTTTTAAATAATGCTGCCATAAAATTCTCAAATAATGCTGTCATGCAATGTCCAAATAATCCTGCCATACAGAGCTCAAATTACACTGCCATAAATAGATCAAGTAATGTTGCAATCAAATTCTCAAATAATGCTGACAGATAGTGCTAAAATAATGCTGTCATAAAATGTTTAAATATTGTTTGCATAATATTCTAAAATAATGCTGCCGTATAATTATCAAATAACGCTGCCATATAGGCTAAAACAATGCTGCCATATAGTGCTCAAATAATGCTGCCATACAATTCTCAAATAATGCTGCCATATAGGCTAAAATAATGATGTCATAGAGTGCTCAAATAACGCTGCCATATAGGCTAAAATAATGCTGCCAAATAGTGCTCAAATAATACTGCCATATAGTGCTTAAATAATACTGACATAAAATGCTTAAATAATGTTGCCATAAGATTCCCAAATAATACTGCCATATAGTGCTGAAATAATGCTGCCATACAGTGCTCAAATAATGTTGCCATACAATTCTCAAATAATGCTGCCATATAGTGCTAAAACAATGTTGCCATATAGTGCTGAAATAATGCTGCCATATAGTGCTAAAACAATGCTGCCATACAGTGCTCAAATAATGATGCCATAAAGTGCCCAAATAATACTGCCTTATACTTGAGAAATTCCATCTTTTTACACTCAGACATCTGTTTTTTTTATTTTTATCAGACAACCACAACAAGATTGCATGATCTTGTAGAAAGTAGGTCAGTAGCATCTAGTTTCAGAAATGCCATATGTTGTGTTGATGACAAAAATAAACCTTAACTCTATCCTAAATAACTTGGGTTTTAATCAAGTCTGAGTAGAGATTGTGATGTCTTTTCTTGGACTGTCCAGGCAGCAGTTTCTTGAAAGCTCTGAGTGATGTCAGCGCATCCTATTCTAAGCTAATAAGAAATGACACTGCTTATTACAGCCTCCTTATATCTGTGATAAAACATATTAGCACATTACCCCCCCAGCCTAATAAAGAGGGTACGTGAGACATGCCAATATGCTAATCTCAATGTACTGACGCACAGACGAGCTCATTGCAGTACGTACGATGTAAATGCACTATCTGTAGTGTTTCCTTCTAATAACAGGAGCTGTGATGTATCACAGAGCAATGTGAGAATTCTCCTATACCAAATTAGACTACTTTTAGCAAGCAGCGTATGATCGGAGATTGTAAGGAAGTAGCTGGTTTATTTTTAGTCCGGCTCGGTCTAAATATGGCAAGATTACTACCCATAAGTACTGTAGCTTTGGATATGATGCCAGTCAGCTATTCCATGAACCCAGAAATTTCCACCTTGTTTCTCTGATAATATTTTTGGGACCTGGGTAACAGGGGTATACAAGGAGTATAGGGAGCCTTATAGAAAATGGACCTCTGGAGTTGGTTACACCTCCAACCCCTCACCACCAAAGACTAGAGTTCCTATTTAATAGTGAAGATAAACAATCACATCCACAACCTCCAAACGGCGCAGCATAGTCATAGCGTTTTTTTCCCCCGTTATTTCATCTCCGCATTCTGAGAGCCGTAACATTTTTATGTATCAGTTGACAGCTTTATGGCGGCTTGTCTTTATCAGGACGAGTTAAATTTTTCATTGATACAATGGTACGTACAACTTTTTTTATCGCTTTTTTGGGAGGCAGGGATGAACAAAAATAAAACAGCAGCACTGGAATTATTCTAACTTTTTTTTTTTTGGGAATTTTCACCATGTCAGAAAAATAAAGTTTTATTTTTATAGTATGGTTCATTCCGGAAGCGGCAATACCAAATATGTAGTTTTTTTTCTTTATTTTTTTTTAAATCCAATTATAAAAGATTTTTGTAAGGGAAAAGAGTTTATTTTTTATTTTATTTCTTGTGGTTTTTTGTTTTTCTATAAATGGTATTGGCTGTATAATACAGCTGGCACCCGCAAGTGATGGGCACAGCTCCTGGATCAGCAGCATCACTGCAAAGTACTACTACAACAGTTCATAGAAATGACCCGTTCACCACAACGTAATAGTACGTTGCAGGGCGAGAAGGGTTTAAAGAAGTTGTCTGGGATTAGAAAATAGGGTCTACTTTTTTTTCTCAGAAACAGCACCACTTTTGTTTGTAGTCTTTGTCGGGTATTGCAGCTAATCTCCATTCAAGCTGCAATACCAGACACATCCCATGGACAGGAGTATGTATAGAAGCAACAGCAAATCGTATAAGGGGAAGGGAAAGAAGAAGTGTGTGGTCTATAAATTAATAAATAACTTTTATTGATTAGTCTAAAATTGAACAAATAGGATTAAGATGCCTGAGTGCAGAAGTGAGTATGTGTGAGTGACCCCCAAACTCACATACCCCAGGGCCGATTTGAAGTATTCCAACATGTAAACTGCCAAGTGGATTGAACTGCTATATAAATTGTAAAAGCCGGGAAGTTGTCTCCGATCCCTGCCATTAACCACTTAGATGCCGCTATCAAATGCGATTCTTAGTGGTTTGAAGGCGATAAGCATCGCCACGATGTGATCGCGGGGTGCCGATCGTTGCCTTGTACATAGGCCCATTAGGCCCCACCCGGAGGATCAGAGGTGCAGGCCTTCAAGTTCCCTAGTGGGACAAAAAAAAGTGCAAAAAGTTAATAAAAATGTTAAACAAAAGTGTAAAATAAAAGTTTCAGGTTAAAAAAAAAAAACACTGCCTATTTTTCTATAATGTCTTTTATTATAGGAAAAATATGAAAACGCTAAAAAAAAGTACACATATTTGGTATCACCGCGTTCGTAACGACCCCAACTAAAAAAAACATAATGTTATTTTTTCCTGCACGGTGAACACCGCAAAAACAATTAATTAAAAAACAATGCCGTCTTTGCCTTAACTTTTAACGCATGGCTAGGTCTCTTATCTTGACTTTTTCAATGACTTTTCAATGACTTTTGTTGTGTGATATCACGCTGCAGCAATTTATCAGAATCGAGTAAAAGATGGCTACATCCGTAGAATGAAAAGTGATCAAAAAGTCACTTGTACCCCAAAATAGTACCAATAAAATCTACAACTGTCCTGCAAAAAACAAGACCTTACACAGCTTCTTTGTCTGAAGTTATGGCTCTCAAAATATGGTGGCACAAAAAAAAATTATTTTTAAAAAAAAGTGATTTTATTGCGCAAACGCTGCAAAACATAAAAAAAACTATATACATATGGTATCGCTGTAATCGGATCGACCTGCAGAATAAAATAAAATGTCATTTATAGCCCAGGGTGAACACTGTAAAAAAAAAAAAAAAAGGATAAAAAACGTCAGAATTGATGGTTTTTGGTCACCTCGCTTCCTAAAAAATGGAATAAAAAGTGATCAAAATATCGCATATATCCCAAAATTGTACCAATGAAAACTACAGATTGTCCTGCAAAAAATAAGCCCTCCCACAGCTCCGTTTGAGAATAAATAAAAAAATCCTGGCTCTCAGAATATGACGACATATTCACTACATTATAATACCATCTTATTATGCCATGATGTACTCCGCACATATTATATATGCCCAGACATTATAACCTGAAATACCAGCAAAACCTCAAACAGAACAACTACCAAGCTAAATCTGCACTCCAAAAGCCAAATTGCGCTCCCTCCATTTTGAACCCTACAGCGTGCCCTAGCAGCAGTTTACGTCCACATGTATGGCATCTCCATACCCAGGAGAACACGCTTAACAGTTTATGAGGTATTTGTCTTCGGTGGCACAAGCTGGGCACAACATATTGTGCACTAAAATGGCATATCAACGTAAAACTGCAATTTTCACTTTACACCATCCGCTGCACATTAATTTAGAATGGAAAAACACCTGTGGGGTCAAAATTCTCACTTCACTACACCCCTTAAAATGCCCTAAAGGGTGTAGTTTCCAAAGTAGGGGTCACTACTTGGGAGTTTGTTTTACTATTTGACCTCAGAGCCCTGCAATTGTGGGCCAATGCTGTGGAAATCACCAAAATAGACCTCAAATGAGCATGTTGCTCTTCACTTCTGATCTCTGTCATATGTCCAGGAAATGATAACTGCCTTGAGGGGTGCAGTTTCCAAAATCCCTTGTGGAAATTAAAGAATTCAACATTTTAGTGTAAACATTTTTATATTCATTTTCACGGTCTAATTCCACCAAATTCCGCAAAAAAACTGTGGGGTTAAAATGCTCACTATACCGCTCAATCAATTCTTTGAGGGGTGTAGTTTCCCAAATGGGTCACTTTTGGTGGTTTCCACTGTTTTGGTCTCTCAGGGGCTTTGCAAATATGACATGGCGCAGCAAACCATTCCTGCAAAACTTGAGCTCCAAAACTCCAAAAGCCAAGGCGCTCCTTCCCTTCTGAGCCCTGTCGTGTGTCCAAACAGCAGTTTATTACCACATATGGGGTATTGCCGTATTTAGGAGAAATTGCTGTTCAAATGTTGGGGTGCTTTTTCTACTTCATTCCTTCTAAAAAAGGAAAATTTCCACGTTTTATCATAAAAACTTTAATTTTCAATTTCACGGCCTAATTACACTAAATTCAGCAAAAAACCTGTGGGGTTAAAATGCTCACTATACCCCTTGATACATTCCTTAAGAGGTTTAGTTTGCCAAAAGGTGTCTTTTTGGGGGTGTTTCCACTGTTTTAGAACCACAAGACCTCTTCAAAGCTGACATGGTGACTAAAATATAATCTAATAAAAAGGAGGCCCCAAAACGCTCCTTTGCTTCTGAGGCCGGTGTTTCAGTCCATTACCACACTAGGGCCACATGTGGGATATTTCTAAAAACTGCAGAATCTGGGCAGCAAATATTGAGTTGCATTTTTCTGGTAAAACCTTCTGTGTAACAGAAAAAAATGGATTAAAACATTTTCTGAAAAAAAAAATTACATTTGTAAATTTCACCTCTACTTTGCTTTAATTCCTGTGAAACACCTGAAGGGTTAAGAAACTTTCTAAATGTTGTTCCGAATACTTTGAGGTGTGCAGTTTTTTAAATTATTAATAGGGTTTCTAATATATAAGGCCCCACAAATCCACTTCAGAACTGAACTGGTCCATATAAAAAAGGCTTTTGAAATTTTCTTGAAAATATGAGAAATTGCTGCTAAAGTTCTAAGCCTTGTAAAGTCCTAGAAACATAAAAGGACGTTCAAAAAATGATTCCAACATAAAGTAGACATACGGGAAATGTAAACTAGTAAGGATTCACACAACAGTGAAAAATGGCCATGTGACGGACGATTTTTGAACAGTATGGTTTTCAGAACAATGATGTTCTATGGTTGTATTCACACTGCCGTTTCTTTATGCTATTTTTGGCAGTTTTCATGGCCAGATGGCCCCCATAGAAGTCAATGGATCAGTTTTTAGTGGCTGTCAATACATGTAAAAACCGTTAAAAACGGATCTGTGACATGGGTTTCAAGAGGCAAGGGAGCTGATAGTTCCCTATGTCGGGTATTGTTGCACTCACTACAAGGGTAGTGTGGCACTATTACAAGGGGCATTGTTGTAAACTGTAGCAAATTTTTCGGAACTGTCCTGAATTTACAGAGAGAGTCCCGGAAGATTACTACAGGGAAGGGGGGGGGGGCACTTTCTCCAGAGAGGTGTGTTTGGAAAAATCTAAAAGGGGTCTGTGTGCCATCATCTACAGGGGGACTGTGGGCCATTATCTACAGGGGGGCTGTGTGCCATCATCTACAGGGGGTCTGTGTGCCATTATCTACAGGGGGGCTGTGAAAAAATCATGACAATGACCTTCCTTTGGGTGTTTTCAGTGGGTTGGGATATAAAAAGCCTGACTAATTAAATTCATCAGTTTTTTCAACGGCCATGAAAAACGGATGCAAAACGGACAGACGGACTGGAAATGGATTAAAATTTGGAAAACACTGATGCAAACTGGCCATGAAAAACTGACAGTTGATCTGTTTTTAATGGCCAGTTTTTTTTCACTGTCGTGTGAATATTGCCGAACTATTTTGTGTGGTATTACTATTTGTTTTACAAGTAGATTTTACATTTTCTCCAAATGTTGGTGTTTTTCATAAATAAGCACTGAATGTATTGACCACATTTTTCCACAAACTTAAAGAAGAATGTGTCACGTGAAAACAGCCTCAGAATTGCTTAACGAAATAAAATCATTCCAAAGTTATTACCACATAAAGTGACACACGTCAGATTTGAAAAAAAATGGCCTGGTCTGTTAGACGAAAACAGGCTGCGTGTAAACGCTGCAGAATTTCTGAGACGGAATTCTGTGCGGTAATTCCACAGCATTTACAGTAGCAGCAAAGTGGATGAGATTTAGAAAATCTCATGCAACTACTGCGGAAAAAAACCGCAGCGTAAACATTAATAAATTGACCTGCAGTGCGGAATTTAATTCCGCAGCATGTCAATAAATGCTTTCTTTACATTTTCTGTTACAGAAAGCCAAGTGTTGCGACTTTTGCAGTGTATTCGCAGCAATTACGCTGTAAAAATCGTAACTATGGAAAAAAAATCATGCTTTCCTAGAACGCCCTCCTTCTTCCTGCAGTTCAGCCTCCTGGGATGACGTTGCATCCCATGTGACCGCTGCAGCCAATCACAGGCTGCAGCGTCACATGGCCTGCAACGTCATCCAAGGAGCCCGGAGGGGGTAAGCATGAACGGATTTCTTCCGCAACGGATATTCCATTTTAAAAACCGTACCACAATGATTTCTATGCTGCGTGATTTTTACGCAGCGTATCCGCCCCGTGGGAGCCTGGCCTAAAGTGATAAACAAATGATTTAATGTACACAATAAAACATTGAGAAATCCAAGGTGCATGAATACTTTTTACCGGAAAGTTTAAGTCTATGTGTTTTTCCTTCTTACGTACATCCCCAAAGCTTAATTTTTGATAAAATGTTGTATAATCTGTATATCCCGTAAGGAGTTTGTTGGAGTCTGAAGCTGCTCTGCGCCTGTGGGAATAAAATAGCATGTGTTCTTATCGCAGCAGAGAGACCACCCTCTAGGATTCTCTCATTATCCATTTTATGCTTGTATACCATGTTTAATAATGTCCCACACTTGCTATGTTTGTGTTACTTTATTCAATGCTTTAGATGCATTTCAAATTATGTAAAAATAGCCGTAAAAGTAGCTTTCCTCATCAGACTGTTGGGCCGGATTCACACGAGCGTGTGCGTTTTGCGCAAGCAAAAAACACGGCGTTTTGCGTGCGCAAAAGGCACTTAACAGCTCGGTGTGTCATGATCATATGGTGCCGGCTGCGTGATTTTCGCGCAGCCACCATCATTATGACACTCCGTTTGTATGTTTGTATGTATGTTTTCATTCATTCTTTTCACTGCTGTTGCGCGAATCACGCGCGTCCCACGGAAGTGCTTCCGTGTGGTGCGCGTGATTTTCACGCACCCATTGACTTCAATGGGTGCGTGATGCGCGAAATATGCACAAAGAACGGACATGTCGTGAGTTTTACGCAGCGGACCCACGCGGCGTAAAAATCACAGACTGTCTGCATGGCCCCATAGACTAATATAGGTCCGTACGAGGCGCGTGAAAATCACGCGTGTTGCACCAACATATATCACGTTCGTCTGAATAAGCCCTTAGGGTCAGTTCACACGTTGCGTAAATACTGCAGATTTTCCGCAACAGGATTAGTTGCGGAGAAACCCGCAGAATAATACAGTAGCAGCAAAGTGGATAAGATAGAACAAATCTCCTCCACACGCTGCATAAATGATAAACACAAAAAAACACTCCGAAATTTACAGGCGGTGCGGAATTTTACTCTGCAGCATGTCAATTGTATTTGCGTAAACGCTGATTTGTTGCAGGCTTTCTCCATTGAATTTAATGGGGAGATAAAACCCGAAACAAAAAGTTTTTCTTCCTCCAGGCCGGCCTTCTGGGATGACGTTGCATCGCATGTGACCGCCGCTGCAGCCAATCACAGGCGGCAGCAGCAGTCTCCTGGAATGAAACGTCATCCCAGGAGGACGGACTGCTAGGCAGGCTGGCTAAATGCTGTCGTTTTCCGCAACGGACATTCCAGGCAGTTTGGTATGATTTTTCGCTTGGAATTCCCTGCGGCCACCGGTCTTTCATGAATGGAAGTATTACAATGAAAATAAACTTTATGATGAAGAACTACTCACTGTGACTTGGGTTATTCTGCAACAAGTAGATGTTTTTCCCTCACATTTTTATGAAATCTGATAGAAATAAACTCAGAAGACCTCTATATAAAATCGGAGGTACAGTAGAGACCCAATGCACTTGAATTGGAGCCCTTTTATTTTCTCTGCACAAAACGAAGACGTAACCCTTCAGTTTGCATGAGTCCTTAGGCTGTATTTACATAAAATGTTTTTATTGTAATCGGGTAAATTTTTTTGCCACAATTTTCATCATTGATTTTTCAAAAAAATTATACAGTCTAGCCATAGTTCTGAAAACTGCAATAACCCAAAACATTACAAAAACTGGCAGGCTGTATGGATAAGAAAACTGCAGCATGGAAGTTCTATGTGGTACCGTAATTGTTTAATATTGGTTCTGTATAGGTACCGTATTAAGACAGGATAGAGAAAATTATTTTATTTTTTTTAAGCTGTTTTACCATTAATGTGCCTGTAGTTTAGGGATGATTTACTCGTACAATACCCTTATGGAGGTTCTCACAGATTGGTATATACAGATTTCTCTGTTGGTTTCTATTTAGAAAAATCATTATCCATTGGGCATCTGATGAAGTTGGGCATCATGGTGGGTCAGTGGTTAGCACTGTTGTCTTCAGCACTGGTTCCTGGTTTCAAAGTCAACCAAGGACAAGGTCTTCATGGAGTTTGTATGTTCTTTGTAATTTTCCTCCTACAATGGACATTATGGATGGATGTTCTATTAAAACTTGGGCCATTTGCCAAAATATGATAAAAGTAATGTGAGTGTAGAAGACTTGTTGGAATTCAGGGCGCAAAGTATGATAATGCTATTGTGAGGGACTACAGAAATGCAGGCTGAATTTGATGTAAATGCTCTGGAAGGAGATACCAGTAAGACACTGTGGTTAATGGGAGCCTGTCAGTAGGTTTGGACTAAACCACCAGCCATGCTGTGATGCAACTAGGGATTACTGTTTCAAATCTTCCCTATGTTAAAAACAGACAATTCAGGAATAATTAGTAAAGTAAATTACAATTTACCAAATGGAGTCCAGATAAGGAGTCCAGCGGCATTGGGCGTACGTGCAGAGGACAGTATAATGCGCATGTGCAGTGAAGTTAGGTGTACTTTACTCAGCTTCAATGCGCAATGCCACTGGACTCCTAACCCGAACTCTCGGTAAGTTGTAATTTACTTTATGGACATTTCAGGAATAGTCAGTAAAGAAAATTACAACTTACCAAGTGGAGCCCGGATAAGGAGTATGGCGGCATTGAGCGTTTGTGCATTGCACATATGAAGCTGAGGACTGTACACTGCGCATGTGCAGTGAAGTGTACTGTCCTTGACTTCATGTGTGCTATGCGAATGTTCTCAATCCCGCCAGACTTTTTATCCAGACTCCTCTCTGTAATTTGTAATTTACTATTACCGAAACTTCAGTTTTTGAAATAAACAGGTTTCAAACACTAAATCTCAGCAGTGAAACGGCATTCTGGTGGTTTAGTGGCTCCAAACTTACTTACAGGTTCCCTTTAAAGGGGTATTTCCAAAATCTGGGTGGATAGGTGATAAGTTTCGGATTTCTAGGGGCCCCACGTTTGGAAATCCCACCGATCGTGAGAATGGGGTCCCAAACCACCAGATCAGGACATTTAATAAAGGGAAGTGGTGTTTGACCCTGCCCTTGTATCAAGTATGGCCTTTTCTTTTTGTGCTTTTGTAAAAAAAATATGTCCCTTTTTTTGTTGCATTTAATGAAGCAGCAGTCGAGCATTTGCGTTGCCGCTACATTCAAAGTCTATGGGAATGACAGAAACAGTCGAGTACAGCACTCGGCTGTTTCTGTCATTCTCATAGACAGATATACAATGAATACAGCAGCGGGCACACGCTCGACCGCCGCTCCATTCAAGCTCCTCACTGTGAAGAGTGCAGAGAAGAAGATCTGGCGGTCCAGGACCCCATTTTCCCGATCAGTGGGGATCATAACGGTGGGGCCCCAATCGATCAGAAAATGATCACCTTTCCTGTGGATAATTTATGATTTTGGGAAAACTCCTTTAGGATCTGAGATAAATTCTGGAGAACATCTACATGGACACATCATCTCAGGAGACTGTACATGTTTTTTTTATATAGACCCCTGCATAATGTAACTTAAAACCAGAGCAAAATAACTAATGAAAATATATATATATATATAGAGAGAGAGAGAGAGAGAGAGAGAGAAACTTAGGGATAACATACAGGATTAGATTATTAGGTATTAGTTAGGTGTAACTATATAGGTAGATAGGGAGAGTTGGCTAGGGATAATTAGGGGCGTTTTATAAAAAAATTTTAGTTTAAAATTATATATAGTTCACTGTTAGAGTACAATTTATTGTGACAGATAAATTTTACTATATATATATATATATATATATATATATATATATAAATTATACTTACACATTAAATTTTTTATATCAATATCTTTTTCTGTTAGAGTAAGGGTTCCCTAGAGATAGCGTCCTGGGAATTCGTTTGTTAGGGATGTTACATCGTTGTAAGAAAAAAAACAAAAAACAAAGTTACAAAATATATACATGTATGGTACCGACCCCAAATATATGTAGGCCTAGTCCCAGTTCTGGGTGTATGTGGAGCGTAGGTTTCCACCTTATAGAAAACGCCTTGTCGTGGCAGGTGTGCTCACACAATTTGATCAAAATGTGTGCTAAGAACCTCACTATTTGTAAGTAGATTCAGCAGTAATGCATATTTGTTTATCTG
The DNA here is from genome assembly GCF_050947455.1 of Rhinoderma darwinii. Lineage (NCBI taxonomy): Eukaryota > Metazoa > Chordata > Amphibia > Anura > Rhinodermatidae > Rhinoderma > Rhinoderma darwinii. Next base: position 36,588,134 of record NC_134687.1, on the reverse strand, counting down.
TAGTTCTTAGGTGGCTATTATGGAATCACTGGTTGCTCAATTCCCAAAAGGCTGCTGGAGACTGTCGGGAGGAAGCGTGCAAATAAAACCACAACCCCAAAACCATCACAACTCTGATTGACAGTATCTAAGGCTACTCTGACGTATTCGCCGGAGCCCACAGCAAGACAGGATGGTTTTTGTCCAGGTTGTTCTAACAGAGTTCAGTGTTGGATAAGGGGTGCAATGCAGGCAATACCGGAGCAGATAACAAGACAGCCCGAGGGTAAACAGACATTCCCAAATCAGCAAGCAAGAGGTTAACAGGTATAGCAGAGGTCAGAACAAGCCAGGAGCAGAAATTCCAAATCAGAGAGCAAGGGGATAATCCAGAGACAAGCCGAGGTTAGTTTCAAGAAGTCCAGAAGTCTAGGGCACAAGGTAAGTGAGAGCTTAATCACAACACCTAAGTAAGGAGAAAATTCACAAGCAAAGAAAGAGGGAGGAGGCCGGGTATAAATACCCCACCCAACACCTGACAGGAAGAAGACAGAGAAGTGGGACAGGCTCAGGAAGTAAACAGAACCGCCCAGAAGCTAGATCAGTAGTCATGGTGATCTTAATTACACAGATGCTTTCTAACAGTGGCATTAGTGTTCGCAGAGTGCTGATACCATTTTCTAGTGTGCTGTATAAGTTTGCAGTCACAGGCGTTCTAGAAGAGGCTGGACGCAGCACGCAGGGCTTCAGAGGGAAGCCTCCATAACAGGACCTAGTAGGGAAAGGGTTAATTAGGTGCGAGAAGGAAGGAGTAGCAGGGGGAGGTAGAAGAGGGGTAGGGAGGAGTCAGGGGACGTTACCAATCTTCCCGCTGTTTTCGGCATTGAGCCGGAAGCAGCGAGAGGAAGAACATAGAAAAGTTGTAAGCTCCCTCTGTTACCGCGCTTAGTGCTGACCTGCCATGTCGGAGGTCGGCATGCTAGAACAGCTGCGTGCGGCAGCTGCATTCCACGGTCCCAGGTGGTTGGAGGAGACCGTGGCTGCACTGTCCAGGATCCCGGAGGCTGACTTGCCTCCACGCCAGGCCCGGCGCTCAGGGTCAGTAGCTCCGTGGGACAGGCTCCCCTCCCCCGGCCCCCTCCCTAGTGCTAGTACAGTGGCGGCGGGGGGGAGTTGGCAACCCGTGCTCCTGCTCGTATGAAGCAGCGAACATCGTCAGGGGCGGCGGTGGCTCAGGCCGGGCCCCCCGTCGCTCTCGGCGGTCCCGCCCTCCAGAACGCCTAAGCCCGGAGGTGGTCCCGCGGACACGGCATCGCAGGGGGAGCCCTTCAAAGGACGCTGCAGGCCAGGCAGCTGGGAGGGCCGCCTCTTCCCAGGCCCTGCGTCCTGGCAGGAATCCCCAGCCGCGACGAGGTCCGGCGGTACACAGGGGGTCGCAGGCCGGGCTCCCTGTCACCCCTCCTCCATCGGACGCAAGATCCAGAGAACAGCCCACGGCCGCCCCGCATGGTGATGTTCCGGCCAGGGGGCAGGCTTCCTCGAGACCTTAAAGGAGGACACCTAGATCATCAGCGGCGACGAGGCAACAGGTCCGGTCGGAAGTCTGGGTCCCTGCGGTCGGGCGGCAGGTGGCCGGCCCATCTGTCAGCATGTCGTTGTCCCCGTGTAGGAGATGTCGGTGGGATGGCCAGTCGTCAGCGAGAGAGGATCTGGAGGATGGCGAATTGGACGATTTTCGGCGAGGTCAGGATTGTCCGGCTGACGGGAACACAGCGCCTGGGCAGCCCGGTGAGTGAGTAACTCCTTCTTTGCCGTATCCAGCGATTTTTATGTCGGGTGTTGGGGGGCAGCAAGCGTGGCGTCAGCTGCCGGTAGCGGCGCGGTCGGGCGTGACGGCGGTGGCTTAGCGGATTTAGTGGGTTGCTTGCGTGAGTTGGTCGGGCGCTTCGATAGGGCTGCGGTGCCTGTAGTTACGGCGGGGTCCCCGGCGGTAGTTTGGGAAGGTCCCCGTGAGGTTGGATTGTTACAGTCGCGTCCCAGGGTTGTGGAAGGGTTGGTGGCGTCTAAGGAGGCGGTCGCTGTGTCCGTGCAGACCGAGGTGCAAAAAGATGGCGATCGGGTGCGGCTTGACGATCGTGCTCGTGGCGAGGTGTATGTATGCTTCGAGGGTCCGTTAGGGGCACACCTAAAACAGGAGGTCCGCGAGCGGATCTGGAAGGACGAGTATGTGGAGATTTTTTCTCTTCTGCCGCTTGCAAAATTCAATTTGGATAAAGGCAAGCGGGACGAGAGTAAGAAGGAGGAAGAGGAACGTCGGCGGTATAGGCTTATCCCGCAGACGTTCGTCAATTGGTCGCAAGCGTTTGCCATTTTAGCCAGCGTGATCGGAGAGAAGGCGCCTGAAAATTGCTCGGCGTTATTTTGCTATTTTGATGCCATCGGGGAGGCTCATAGGGCATATGGGGGTCAGGCGTGGTTCCGGTACGATGAGCAATTCCGACAGCGAAAGGCGGTTCGGCCGGCGATTCGGTGGGACCAGAAGGATATTGCGCTTTGGTTGAGGGTGACGGCTCCGGTGAAGCAGTCCTTTCCTGGGAGCATTGGCCAAGGAGGTCAGTCTAGCTAGGCCGGGCAAGGTTCAGGGGCAAAACTGGGATTCTGCTGGCAATTTAATGATGGCCAGTGTAAGTTCGGGGCCACATGTAAGTTCAAGCACGTGTGTTCAGAATGTAATGGTTCATCCCACGGGGCTGTCAAGTGTATGCGGAAGAAGCGGTCAGGGAACCAGTGCTCCTCGGCTGGTCAAGGGGTTGTCGCCGGTGAGGGTGGAAAGGATGGTCCCGTATCTAAATGAGTATCAAGATAGGGTTGCGGCCAAGTTAATTTATGAAGGGTTTCGTTTTGGTTTTGTTATTACTCCGCCTCCTTATGAGGTTCCAGTGACGCGGCGCAATCTTAAGTCGGCTTACTTGCATGCCGAGATTGTGTCGGAAAAACTGTTGAAAGAAGTTTCGTTGGGGCGCATGGCGGGGCCGTTTGTTGATCCGCCAATAAAGGATTTAGTGGTGTCCCCATTGGGTATTGTGCCAAAGCGGGAGCCCCAAAAGTTTCGTTTAATTCAGCATTTATCTTTTCCCAAGGGCTCGTCGTTGAATGATGGGATTGATCATGAGTTGTGCTCCGTAGTGTACACATCATTCGACAAGGCGGTGGGGCTACTTCGCGCTGCGGGGCCCGGCGCGCTGTTAGCAAAAACCGACATTGAGGCGGCGTTCCGGTTGTTGCCGGTTCATCCAGAGAGCCAATGGTTGTTGGGTTGTTTTTGGAATGGGGCTTTTTATGTGGATAGGTGTCTTCCGATGGGGTGTTCCCTTTCTTGCGCATATTTCGAGGCATTTAGTAGCTTCGTGGAATGGGTGACGTAGGGCGTAGCCGGGGTCGACTCTTTGATACATTACCTAGATGATTTTTTGTGCGTCGGCCCGGGGGGTTCTCCTATTTGCGGTAATTTGCTGCATTCATTGCAGAAGGTTGCGAAGGATTTTGTGATCCCCTTGGCGCCAAAAAAGACTGAGGGCCCGGTCTCTACCATTTGTTTTTTGGGAATTGAAATTGATTCGGTGGCAATGGAGTGTCGACTTCCTGCGGATAAATTAGGGTCATTGAGTCAGGAGGTACGGCGGGCTTGTAGGTTGAAGAAGATGACGTTGCGCGATCTCCAGTCTCTGCTGGGGAAGTTGAATTTCGCTTGCCGGATTATGCCGATGGGGAGAGTTTTTAGTAGACGTTTGGTGGCAGCGACGGCGGGGGTTCGGGCACCTCATCATTTTGTGCGGCTCAAGGAAGAGCATCGGGCTGATCTTCAGGTTTGGGATGATTTTCTTGGTCAATATAATGTTCGCTCTCTATGGATGGCTCCAGCGCAGGATACGAGTAATTATTTTTTTTTACGGATGCGGCTGGGGCAGGTGGGTTTGGTGCGTACGGGGGTGGTCCTTGGTGCGCAGGTAACTGGCCGGCTAGCTGGGTGTCCAATGGACTCATGCGGAATCTGGCCCTGCTCGAGCTGTTCCCTATCGTGGTTTCGGCAACCATTTGGGGGACAGGCTCAGGGATAAGAAGGTTTGTTTTTACTGCGACAACATGGGGGTGGTGCTGGCCATTAATAACATCACCGCATCCTCTCCTCCGGTAGTTCAGTTGTTGTGACATTTAGTTTTGATGTGCTTGTCTTTGAACGCGTGGGTGGTTGCGGTGCATGTGCCGGGGGTACGGAATTGTATCGCTGATGCTCTTTCTCGCTCGCAGTGGGATCGATTTCGTCAATTGGCACCGGGAGCAGAGCGTCTCGGTTTGGCTTGTCCGGAACATCTCTGGGATCTGGTTTCGGTCCCGTGGAGCGATTGGTCGAAAGGTCATTGGCACGTACGACATGGAGTGCTTATTCTGCTTGTTGGAAGCAGTGGGAGGAGTGGGTAAGAGCGTTGGGTAACGTCAGCACGGATCAAGACATGTTGGTGGCACTTTTGTATTGGTTGGGGGACGCTTGGGAGGCGGGGTTTTCGTTGGCGAAGGTCAATTGTTTCGTTTCTGCTTTGGCTTTTGGTTTTAAGTTGCGGGGCTTTCGGGATGTGTCTAAGGAATTTTTAGTAGGACAAGCTTTAAAGGGTCTGCGTCGAGGTAGGGTCGAAGCAGATTGTAGACGGCCCGTGTCTTTTGCTCTCCTCGTTTCTTTGGGCGTACTTAGCATTTTCCTTAGCGTTTTTTTGGCGCACTTAGAATTGGCGAGCTGGTTTCACCTAGTACCAAGCGGGCATGGGGGTTGAGACTGGAGGAGGTGGGTCTATATGGGGATAGACTCGAGATATGGTTGCGGCGGTCAAAAACTGACCAAACGGGCAAAGGGAAGCGCATAGTTTTGTTTGCCCTCCCGGGATCGGCGATGTGTCCGGTCGCATGCGTGCTTTTAAACCACAGGTGGGGTCGCCCGAGTTGCCGTTGCTACGTCACGAGAATGGGTCATTTTTGTCCAGATTTCAATTTGGCGCAGTATTTAAGAAATGCTTGGCGGCGGTCGGAGTCGCTGCGGGCCCTTACTCATCTGACTCCTTTAGGATTGGCGCAGCAACCGAGGCGGGGCACTGGGGGTTGGACGATGAGGGGGTGCGGCGCATTGGCCGTTGGGAGTCCAACAGGTTTAGGTCCTACGTGCGCCCTCATTTGTTATGAGTCATGTTGTTATTTGGTGTTTAAAGCGTGTGTGCTTGTATTTAATTTTATTTTCCGTTTCAGATCAGCTCCCGTGTCTTGGGTGGTTGTTAGGCCACTCTTACGTGCATTGGGGGGCTTTGAGGGCGGACGTCCGTCCTGACGGCCGCCAGCTGCGCATTCCGCGGCAGGACGCGGTTTTGCATTGGCTGGGATTTAGAGGTATGTTTTGGAGCCGGGTTTTAGCAGAGTTTCAGACATACTCTCGGCTGGATAGGGTTCCGGAAGTCCTGGTATTGCACGTGGGGGGAAATGATTTGGGGGTTCGCCCTTTTCGGGAGTTGGTGCGGGATATCAAACATGATATGTTGTGTTTGTGGGCATCTTATCCCGGACTAGTGATAGTTTGGTCCGACATAGTTCCAAGGAAGCATTGGCGGCTGGCTCGGTCGGTGGAGAGGGTCAATAAGGCTCGCATCAAAGTGAAGCGGGCGGTGTCCCGTTTTGTGGCCAAGAATGGGGGCATTTGTGTGCGGCACAGGGATTTGGAGTCAGGAGTAGGGAATTACTGGAGGAGTGATGGGGTGCATCTGACCGAGGTTGGGATTGATTTGTGGAGCCTGGCGCTAGCAGAAGGAATTGAAAGGGCAGTGCTGGTGTGGCGGAACTCACAGGCTTAAGGTGGTCAAGGCCTGTTTCGCTGTGGCGGGGGAGTCCTTGAGGTTGGTCAGTACGAAATGGTGGGGGGGTCGCATCGGGGGTATGCGTCCCCCAAAAAAGGTACATGGTTTGAAGACTTCATAGGGTGTTATCCCTTTGAAGTGGTCTTCTGGTGGTTGGAGCCATCTGCAGAGGTGAGCGGTGCCTCCGAGCTGGTTTACGGCTGGAGGTAAATTGTTGGTGGTGGTTGCAGATGGCTAACTCGAGGTAAAACATATCTAAAAATGGCTTCAAGGACTTCCCCTGCTCGGATTAATGTTAATTGTCATTTATGATTCTGACCCATGTTGGGTCATGTGAATTATAGGAGGAATTCTCTGGTTTAATTCCTAATTAGTTATCCGAATGTTTCGGATCAAAATTGCATTTTATAAAACGATGTAAATTAATAAACGGCTGCTGTGGCCATTTCACATCCAACCTCGGTTGTCACGTGTCTTTTTCTCAAAGGTAGGGGTGGGAAAAAGAAGGGATAGTAGAATGTTCAATAACACACCACTCTACTTAGGCAAGTCATGCATCTGTATACACGTTTTGTATCATTTTGTTGGAATGTGCTGTTCAAACCTTTGTGTTGTTTATGTGATTCATATATATGGGGTTAGTGACTGCCTCCATTTTCTGATTTTGCACTCCTCCCATTCTGCCCTGGGTGATTTTGATTAGTCTAATGCTGGTTCTTTCCATCCACAGATATATGAAGGCTTAGTCCCAGTTCTCGGTGTATGTGCACTGTAGGGACCCACCTTATAGAGGACGCCTTGTCGTGGCAGGTGGGCTAGCACATTTTGATCAAAATATTTGTAAGTAAACTCAGCAGTAATGCATATTTGTTTACCTGTAGTGCTTAGGTGGCATTAGTGTTCGCAGAGTGCTGTCACAATTTTCCTGTGTGCTGTATATATATATATATATATATGTATATATATATTTGGGCAGTATGGCTAAGTGAAGTGGTCATTTATATCAGAGGAGGCGTATAAAATGCTTTGCTCTGACACTGAATCAGCTAGTGATGGATCCTAATTTGTTCTTTCCTCATCTTCCAGTGATGAAGAGAAAATTCCTCAGAGTCACGAAGTGGGTCACTATCAAGCCCTCCCATATAATAGTGAACATTTCTGGGTTCCTCTCGTTATCTATACCCCCCAAGTTCCAGAATTCAACACTACTTTAGGGATTCACGTTGACACAGCGGGGCTTGATTATTTAAGTTTTTGAAACTTTTTTTTACAATTGAGTTTATTAATTTAATTGTTACGCAAACAAACTTATATGCGGAGCAATTTATTGCAGCTAAGATCATAATGGTCTACAGATCATATTGGTCTGCAGATGTATTGCACCATACACCCATGTACCGTACTGCAATGTCCAGGGGACGGTTTGGCGCAATACCATTTTTGAACTATAATGATAAACTGCAGTGCCCACCCCCAAATGACCCCAACTCCAACCGCCTTTATAACATCCTGCCTGTGATCACACATTTTACCAACAAATTTTGTGAGTTATACACTCTAGGAAAAGAGATCGCAGTTGATAAATCCTGCATTCATTTTACGGGCCGAGTAAAATTCAAGCAGTACCTCCCAATAAAAGAGCTAGATACGTCATCAAAATGTATACGTTTTGTAAGTGTGAAACTGGCTACACATATACATTCAGGATTTATGAGGGCAAACACACAAAGATTGAGCCCCCAGACTGCCCCTGCTAGACCTCCAAACCCGACCTTTATATAAAAGATTGCTTTAAAACCTTCCACTCCTCTTTAGATTATTAATTTGGTTAATTTATTCAATATTTTACATTTATTCTCTGCCACTTTTGCCCCTTTTAATTTGTTTAATTTATCCTTATGTCACTTGCTTTATAGCCCCATTACAAACTGGAACACAAAATAACTAAACAAAACGAAATATTCTCATTATACCCCTAGATGAATAAAACACATGGAATATTTCTGTACAACAGAAAAAAGAATAACAGACGTGTTTCTCTATTGTTATCAACTGCAAAAAATATTTACTGACACATCCGTAGAAAAATAACAATTGTTATTCTCTACAACCTCATACATTTCTGCCAACCCCTTGTGCTTTAAAAATTCTTATTACACCCCTAGATAAAAACGTGAATATATATCATATCCAATGGCACACAATCTTAAAAAACTATGCAGCGCTACCGCGCTGCCGCGCTGCCGCGCTGCCCGCTTCCAACTGAATCTGCGTCCGCAGGACGCAGATTCAGTTGGGTTGAATGCTGGAGCCTCGCTCCAGCATTCACTCTGCCGTGAGCGGCTCAGTGCAGGCAGGCGCGATGTAGTGACGTCATCGCGCCTGTCTGCACGGAGTCACTCACGGGACAGTGCAGAGGAGGAGAAGCATCCCCCACCGTCGTGGGAACCGGGATAGGTAAGTAATTATGTTTTTTTTATTTATTAGGTACGCACATATGGAGGCATTATACTGTCACAGCTATGGGGCATTATACTGTGTCACAGCTATGGGGCATTATACTGTGTCACATCTATGGGGCATTATACTGTGTCACATCTATGGGGCATTATACTGTGTCACATCTATGGGGCATTATACTGTGTCACAGCTATGGGGCATTATACTGTGTCACATCTATGGGGCATTATACTGTGTCACATCTATGGGGCATTATACTGTGTCACATCTATGGGGGCATTATACTGTGTCACATCTATGGGGCATTATACTGTGTCACATCTATGGGGCATTATACTGTGTCACATCTATGGGGCATTATACTGTGTCACAGCTATGGGGCATTATACAGTGTCACATCTATGGGGCATTATACTGTGTCACATCTATGGGGCATTATACTGTGTCACATCTATGGGGCATTATACTGTGTCACATCTATGGGGCATTATACTGTGTCACGGCTATGGAGGCATTATACTGTGTGGAGGCAGCTATGAGGGACATTATACTGTGTGGAGGCAGCTATGAGGGACATTATACTGTGTGGAGGCAGCTATGAGGGACATTATACTGTGTTGCGGCTATGGAGGCATTATACTGTGTAGAGGCAGTTATGGAGGCATTATACTGTGTAGAGGCAGCTATGGATGCATTATACTGTGTCGCAGCTATGGGGGCATTATACTGTGTCGCAGCTATGGGGACATTATACTGTGTCACAGCTATGGAGGCATTATACTGTGTCGCGGCTATGGCGGCATTATACTGTGTCACAGCTATGGAGGCATTATACTGTGTCGCAGCTATGGGGCATTATACTGTGTCATAGCTATGGGGCATTATACTGTGTCACATCTATGGGGCATTATACTGTGTCACATCTATGGGGCATTATACTGTGTCACATCTATGGGGGCATTATACTGTGTCACATCTATGGGGCATTATACTGTGTCACATCTATGGGGCATTATACTGTGTCACAGCTATGGGGCATTATACTGTGTCACATCTATGGGGCATTATACTGTGTCACATCTATGGGGCATAAGGGTATGTTCACACGGCCAAATTTCAGACGTATACGAGGCGTATTATGCCTCGTTTTACGTCTGAAAATATGGCTACAATACGTCGGCAAACATCTGCCCATTCATTTGAATGGGTTTGCCGACGTACTGTGCAGACGACCTGTTATTTACGCGTCGTCGTTTGACAGCTGTCAAACGACGACTCGTAAAAATACAGCCTCGTCAAAAGAAGTGCAGGACACTTCTTTCAGACGTTTTTGGAGCTGTTTTCTCATAGACTCCAATGAAAACAGCTCCAAAAACGAGTTGGTAAAAAAATGAGTTGGTAAAAATGCGAGTTGGTAAAAAACGTCTGAAAAGCAGGGTCTGTTTTCCCTTGAAAACAGCTCTGGATTTTCAGACGTTTTGGTTGACTACGTGTGAACATACCCTTATACTGTGTCACATCTATGGGGCATTATACTGTGTCACATCTATGGGGCACTATACTGTGTCACAGCTATGGGGCATTATACTGTGTCACGGCTATGGAGGCATTATACTGTGTGGAGGCAGCTATGAGGGACATTATACTGTGTGGAGGCAGCTATGAGGGACATTATACTTTGTTGCGGCTATGGAGGGATTATACTGTGTAGAGGCAGTTATGGAGGCATTATACTGTGTCGCAGCTATGGGGGCATTATACTGTGTTGCGGCTATGGGGGCATTATACTGTGTGGAGGCAGCTATGAGGGACATTATACTGTGTGGAGGCAGCTATGAGGGACATTATACTTTGTTGCGGCTATGGAGGCATTATACTGTGTAGAGGCAGCTATGGATGAATTATACTGTGTCGCAGCTATGGGGGCATTATACTGTGTTGCGGCTATGGGGGCATTATACTGTGTGGAGGCAGCTATGAGGGACATTATACTGTGTTGCGGCTATGGAGGCATTGTACTGTGTAGCAACTATGGAGGCATTATACTGTGTCGCAGCTATGGGGACATTATACTGTGTCACATCTATGGAGGCATTATACTGTGTTGCGGCTATGGCGGCATTATACTGTGTCACAGCTATGGAGGCATTATACTGTGTCGCAGCTATGGGGGCATTATACTGTGTCACAGCTATGGAGGCATTATACTGTGTCACAGCTATGGGGGCATTGTCACAGCTATGGGGGCATTATACTGTGTCACAGCTATGGGGGCATTATACTGTGTCGCAGCTATGGGGACATAATACTGTGTTGCAGCTATGGGGGCATTATACTGTGTCACAGCTATGGGGCATTATACTGTGTAGCAGCTATGGGGGCATTATACTGTGTAGCAGCTATGGAGGCATTATACTGTGTGGAGACAGCTATGGAGGCATTATACTGTGTAGCAGATATGGGGGCATTATACTGTGTCGCAGCTATGGGGCATTATACTGTGTCACAGCTATGGGGCATTATACTGTGTCACAGCTATTGGCGCATTATACTGTGTAGCAGCTATGGAGGCATTATACTGTGTCACAGCTATGGGGGCATTATACTGTGTAGCAGCTATGGAGGCATTATACTGTGTCACAGCTATGGGGGCATTATACTGTGTCGCAGCTATGGAGGCATTATACTGTGTAGCAGCTATGGAGGCATTATACTGTGTTGCAGCTATGGAGGCATTATACGGTGTCGCAGCTATGGGGATATTATACTGTGTCGCAGCTATGGAGGCATTATACTGTGTCACAGCTATGGAGGCATTATACTGTGTCACAGCTATTGGCACATTATACTGTGTAGCAGCTATGGAGGCATTATACTGTGTCACAGCTATGGGGGCATTATACAGTGTCGCAGCTATGGAGGCATTATACTGTGTCGCAGCTATGGAGGCATTATACTGTGTAGAGGCAGCTATGAAGGGCATTATACTGTGGGGGCAGCTATGGGTGGCAATATACTGTGGGGTCAGCTACGGGGGACATTATACTGAGCAATTACAAGAGCTGCAGGTCCAAGAGGGGAGACGCTGTGTAGCACAATATACAAGGGGGGATTGTTGTATAGCACTATATAGAAGGGAGCGCTGTGTATCACTATATCTAAGCGGGATTGCTGTGTAGCACTATAAACAAGAGGGGGAGGGCTATGTGACGCTATTTACAGAGGGGGAGGACTGTGTAGCGCTATTTACAGGGGGCTGTGTTGTTCTGTTTGACACAATTATATTCAGGGACGCAGTCTATGGTGCTATAATATTTAGGGGCACAGTATTTGTACTATTTTATTCAGGGGCGCAGTGTTTGGTGCTATTATATTTAGGGGCACAGTGTGTGGCACCATGATAATATTATCTTTGTTTATAGGTGTGGACATGTTGGAAAAGTGAGGAGCCAAAGACATCCGAGTGGCAAATTCTGCAGAAATGGGTCATGGCCGGGAAAAGTCGTCATGAAGTCTGGACTGGATGGAGAAGAGGAAAAAAACTACGTCGTCACCTGTGAGTCACTAGGTTTATAGACAATCTGTCATCTCTACTGACATGTTTATTATAGGAAATCCTTGTATTTCACAAAGTCTTTGTGCAGTCCAGGACTGATAGACAAATAAGTGTTACTATTCCCCTTGTCAGGAGAATGTGTCCCTACACGGTGCGATACGGTCAGCGATGGTTGGAGACTGTCAGTATGTGGGGACACAGCCTTTTGACAAGGGGATTAGTAACACCCATTTGTTAATGTCTGGACTAAAAGGAAGTGTTAACAATAGTTACAGGGCGGCGGTGGAGAAGGGGGGCCCAACTATGGGTAACAGCCCAGGGCCTATGGTTTACTTAATCCGCCACTGATCATATCCTTTGATAAACTGAGTTGTTTTTTTAATATTTTTGCTTGTGTTGGCCTGGTTTTATGCTGGTTTTTCACTGATCTCTTTAAAGGACAGGTGTCGCGAAAAAAAATTTTTTTATATCAATTTGCTTTTAGTGTTTTATTAAAATACATTTTATTTATTTGTGTGTTTGTGTTTTACTTTTTTTTTTTCTAACTTTTACTTCACTATGGGGGCTGCAATTTTTTTTTTCATCTCTGTATGTGTCGATTAACGACACATACAGAGATGGAATACGGCACATACATCCCCATAGAGAATGCGAACGGGAGCCGTTCCATTCACTATGGTGTACGCCGTCTGTGTGGGAACGGCGCATACGCCGCTCCCACACAGTACAAATGGAAGGTCTTCGGCCGAGCGACATCCGGCGCCATGTTCTTGTGGACCGGAAGCCGCGGCCGGACAGTAAGATTGTTACTTCCGGTCGCGACTTCCGGACATGTGTTCAGAAGCGAGCGGAGGGAGTGGACGGACCGGAGGGAGCGGCGGCAGCGGCGGCAGGAGCAGGTAAGTTATTTCTGTGTATGTACGTGTTTTAGTGTGTGATTACCACTGTATGTAAGCCTACTACACTGTGCATTCGCTCAAAAAATGGCGGCACACAGTGTAGGAGGTTTGAACATGCAATCCCCTCCTTTCTCCTGGCACTAGCCAGGATAAAGGAGGGGGGATTGTGTGAGGACACTAGAGCGAGTGTGTCTTCTCAAATTTTGCAGCATAAAGCAATGTGGTTGCTTTACCACATGCCAATGCTGCAATTTTGGGAATTGCTCCGTCTAGTGACCAGCACAGGGAAATGTTATAAATTAGAATCTAATTTATAATATTTCCTGAGCTGTTGAAAAAAATTTAAAAAATTAGAACAATGTGTAATCATGTATTTGCTAACTGTTTAACTAAAGAAAAATAAAAAAAATTTCTACCGACACATTCTCTTTAAACCGAGAAAACTTCAAGTAAAGCTGACAATACATTGGGGATTGGTGGTCCTTTCACTATCCATATGTATATACCGTGTTGGACACTGGCCCTTTATATATTCTACAGGTGACAGGTTGTTTTGCGCACATTTCAGCTCCTACCTTGCCAGGCAGGGACATGTTATGGCGTGCCAACGTCACTTAGAACGTCCGTCTCTCATATAGTGATTGATGGTGCTAAAGAGGTGTTGTACAACTAGACCCTTTGAAAAAAGATGTTGAATATATTTCCCTGTAACTGTTCTTCCTTCCTGTGAACACGCTTGAGTTTTAACACGGTTGTATAGATTTTTCCTCCGTTTTTCAGATATATTGCCCTTCACTACAGGACAGTTTTTCCTCGCTCGCTAACTTACTATATATCTAATGAGGGCTATGTTTGATAGTAAACAGCTTTGTTGGAATGATATGGTCATACAGTATCTACAGGCAGAAATTCACGGTTAGCGGCAAGCCTTTATTACCAGTAAAATTTGTTTGATCCCCAGGAATGCAGCATATTTCTAAACATAGGAGTAACAGAGTAGAGGAATAAATTGTGAGAATACATTTTTACATGCCATTTATATATGCTGTACCAGAATGTCACATTAGCATTTTTCTTTACTCCCAACCCCTATTATTTTCCGCTATAAAAACTTTACTCACTACATCCCTAGATGAATAGTTTAGGGGTGTCGTTTTCAAAATGGAGTAACTTCTGGGGATGTTGTATAGTTTCGGGCCCTGTCATGTGGCTAGGCAGCAGACTATGGCCAAAGTAGAGGTATTACTGAACACAGAAGAAACGGTGCAATAAATATTGGAGTGAATTCATTCAGTATCATGAATTTTGCATGAAAAAAACATTCTTAAAGAGGCTCTGTCACCACATTATAAGGGCCCTATCTCCTACATATGGAGATGGGCGCTATAATGTAGGTGACAGTAATGCTTTTTATTTAAAAAAAACAATCTATTTTTACCACTTTATTAGCGATTTTAGATTTATGCTAATGAGTTGATTAATGCCCAACTGGGCGTATTTTTACTTTAGACCAAGTGGGCGTTGTACAGAGGAGTGTATGACGCTGACCAATCAGCATCATGCACTCCTCTCCATTCATTTACTCAGCGCATAGGGATCCTGTTAGATCCTTATGTGCTGTCTGAGGGTATGTTCACACGGCCAAATTTCAGACGTATACGAGGCGTATTATGCCTCGTTTTACGTCTGAAAATACGGCTCCAATACGTCAGCAAACATCTGCCCATTCATTTGAATGGGTTTGCCGACGTACTGTGCAGACGACCTGTTATTTACGCGTCGTCGTTTGACAGCTGTCAAACGACGACGCGTAAAAATACAGCCTCGTCAAAAGAAGTGCAGGACACTTCTTTGGACGTTTTTGGAGCTGTTTTCTCATAGACTCCAATGAAAACAGCTCCAAAAACGGACGTAAAAAACGCTGCGAAAACGGCGTGAAAACGCTGCGAAAAATGCGAGTTGGTAAAAAAACGTCTGAAAAGCAGGGTCTGTTTTCCCTTGAAAACAGCTCTGGATTTTCAGACGTTTTTTGTTGACTACGTGTGAACATACCCTTATACTTACACATTAACAATACTGAAGTGTTTAGACAGAGAATAGACATTCCACGGGATGTCTATTCACAATCTCTGCACTTCGTTACTCTGTCTGTGGTAGTTACAGCCGAGGAAGCGTGATGTCGTTGTAACCTGTCATTTACAGCGAGATCTCGCGAGATTACGCGTCCTCTGCTGTAACTACCACAGACAGAGTAACGAAGTGCAGAGATTGTGAATAGACATCCCGTGGAATGTCTATTCTCTGTCTAAACACTTCAGTATTGTTAATGTGTAAGTATAAGACAGCACATAAGGATCTAGCAGGATCCCTATGCGCTGAGTAAATGAATGGAGAGGAGTGAATGACGCTGATTGGTCACTGATTGGCCAGCGTCATACACTCCCCTGTACAACGCCCACTTGGTCTAAAGTAAAAATACGCCCACTTGGGCATTAAGCAACTCATTAGCATAAATCTAAAAACGCTAATAAAGTGGTAAAAATAGATTGTTTTTTTAAATAAAAAGCATTACTGTCGCCTACATTATAGCGCCCATCTCCTTATGTAGGATATAGGGCACTTATAATGTGGTGACAGAGCCTCTTTAAAATGACACTTTTGTGCAAAAAAACTCAAATTAAAAATGTTCACAACAACTTTGCATAATTTCTGGACCAAAATGTGGGCTCAAAATGCACACTAGACAACCTAAATGAATACCTTAGGGGGTTTAATTTTGAAAATGGGGTAAATTCTAGGGAAGTTAAATTTTTTCTGCCGGCTGAAAACCTCTAAAGGCATTGAATAGGGCCTACAATTTAGATACAGTTGTGTCCTGAAAGCCACAGGTGCTCCTTTTGGGGCCCACCATTTGATCGAGCAGCTGATGGGGGTCTTTATAAACATAGCAGAAAAGGCATAATCAATGTTGGGGTGCAATTATTGAGTTTACTGAACTTTGCAGAAAATATGTGTCCTGTTAATGACACATTTGTGAGAAAAAATCTGATTTTAATTTTTCACATCGGCTTTGCATCATATCCTACAAAAACGGTGGGCTCGAAATACTCACCACTCCACTATATACATATATATATATATATATATATATATATATATATATATATATATATATATATATATATATATATATATATATATATTTATTTATTTATTTAGAGGGTGTAGTTTCCAAAATGGGGTCACTTTTGGGGGCTTTCCCTGTACAGGTACCTCAGTGGCTCTGCAAATGTGACATTGCATTCAAAAACCATATCAGCAAAATCTGTCCTATGTCCCTACTGAGCCCTGCCGCGGGTCCAAACAGCAGGTTTGTGGGGTTTTTTTTGTTTTTTTTATACCACATATTGGATATTGCTGTAATCAGGAGAAATAGCTTTACAAATGTTGGGGTGCTTTTTCCACTTTATTCCTTGTAAAGAAAAATTATTTCTTTGTTTTTCAGAAAAAAAAATTATTTTAATTTTCACAGACTAAGGCCTTATTCACACGGACGTGTCCATTTTGCGCGTGCAAAAAATGCTGTGTTTTGCTTGCGCAAAAGGTCCGTGCTCTTCTGTTTTCATTCATGTCTTTTACTACTGTACATGCGCTGCGTGAAATTCACTGACAGTCTGAACAGCCCCATTCACTAACATAGGTTCGTGCGACGCGCGTGAAAATCACGCGCGTGTCATGGACATATAACACGTTCGTGTGACTAAGGCCTAACTCCAATAAATTCATCAACAACCCTATGAGAATTTAGTCTATTTTTCGCTAATAATGGTGCATGTGTGATTTCTTATATACTGTAGGTGTTCATTTTCGTATATAACACGGTTCATTTGAGTTGCTATATGCAAGTATTAGCCCAACTATCTTAGTAGGTGTTAAACAAACCTGTGAGGTCAAAATGCTAACTATACCCCTAGATAAATTCCTTGAAGGGTGTAGTTTCCAAAATGGGGTCACTTTTGGTGGGTTTTCACTGTTTTGGCACCACAAGACCTCTTCAAACCAGACATGGAGCCTAAAATATATTGTAATAAAAAGGAGCCCCCAAAATCTACTAGGTGCTCCTGTGTTTCAGTGATTTAGCACACTAGGGCCAAGTGTGGGATATTTCTAAAGACTGCAGAATCTAGGCAATAAATATTGAGTTGTGTTTCTCTAGTTAAACCTACTGTGGTACAGAATTTTTTTTTTATTACAAATGAATTTGTAATTTTGTAAATTTGTGAATTTGTAAATTTAACTTCCACTTTGCTTTAATTCCTGTGAGACGCCTAAATCTTTAAGAAACGTTCTAAGTGCTGTTTTGAATACTTTGAGGGGTGCAGTTTTTAAAATCGGTTGATTTATGGGGAGTTTATAATATTCCCTCAAAGCCACTTCAGAAATGAACTGGTCCATAAAAAAATAGGTTTTTGAAATTTTCTTGAAAATTTGAGAAATTGCTGCTAAACGTATAAGCCCTGTAACGTCCTAGAAAAATAAAAGGACGTTCAAAAAATGATGCAAACACAAAGTAGACATATGGGAAATGTAAACTAGTAACTATTTTGTGTGGTATTACAATCTGTCTTACAAACATACATACATATATATATATATATATATATATATATATATATATATATATATATATATATATATTTAAATTTAGAAAAATGATTTTGGTGTTTTTCCCAAATAAACAATAAATGTATCCACAAAATGTTACCACTAACATAAAGTACAATGTGTCACTAGAAAAGTTCAAAAGTTATTACCACATAAAGTAATACGTCAGATTTGAAAATATCGGCTTCGTCCTCAAGGCCAAAACAGGCTGCGTTCTTAAGGGGATAAAGTTTCTTGCCACTGTGTAGTTAATGCATTAAGAGTCAAGATAAAGGTGGCTACATCTGTACATGTAAAAAATACTAATCTTTAGAGTAAGAATGATAACAATGCATATGTTAATGTTAATTTAATTTTGGTTTTTAATGTTAGGGAAAAAATATGTCACAGGCAGATGGAAGGGCCATAGGTGGTATTGTTACGAATCATTTCCAGTTATTAAAAGAGAATTGTGCAGAACATACAGTAAATGAGCAATCTGCTTTGCTGCCAATTTCAACAATGTGCTGTAAATGATCAGCGTGGGTTTATTTGATTTCCTAGGATTTCTATAAGGCAATAATAAAAAATCTGCCTATAATTATTATTATTATTACTATTCATTAACAACTAGCGTTATTGAATGTTTATTGCTATGCAAAATGCAGATTTGACAATAGCAAAGTAATATTTGCAGTGCACAGGAAATTTGTTACATCTTCCATTGTGCTCATTGAGAGAACAAAACGCATCCTTCGAGGATCAAAGTAAAAGGGAGATGAGACGAGCTGAGTCAACCTGCCAAGATGTCTGTCCTGATTTTAGGTAAGAAGCTTCTTAAGCAAAATATGTTGCAGGCGGCTTCATATAGCTTAATAATAAGTATCAAAGACTGAAGTGTAACTGTGGAGCGATGGTCTGGAGAGATGATTCGTCACTCATGCAAATGTCGGAATTGTTTTTTTCTTTTTATTGTTGAGGATGTTTCGAGCCCATTCCTTCTAAATCACTTTCTTGATCAATAAGAAATATCATGATGAATTGTGGGCAGCGTCCAGGATAGATTTATAGTAACATATAATTGTTCTATGTGTATAGATACATCATTATGGTTAGTTGTGCCAATTAGGGGTAGGGTATGTGCCCTGGGTGCCGGGAAGAGCGCCAACAAGCCACTCAGCCTTAGGGTATGTTCACACGAGGGCGTCCGTTACGGCTGAAATTACGGGGATGTTTCAGCCTGAAAACATCCCCGTAATTTCAGCCGTAACGGCATGTGCAGGCGCTTGAACGCCGCGTCCATTACGGCCGTAATTGGCGCTGCTATTCATTGGAGTCAATGTATAACGGCTCCAATTACGGCCAAAGAAGTGACAGGTCACTTCTTTGACGCGGGCGTCTATTTACGCGCCGTCATTTGACAGCGGCGCGTAAATATACGCCTCGTGTGAACAGACAAACGTCTGCCCATTGCATTCAATGGGCAGATGTTTGTCAGCGCTATTGAGGCGCTATTTTCGTGCGTAATTCGGGGCAAAAACGCCCGATTTACGTCCGTAAATAGGCCGTGTGAACATACCCTAATCCGGAGCATTTAGATAGAGGGCTAAGGCCGAAAACCGGAATATTTGCCTTTAGTGAACACTTACATATTAGGAACCTATATCATAAGCAACCCTAAAATTCTAATATACTCCTATTGTTTAAAGCGGTAGTCCCAGAATAAAAATGATCACCTATCCATAGAATAGGTGATCATTTTCTGATCGCTGGGGCCCCACCACTTTACCAATTGCAAGGAGAGGCGCCCCGAACCCCCGGATCCTCCTCACTGCATGTGAGGGGGAGCTTGAATAGAGTGGCAGTCGAAGATGCATCGGCTGCTCAGCGCTGTACTCGCCTGTTTCTGTAATTCCCATAGACTTTGCATTGAGCGCAGCGCGCATGCTCGACCGCCGCTCCATTCAATGTCTTCCACACTGTGGTTGAGGGGTGAGAAGGAACAGGGGATTTGGGACCCCCATTCTTATGATCGGTAGGGGTCTCAGCCGTGGAACGCCCAGCGATCAGACAATTAGCACCTATCCTGTGGTTCACGTGAATTTTTTTGATTCTGATACAACCCCTTAAATTTATTCCCTTTAGGAATAGGAACTATTAAAGGTATTGTAAAGAATAGGGAAACATGGCTGCCCTTCTTCCAGAAACAGTGCCACTTTTGTCCAAAGGCTGTGTTTGGTATTGCAGCTCAGCCCTATTCACTTGAATGGGACTGAGCTGAAATACTACTGTACATCCAGTCCATGGAGAACAGAGATTCTGGTAGAAATCAGACATATTTTTCCAGTCTTGTACAAGGTAATGCTATCCTAGGGCCTTCGTGCAGCGTCGTACTGTGGTTCCTTGGAGCTTCCACAGAAAATGTATTTGAGGGCTCACCTACACAGATATTGTAAGTCATACACCGGTCATCCCTAAAAACGAATAGGTTGTTTATTAGCCCAAAAACTGATAGACCTAGTAACTAGTCATCTACTCCAACGTTAAGTCTAAAAAGGTGCATCTTCCGCTTGCGTTGGAAGTACGATCGTTTTTATTGGTGTGTATCACATAGATGTGAAGAGAAGAATATCTGACTGTAAAATCAGAGTTAAAGTGAAACCGTGGTTATATATTTTTTTGCCATAAATCAGTAGTGCATGTGAATACATGAAACTTTATAATGCATCTTTTAAGAGGAAAAGTATAATTTGCATCTTGCAGCCGCCTAGAGTTCCCCCTTCAGTGACTGCGAGCTCTCTATAATTGTTCAGAAACCTCCTCAATCAATAAAAGTAACACAGACAGGGAGGCAAAGAGAGGGAGGAGGGGGATGTAGCTGCCTCATCCGGTGTGTTAGACTCATGCTGTGATAGAGGGGGAAGAGCATCCGGGAGGAGACATCTGGTTGGTCAGAGCACATAGCAGAGCTCTCCAGCTCCACACAAGGAAGAGCCCGCCTACTCAGAACAGAGGGAAGACCCAAAATACAACATCTCTGACCCCATTACATCTAAAATAATTTGAGATAAATATTTTTGAAACCTCAAGAACCTTCTTCATATTGCGGACTGTTCCAAAAAAAAAGAAAAAAACACCTTCCATTTATAATTCATAAATGTTTTAGTTCATACCCTAAATTTTTTTCCCCGGAAAGTCTTCTAAACATTAAATACAGACTTCATGAGAATTATTATATAAGAGCAAAGCAAATGACATATTTAAAGGGTAACTAAACTTTTAAAAAACTTTTAACGTCATAGTCACATGTCAGAAGTTTTGATTGGTGGTGGTCCAAGAACTGACCCACCAATCGCCAAAACAAAGCTGCAGTAGTGCTCGGGTGAATGATGTGCCGCTTAGTTTCTGAACGGTTTTCCTCTGAAAGCCAAGCAAGCGGTGTACAGACTTTCTATTGAGCACCATCTATTCGTATACCGCTCCGAGGAAAGCCGATCAGAAACAAAACGGCATAGAGCTCACCCAAGCGCTTCTGCTTTTTCATTTTAGTGATCAGTGGGATCTCAGTGCTCAGATCCCCTGCGATCAAGAATTTTGACATGTCAGAAGTTTTTTAAAAGTTTAGTTACACTTTAAATAAAGCATATTTTCTGGCCTTTAGACATTTCCCTTTATGAAGAATAATTTGTAGAAATATTCAGAGAACCCTTCTTTTAAGTCATCATTTTACAAGTACAATTCAAGCAAACTCAGACATGAAAAACGAGTTTGAATCTGCGGGAATTTTCCTCCGTGTTTATAAGGCCTTAAAGGCTCCTCACGTAAAGAACATAAGTACTATAAATGGAAAGTTATGTGCATCTTTATAGTGGTAGGAGCTCCATTTTTCTAATACAGAGCTCCAAATGCCCTGCATAGACATAGCTAATAGACACCATTCTGGCTGCCTGCAGCCACCACTAGGGGGAACTTAGGAGCTTACCGCATACAGTTTAGCCCCTTTCCGCCGCAGCCATTTTTCAGATTTTCATTTTAATTTATTCCTCCCCACCTTTCAAAAGCCATTACTTTATTATTTTTCCATCAATATAGTCCGATGATGGCTTGATTTTTGCAAGACAATGTGTAGTTTTTCATGGCACCTTTTATTGTACCATATATTGTATTACGAAACAGGAAAACAATTATTTGGGGGGTAGAAAATTAAAAAAAACAGTGAATCCTTCATAGTTTTTTGCGCTTCGTTTTTACGTCACTCCCTGTGCAATTAAAACGACACGTTAACTTTATTTTGCGGGTCAATACGATTACGGTGATACCAAATTTATCTAGTTTCTTTTATATTTTACTACTTTTACAAGGAAAAAACTAACTGTAAAAATAACATTTATTTTGTGTCGCCAAATTCTGAGAGCCATAACTTTTTTATTTTTTATTTTTTGAGTGGTATGAGGGCATATTTTTTGCGGGACAAGCTGTAGTTTTTATTGGTACCATTTTGGGGTACATACATTGATCACTTATTATTCAATTTTTATGTGGGAGATGATGTGACCAAAAAACAGCGATTCTGGCGTTTTCCTTTTTTTTTTACGGTGTACACCATGAAGGTTAAATAATGATATATTGTAATAGTTCAGACTTTTATGAACGCGGTGATACGTACCAATTATGTTTATTTATTTATTAAATTTTTTACAATGCTTTAAAGGGAAAAATATATATTTTTAACTGTTTTAACTTTTTTTTTATTAGTCCCCATAGGTGCCCCGAACCAGTGCTCATTGAATCGCTTGCACTATATACTGCAATACTAATGTATTGCAGTATTGCCAGAGGCAGGGCTTAATAGAAGTACAAAGTGGCAGGCCTAGGGGCATTCATTAGGTCCCCAGGCTGCCATAACAAACATTGGCACCCCGCGATCGCCGATGAACTGTTAGAGGGGGTCGCCACCCTCTTTCTAACTATTTAAATGCCGCAGTTGCTATTGACCGCTGCATTTAATGGGTTGAACAAGCGGGATCGCGCTCGAGTGCGATCTCACTCATTACAGTGAAGTGTCGACTCTAACATACAGCCAACACCCGTGAGCCAGCTCCATACTTCTCCTACCCGGCTATGACTTAACTGTATGTATGTAGCTGTAGTTATGACGTAACTGTAAATAATAACGCAGTGTGCAGTAAGCTCTTAAGCTCCCTCTAGTGGTGGCTGTTGGCAGTCAGAATTGTATCTAAAGGCCCTTTTACACCGGCCGACACTCGGCTGGTGCATCGAGCGCCGATCAACGAGACATAGTTGATCGGCGCTCGCTTGCTTCTGTCACATGGAGCTATGGATGGGGACGAGCAGTCGTTACTCCGTTCGCTCGTCCCCATACATTATCATCATGTCGGCAGTGCGTCTCCCGGTTTACACACCAAGATGTGCTGCTGACAACCATAATATTTCATTTTTTAAAACGATACGGCCAGCAGATGATCGAGCGTTTGCTCGTTCATCTGCTGATAACTGCCCACGTTACACAGGGCAATTATCGGCAACGAGCGTTCTATGAACGCTTGTCTGCCTAATAATCGTCCTATGTAAAACCCCCTTAAAGAGGCTCTGTCACCAGATTCTGAAACCCCTATCTCCTATTGCATGTGATCGGCGCTGCAATGTAGATAACAGTAACGTGTTTTTTTTTAAAAAACGTTCATTTTTTGGCCAAGTTATGAGCTATTTTATATATATGCAAATGAGCTTTGAAATGGACAACTGGGCGTTTTTTTTTTGTTATGTCCAACTGAGCGTGTATTGTGTTTTTAACTGCGCGTGTTTATGTGTATGACACTGACCAATCAGTGACCAGTCAGCGTCATACACTCCTCAACATGTGCACGCTCCTCTCCTGAAATATTGTGTGCTGCTGTGAACTCCGCTCTTACCATTACGTAGCTCTCAGTCTGTTGCCTCTCCTCCACTCCTGTCCTCAATAACACCTTCACATGATTGGCAAGTCACTACCCCGCACAAGATCCGCACGTTCATCTCCTGAAATACTCTGTGCTGCCTTAAACTCTGTGGACAGGTCAGGATCCTGTTTTTTTTAAATGCTGCTGGGGAACCCGCTCGATCCACTATATAAGGCTGCGCCTCCATCCTCTTCTGCCCCAGTCACTTATTCCCAAGCACTGTAAACTTTCAGATTGGTTGCGCTGTGAATATTCGGAGAACGTGATTGGTTTATGTGCAGGGTAATGAACATACAGACAAGCAGTAGAAGACTGAATTCAATGAAATGCTCAGCCCTTAGTCAGTCTTCTACTGCTTGTCTGTATGTTCATTACCCTGCTCATAAACCAATCACGTTCTCCGAATATTCACAGCGCAACCAATCTGAAAGTTTACAGTGCTTGGGAATAAGTGACTGGGGCAGAAGAGGATGGAAGTGCAGCCTTATATAGTGCATCGAGCGGGTTCCCCAGCAGCATTTAAAAAAAACAGGATCCTGACCTGTCCACAGAGTTTAAGGCAGCACAGAGTATTTCAGGAGATGAGCGTGCGGATCTTGTGTGGGGTGGTGACTTGCCAATCATGTGAAGGTGTTATTGAGGACAGGAGTGGAGGAGAGGCAACAGACTGAGAGCTACGTAATGGTAAGAGCAGAGTTCACAGCAGCACAGCATATTTCAGGAGAGGAGCGTGCACATGTTGAGGAGTGTATGACGCTCACTGGTCACTGATTGGTCAGCGTCATACACATAAACACGCCCAGTTAAAAACACAATACACGCCCAGTTGGACATAATGAAAAAAAAAACGCCCAGTTGTCCATTTCAAAGCTGATTTGCATATATATAAAATAGCTCATAACTTGGCCAAAAATGAACGTTTTAAAAAAAAAAAAAAAAACGTTGCTGTTATCTACATTGCAGCGCCGATCACATGCAATAGGAGATAGGGGTTTGAGAATCTGGTGACAGAGCCTCTTTAACTCTAGGACTGTGCAGGTTATTTGGAGCTCTGTATCAGTAAAAAGGCAGCTTCAACTGCTATAAAGATATACTAAGAAATTTATCTTCACCGAGTTTTGGACCTATTTAGATAAAAAAATGGTTTTCAATGGTCGACATTCACTTTAAGGAGCTAATTTGCTGCAATCTTTCCTAACCTCATAACCTCATATAGGGTATTCAAATTCTTTTCTACGAACTAATTAAATAAATCTTACCTTAGCAAGGTTGCTATACGATTTCTCTCACCAAAGTCATTCCATTTCTTATAGACAGTCCCATATTCTGACTTTGTCTGCGCTGCTTCTGTCTTCCTTCTCATCAAAATAATTGTTCCCTGTCACCGTCATGGTTCAATGTATGTAAAGCTCATTATTCAAACCTTGGTATTGACCTCTGATATAGTTGTACAATGAACATAGGTGTCTTTTATGGAACCTTCTTTATTCTGTAGATCTTACGGTGCAGTAAAGAGCTGAAATAAAAAATACATATAGAATTTCATCATTCCTTGTCAACTTAAATTCGCTATAAAATACAGTATACCCTTATTTATTGTGTTATGCTTTAGTGTATTATAGAAATTCTTTGCGTGCCTCAGACATAACCCAGCAATGAGAGGATATTTGATTATGGCTCATGTGTAAATTCTACTGTACAGTGACATTAAAGCTGTGGTGCATATTATAAAAGGAACAATCACATATTAAAAGAAAACATGACCTGGAAAATGAAATAGATTAGGGTCTTCTCATGTGTAAAATGCACAATGTTTTTGACTTTGAGTGCACTGCTTAAATCATTGTTTTATAGCCACCTTTCTCAAAAATCAAATTGTATTCGTATTGATAATTTTTTCTGCTTCTGCATGCTAGGTTTCTGTTTCAACGACTATAAATTGTGCTTCCTATGCTTCCCCTTGTAGCTGAGTTAAGACAGGAACAAAGATACCAATAAATGTATTATTGAGTCATAGAGTCACCAAAGCTTCATAGAAATGCACAGTCCCTGTTCTCTCTTCGCATTCTCCTTCTCTCTTGTACTCTTTGTAAGATATTTTTAACCGCTCGATGACTAATAACCAGTTTACCCATCATAAGCGTTGTTATGTTGTTTACGCAGGAACTGCTATTGCGCCTGTGCAATGAGGAGTGGGGCAGTGGCTGTTACACACAACCGTAGCCCCACTCTAAGGCCCAATGCACACGAACCTAAAAACGCCCATAATTATGGGCCGTAATTACGGCACGTTTTTACGGGCCCATGGACTTCTATTGGCCACGGGTACCTCCCCGTATGCTTACGGGAAGGTGCCCATGCCGTTGAAAAATATAGAACATGTCCTATTTCAGGCCGTAATTACGGCATGGGCAGGCCCATAGAAGTCTATGGGGCTCCCGTAATTACGGGTGACTACGTGTGTGCACCTGTAATTACGGGAGCGTTGCTAGGTGACGTGAGTAAATAGTCACTGTCCAGGGTGCTGAAAGAGTTAAACGATCGGCAGTAACTATTTCAGCACCCTGGATAGTGACTTCCGGTCACAATATAGAGCAACCTGTAAAAAAAAAAAAAGACGTTCATGCTTACCAAGAACTCCCTGTTTCTTCCTCCAGTCCGGCCTCCTGGGATGACGTTTCAGCCCATGTGACTGCTGTAGCCAATCACAGGCTGCAGCGGTCACATGGACTGCCGTGCCATCCAGGGAGGTCGGACTGGATGTCAAGAGAGGGACGCGTCACCAAGACAACGGCCGGGTAAGTATGAATTTCTTTTACTTTTTCTGAGGAAAGGGCTGTCCCTTCTCTCTATCCTGCACTGATACAGGGAAGGGCTGCCGATTACTGCAGTGTAATTTTGCAGGGAAAACGTGCCCGTAAATACGGGTGAAATACGGGTCGAATACGTGTGACCAAGGACCCGTATTTACGGGCACGGGTCCGTAAATACTGGTGCAATACGGGTCGAATACGTGTGACCAAGGACCCATATTTACGCCAGTATTTACGGGAGGACAAAAATACGTTCGTGTGCATGAGGCCTAATGGTGGAGATCAGAGAAACCTCTGATCTCCGTT
Source organism: Rhinoderma darwinii (assembly GCF_050947455.1). NCBI lineage: Eukaryota > Metazoa > Chordata > Amphibia > Anura > Rhinodermatidae > Rhinoderma > Rhinoderma darwinii. The sequence goes on along the minus strand of NC_134687.1, from coordinate 36,561,626 downwards.
GCTTAATCCTTTTCAAGCGACGATCAAATATGATCATGTCATAGGGAATTTCTGTAATGCAATTGGAGCACATACCTTGTGTGAAAAGACAGAGCTTAAAAACAAAATAAAAAAACAGAGTTGCTTTCTAAAGGCTAAAATTTAGCTGGGGATTAAAAAAAAATAAACAAAAGTATAAACAAAAAAAATTACTAAAAAAAATAATAAAAAATAAATAAATAAAAAATAATAAATATATATATATTCCTCATTGCACAGTCAATATATCATTAACTGTTCCAACAACAGATCCTACATCTAGAAAACGAATTTACCAAACTTTAGAAGTAATAATAATAATAATAATAATAATAATAATAATAATAATAATAATAATAATATTACATATTAAGTAGTAAGAACAATAAATTAATACTTTTATTGATTCCAAATATTGAGTCTCAGACATCATATAGGAATCACTAAAAGGGATTTTCCAATTGCTAATAATTTATTAGCTATTCATGTTTTCTCTACCTTCCATAGAGTTGTATGGAATGCCACTTCATACAACTTCTCTCCATGATAAACGTGGTGGTGGAAAGGGACAGAGAACTGGGAAACCCCATTCTAGCAATCAGTGGGGGTCCTAGTGTTTGGAAACCCACCAATGTAACATTTTTCCCCCTTTCCGAGGATATCGCTGGAATACCCATTTAACTAAGACTGATAATTGACCCTAACAATAAAGAAATATTGATACACGGTTTGGAGCGTTCTGTATATAACATAGAGCTATGTCTGCAGTATATTGAGCATAAATGATCTCAGGCTACGATACATGAATCTATCAGAATGTCCATAGCCTCCTGACATTCGCACTGAAGGGTTAATGATTATATTATAATTGATTATTTCAATGCAGCTTTATTTCCAATCCTTCGTAGAAGGTGTTTTTACCATAGAACACCAACCTTATGGTTAATGTCATATAATTTTACGTAGAAAATTACTTTCCGGGATGTTTCCCTTGTCCTGAGAAGTCATTCCATGAAACCTGGCGATACTTTCTGTAAATGCTGTGATTCACCTTCTCTGATCAGGGCAGAAACTTAGCCTGTTTCTAAGAAATATATCAAAATGAAATATAAAGAAATTCTATGAATCCCGTCTCCTTAGATAATCAGACAGGCATGTACGTGATCAAGTGCATCAATGGGATGTGAACAGTGGGTGTCCTCTTAAGATCTCTATGGTAATTTACATTTTAGGGGTAATTACTGTAATTGGTATTATAGGAGATAAAGTCTCCCTATTATAAATGATGAGAATATTGGCAGTCACCAAGGTGTAGCATGACCACGTAATAGTACGAGACGGCAAGCCGAGCGTATATAGGTGAGAGAACTCAGATATGCTTCCTAAGGCTGGCTGCATGCACACGACCGTGCATTACTGTCCCCATAATATGACAGCTTATTCTAAAAAGTCACCTGAAAAGTAAGGTACCTTTTAACTTACCTTGGACCATATCTACATTCAACCAATTAATATATTAATTGATGTATTAACCGCTCTGACACCTCCTTTATCATCTACTCGTTCTTCTTTTTTACGGGCATAACAAAAACCCATTTATTAGATCTTTCTTGCATTTATATACTTATATTACGCAAAAGATATGGTTAGATCTGATTGACACATTGGTCTACCATAAATATGAATAGGATCCTTCTCATGTTAACCCTAGTTCGCTGTTGCTTAATTTCAACATGATTAAATATCAGTCAACTGAACATGCATTGCATTATTTTTAATTTCCTATTGATTAAAATATCGGCACCTGATCAATGTCAACAAGGCGCTGCTCTGGGCACAGCAAAATGATGGAAAATGCTAATTACAAGTAGTTCATATATGTCAAAGAGCAGTAGGGAAGGTCACCTATGGGGAGAATGGCAATAACAGTGGAGATGTGAGTGGGTGGCAGAACTGCCCCCTGGGGACCAGCTGTTCATACCTGAAATGCTTAATGTGCCTCGGAATGGCACAATTAATGTTGTATAAATAACTTTCTAATCTGTTTTCTGTATAACGGCTGTTCCAAAAATGTTTCTAATTTATGAAAACATTTTCAATTCCAAAACATTAGCTGTTTTCCAATAAAATGTCATTGGCGTGATGTACATGAGGTTCATGAACGACAGTAATTAGTGGGGTCAATATATGTACACCCTTGTTTACTAATATATGGGATAATATACCCCCTATTCTAAACTAAAGGACTTATTACAGTCACTTAGCAGTCCTGTGACAATCGTACAACACTACACCACACACTAAATGCATCGTGGTCACAAAAATCTGATCATTCTTTAAAAAAAATTCGGGTCAGCTATGGTATTAGGTGTTGTGCCAGCCAGAATTTGCAACCCCACATTCAGTGCCATCCACACTGTTTGTCCCCATACATCATAAGACATAGTGTGCCCCATACAGAGCCAGGCATAATGTGTCCTTCGGTCGGTGACTCTAAGGCCTCATGCACATGACCGTAGCCATGTGTACGGCCGTGATTTTCGGGTCGGCCGGCATCGGACTGTCAGCCGCGAGCCGCCCGCAAATCGCGGGCCATGCACATGACCGCTGCCATTATTTTCAATGAACCCGGACCGCAGAACACGGCCGTAATAAGACATGTCCGTTCTTTCTGCGGTGCAGGCTCCCGGGCCATGCACGGACCGTAAAATTGTGGATTTTTGGGGGAATTGCGGCCGCAAAGCATGTTCGTGTGCAAGAGGCCTTACAGTGTGCACCTATAAAATATCACATAGTTTACCCTTCATACAGTGCCAGCCTGTGTCTCACTCAGTGCCAGCCAGAATGCTCATAATTTAGCCACAAAATTCTTCTATTGCCAGCCAGTTTATTATCAAGATTTATTAAATATGCGATAAAATGCTTCCAATGGTAAAGTATAAGTACAGTCTTTGTGTAGTTTGGTATATCATTGTTGTACTAAATAGGCAGATCAGAGCTTAAAGGTTTTTTTTCATAATCAATATTTATCATCTCTTCACAGGATAGGTGATAAATATCTGATTGGTGAGGGTCCGACCGCTGGGTTCCACACTGATCACGAGAACGGGCTTACCGTGCCGTTCCTGGGAGCCCCATAAGAATGGAGCAGTAGTGTGCATGCTTGGCCACCTCTCCATTTATTTCTATGGGGCTGCCGAGCGCTATCTTCAGCAGCCCCATAGAAATTAATTTAGTGGTGGCCGAGCATGCACACAACCGTTCCATTAATATGGGGCTCCCAGGAACGGCAAGGTTAGCCCGTTCTCCTGATCGGTAGGGTTCCAGCAGTCGGACCCCCACCGATCAGATATTTAGCACCTATCCTGTGGATAGGCGATAAATAATGATTATGGGAAAACCCCCATAATCCTGATGCTGTATAATATTATGATGCCTTTTGTTTTTCTGAGGATCCCACTTCTTGGACCTTCATCATCACTCAACATTATTTTCTGACTTGTGATTTAAAGGGTAATTAAAAGTTCAAAAAACTTCTGACATGTCATAGTGACATGTCAGAAGTTTTGATCGGTGGGGGTCTGAGCCCTGAGACCCCCACCGATCGCTAAAATGAAACGGCAGAAGCGCTCGGGTGAATGCTGAGCCGCTTCATCTCTGATTGGTTTTTCTCTGAGCCCGTACACCAATTGCTCGGCTTTCCGAGAAAAGGCGTTCAGAAATGAAGTGGCTCAGCGCTCACCCGAGCGCTTCTGCAGCTTCGTTTTAGAAATCGGTGGGGGTCTCAGTGCTCGGACCCCCACTGATTAAAACTTCTGACATGTCGCTATGACATGTCAGAAGTTTTCTGAATGTTTAGTTACCCTTTATTTACGGAATTCCTGTGCTGACATAACAGTGGGCCGTAAAGGTCCAGCAGAAGACCATTGGTGCTGACTTTGGAGCCAATAACCTACCACTATGGTTTTTTATTTTTATCCAAAAATAACGTAGTTAAACTTGTTGATGATACACTATATGGCCAAAAGTATGTGGACCCATAACCATCACACCTATATGAGCTTGCAGGACATCCCATTCTAAAACCATAGGCGTTAATATGGAGTTGGTACCCATTTGTGGCATTAACAGCCCACACTCGTCTGGGAATGCTTTCCACAAGACTTTGGAGTGTGTCTGTGTAATAGTGTGGAGAAGCATTAGAAAGATTATTGAAATATATTCTGACTTAGACTGCGCCATCAGTGAGTTTATATCAAAGAAATGTATTGATAAAAAATAGGGTTAAACAGGTGTCACTGGTTCACATATAAAGGGACAATGACTGTGGAGAGCATCACACTTAACTGTTTCTAACCTAAGGCCCCATTCACACGAACGTGCTTTTGCGGCCGCAATTTCCCCGAAAATGCACGGGGGAATTGCGGCCCCATTCATTTCTATGGGGCCATGCACATGACCGTAGTTTTTACGGTCCGTGCATGGCCTGGGAGCCCGCACCGCAGAAAGAACGGACATGTCTTATTACGGCCGTCTCCTGCGGTCCAGGTTCATTGAAAATAATGGCCGCGGCCATGTTCATTGCCCGCGATTTGCGGGCGGCTTGCGGCTGACAATCAGCTGCCGGCCGACCCGAAAATCACTGGCATGCACATGGCTACGGTCGTGTGCATGAGGCCTAACATTGTAGTTAGGGGAATAAGACGCTGCTTTCACTTTAGATATGCAAAGTCTTTATATTTACCTGTTTTTCCTCTACTGGTGCAGATTCTGGAGATAAGGACTGTCGGAAATGCCACGTATGTATACATTTGTCATTTTTTATATTGTAGTAATGTGTTTATATGATAGCTAATAGTGGCTCACTTGGTCTTTTAAATATGGCGCCCAGAGAAACGGCCTGGACGCCACCAATAACGCTGTGCATAAAGGCAGGGCTTAATAGGAGTCAGTAAGTATCACAATAAACTGCAATACATACAAGTTTTGCAGGCTATTGTACCAGTGATTTAACGATCGCTTGTTCAAGCCCCCTAGCGAGACAAAATATTATTAAAAGTTCATAAAACTATTTCCCACTTTCCCCCAAAAATAATGTCAAAGAATAGAAAAATAAACATAATTGATATCGCTGTGTCCATAAAAGTAAGAGCTTTTACAATATAACATTATATATCCCGCAACACGTTTTTTGGTCACCTTAGCTCCCAAAAAATAGTTATAGAAAAGTCACATGTACCCCAAAACAGTACTATAAAAACCACAGCTTGGTCCGCAGGAAAAAAAGGCTCACACTGCATTGACGGAAAAATAAAAAGTTATGGGTCTCCGAACATGGCGACATAAAACATTTTTTTCTAACAAATAGGTTTTTTTATTATAAAAGTAGCACATCATGGAACAAAACCATATACATTTGGTGTCACCATAATTGTCTTGACCCATTGAATAAAGTTAACATGTCATTTTTTTCCTCACAGTGAATGCCGTAAAAAAAACAAAACAATAAAGGAATCGCTTATTTTTCTTATTCCACCTCACATATTTTTTTTCCATTTTTTCAATACATTTTATGGTAGAATAAATAAAGCGGAAAAAAACGACAACTCGGCGTGCAAAAAACAAGAGATTTACTTTGTCATAAATTGCTCTGGTAAGTTAAGTAGAACCTTGTGGCGCACTTCTCATAACATTTAGCGCCATCTAACATAAAAATACACACAATATACCTGTATACACCGCATTCCAAATTATTATGCAAATGTTATTTTTCGCTGATTTTCCTAAATAGTCGATGCAAATGACAGTCAGTATAATCTTCAAGCCATCAACTGTTAGAGTATAATGCAAATTTTATTGAACAAATCTCCTAATGATAACAGATTTTTTTTTAGAAGTAAAAAACTCAAAATGCACTGTTTCACATTATTATGCACAACAGAGATCAAAACATTTTAAAGGTTGTAAAGAGAACTAAAATGGTAATTTGTTGAATTTGCAGCATCAGGAGGTCATATTTACAGAAATCAAAAGCTCTTTCAATAAAAAAAAACTGAACAGGCCAAGTTACATGTTAACATAGGACCCCTTCTCTGATATCACCATCACAATTCCTGCATCCATTGAATTTGTGAGTATTTGGACAGTTTCTGCTTGAATATCTTTGCAGGATGTCAGAATAGCCTCCCACAGCTTCTGTTTTGATGTGAATTGCCTCCCACCCTCATAAATATTTTGCTTGAGGATGCTCCAAAGGTTCTCAATAGGGTTGAGGTCAGGGGAACATGGGGGCCACACCATGAGTTTCTCTTCTTTTATGCCCATAGCAGCCAATGACACAGAGTATTCTTTGCAACATGAGATGGTGCACTGTCATGCATGAAGATAATTTTGCTACGGAAGGCACGGTTCTTTTTTTTGTACCATGGAAGAAAGTGGTCAGTCATAAACTCTTCGTACTTTGCAGAGGTCATTTTCACACGTAAAGGGTCCTACCAGCTCTCTCCCCATGATTCCAGCCCAAAACATGACTCCGCCACCTCCTTGCGGACGTCGCAGCCTTGTTGGAACATGGTGGCCATTCACCAACTATCCACTACTCCATCCATCTGGACCATCCAGGGTTGCACGGCACTCATCAGTAAACAACATGGTTTGAAAATGAGTCTTCATGTATTTCTGAGCATACTGCAACCGTTTCTGCTTGTGAGCATTGTTTAGGGGTGGCCGTATAATAGCTTTATGCAAACTTGCAAACCTCTGGAGGATCCTACACCTTGAGGTTCGCGGGACTCCAGAGGCACCAGCGGCTTGAAATACCTGTTTGCTGCTTTGCAATGGCATTTTAGCAGCTGCTCTCCTAATCCTATTAATTTGTCTGGCAGAAGCCTTCCTCATTATGCCTTTATCTGAATGAACCCGTCTGTGCTCTGAATCAGCCACAAATATTTTCACAGTACGATGATCACGCTTACGTTTTCTTGAAATATCCAATGTTTCCATATCTTGTCCAAGGTATTGCACTATTTCACACTTTTCGGCAGCAGAGAGATCCTTTTTCTTTCCCATATTGCTTGAAACCTGTGGCCTGCTTAATAATGTGGCACGTCCTTCTTAAGTAGTTTTTCTTTGATTGGACACACCTGGCAAACTAATTATCACAGGTGTCTGAGATTGATTACAATGATCCAAAGAGCCCTAAGACACAATACCATCCATGAGTTTAATTGAAAAACTAATAATTAAATGTTTATGACACTTAAAGAGGCTTTGTCACCAGATTTTGCAACCCCTATCTGCTATTGCAGCAGATAGGCGCTGCAATGTAGATTACAGTAACGTTTTTATTTTTAAAAAATGAGCATTTTTGGCCAAGTTATGACCATTTTTGTATTTATGCAAATGAGGCTTGCAAAAGTACAACTGGGCGTGTTGAAAAGTAAAAGTACAACTGGGCGTGTATTATGTGCGTACATCGGGGCGTGTTTACTACTTTTACTAGCTGGGCGTTCTGATGAGAAGTATCATCCACTTCTCTTCAGAACGCCCAGCTTCTGGCAGTGCAGATCTGTGACGTCACTCACAGGTCCTGCATCGTGTCGGCCACATCGGCACCAGAGGCTACAGATGATTCTGCAGCAGCATCGGCGTTTGCAGGTAAATCGATGTAGCTACTTACCTGCAAACGCTGATGCTGCTGCAGAATCAACTGTAGCCTCTGGTGCCGATGTGGCCGACACGATGCAGGACCTGTGAGTGACGTCACAGATCTGCACTGCCAGAAGCTGGGCGTTCTGAAGAGAAGAGGATGTTACTTCTCATCAGAACGCCCAGCTAGTAAAAGTAGTAAACACGCCCCGATGTACGCACATAATACACGCCCAGTTGTACTTTTACTTTTCAACACGCCCAGTTGTACTTTTGCAAGCCTCATTTGCATAAATACAAAAATGGTCATAACTTGGCCAAAAATGCTCGTTTTTAAAAAATAAAAACGTTACTGTAGTCTACATTGCAGCGCCGATCTGCTGCAATAGCAGATAGGGGCTGCAAAATCTGGTGACAGAGCCTCTTTAAATCCAATGTGCATAATAATTTGGAACACGTGTATTGTTCAGGGTATATGTAAATATTCACCTGTGGAAATCCAGTATCTGCTATCCAAAGGATAAGTAGAATAAGTGGGGAGATTATTAGGACTTCAACCTCATTGTCACCTTTAGGCCATGTTCAGACGTGGCGGAAGTTTTCCGCTGCAAATGTTAGTGCAGATTCGGGGCAATTACGCAACGAATCTGCACCAACATTTGCATATTTGACAGGTAATTCAGACGTTGCAGATATCACAGTGGACTTGCCACAGATTTCAGTTTTTGCATTGCAAAGGCTGAAATCCGGAGTGAAATTCCGCTGCTTCTCCGGAACATAATGAGCGTGAAAATTCTGCACCGCAGCCTCATTTCTGCACAGTTATTTTCCACAACGTCTGAACTAACTTTCCTAAAATTGTATAGAAACAAATGTCAAAAATGGCGGCTGCAGAATTCCACTGCGGACTGTCCACAGCAGAATTCAACAGCAATTCCGCCACGTGTGAATGGGCCCATACAGTACCTACTACGTAGATACAAAATATGGGTACCAGTCTAGTAAGATATGTAGGGCACTAGACCAAATATAGAAGTGATTTCTTGTACTTTTGTCACTTGACACATTGCCTAGTCTGTGAGCCAAAACCATTACACTACTGCCCCTGAGATACCACATTTATTTTAAGATACAAATGTGTGGATAACAATCTGTTCGTCATTAATCCTCTTATGGGGCTGCTAATTGAACTGTGATTTAATTGCATAATGAATTTTTAATTGCAAACAATTCCATTAAAGATCTCTCAAAGTTTATTTTTATCCGCTTTATTACAACGACACTATTTTCTTGGTCAAGAAATAATTAAACGCGGCCAAGTATGTAAGAAGCAAAACATGAATTAACCCCTCAGTGTCCAAGCCATTTTTTTTTCATTTTCGTTTTACACTCCCCGCCTTCTATGAGCCCTAACTTTTTTATTTTTCCGTCAATAGAGTGGTGTGAAGGCTTGTTTTTTTGCGGCATGAGTTGTAGTTTCTATTGGCACCATTTAAAGTACCATATAATGTAATGGGAAACTGAAAAAAGATCTATGTGGGGTAGAATTGGAAAAAACGGATTCCTTTATTTTCTTTTGGGTTTCGTTTTTACGTCTTTCACCGTGTGGTAAAAATGACACATTTACTTTTTACTGCTGGTCAATACAATCACAGCGATACCAGATTTATATAGGTTTTTTTAATGATTTTTTTTTCCATATTCTGAAAGCTATAATTTTTTTAATTTTTCGTTGATTGAGCGGTGTGAGTCATATTGTTATGACTAATGCATGGAGCCTATCTGCTATCACGTCTTCTATACACTACACACAGATAATAGAACATATTGCTCTCCTATCTATACCTATCACATATATAGAAGCAACAGCAACATGGAGAAGATTATACAGCAGTAACGAGCAGTGCAGCTGTGAATCCAGCAGTGGGGAGAGATAGAACACTTACTAGAAGCTGCAGCAGTGTCTCTGTTTCTTTCAACCTTTCTCTCTCACTCTGCTCCAGCTCCCACCTCCCCCTCTCCATAGACTTCTATGGGCAGTTGTAACCTGATACCCCATTGAGCTGATAATCTGTCTTGTCTTGAGGGCATGGATACAAACAATACATTCAGAATGACTGAACAGTTAGTAGGGTAGGGAGGAGGCAGGGGACAGGAGCCTAACACGAAAGAGGCATTTTTCTCTAATAAGATTTATTACAAAGTTTCATAAATTCGCTTGTGTTATTGATTTTTGCAAAGCTTGTTCAATATGTAGTGCCTATTTAAAAAAAATCTACTGCTAATGCCAGATACTACAGAACACCTTCAGAGATATTGTAGAGTTCATGCCACAGTCAAAGCAGTTTTGGCTACACGGGTGGTGGTGGGGGACACTTACACAATATTGGATGAAGGCTGTATATGTGTATATATATTAAAGAGAACCTTTCACCTCCCCATACATGTGCAGCTGAGTGCAGCATGTAGTGGGCAGGGCTGCACAAACCCTGGGGCACTTTAAATTTTTCCATACTCTCCTCCGTTATTTAGATATCGGTGCCGTTATATTTGGCGCCCGATATTTAAATAACCCCCTGAACAGTCATTGGGGCGTGTAATGGCAAGGGGGCGTGTTACTCACAAGAGATTAGTCTTGTACTTGTCTGCCGAACTGGCAAGGGGGCGTGTCACTGCTACGGACAGTGTAAGAGCTGGAGAGAGGAGAGCGCGCACGTGCGCTCTCCTTTTCAGCTCTTGCACTCTTGAGAGAGATCACAGTGAAAGGTTCTCTTTAAAGAGTCACTAGTTTCCTACACTTTCTGTTGCTTAACAAAAATCCAGTTGTCTTCCAAAGAGTCTGGGTAAATTGCTGAATACCTGAGTACTTGTCACAGAAGTAAGTCATAAGAAGTATTAACTTGTTGAAATTCTCCTTTAAGACCCCTCCTCTTCAAGGCAGCCATGATGACCAATCAGGGGCGTAGCTAAAGGCTCATGGGCCCCGATGCAAAAATTCTTACTGGGCCCCCCCCCCCGCAAACTTCTCATGGCCGACGGTCCGCAGCTTTCAGCTGCATCGCTGGGTCTCCTAAGTGACCCAACAATGCAGCACTAGCAGCCGGGGGCGTCACTAAGGCTGGGTTCACACACCCTATTTACGGACGGAATTCGGGCGTTTTAGCATTGAATTACGTCTGAAAATGCGGCTCAAAAGCGTTGGCAAACATCTGCCCATTCATTTGAATGGGTCTTACGATGTTCTGTGCCGACGGTCATTTTTTTTACGCGGCACGTAAAAAAGATGCCCACGTCAAAGAAGTGCCTGTCACTTCTTCAGACGTAAATGGAGCCGTTTTCCATGGACTCCATAGAAAAACAGCTCCAATTACGTCCGTAATGGACGCAGCGAAAGACGCCTGCACATGCCATTACGGCTGAAATTACGGTGCTGTTTTCTCCTGTAAACAGCACCGTAATTTCAGCCGTAACAGACGCTGCCGTGTGAACATGCCCCCAGGGCTTAAAATGTCGGGGAAATAGCCCCAATACATATGTGTCCGCCCAAAAAAATGTGTGTATAGGAGACAGCATAGCATAGCATATCTATAGCACTACGACCCTATCAACTATGGATAGGATTAGATACAGTGGCTCTGCAGACAGTATCACACATGATAGGCTTAGATACAGTGGCTGAGCAGACAGTATCACACATGATAGGCTTAGATACAGTGGCTGAGCAGACAGTATCACACATGATAGGCTTAGATACAGAGGCTGAGCAGACAGTATCACACATGATAGGCTTAGATACAGTGGCTGAGCAGACAGTATCACACATGATAGGATTAGATACAGTGGCTGAGCAGACAGTATCACACATGATAGGATTAGATACAGTGGCCCAGCAGACAGTATCACACATGATAGGATTAGATACAGCGGATCAGCAGACAGTATCACACATGATAGGATTAGATACAGCGGCTCAGCAGACAGTATCACACATGATAGGATTAGATACAGCGGCTCAGCAGACAGTATCACACATGATAGGATTAGATACAGTGGCTCAGCAGACAGTATCACACATGATAGGATTAGATACAGTGGCCCAGCAGACAGTATCACACATGATAGGATTAGATACAGTGGCTCAGCAGACAGTACCACACATGATAGGATTAGATACAATGACTCAGCAGACAGTATCACACATGATAGGATTAGATACAGTGGCTCAGCAGACAGTACCAAACATGATAGGATTAGATACAGTGGCTCAGAAGGCAGTATCACACATGATCGGATTAGATATAGGGCCCAGCAGACAGTATCACACAAGATACGATTAGATACAGTGGCCCAGCAGACAGTATCACACATGATTGGATTAGATACACAGCTCAGCAGACAGTATCACACATGATTGGATTAGATACACAGCTCAGCAGACCGTATCACACATGATTGGATTAGATACAGGGCCCAGCTCGCTGACATTGCGTCTCCAGCGCTGGACCCAGGATAGGTAAGAATAATAATTTTGCTTCTTTATGTGTTACTGATTATTTTTGTGTGTTTGTGTTTTTTTTACAGGTTCGGTTGTTGGACTTCGGATACGAGGACTTCAATGACGGCGTTTTTTTTATTCTCAATAAAATGGTTAATGAGGGTTGTGTTTTTTATTTCAATAAAACATTTTTTCTATGTGCTTGTATCTTTTTAAACTTTATTATCACAGCCTTAGTAATGGCCGCTGGCTGATTGACAACCTCCATTATTAAGGCGGGGCTTAATGTTAGCCGGTGCAGAGGCCAACACTAACCCCCATTATTACCCCGGTACCCACCGCCACCAGGAGTACTGGGAAGAGCCAGGTACGATCCAGTACCTGACCATCTGTAGTGATGGTCGGCCACTGGGGTGGTGGCAGGCTGGTATTATCAGGAGGGGAAAGGCCAAAAACAGTGGCCCTTCCTACCCTGGTAATGCTGCCTGCTGTTGCTTTATTGTATCTGTCTGGTTATGAAAAATGGGGGGGACCCCACATCGTTTTTTCCAATTATTATTATTTTTTTTTTTAAATGACGTGGGGTCCCCCCCATTTTTCATAACCAGCCAGATACAATAAAGCAGCAGCAGCCTAGCATCACCAGGGTAGGAAGGGCTACTGTTTTTGGCCTTTCCCCTCCTGATAATACCAGCCTGCCACCACCCCAGTAGCCGACCATCACTACAGATGGTCAGGTACTGGATCGTACCCGGCTCTTCCCAGCACCCCTGGTGTTGGTGGGTCCCGGGGTAATAATGGGGGTTAGTGTTAGCCTCTGCACCGGCTAACACTAAGCCCCGCCTTAGCAATGGATGCTGTCAATCAGCCAGCGGCCATTACTAAGGCGGTAGTAATATAGTTTAAAAAAAAACACAAAGACATAGAAAAAATATTTTATTGAAATAAAAAAAAACCCCCACACAACCCTCATTAACCATTTTATTGATAATAAAAAAAAAAAGCCGTAGTCTGAAGTAGTCCTGGAATCCTCCGTAGTCCAACGACCGAACCTGTAAGAAAACACACAAAAAACGATTAGTAACATGTGTTAGGCTTAGATACAGGGCCCATGTGTGATACTGTCTGTGGGACCCTGTATCTAAGAATACCACAACGTAGGCTTAAATACAGGGTCCAGCAGACAGTAATCTTATACAGTATAAGATTACTGTGTGCTGGGGCCTGTATCTAAACCTACAGTGTGGTAGGCTTAGATACAGGGCCCAGCAGACAGGATCACACATGGGCCATGTATCTAAGCCTACCATGTGATTGGCTTATATACAGGGCCCATCAGACAGGATCACACATGGGCCATGTATCTAAGCCTACCATGTGATTGGCTTAGATACAGGGCCCAGCAGACAGGATCACGCATGGGCCATGTATCTAAGTCTATCATGTGATTGGCTTAGATCCAGGGCCCAGCAGACAGGATCACGCATGGGCCATGTATCTAAGCCTACCATGTGATTGGCTTAGATACAGGGCCCAGCAGACAGGATCACGCATGGGCCATGTATCTAAGCCTACCATGTGATTGGCTTAGATACAGGGCCCAGCAGACAGGATCACGCATGGGCCATGTATCTAAGCCTACCATGTGATTGGCTTAGATACAGGGCCCAGCAGACAGGATCACACAATCTGTGATCCTGTCTCATGGGCCCCCTAAGCCTGCTACATCGTAGGCTTAGGGGTTGTGCAGTCCCTAAACATTGATGGCCTATCCTCAGGATAGGCCATCAATAGCTGATGTGTCTCCCGGGACCCGAAAATAAGCTGTTTTGAAGGGGCCGCAGCACTCGTACGAGAGCTGCTTCCCCTTCATTTCACTACTCGCCCACACTGTGAATCGCCGACACGGATTCACAGTGTGACCGGAATGAAGGGGAGCAGCTCTCGTACGAGTGCTGCGGCCCCTTCAAAACAGCTGATTGGCGGGTCCCGGGAGTCGGACCCCGCCAGTCAGGGCTATCTTACCTTCCTCTTCGGCCGCGGCGGGAGTTCTGTCGTCTCGATGCTGTGCGCGGCGCATTGCGTGGTGACGTCATGCGCTGCGCACAGCGCTTGACGTCAGGACCTCCGCTGCGATCCGGAACCAGGAAGGTAAGTAAAGTATGTTACTATAGTAACAGGGGCCCGCGGCCCGAGTTACTATAGTAACTTTTTATTGATGTGGTGCGGGGGGCCGTGGGCCCCCCTGGCTTCGGGGCCCGGTCGCAATTGCGACCGCTGCGACCCCTATAGCTACGCCAGTGTGACCAATGTTCATCAATTAACATACAGTAGGCCATTGTAACCTCACTGCATGATGTCACAATAACTGTGGCCATATATTAACTTTGGTTAAAGGGTAAACTGCTTAAACTTCTTAGACCAGGACATGAAGTTGAGGAGAGACCAAAATGCATTGTGTAATGCTCTAATTCCCCTGTGGTGGCGCTACAGGTAAATTGAGCACTTGCTGTTAGGTTCTCCTGCAGGATACATCTCATTGCTGTGAGTACCAGCTTTTTTTAAGGGGATTGGGATTGCTCAAAGCAGACAACGCCTTTAAATAGAGGAGCCGGGAGATGTCTTGTTATGAACTACATAAAATCTGTCCAGTATTTGAGTGGGAAATATGAAGAGAAAATGTCAAAACACTTTTATGATACTCACATTTCCGGCTAAAAAAAAATTTATACACAGAAAAACCCTTTTAAAAAAAAGATGTTATCTGAGTTGAATATATGTCAATTGAGATGATCACAGGCATGAACTCCATGAGCATAACTTGGTTTAGAAAAGTGCTTCAGGCTCTCCTCCCATCGGATGGAAACTATAACGCAATGCTGGAGCTGTCGTGTGATGAATATGTCATTTAAGGGACGGAGCCACAAACGCAGATGTAAAAAGAGCCTTAGAAAACCGAATTAAAAAATACCATGCTAGGGAATTTCTAGTTAATACAGGGGGGAGTCCCTCTTTCAAGATCCTCATCTATTAGCCAGAGTGGAGAGCAGCTAAAAGTGCCTCCCCTGCTCCGCAGGACTAAATGCTTCCGTGCATTTCATGGACAGACCATTGTTTTCACTGTGAACTGTGTAATGTACATTATAGAAAAATTGTGGGCCGGATCATCCATAGATTCATGGTAATTGAATAGGGCCACCAAGGCTGGTTTTAGGAGTGACAATTGGGCAATTGAGGGTGGGAAATCCATTAGCAAACTAAAAGTATTATTTAGAAGTGTATGGCGGTATTATTTGGGAATTGAATTGCAATATTATGCTTATTATTTTGGGAATATTTGGCAAAATTATATGAGCTCTTTAAGAGTATTTTTTGGATACTGCATATTATTTGGTTATTCTATGGTGGTATTATGTAGACTGTATATGCAGTACTATATGATGGTATTGTGTGGGCTGAAATGATTAAACCAGCCCTGGGTGTCACAGCAGCCAGACACCTTGTGATCAGCTTATCATTGGCGAACCCTTCTAAAAAATAAATTGTTCAAAGCTGATAACTCTTTTAACCCTAAAAGAGTACACACATGCCTACAAAAGTGCGAGCGCATCCTCGACTCTGCTCAACTAGCTGCATTAGTAAAAATTAGGAAAATCTTAGACGTTTGTTTATAGTCGTCTGACAAACCTACTGAAGACAGGTAAAACACTGCTTATATGAAATGTAATATTTGGTGTCATTTCCCTGACAATGAAGATGACATTAATGTAGTTAGGGACCAGTTCCCATTATTGCATTTGACTTTGTTTTATTAATAGTCACACAATATGCTCCTACTTTGAGAAGCTGATATTGATACCCAGCCCCCCATCTCCTGAGCTTTAAAGTGTTAATTTACATTCCATTACAGTCTAATAACCACTGGGTCCACAGGGAGCGGTGTCATTAATTATATATAACATGATCTGAAAAATACTCTCAGACGACTGAATTCTTCAATTTCTAATCAGAATTTAAATATTATTTGCAACTAGAAAGTAATTATATCTACTCCACACAGCATGAAAGTTATCTGGATGCAGATCTGCACATTTCCCTACAGAATAAAGAGTTCCATATCCAAAAGAATTGTTCCGGAATATTTTCTGCTGAGCAAGTTGCAAAAACCTTAAGGGCATGGCAAGACGTGGCGGATTTCCTCTTGAATTCTGCAGCGGACACTCCGCAGCGTTAATCCGCAGCGGAGCCGTTTCTCCATTGACTTCCACTTTTATTTAGCAGTGTTCGTTTAGACGATGCGTAAAATTCCGCTGCGGAGCATAGGCTGCGGTGCGGAATTTGGTGTCCGCAGCATGCTCTGTCTGTTGCGGAGCAGTGGCGGACTGGTTGCGGACTCATGGCGGAATTTCTCCATTGACTTCAATGGAGATTCTAAATTCCGCAATGAAGTCCGCAGCTGTCATGAAAATGTTATATGTGCTGCGGATGCGTCTTGCTTTTTTGACATGACATTTCTTCATTCTGGCTGGACCTATGTATTTCTAGGTCTACAGCCAGACTGAGGAAGTCAATGGGGCTCCCGTAATTACGGGAGCGTTGCTAGGAGACGTCAGTAAATAGTCACTGTCCAGGGTGCTGAAAGATTTAAGCGATCGGCAGTAACTGTTTCTGCACCCTGGACAGTGACTACCGATCCCAATATACAGCAACCTGTAAAAAAATTAGAAGTTCATACTTACCGAGAACTCCCTGCTTCTGTCTCCAGTCCGGCTTCCCAGGATGACGTTTCAGTCTAAGTGACGGCTGCAGCCAATCACAGGCTGCAGCGGTCACATGGACTGCCGCGTCATCCAGGTAGGTCGGGCTGGATGCCGAAAGAGGGACGCGTCACCAAGACAACGGCCGGTAAGTATGAAATTATTTTACTTTCACTAGGGAAAGTGCTGTCCCTTCTCTCTATCCTGCACTGATAGGGAGAAGGGAAGTACTTTTACCGCAGTCCGCAGCAGCTAGTCCGCATCAATTTACTGCACATTTTGGGCAGATCCGCCGCAGAATCTGCAACGCAGATTCTGTGCGGCATTGATGCGGACAGTTGCGGAGGAAATCCGCCACGTGTGGGCATGCCCAAAGTCTGTAATGATTACCCTCTGTTCACATCTACGATGTGGCTTCCGTTTATAACCAGCAGCGCCCAACGGACCCCATTGACCTATAATGGGGTCTGTTGGGTTCCGCTGAGTGTCCATCATTTTGATGGGGAAAATAGCGCCGCATGCTGCGCTATTTTTCCCATAAAAAAAAACAAAATCTGCAACGGAGCCTCTGACGCAGATGTAAACAGAACCTTATTTGTTGGAGATAGAAGCAAGAAATGAAAACAGGTGACTTGACGTAGAGATAGATATATACTGTATGTGACAGGAGGGCCTTTGGGCTATCTGCTACCTCTGCTTTGCCTGTAGCTATGCCCCTGTTCATATCTATCAGTCTGTATGTCTATCTATTTTCAGATGATGTTATTCTTTGGAATTCAACCCAATATTGAGTATTGAGTACGCATAACGATGAGTTCGATGAGTCCACTGTTTTCTCTGTAAGGTGCTAAGAGCCATTATGGGCAAAATATTTGTTGTGCCATTTGGGCTACCTGTGCCCTTAAACATATCACTATTATATGGTAAACAATCTATCTATCTATCTATCTGTCTGTCTGTCTGTCTGTCTGTCTGTCTGTCTGTCTGTCTGTCTGTCTGTCTGTCTGTCTATCCATCTAAACAACACAAAAGTTTGAACAGCACATTCCAATAAAATGAAAGTATACAGGTGTAAGAACGCCTGTGACTACAAACTTATACAGCACACAAGAAAATGGTGACAGCACACTGCAAACACTAATGTCAACTAAGCCGCTAAATATAAAGAAATATGCATTACTGCTAAATCTACTTACAATAGGGCGGTTCTTAGCGCACAAATTGATCTATCTATCTAGTTATCTAATTTTTATTATTTGCATTTAAATTTATTTAATGTATTTTTTTTTCATATAATTGTTGTTGCCTAATGGTAAATTATGAGATTGATGACCCCATTACTATGAGAAAGACATAGTAGTTTTATTTGATCATGTGCTATTGCATATTACAGTGATGTTTTATGTGAACTGTTGTCGTCGGGTTGGTAGCGGATATGGGCACACAGTGGCGTTAGTGGACATTTTGGTCGGCTATGCTAATCTATCTAGTGGAAAAAAAAATGTAAACCTTATGTTCTCCTATTTTTACAAATGAATGGAAAAACAGATGTTAATGAAAGGCACTTATTGCTGGTTGTATCTGCTAAAAACAGATCTGTTAAAACCGACATGTGACACTTGTGTGAGGCCAGCCTAATCGAAGGCTGATTTTTTTTTATAAAACTGCTGGTAATGCTGATGTTTTTTTTTTTTTTAAAAAACTACATGGGGCTTCATGCCTCGCTGCTGGAGATCTTTTTCATCACTTTGTCAGCCCCAGAAGACAGATAAACACAAATATTGTTGTACGGTATATATGCCGTCTCCTGTATGAACATTGCTGAAGCATGAGTCGCTACTTTTCCTTGAGCCTGACAATCAAACGACTAAGCAAAAATGACACAAGTTACCATGACAACCACACTTTTGGCTCTGCTACAAGTAACCAGCAGGCTGACACTATGTATTTCCTTATGATGATACAGTGTCTGACTAATAGTCCTCTCATGTCAGGTTGAAAGAACTCATCTTCATGGCAAAGGTTGTAAAACTAATAGATCTTATAAAGGTATGTAGATTTCTTTCTCGTGGAGCTGGACTCACTAACATAGACCGGCCGTAGGTTTGGAATAGGATGTGTATTGTAGAAACATTGATGTAATCACATGACACCTTGAATATTTTATACTTGTTTCAGATCTATGGGACGAGGTAACATTAAAAGTAATTTTCAGAAGCTATTTAGAGACAGAGGTGAATCGATTTCTATGAGACCCCCCCCCCCCCCCAATGTTCTGTACAGATTTGGAGTCTGGCCACTGTCCAATCAACAATAGACAATACAGGCTCTAAAAAAAACCACAAAGGAGCGGCTGTCAGATGAAAGATGCTCTGTTCTTTCCTATCTTAGTCCTATTGTGAGGGAATCACCAGTTGAGCAATTCCCCAGAGTGCATTTTATGGAATTGCTCTGTAAGCGATTCCCCAAAGGCAGCTGGAGAATGTCTGGATAAAGTGTGCAGGTAATCCGCTACCTCCAGTCCGTCACCACTCTGATCAGCAGAGTCTAAGGCTACTCTATGGTCTTCACCAGAGCCCACCGCAAGGCAGGTTGGATTGCAATGCAGGCAATACCAGAACGGAAGCCAGATAGACAGAGGGTAAACAGCAAACAGAGTACACAACCAGGAGAGACTGTAAGTTCAAATCAGAAAGCAGAAGAATACCAGGAGTTGCAGAGGTCAAGACCAGCCGAGAGCAGAATGTCCAAATCAGTGAGGAAAAGCGTTCATCTAAAGACAAATCCGAGGTCCAGTTCCAGTAATCCAAATAGTCAGGTGATACAGGGTGTAGCCAGGAGCTTGATCAGAACTTGCATACACAAAGAAATTCACAAGCAGCAATGAAAGAACTGACCAGACTTAAATACTCCACCCTGGAATCTGATAGGAAGAAGACAGAGAAATTAGATTGGCTCTGCAACTCAAACCAGATCCACCCAGAAGCTAGGCTAGTAGTCATGGCAATCTTAAAGAAGCGGGAGTTTCCTAACACCTATAATAGTAGGGGGAAAGATATCAAAACTTTTTGGGATCACCCAGGATCCAATCAAAATTGTAGCAGGACTTCACTGTCCTCACAGTCACTTTTATTAAACTATGTGTCTTGGGACCAGACAGGCCTCATTTCCAGGTCATATCTGTCATAATGTAAAATGTTTGTGTGCACAGTGAAAGCATTGCCATGTCTTGCTATTCAGTGATTTTGCCCAGTTTTGATTTCTTTGCTCTTACTTATCATACTGACTCATTGGTGCCACCATAACTGCTGCCATCGGTAATTTCAGATATGCTATAGTAGAGTAGTGTTGTGACTTTATAACTCATCTCCTGTATTTTGTGTCTACGCCGTCCTTATTGATTTCCTTTTATACCTGAAATAAATCAAAGGAAGAAGCGCCTCATGGTGCAGAATCCCAAAACAATGGTGAATAGGAATACAGGTGTAAGAATTATCCTCACCTGGGAAAGTTGTGCAGTATACAGGCACAACGCTGTTTAAAGGCATTCAATGGATAAAGTTGCTGCTGCTTCCTAGCCAATGGGGCCAAAAGGCTCCACCGCGTAGTAATGGATCAGTGTGAAAAAATATATATACACTACCGTTCAAAAGTTTGGGGTCACCTAGACAATTTTGTGTTTTCCATGAAAACTCACACTTATATTTATCAAATGAGTTGCAAAATGACAAAAAAATATAGTCAAGACATTGACAAAGTTAGAAATAATGATTTTTATTTGAAATAATAATTTTCTCCTTCAAACTCTGCTTTCGTCAAAGAATGCTCCATTTGCAGCAATTACAGCATTGCAGACCTTTGGCATTCTAGCTGTTAATTTGCTGAGGTAATCGGGAGAAATTTCACCCCATGCTTCCAGAAGCCCCTCCCACAAGTTGGATTGGCTTGATGGGCACTTCTTGCGTACCATATGGTCAAGCTGCTCCCACAACAGCTCTATGGGGTTGAGATCTGGTGACTGCGCTGGCCACTCCAATACAGATAGAATACCGGCTGCCTGCTTCTTCCCTAAATAGTTCTTGCATAATTTGGAGGTGTGCTTTGGGTCATTGTCCTGTTGTAGGATGAAATTGGCTCCAATCAAGCGCTGTCCACAGGGTATGGCATGGCGTTGCAAAATGGAGTGATAGCCTTCCTTATTCAAAATCCCTTTTACCTTGTACAAATCTCCCACTTTACCAGCACCAAACAACCCCAGACCATCACATTACCTCCACCATGCTTGACAGATGGCGTCAGGCACTCTTCCAGCATCTTTTCAGTTGTTCTGCTTCTCACAAATGTTCTTCTGTGTGATCCAAACACCTCAAACTTCGATTCGTCTGTCCATAACACTTGTTTCCAATCTTCCTCTGTCCAATGTCTGTGTGCTTTTGCTCATATTAATCTTTTCCATTTATTAGCCAGTCTCAGATATGGCTTTATCTTTGCCACTCTGCCCTGAAGGCCAGCATCCCGGAGTCGCCTCTTCACTGTAGACGTTGACACTGGCGTTTTGCGGGTACTATTTAATGAAGCTGCCAGTTGAGGACCTGTGAGGCGTCTATTTCTCAAACTAGAGATTCTAATGTACTTGTCTTGTTGCTCAGTTGTGCAGCGGGGCCTCCCACTTCTCTTTCTACTCTAGTTAGAGTCTGTTTGTGCTGTCCTCTGAAGGGAGTAGTACACACCGTTGTAGGAAATCTTCAGTTTCTTGGCAATTTCTCGCATGGAATAGCCTTCATTTCTAAGAACAAGAACAGACTGTCGAGTTTCACATGAAAGCTCTCTTTTTCTAGCCATTTTGAGAGTTTAATCGAACCCACAAATGTAATGCTCCAGATTCTCAACTAGCTCAAAGGAAGGTCACTTTTATAGCTCCTTTAAACAGCAAAGCTGTTTACAGCGGTGCTAACATAATTGCACAAGGGTTTTCAAGTGTTTTCTAATCATCCATTAGCCTTCTAACACAGTTAGCAAACACAATGTACCATTAGAACACTGAAGTGATGGTTGCTGGAAATGGGCCTCTATACACCTATGTAGATATTGCATTAAAAACCATACGTTTGCAGCTAGAATAGTCATTTAGCACATTAACAATGTATAGAGTGTATTTCTGATTAATTTAATGTTATCTTCATTGAAAAAAACTGTGCTTCTCTTTCAAAAATAAGGAAATTTCTAAGTGACCCTAAACTTTTGAACGGTAGTGTATATATATGTGAAATTTTGGCTATCCCTTTTTTGAATTATGTCCTTATCTGCCTTCACCTAATGAGTCTATTTAATTATTTTATTAACGTATTGCTCCATCACACACAGTTTTCTAAATTCCTAGCAATGTTCCTGTACTAATTGCATCTATACATAACTGTAGCTCTTTGATCTACTGTATTTCTTTCTCTTTATTTCTTGTTACATCCATCTCCCTTCTACTCCCCCCTTCTCCACCTTGTTCTCTGCTCTTTTTTGCTTCAAGCTTGCTTCTCTCATTAGCCGTTCCGTTCCACTGGGGGCTCGTCTGTCCTCCTCTCCTCTGATTGGCTGCTTCTCCAGCCTACCAGGGGTGCTTCCGGTCTCCATGGTAACTGGAGGCTAGTCGAACGCTGAACCCTGATTGGCCGCCTCCCGTCACACTGCCGCCAATGATTGTAATCTGCTCATCCTTGCGGTTACGGTTTACTGAGTGATATACTTTGGGGATATGTTTGTATTGGGGATGTAGTGCATTTCTACTCCCCTCACTACTTTGCCTCGGCTTCCCTTCTATTTTGCCCTAACTTCTTAACCTCTGGCCTTTATCCGTCGTCTCTTTTGTCTATGTCCACTCCTCTGGATATACTTATACATACATCCTCCATTAGTTTTTTATTTAACTAAATATAGCAAATCAACACTAACATATGAATAAGCCATTCTATTGTACAATATGTTTTTTAAAAAGGTTTTGTGATTGATTTTTTTGGGTAATTGTTTGTATACTTTTGTTCATCTCTGATTGGCCATTTTAACTGTCACTCAGGGGGCATTCTGGGGTTTTTTTTATGTTTATAAACCACACTGTCTGTGGCTTTTTATGTATTATTTCTGATGAAGGCGCCAGTCCGGCGCTGAAACGCGTTACCTTAATAAATACTCTTTAACTACCTAACTTATTTTCTTTTCCACCTTCCGGATGAAGTAGCGCTTTTTGACTTTCTCAAATATATATATTTCATATATATATATATATATATTTTTTTTTTCACACTGGTCCTTATTAATTTGACATACTATCTTAAAAGAGTCCTATCAGTCCCTTCAACTTTTTTGCAGACAGTTCTGTAATAGACTGCTGGCAGGAATATTATTGGGGCACAAATCTGCAGGAAATCCTGATGATATCATCAGCAAGATTCCATCCATAAGGGAGATAGCCTCGGTCTAATAAGAACAGAAAGCTCCCTTTAGAGCTATATCTATTAGTAGAGCATGTCTTTACCTATCTGGTATTTTAAATTTTCCCACCCCTAGTTGAAATTGATGGACAAATGTATTTTTTTCGACCATACTAACTCTATAACTGTGCACATTAGAGACATATTGGAACAGGATCTCCAACTAAAATGACCATATACTAGTAAATAAGAAGTGAAAAACATGGGTAAAGTTTGGTAATTATTATTTATTTTCTGTTTCTTATATAGTGCCAACATATTCTATAGCGCTGTACAAAGATTGCCACTATTCACACCAGTCTCGTTCCCCAATGGGGACAATCCAATTTCCCATTCTCTCACACACACAGAAACCGGAGGAAACCCACAAAAACACGGAGAGAACATACAGACATTTGACTCCAAAATCATGGAACATTTAGGCTTCACCCCATTCCACAGGGAGTCACCCCAAACATCCAAAAAGTCCTTTTTATTGTAAACTAACATAAACCTTGCCCATTTTCCTGTCTGGTTAATGTGGTAGTCTTGCAAAGCTTAGAAACATTTGCAAGTATGGTTAAATTCCAATCCAGGACCTCACTGCTGCAAAGACAACACTGCTAACCTGGTAATCATATTTTATTTAGTTACAGAGATACTGAAATGTTTCTGTTTTTGTTGCCGCAGCTATTTTACAAAAGTAACAACAGGAAGTGAAGCCATAATGGTTTTCACTTATAGAAATTGATGTTAAATTGTGTTTCTTAAAAGCTAATTCCAAGGTAACAACCAATATGGCTGCACTTCTTGTTACATTTGCAAATATAGCAGCCGCAACAAAAACATAATGTATACAAAATGATCTTGTTACATTATTTGTCCAAAGGCTAAATAGCTTGAATTATCAAATTATTATAAAACCAGAGCAAATAATAGCACAGCTATGAGAATCGCACATTTGGCACTGACCTCCGGTTCTGAAAGGCTTAATACTGGAGCCACTTCCATTTTATTCCTCCAGTGGAGCTTCCTGGATTCAGTTTCCTGCACTCCCTTAGCAAAAATGGAACCAGATACAAGTGCGTTTTATAAATAGCAATTTCTTAATAGTCAGTTATTATTAGGATGGTGAAAGGAAAATATAGAATAGAAAAAAATCAAGTAGCTTCTATATTTTGTCTTCAGACCTACTGTATTTACATAGGCATATTGCTATATAAAAGGAGTTGCCCCATCAGGGCCTACTTGTCCCTACTAGGACATGAAGATTGGGGTGTACCCACACAGAAACCCTTTTATTAGCCAAAACAGAGAGTGACTCTTCTTGCGGAAAATGTGTTGTGACCAAGTATTACATAATCCCTTCAGTGAGTGCCAATATGTAAACGCCGGCAGCTTCACTGATATTTACCACTGATTATTTTAATCAGCTTTTCATGATAAACATATTATTAAAATTTTTATGTGAGTATCAGTATAAAAAAACACATTGGTAACATAGCTCTGCTGATTAAAGCATATCGGTTTTAGTAAATACTTGTATTTCCCCTCAAAGGGTTGTCTCATGACTATGATTGCAATTAGTTTAAAGTGACCCTCCGTTCCCAGGACAAAAATATAAATGTGAGGCGGTATATAGAGTTATATTACATGGTGCCCTCCAGTTGCGCCCCTCTGCCGCGGATCCGCCACTTTGGGGTCTCCTCTGTGTTGCCAAAAATGGCAAAAGTGCTTCACAGACTTAGTCACGTGAGCGGCACTGGCCAATTCGAGAACAGTGGGAGTGCCTCAGACTCAAAGTCTAAGAAGCACTACAGCTTGTAGGGACCACACAGGGTGGACCCCAAAGCGGTGGATCCATGGTAGATGGGCACAAATAGAGGGCCCCAAGTAATATAACTCCATATACCCCGTCATATTTAAAATGTTGTCGCGGGAGCAGATTGTCGCTTTAATATTAATTTAAAACTTATGGAGATCTGCAACTATAATAAATTTTCTTGCAGCATTGGTGGCTAGCCATGCACTGTTCAGCAGACAGCTTCCTGTTCGCAAGGGAAACCATGCGCCATTAAGTCAAAACACTGTGCGCTCACTAGATGTTCAGGGAGGAGTAAAGCTGAAATAGATACATTGGATCATGTTGGGGCAGGTTGGAAGCCCGCCCACCAACCTCCAAATTTTGGCTTGCTAAACAAGTGGTTTGTATATCAAGTGGAGTTACAAAACCGGATTGACTTGCTGTGTGTTATATGAATTGAGTGCTTGCTAAAAGAAATTTGCAAAACTGACACAATTTTAAACCCTTTTTTCCTTCTTAGCTTCTGTCCTACTGTGCAGCTGACTAGGGGGAGGGGTTAACTGCTCTCAGGTGGTATAAATTAGCCCTCAGGCCTCTGTAGAGCCTGCTCTTTTTTGGCTTGCTAAACAAGTGGTTTGTATATCAAGTGGAGTTACAAAACCGGTGTTAAAAACAGGATTTAAAGCCCCTGTAAGTACTCTTGTTTTCTTTTACTTTAACAATTGTTCACTGTTTTTTTGTAACTGGGATAATGGATAGCAAATTTGGAGGTTTTCTTCAGTGCACAGTTTGCCATATGTATGCACGACTGGAGCCGGAGTTCCATGGTGAATACCTCTGTGGCAGATGTGAGCATGTTGTTCGCTTGGAAGATTGTATTAGGGATCTGGAGGAGAAAAATGCAACACTGAGGGCGATAGACAATCTTGAGCGGAGCATGCAGTTAGTGGGGTAGAACTGGAGGGTGAATAAATGGGTCAGCAGGATCAGGCAAGTAGCTGGGTTAATGTAGTTAGGGGCAGTAGAAAGGCGTCAAAGAAAAGGAAGGCCAATCCTGTTTCTGATATTCCAAGCAAAATTGCCAAGTTGGGTGATGACGCAAGGGTGTCGGTCTCAGAAATGGCAGCTCTAGTCGATACTGATCTCCCTAACAGCCGGGAGAACAGCCCAGCTAGTAGTCAGCGGGATTGAAATGCAAGTAAGACAAGACAATTGGTAGTTGTAGGGGATTCTATAATGAGGAAGATGGAGAGAATAATCTGTCTCCAAGACCGCCTCAACTGAATGGTTTGCTGTCTCCCTGGTGCCAGGGTTCGGCATCTGGTGGAACAGGTGGATAAATTACTGGGAGGGGCTGGTGATGATCCAGCTGTTGTGGTCCATGTCGGTACCAACGACAGAATAAATGGTAGGTGGAGGAGCCTTAAGAATAATTTTAAAGAACTAGGCTACAAGCTGAAGGGAAGGACATCTAAGGTTGTATTCTCAGGAATACTGCCTGTGCCATGTGCATCACAGGAAAGACAGTGGAAGCTCAGGGAGTTAAATGCATGGCTTAAGTCTTGGTGTAGAGGAGAAGGCTTTGGGTTCCTAGAGCACTGGGCTGATTTTTCATTGGGGTACAAACTGTATTCTGCAGATGATTTGCACCTAAATGGAAGGGGGTCCGCTGTGCTGGGGGAGAGAATTCTAGCTGGGGTGGCCGAGTATTTAAACTAGGGCTGAGGAGGGAGGTCAATGTAGAAAATAAAGGGGTAGTCAGGTTAGAGAGGGGTCAGACTATATTGGTGGGGGGAGAAACAGACTGTGGGGAGAGGCCTAGACAACAGCATAGGGAGTTCCTTTTGTTACAAAACAGCAGTGAAAATGAAAATAAAAATGCCCAAATAATGTCAAATAATCACATTTCTGATACTGAAAGTGAAAAACTGAAAGGCAAGTTAAAGTGTATGTTCACAAATGCCAGAAGTCTAGCAAGAAAAATGGGGGAGCTGGAGGCCTTGGTACTGGAAAAAATATAGATATAGTTGGTTTTAGCGGAAACATGGCTAGACTCTTCACATGACTGGGCTGTAAATCTACAGGGTTTTACACTTTTTCGGAAAGACAGGACAAATAGGAAAGGTGGTGGTGTATGTCTGTATGTGAGAAGTGATATGAAGGTGGTGGTGTATGTCTGTATGTGAGAAGCGATATGAAGGTGAGTGTAAATGAAACATTAGAGGGTGAAGACTGTGAGGAGGTTGAAACCTTGTGGGTGGAACTAGAAAGGGAGGTAAACACTGAAAAAATTACTTTTGGTGTAATCTATAGACCCCCCAATATAACTGAGGAGATGGAAGGTCAAATATATAAACAGATGGAGCGGGCTGCACAGGCGGGTACTGTAGTGATAATGGGAGATTTTAATTACCGGGATATTAATTGGCGTCATGGTTCGGCTTCAACTGCAACCTGTTGCAGGAAAATTTTATGGGCCAGTTTGTGGAAGACCCGACTAGAGGTGAAGCTCTGTTGGATCTGGTCATTTCTAATAATGCAGATCTTGTTGGGAATGTTCGTGAAAACCTTGGTAACAATGATCATAATATAGTTACATTTTACCTCTTCTGTAAAAAACAAACACAGGCTGGGAGGGCAAAAACACTTAATTTTAAGAAGGCCAATTTCCCCAGGATGAGGGCTGCAATTCAGGATATAGACTGGAACTAATGTCAAATAATGGTACAAATGATAAATGGGGGATTTTCAAATCTACTTTGGGTAATTATAGTGCAAAATTTATTCCTATAGGTAACAAGTATAAACGACTAAAATTAAGCCCCACATGGCTTACACCTTCTGTGAAAGGGGCAATACACGACAAAAAAAGGGCATTTGAAAAATTCAAATCTGAGGGTACAGCTGTAGCCTTTTTAAATTATAAAGAGCGTAATATTTTTTTTTATAAAATTAGCAAAAAATACAAAATGAAAGGCAGGTGGCCAAGGATAGTAAAACAAATCCCAAAGCATTCTTCAAGTATATAAATGCAAAAAAGCCAAGGTCTGAACATGTAGGACCCCTAGATAATGGTAATGAGGAGTTGGTCACAGGGGATCAAGAGAAGGCAGAGTTACTAAATGGGTTCTTTAGCTCTGTATCTACAACAGAAGAAAGAGCAGCTGATATAGCCAGTGCCAGTGCTGTTAATATATCAGTTGATATACTGAATTGGATGAATGTAGATATGGTCCAAGCTAAATAAAAAAATAAAAAAAATGTGCACAAGGCCCCGGGACCAGATGGGTTACACCCTAGAGTTATTAAAGAGCTTAGTTCCGTTATTTCTGTCCCCCTCTTCATAATATTCAGAGATTCTCTAGTGACTGGTATAGTGCCAAGGGACTGGCGCAAGGCAAATGTGGTGCCTATTTTCAAAAAGGGCTCTAGGTCTTCCCCGGGTAATTATAGACCAGTAAGCTTGACATCCATCGTGGGGAAAATGTTTGAGGGGCTATTGAGGGACTATATACGGGATTATGTGACAAAAAATAGTATTATAAGTGACAGCCAGCACGATTTTACTAAGGACAGAAGTTGTCAAACTAACCTGATATGTTTTTATGAAGAGGTGAGCAGAAGTCTAGACAGAGGGGCAGCTGTGGATATAGTGTTTTTGGACTTTGCAAAGGCATTTGACACTGTCCCCCATAGACGCCTAATGGGTAAATTAAGGACTATAGGTTTAGAAAGTATAGTTTGTAATTGGATTGAGAATTGGCTCAAGGACCGTATCCAGAGAGTTGAGGTCAATGATTCCTACTCTGAATGGTCCCCGGTAATAAGTGGTGTACCCCAGGGTTCAGTGCTGGGACCACTATTATTCAACTTATTTATTAATGATATAGAGGATGGGATTAATAGCACTATTTCTATTTTTGCAGATGACACCAAGCTATGTAGTAATGTTCAGTCTATGGAAGATGTTCGTGAATTGCAAGCGGATTTAAACAAACTAAGTGTTTGGGCAACCAGTTGGCAAATGAAGTTTAACCCCTTTAATGACCGGGCCATTTTGCACGTTAATGACCTAGGATTATTTTTTGTTTTTTCACGGTCACATTCCAAGAGTCGTAACTTTTTTTTTATTCCGTCAACATAGCCGTATAAGGGCTTGTTTTTTGCGGCACGAGTTGTATTTTGTAATTGTATCATTTTTAGATGCTTATAATATATCGATTAACTTTTATTAACTTTATTTTAGGAGAGAATTGAAAATAAGCTGCTATTCCAGCATTGATTTTCACATTATAAATTTACGCCGTTTACTATGCAGCGTAAATAACATGTTAACTTTATTCTATGGGTCGGCACGATTATGGGGATATCAAATATGTAAAGGTTTTATATGTTTTCCTACGTTTGCACAATAAAAACCCTTTTAGAAAACAATTACTTGTTTTTGCATCGCCGCATTCCATGAGCCGTAATTTTCTTATTTTTCCGTCAATGTGGCCATATGTAGGCTTGATTTTTGTGGGCTAAGGTGTAGTTTTCATTAGTACTATTTTGGGGTACATAGGACTTATAGATTAACTTTTATTACATTTTTTATGGGGGGAATCGGAGAAAAGAGAGAATTTTCCGTTGCTTTTTGCGTTTTTTTGGGACGCCGTACATCCGGCGGTTTATTTAATGTATTCAGGTTATTGTTCAAGTTGTTACGATCGCGGGGATACCATATATGTGTATGTGTTATTTCTTTGGCCACTTTTACTAAATAAAACCACTTTTTGGCCACTTTTTAGTTTTATTTGATTTTGACTGTAAATTATTTTTTATTTTTTTCACAAACTTTTTTTAACTGCTTTACATTTATTTTTTTAGTCCCACCAGGGGACTTCACTATGCGATCTGCCGATCACATATATAATGCTTTGGTATACTTAGTATACCAAAGCATTATTGCCTGACAGTGTAAAACTGACAGGCAATCTATTAGGACATGCCGTCGGCATGGCCTAACAGGTATTTGCAGAAGGCAGACCTGGGGGCCTTTGTTAGGCCCCCGGCTGCCATGGAAACCCGACGGCACCCCGCAATTTCTTTGCGGGGGCGCCGATGGGGTGACCGAGGGAGCTCCCTCCCTCTGTCAAACACATTATATGTCGCCGTCGCTATTGACAGCAGCATTTAATGGGTTAAACTGCCGGAATCGGAGCGCCCTTCAATTCCGGCAGTTGCAGTAGGAGCCAGGCTGTGTATAACAGCCGTTCTCCTGCCGCTGATCGCGTGTGTACACTGTCAGTACCCACGCGATCAGAGGACAGATATATCCGTCCTCCTGCACGAACCAGCAGCTGCAGAGGACGGATATATCCATCCTTCGGCGTTAAGAGGTTAATGTAGTTAAATGTAAAGTTATGCATCTGGGTACCAACAACCTGCATGCATCATATGTCCTAGGGGGAGCTACACTGGGGGATTCACTTGTTGAGAAGGATCTGGGTCTACTTGTAAATCATAAACTCAACAACAGCATGCAGTGTCAATCAGCTGCTTCAAAGGCCAGCAGGATATTGTCGTGTATTAAAAGAGGCATGGACTCACGGGACAGGGATGTAATATTGCCACTTTACAAAGCATTAGTGAGGCCTCATCTAGAATATGCAGTCCAGTTCTGGGCTCCAGTTCATAGAAAGGAGGAAAAATACAAAGAAGAGCAACAAAGCTAATAAAGGGCATGGAGAATCTAAGTTTTGAGGAAAGATTAAAATAACTAAACCTATTTAGCCTTGAAAAAAGACGACTAAGGGGGGACATGATTAACTTATATAAATATATGAATGGCACATACAAAAAATATGGTGAAATCCTGTTCCATGTAAAACCCTCTCCAAAAAACAAGGGGGCACTCCCTCCCTCTGTAGAAAAAAAGGTTCAAACTGCAGAGTAGATGGCTTTAAAAAAGGCTTAGATAATTTCCTAGAACAATAAAATATCCGCTCCTATGTGTAGACATTTTTACCTTCCCTTTTCCCATCCCTTGGTTGAACTTGATGGACATGTGTCTTTTTACTAACTATGTAACTATGTAAATTCGTAGAGCAAAGTGGCCTGGAAAAAATGCTGAAAAGGGTTAAAAAAGAGTAAATAAATGTGTTTGATACAGCATCTATTACCAATACATTTATTAAATATTGTGTTTGGCTTGGACAGTTAATTGTGATACAAAACCTTTAAAAAAACCAATGCCGTAACATTTGACTTGTGCCATTCCTCCTGGAAATTTATAAATAAATTGACAACTGGGTGTTAATATTCCCTTTGTCAAAGGAGAATGTTCCTACACAGTCTGACCCTGTTATATCAAGAGAGCTTGCATGCTCTCAATAAGCACACGCAACATGATCAGCAGTCATCTCATTATCATTAGAAAGCAGGGCATTTAATGTTGGCTCTGTAGTACTGCTGGGAGCATTTATTAGGCAGGATAGTTTATACAGAATATAACGTAAACTATACACTATACACTAGGGTCGTCACAATACCAGAATTTGGACTTCGATACTGATACTTTGTGTAGTATTGTGATTTTCAATACCAAAATGATACTTTGCCAACAATAAAAAAAAACAAACACAAAAATAAAAAGTCCTTCTATTTCTGATGTGAGGGCGAGGTGTTATGAATTTTGAACCTCCATATGCCTCACATTAATAGTAATTAACCCCATCACGTGTGAGGTACATGAAGGGGTTACTTACTATTAATGTGAAGCACATGGAGGTTCACAATTCATAACACCATGTGCCTCACATTAATAAGTGACCCCATCATTTCCCTCATATAATGGCAACATTGGGGTTAACCCCTTAGGGTACGATGCTAGGAGTCCCTGCCTCTGAGTGGAACTACTGTCCCGTACTGAAAACATGATTACAGTACGGGACAGTTGTCCTGCAGAGAGGCAGGGACTCCTAGCGTCGTACATAACTATGATGCTAGGAGCCCGGCTCCCTGCACTGTGTTCGGTCCGGTACTTGCGGCCGAAATACGTCCGTCCATTACGGACGTAATTAGTGTGTGTGCACATACCCTTAGGGATACGGACAATTTTGGCCTTGAGGACAGAACAATTTTTTATTTTTTCCATTTTGCATCCTGTGCTCATACATTTTTTTGCTCGACGTATCTGTATGAGACTTTGTTTTTTGCAGGACGATTTGTACTTTATGAAGGTGCCATTTTTTTTGCTATATTTACATTATCGTTTAATCTATATATATCTTTATTTTGTCAAAAATTTCATTTTTATTCCCTTTCTTTTTACAGCATACACCAATCATCATAAATTATGCTATACATTTTTTGTGCAGGTTTTTATGGTCGCGACGATACCAAATATGTGTATATTATTTTATGTATTAGGACTTGCAGTTTAATAATGTTTATTTATTGTAAAAAAATGTGGATTTGTGAATTTTTACTGATTTTTTTAATTTAACATTACTCTTTTTTATTCATTTTACTTTTTTTTTTTAACTTTTATGTACTGACATATCTATATATCAGTACATTAGCCTGTGTACTAATAGTACACAGGCAGTTGTTAGGACATAGCTAAGTATGCCCTAACAACAGGAAATATGGTGAGACAGCCCTGGGGTCCTTCAATGGACCTTGGGCTGTCTTTCCATGTAAGGTATGTCCCTCTATCGCATCACAGGGATTCCCTAATATTCAATCAAAAGGAGGGTCCCCCTTCTCATTTTCCCTTTGAATGCCGCGACCAGCTTTGATCGCGGCATTCAAGGAAATAACAGCTGAGATCAGGGCTGCGGCTGTGTATTATAGCCATTGCCCATTCCTGATCACTCGAGCACATTTGTTGTGCCTGCTCCATCAGCATGATGTGATGGGGGCCAGTGCTGCACTAATGAGTTGCAGGCACTGTAATCAGAGAACCAGTGTGCGCGCCATGTTCTCTGTCTTCAGAGCCCCTGCCGCCACTCATTAGCGCGGCATAGGCCGCATTACAACTTACTATTGACTCATTTCATGTATTACAATACTGAGCTGTCCATTTGAGGGTGCACAGCATTAAAATAGTATCAATATTTTGAT
Source organism: Rhinoderma darwinii (assembly GCF_050947455.1). Taxonomy (NCBI): domain Eukaryota; kingdom Metazoa; phylum Chordata; class Amphibia; order Anura; family Rhinodermatidae; genus Rhinoderma; species Rhinoderma darwinii. Next base: position 36,528,338 of record NC_134687.1, on the reverse strand, counting down.
GCATCGTGCAACCCTACTATACACACAGATAAAGCTCTGTATGCAGCAGTCATGTCAATCCTTGGTCTCTGTACTTCATCACATCCTTGAGACTGTAATCATTTATGTAAATTACCCCTAATTCATTGCAGCTGCCATAAAGCACCCTATTGTACTGTCCATACAGACAATGCAGGAAGGAAGTGTGTATCTCCAACATGACCACCCCCAGTGAAGTTTATTTTGTATTTTTTTAAATGGCATATAACATTAAAAAGAAAGAAACAAAAATAAATAAATAATAATAATAATTTGTCTTCTACAAATTTTCGGAGTCACTCCCTTTAAACAATTCGCCTTTGTCAAAGGGGCATGTTTCTACACAGTCTGACACTAAACCAGAACAAGAAACAAGTCACGACCAGGTGTTTGAAAAAATACAAATAATCTTTATTAAAGTCAATTAGACACATGGAGACAACGTATAACACTTAGACATAATAAAATGCCATGGACCCTCGAACACAAACGGAATCCGAACGTAAAAGCAGAGTAGCCCCCCAGATGTAAAAATGGTCTGACACAACCTATATATGGCTAAAGTGCATAAGTACATATTAATGAGCAGGTACTAGGCATGGTACGCTTTGCACAGATGAACACATAAATAAGTATAGAGAATATATATAAGGTACAATCTAAGTAAAAACGACATGTAAAGTAGTATACCTACACCTGCGTATAAGAAGATAAATAGGAGATCAAGACCAGGAGGGGGACCTCTGCTTAACCCAACGCGCGTTTCGCTGGTGCTTCCTCAGGGGTTGATGTCCAAATGCCCCAGTTACCCCTAGATATACCTTCCTCAATGATGTTTTACCGGTAAAATCACAGCTGTTTCCTATCGGGTGGTTAGGTGTTCAGCGTCGGTCACCAATGACAGACGGCGATACATCCCGCCCACCCACGATAGCGTCCTATCGTGTAGTCTTATGTCAAAACAGTCCTCCTCCCAGAACCGCCTCCATCGGCATAACCACACCAGGCGGGCGGGGGAATGAAATCAGCCCGCCCGCTCGATGCGGAGCTGCCGAAGGTCAGAAGCAGGGATATAAAGAGGAATGAAATTAGAAGTTTAGTGGCAATCCAGTTTTGGCCCAAGGTAGAACTATCTATCCTGACCATTAAGGTGAAAAAATAGGTTAAAAAAAGCCCAGCCGATCTCATTAAACAGCAGCAGCGGGACAAGGCTTCCCGTTGCTAGGTGACAGTCCAGCGTGAGAGCAGCAGTTGCTGTTAAACACGCTGGAGAGCATAGCAAAGCATTAAGAGCCGAGGTCGCTGTCCAACGTGCTGAAATGCTCAGCACAGCCGTCAAAGCTAAATAACCGAGAGAGTTAGAGCAGTCACTGTCCAAGGTGCTGAAGCTGACTATCCAAGTCCATATCACACTTCAGAGCTGAAACACAGTACCGGAACTGACCAGTAATGCTGTGAAAAGTAAAAAATGAAAAGAGGAAAGAAAGTAAAAGTGACCGAGGATATACATACATATACCTACACACACATACATGAACACACATATATATATATATATATATATATATATATATATATATATATATATATATATATATATATATATATATATATATATATACATATATGTACCTACATATACACAAAATACATATGATCAAAGTGAGCGGTTGTGAATGTGAGAGAAGTGAGGAAACGTGAAAAAATATCAACAAAAATGATTAGAAAATAGAATAACACAACAAGTGTATATTGATTAATGCTGAAGAGGAACAGAACAATATAATTAGTATTAATGCAGCACAACAAACCGTACATCTACCCCGAAAATCGTGAATATGCGGTAAATAAAACCAAAAGTGAGTCAAATGACAATCATAACAATGGCCCAAAAATTTTTTTTATATATCCAAAATTAATATACATAAAAATATACATAAATCTAATTAATTTTAATCCAGTAGTGCAGGAATATGAGCAAAGTGCACAAGTATGTGCTAAGACTATAGTTGCCTCACACACAATTGATGTCAGTAATATTCAACGTGATAGGAGAGGCAAGAAAAATGGGGGGGGAAACAAAAGGGGGGGGGGGAAGTGGGGAAGGGGAGAATGAGGAAGGGGGGAGGGGAGGGGAAGGAAAAGGGGGAAAGGGAAGAGGGATGTGGACAAACAAAAATTATATTACAATGAGTGACCAAAAAAATTTAGTGATGGGAAGATGATTAAAACTGCCAAATGACTGAACGTGACAGTGACTACTGCTATAAACATTTAATAAACCAAACCTCAATTACTAGGTTAAATAATACATGGTGACTGTAATAAACAAAAAAGAAAATAAAAAAAAAAGACTGAAAGCCTGACTAAAATTTTTTGGCCATTGTTATGATTGTCATTTGACTCACTTTTGGTTTTATTTACCGCATATTCACGATTTTCGGGGTAGATGTACGGTTTGTTGTGCTGCATTAATACTAATTATATTGTTCTGTTCCTCTTCAGCATTAATCAATATACACTTGTTGTGTTATTCTATTTTCTAATCATTTTTGTTGATATTTTTTCACGTTTCCTCACTTCTCTCACATTCACAACCGCTCACTTTGATCATATGTATTTTGTGTATATGTAGGTACATATATGTATATATATATATATATATATATATATATGTGTTCATGTATGTGTGTGTAGGTATATGTATGTATATCCTCGGTCACTTTTACTTTCTTTCCTCTTTTCATTTTTTACTTTTCACAGCATTACTGGTCAGTTCCGGTACTGTGTTTCAGCTCTGAAGTGTGATATGGACTTGGATAGTCAGCTTCAGCACCTTGGACAGTGACTGCTCTAACTCTCTCGGTTATTTAGCTTTGACGGCTGTGCTGAGCATTTCAGCACGTTGGACAGCGACCTCGGCTCTTAATGCTTTGCTATGGTCTCCGGCGTGTTTAACAGCAACTGCTGCTCTCACGCTGGACTGTCACCTAGCAACGGGAAGCCTTGTCCCGCTGCTGCTGTTTAATGAGATCGGCTGGGCTTTTTTTAACCTATTTTTTCACCTTAATGGTCAGGATAGATAGTTCTACCTTGGGCCAAAACTGGATTGCCACTAAACTTCTAATTTCATTCCTCTTTATATCCCTGCTTCTGACCTTCGGCAGCTCCGCATCGAGCGGGCGGGCTGATTTCATTCCCCCGCCCGCCTGGTGTGGTTATGCCGATGGAGGCGGTTCTGGGAGGAGGACTGTTTTGACATAAGACTACACGATAGGACGCTATCGTGGGTGGGCGGGATGTATCGCCGTCTGTCATTGGTGACCGACGCTGAACACCTAACCACCCGATAGGAAACAGCTGTGATTTTACCGGTAAAACATCATTGAGGAAGGTATATCTAGGGGTAACTGGGGCATTTGGACATCAACCCCTGAGGAAGCACCAGCGAAACGCGCGTTGGGTTAAGCAGAGGTCCCCCTCCTGGTCTTGATCTCCTATTTATCTTCTTATACGCAGGTGTAGGTATACTACTTTACATGTCGTTTTTACTTAGATTGTACCTTATATATATTCTCTATACTTATTTATGTGTTCATCTGTGCAAAGCGTACCATGCCTAGTACCTGCTCATTAATATGTACTTATGCACTTTAGCCATATATAGGTTGTGTCAGACCATTTTTACATCTGGGGGGCTACTCTGCTTTTACGTTCGGATTCCGTTTGTGTTCGAGGGTCCATGGCATTTTATTATGTCTAAGTGTTATACGTTGTCTCCATGTGTCTAATTGACTTTAATAAAGATTATTTGTATTTTTTCAAACACCTGGTCGTGACTTGTTTCTTGTTCTGGTTTAGTTTTAATTAGTCACTAGGACCACTAGTATCATTCGGGGTATTATTCGGTTTGCTAAACAGTCTGACACTGTTCTATCAAGATAGCTGGCAGGTCCTCATTAAAGTGTACTTCATTTTTCAGGTGACTTTTCAAAAAAATGCTGTCATATGTGTGTACATGAGCAGGGCCGACCTTAGGATAGATGGCGCCCCATGTGAAATTATCTTTCAGCACCCCACCCCATCATAAAAACATGCCCCATAAAAAAATATAATGCCCCTACACAGTATAATGCCCTATTATAGTGCCCCCATAAAGTATAATAATAATATTTAATAATATAATATATTATAACCCCTTCAAGGACACAGTATTTTGTCCTCTAATTGTGCCACACAAAGTATATTGCTCCTGTAGTGCACCTATACAGTATAATTTTTGCTTAGTGGCCTCCACACAGTATAATGCCCCCCTCCCCTGGCTACCATAGACAGCCGCGCCTTGTAGATAGTGCACCCCTGTGGATTGTGCCATACTGCCTCCCTGTAGACAGTGCCATAACTCCCTATCACCCCATGTAGACAATAACCATCAGCCCGCCACTCACAGTAAAATGACCATCAGCCTGCCACTCACACATGCCCCCTGTAGACAGTGCCACACAGCCCCCTTGTAGGTAGTGCCACACAGTCTACTTGTGGGTAGTGCCACACAGCCCCCTTGTAGGTAGTGCCACACAGCCCCCTTGTAGCTATTCCCACACAGCCCCCTTGTAGGTAGTGCCACACAGCCCTTTTGTAGGTAGTGCCACACAGCCCCCTTGTAGGTAGTGCCACATAGCCCCCTTGTAGGTAGTGCCACACAGACCTTTTGTAGATTATGCCACACAGCACCCTTGTAGGTAGTGCCAGACACGCCTTTGTAGATAGTGCCCCACAGCCCCCTTGTAGGTAGCACACCCCCCTTCCTGTAGATAGCTCCACTGTAGCTCCCTGAAGGAGCGTAATCCCCTTGTGGACAGGGATTCCGCTACTGGACGGAGCGCTTGATGTCTCTGTCCATATATGGATAGTGACACCAGGGGTAACTCCTGAAGTGGAATACCCATCAATTAGAGATAGATTCCACTCGAGGAGAAGCCCCTGATATCTCTGTCATTTATAAAGTTGCCGACGCTGTAACCGGGGATTCCGCTTCAAGAGTTGCCCCTGATGTCACTATCCATATAGGGACAGGGATATCAAGCGCTCCGTCCAGAAGCGGAATCCCCGGCCACACGAGAATTCCGCTCATTCAGGTAGCTGCAGTGGCGCTAGTAGATAGCCCCTGCTCTGCCATAGTGTTCAATAGTATTTACAGATACTATTGAATGTGGCGTCGCTACCACTGTAGCAGGCACAGCGGCCGCTAGCCACGCTGCCAGCCATGGGGGGGACCGTCCCGACGGGCGGCACAGGCGCCCTCATGACGGGTGTCGCCGCTAGCAGCCGCTATGGCTGCTACAGTGGTAGCAAAGCCACTGAGAGAAGAAGCGCCCGGGCGGAAAGGCAGCTGCTGAGTCGCCGGGCCCCTTCCACCTGCGCAGCGCCCCCTTCCACCTGCTGGAGTGATGCGCCCTGTGCAATGGCACAGGTCGCACACCCCTAAGGCCGGCCCTATACATGAGGAATAACACTATTTCTGGTCATTATATGACTTATATTCTGCATTATTTAGCAGTTTTCCGTAATGCAGACTCTAATTCTTACTTGTCTCTGAGCTAGTATGCACTCTACCCTTACGTCTTACACCCTGCTCAACCTTCCCTTCTCCACTTCTCCATAAACTTGCTCCATAGACCCTGCTCACTCCCTTGTCTGTTGCTGACTCACTCTCTCTCTCTGATCCCTCCATCTGCTCCCCCTTCCCCATAGATTTGTATGGACATGCAGTGAAGAGACCCACCCAAACCTTCTGCAGCCTGTCAAGTCTACTGTGTAACCAGGGATAGACTTTGCTTGACAACAGGGGTTGGACAGCAGATAACCCAGAAGGTAGACACCTAGTGGCAGTAACTTCACAGAGAATTTGCATGGATGCAACAACTACATTTTAGCAGTAAGTAAATTACAAAGTTGATCTATATCAGGTATACTATTATATTAGCCTAAGTTATTTGAAAAGTTAATGTCCATTTAAGCATACGCAACAGGTTGACATTTTCTGTTCTCTATAGCCCAACTGTCAGCTTTGCTGTGTAGACTGGTACAGAGGCAGCAGAGTCAGCTTACTATCATTAGAAAGCAGGGGATTTAATGATGGCTCTATTGTACTGCTGGAAGGATTAGGAAAGATAGTAACACTATACACACAGATAAGGCTCTGTATGCAGCTCCTATGTCACTCTCTGGTCTCTGTACTTCATCAATTCCTGGAGACTTTAATAATTTATGTAAATGAACTCTAATTTATTGCAATGGCCATAAAGCACCCTAGTGCACTGTCTATACAGGCAATGCAGAAAGGAAGCATGTATGTGCAATATGGCCGCGTTTAGGAAAGTTTTTAAAGAAAATTTTTTAAATGGCATACAACATATAAAAATAAATTAATAATAGTAATAAAACTATTTCTATTCTACAGACTAATTCATGAATATAAAATGAAATTCATGAGACATTCCCTTTAAGCAATTCCCTAATATAATTATGCAGACTCAACTAAAGAGCCTACACTTAATTTAATTAGAATTTTTTTCCTCAATGTTACTTTTGCCCTGCAAAATCATAAAAAAATGCATGACATATGGTTATCAGTGTTATTATTTTTAATGCTATAGAAACACTGAATAAATGTCTATTGTTATGTATTTTACAAGCTTTTATATAACTACCTATTTGGAGCAGACAAAATTTCACTTGATTATTTTCTAGACCAATTACATTCAAGCCATTTAAAATTAATGTCTCATGCATTATTCCTTGTTGCTTTTTTTGTCCTGTACATAGCCGTATAATTTTGATTGTTGCCGTTCTGTTCCTCTTGAATGGCCTGAAAATTGGAGACAGATTTTTCTTTCTGTATATTCAATATATAGAGCCGGTATGTCTGATTACTGCCTTAAAGCATTGTTCCTTTTATAACGGCACATCATCTAAATCGTCAGCTCTGTCTCAGGATCTGTCCCTGCTTTCAACCTCATACGTACTAATCTCCAGTGGAAAATCAGTGGGTTCCTTATAAATAAATGATTATAATGATGGTTTTATTGTTGTTCTTCAATGACTAGGATACTTGCAACCAGAAGTTATTATGATGGCTTTGTCATACATATAAGTCCATCTTATTGTTAATAGTGCAGTTAATAAGCCTCAAATATCAGGTCTAATTTATTGGTCTTTGTACTTGGTAATCCCAATGCTGTTTGGTAAGACTTAGCAAAGAGTGGGGGTTTCCATAGATGCCTTCTGACAAGTTAATGTAACAAAGAAATGAATGGGATTTTATAACATTAAAAAAAAGTATCTGCTTTTTTTTTTTCCGGAACAGCGCCAATTCTATTTATTGGTTGTATCTGGTATTGCAGCTCAGCTGCTTTAAAGTGAGTGGTGCTTAGCTGCAGTACCAGATACAGCCCATAGACAGGACTGGATGTTTTTTCCTGCATTGCGTGTCTCAGAAAACCAAGCTGTCAAGATATATGCCATATTACTTCTTAAGGATAATATGTTTATTTATACTTCATGCATCAACTGAATTTGCATCCTCCGCTCAATTTAATGTCCTCCTAACTACGGTCAGGCTGTGAGGAGGAACGAGGGGTGTGGGACCCCTGTTCTCACGATCTGTGGGGGTCCCAGCAGTTGGGCCCCTAGCAATTAGAAAATTATCACATATCGCGCAGATAGGTGGCAATTGTCGATTCTGGGATTACCCCTTTATGGATGCAGCCTAGTTTGGCCTCAAGGGCAGAGGATTTTTTTCCTTTTTTTTATCTGTGCATTCTGAAAGCCATACCTTTTTTTATGTTTTCATCAATGTAGCCATATGAAATCTTGTTTTTTTGTGGAATGAGTTTATTTTTATTGGTACTATTTAGGGGGTATATATAATGTATTGAATAACTTTTATAAAACATTTTTTGGGGATGGAATAAAACAACAATTCTGCATTTTTTTTTACTCTTAGGGTATGTTCACATGCAAAGTCAAAAATGGCAGAAAATTACGGCGCTGTTTTCAGAGAAAACAGCTTCTGATTTTCAGCCGTTTTTAAACCTGAAAACGTTTTTTTTCAGCTGTTTTTTGGGGCCATTTTTGGAGCTGTTTTTCTATTGACACAATGAAAAACAGCTCCAATAACAGCTCAAGAAGTGACATGATCCTTTTATTTTTACGGGGCGTTTTTTTTAAACGGCGGCGTAAAAAAACACCATGTCTGAGCGAAACGTAGTAAAAAACAAAACAAAAAAAAACAATATAAATTTGGCATAGTCGTAATAGTATCGACCCAGAGAATAAAGTTGCCATGATATTTATACGGCATATTTGAATATCATGGCAACTTTATTCTCTGGGTCGGTACTATTACGACCATGGCTAATTTATGTTTTTTTGTTCTTTTTCTGTTTTACTACTTTTCCACAAAAAAAAATGTTTCAAAAATATTTTTTTTGCCTCTGCTTTTCAAGAGCCATAAAATGTTTATTTTTCAGTCAATATATCATATCAAATTTATTTTTCTTGCACTTAGTAATCCCGTTGCTGTGTGGTAAGCCTTGGCAAAGAGTGGCGGCTTCAATATATGTCTTCTGACAAGTTAATGTAACAAAGAATTTAATAAACATTAGAAAAAAGGGCTTGTTTTTTGCAGGACGAGTTAAAGTTATCATTGGCACAATATTTGGGTACATAATACTTTTTGATAAAAAATTCTCTTTTGTTTGAATGGGCACAAATTGCCACAGACGCACTCCAAAATCTTCTGGAAAACCGTTCCAGAAGAGGGGAGGCTAGTATAGCCATAAAAAGCGGCCCAATTCCATATTAATGCACCATGGTGTGGTGGTCAGGTGTCCACATATTTTTGGCAATATACATGTCATGTAAGGATTGTTTTCTAATTTTATGCTCAATAGCAGAGGTTAAACCGGCTTCAATTTGTTTACAAATAAGAATAAACCAAGTGCAAAACCATAACTTTCTGAGGTACTAATGAAAACTTTTTTGTTACTTTTATCCTTTTTTCCATCAATTCAATTAAATTTTCTTTTTTCGTCTGTAATGATTCTTGTGTAGTGCTTACATTGTGTTGTGTCTGGTACTGCAACTTTGCGCCACTCGCTGCGCTGCTCACTTATCTGAATTGCATTACCGAAAACAACCCCATGGACAAAAGTGGTGGTGTTTTTGCAAAAAATATTTTTTTCTTTCTGTTCTCATAAACCTCCTTTAAATTTTCTATTTTGCCTACCCTTAGTTTTAGGGGCTGTGAACGACAATAAAAATATGGGCTATGTACATGGGCAACACGGAAAGCAAGATGCTCCTCATAGAGAAACTCCCTCTTGGTTCTCTTGAGATTCCTTCAGTAGAGTACCAATTTCTTGTGAGCCATGGGAATTGCTGGTGTTCAATCTTTTAGACAGTAGGGAGTGCGGATGTAGGCCCCTTGATTGCAATGCCCCAAAGCAACTGCACAGATTTATGGGTTATATAGAAATATCTATTCTTTGTGTGACATGCCACAAACCTATCCTAATTCTTCTAAAATAACAGGTGTCTACCACATACTTACCCCGATTAAAGGAGTTGTCCAGATTATAAAACCCATTTTCATACACCCTATTAGGGAATTCTGGGTTTATATAGGAAGGTCCTCAGCTCACGATGCTCATGTGTAGGCCAAAGTGAAGAGTGGTTACAAAGAGTGTCTATGGCTCTGGAGGACCTGTCCTGTCCTGTATTGCGCGGACAATCATTGAGATGAATGGGCACTGTGTAATGCTTAGATTCCCCTGTGGTGGCACTGCAGGGAAATTAAATAATTACTACCAGATAACAACTGATTGCTGGGGGTCCCAGCAGAGGGACACATTGTGATCCTTCTAACAAGTAGGGATTGTCCAAATAGAGAACTGCTTTAAACTCAATAGACATATGATCATTTATTGTATCTTTTTAACTAACAATGTAGTTAAATATCTATGTAATTTGGGAGAATATTGGAACTAAAACTGTCTTTTTATTCACTAGACCGAGAGATCATTATGTCCTTCATTATTTCAAAGAAAACTCATACATTAGATTTCAGACTCAATGAAATGGCATAACTGCCTGGTACAAAAAAATTTCTTTCTAAAAACGTCCCTTCAATAAACTAATTTCAGTGTCTTTTGAAATCCAAGAAGATATAATTGCAGAAGCAATTGGACATATTTAAAGTATGGGCTGATAAATGACAGATAAGGTTTAATATACAGGCAAGATAATGCCCCCGGGCAGAGACAGAGCAAACTTAGCATACAGTATATTAAATGGATCAAAAGTAGGTCAGGCCTTAACAGGGAAGCATTCAGAAGACCGTGAACACAGCAGGTGATACGACAGGTTTAAATACCAGCAAGGAGACTAAATTCACATTAGTAATCGTACCAGTGGGTGAAGATGGGCCATGAACATGTACCGTGCTATTTATAACATCCTTACATTTTTCTATCATACTGTATATAAAAGGCAAACTTGAAAATGTTTAAGTTAAATTATAAAAATGTCCAGTATTTGTATTTACCATATGTAGGAAATTATAGAATACACAGGGGGATAAGACCCCTCTAATCAGGAAATACAAAAAGAAAAAAAAAGTCCAAATAGGGCTCAAAAAGGTCCAACCTGTACTCTACAGCACCACCTGTAGGCGGAGCTCCCTTTTATAAATTATTTTTTGCAAATAAGGGGCATAAGCACTGGTATTTTTTATTTCCAGATCCTCTTAACCTTGACGTCAAAGGACTCTGAAGATTGTTACACTGAACAAGCTGTCACCTTGAATTAATTCTTCTAGTCACTCAGTGTCACTTGATAATCCTGTTCAAGAGTAGACGGGGCTCTTTAGAAGTAATATCTACAGCTCCTTCAGTGCACTTCCGAAGCTGCCGGTACAGCTTTTCCTAAATTAGCACGCTACAAAGTGTCTGCTACTAATTTGGCTGTCCGATGTGTTAGAATGCCCAACTGTTGATCTAATGATAGATTTCGTTTTTAGTTCCAATGTTCTGATCCTAATTTATTTCTATAGTGGCCGGAGCTTTGTTTTTTCATTCAGAGCTGTCTGTATAGACATAGAGTTAAAGGGGTTATGTGGGAACCAAAAGTATTAGCAGTGCAGTCACTGCAGTATGTGAGTACACTCGCTAATATATATTCCGGTCCCCCCGTCACGCTGATTCTGAGATTTTCATGGATCTTTATAGCGCTGCCGGGGGATCGGAAGTCTAGCCTTCTTTCATGACGATACGACTCTTCGTCATGTGACCGGCCCCACATTACTCTATGTACAAGCAGTAGTACAGCGATTACATAGAGTACAGTGGGTCCGGTCACATGACGAAAATATGTATCGTCATCAAAGAAGACTATGAAAAAAATCTCTGAAAATCTCAGAATCAGCACGACGGGGACCGGAATGTATATTAGCGAGTGTACTCACACGCTGCAGTGAGTATATTTTTTGCCCACACATAACCCCTCTAAGTCATACAATTCTGTCTGCCTTCATCCACAATTAGGTTGAACTGTGTACTGTTTATACAGCAAACTCAATAATAAAACAGTATGCGAGAAGCTCTTAAGCTCCACCTAGTGGTGTCTATAAACAGACATAGTTTTATTATTTAAAGGGGTAGTATAATCTTATGCATTCATGACAAGTCCACAAGATATGCCATAAATACTTGACAGGTGCAGATCCCACCTCTGTGACCCTCACCCATCAGTAGATCAGGGGCTGGCGAACACTCTGCACTTTTCGTAACCTATGGGCAACATGTAGGTGCGGTCAACCCTGTATTGAAGTGTATGGAGAGTGCGGTGCTCGGCAATCGGTGAACATGGATCACCAATATGTTCTCCAAATAGGTGAGAACAAATCAGAACAAGAAGAAAACAGAAGATATTGAACCTTTATATCGTAGTGTTGTGTACATTAAAAATGTGAAAAGTTTTTTAATCTCCTACTTCTTTTCTGAGATATGATCACTTCATGTAACCGGCCTAAAGCCTGAGGCTGCACTACTGAGAGATTCTGATCACAACTTATCGCTTCTGATTTTTCAGCTGTACAGTGTTGTCATGGGAAACTTGAGTTGAATAAAATGAAAACACACATAGCTGCCGGTAGGATGTAGATATTGTTGTTTTTGCTGATTTATATACATACAAGGTTTCCTTGAGGACACTGCACCTGACAAAAATGAAGACAGGACTTATCATCATAATTTCTCAGTAGTGCAGCTTCAGGCCTTGGGCTTGTCACTAAAGTGATCACATTTCAGCATAGAAGATATTAAAAAAAACACTTCAATTTTAATACATACTGAAAGACCATTTTCAACTTTGTTCTGTTCGATCTCCTTCAAAGAGAAACTCTGGTTTAAATCATATTTTCCCATGTTAATTTAGACCTGCATTCCTGATGTCTGAGGCCATTCCTGTCTCTTGTACTTTTCTTAATAATAAAATACTAGGCAGAATGTGCCTGGAGCATTACACAGAAACAATCCAAGAATGCACTATGGGACAACTACAGATCTGCATAGCCTCATCTTATCTGAATCTTCTCCAGGCTTCTTCCTGTTTCCTGTGGATGATGTTAGATGATGTGTTTGCACACTGCCTGTGACATGAATGCTGCTGCACAAGAGCAGTCTACAGCCTCTTCTCTGCTTTATCCTGTGCCTTAGACCTACATCTGCATCTTAGACCTCAGGATGCAGATACAATTGAATATTATGGCAGAGCAGGAAACTATACTATTCCTGCTCTGCCATTCACTCCTCCTGGAGCGGAATCCCCGTCCAGAGAGTTGCCGACGCTCTGGCCGGGTATTTCACTCCTAAAGGGAGCCCCTGACGTCCCCAGCCATATATAGACAGTGACGTCAGGGGCTCCTCCTGGAGTGGAATCTCCGGCCAGAGCGTTGCCGACGCTCTGGCAGGGGATTCCTCTCCTAGAGGTAGCCCCTGACGTCACTGTCCAAATATGGACAGTGACGTCAGGGGCTCCTCGAGGAGAGGATTCACCGGCCAGAGTGTTGGCAACACTCTGGCTGGTGATTCCACTTCTTGAGGGAGCCCCAAATGTGCTTTCTACAGAGTGGGCGTGTGTGGGGCACTATCTACAAGGAAGGGTGTTTGGTACTATCTACAAGGGGAGTGTGTGGCACTATTTACATGGGGGTGAGTGTGGCAATAATCTACAGGGGGCTGTGTGACACTATCTACAAGGGGGGCTGTGGGGATTTATCTATAAGGGGGATGTGTGGCACTATCTACAAGGGTGGTGCCACTCTATAGGGAAGGTGGGTGTTTGGCACTATCTACAAGGGGGATGTGTAGCACTATCTACAGTGGGGGGTGACACTATCTACAAGAGGAGGCTGTTCATTATGTCACCATATGCTCATTAGCCTCAGTTATACAATCAGTTTTAGCCAGGCACACTGACCTTTAATTTATTTTCTTTTAATTTATTGATATTTTAACTACCTTTATATCTATATTGCTTGTAAAATGTACAAATGGTTTTATGCTCGCGTTAAATAAAAAAATGTGAAAAAAAAAAAAGTCACCTATTGATTAGTAGAGGGGGAAGGAGACGTCGGGAAAGAAGTTGGGGGGCGCCAAACTTAATAGTTGCCATGGGTGCAGGAGATCTGGCTATTCCTCTGACCATCTTCCACTCTCCTGGGAAGGCTTTGTACAAGATTTTGGAGCGTGTCTGTGGGAATTTTTGTCTATTCATCCAGAAGAGTATTTGTGAGGTCAGACACTGATGTTGGACAGGAGAGCCTGGCTCTCAATCCAAACTGTTCCCACAAAGTTGGAAGCTACAATTGTCCAAAATGTCTTGGTATGCTTAAACATTAAGAATTCCCTTCACTAGAACTAAGGGACCTAGGCCAACCAGTGGCGTAGCTATAGGGGTCGCAGCGGTCGAAATTGCAACCGGGCCCCGAAGCCAGGGGTCCACGGCCTCCCGCACCACATCAATAAAAAGTTACTATAGTAACTCGGGCCGCGGGCCCCTGTTACTATAGTAACAGACTGTACTTACCTTCCTGGTTCCGGATCGCAGCGGAGGTCCTGACGTCAAGCGCTGTGCGCAGCGCATGACGTCACAGCGCTATGCGCCGCGCACAGCATTGAGAGGACAGGACCTCCGCCGCGGCTGAAGAGGAAGGTAAGATTAGTAGCCCTGACTGCTAAAGCTGACTGGCGGGGTCCGACTCCCGGGACCCGCCAATCAGCTGTTTAGAAGGGGCCGCAGCACTCGTACGAGAGCTGCTTCCCCTTCATTCCGGTCACTTCATTCCGGTCACACTGTGAATCGGTGTCGGCGATTCACAGTGTGAGCGAGTAAGTGAAATGAAGGGGAAGCAGCTCTCGTACAAGTGCTGCGGCCCCTTCAAAACAGCTGATTGGCGGGTCCCGGGACACGGACCCCGACACATCAGCTATTGATGGCCTATCCTGGGGATAGGCCATCAATGTTTAGGGACTGGACAACCCCTTTAAGCCTACGATGTAGCAGGCTTAGAGGGCCCATGAGACAGGATTACAGATTGTGTGATGCTGTCTGCTGGGCCCTGTATCTAAGCCAATCACATGGTAGGCTTAGATACATGGCCCATGTGTTATCCTGTCTGATGGGCCCTGTATATAAGCCTACCATACTTTAGGTTTAGATACACGGCCCCAGCACACAGTAATCTTATACTGTATAAGATTACTGTCTGCTGGACTCTGTATCTAAGCCTACCTTGTGCTAGGCTTAGATACAGGATCCCAAAGACCGTATCACACATGGGCCCTGTATCTAAGCCTAACACAGGTGTTACTAATAGTTTTTTTTTGTGTGTTTTCTTACAGGTTCGGTCGTTGGACTACGTCGGATTCCAGGACTACTTCGATGACGGCTTTTTTTATTATCAATAATTAATGAGGGTTGTGTGTTTTTTTTTTTATTTCAATAAAATATTTTTTCTATGTCTTTGTGTTTTTTTTTAAACTATATTCCTACCGCCTTGTAATGGCCGCCGGCTGATTGACAGCATCCATTGCTAAGGTGGGGCTTAGTGTTAGCCGGTGCAGAGGCTAACACTAACCCCCTTTATTACCCGGTACCCACGGCCACCAGGGGTGCTGGGAAGAGCCGGGTACCATCCAGTACTTGACCATCTGTAGTGATGGTCGGCCACTGGGGCGGCCGCAGGCTGGTATTATCAGGAGGGGAAAGGCCAAAAACAGTGGCCCTTCCTATCCTGGTAATGCTGCCTTCTGCTGCTTTATTGTATCTGGCTGGTTATGAAAAATGGGGGGACCCCACGTTATTTAAAAAAAATATAATAATAATAAAAATAATAATTGGAATGAACGATGTGGGGTCCCCCCCAATTTTCATAAGAAGCCAGATGCAACACAGCAGCAGCAGGCAGCATTACCAGGGTGGTAGGTGCCACTGTTTTTGGCCTTCCCCAGCCTAATACTACCAGCCTGCGGCCGCCCCGGTTCCTGCCCGTCACTACAGATGGTCGGGTACTGGTTCATACCCGGCTCTTCCCAGTACCCCTGGTGGCGGTGGGTACCGGGGTAATAATGGGGGCTAGTGTTGGCCTTTGCACCGGCTAACATTAAGCCCCGCCTTAGTAATGGAGGTTGCCAATCAGCCAGCGGCCATTACTAAGGCGGTAATAATAAAGTTTAAAAAGATACAAGCACATAGAAAAAATATTTTATTGAAATAAAAAAACACAACACCCATTAACCATTTTATTGACAATAAAAAAACGCTGTCATTGAAGTCCTCGAATCTGAAGTCCAACAACCGAACCTGTAAAAAAACACAAACACACAAAAATAATCAGTAACACATAAAGAAGCTAAATTATTATTCTTACCTATCCTGGGTCCACGCTGGTGCTGCAATGTCAGCGAGCTGAGTCCTGTATCTAATCCTATCATGTGTGATACTGTCTGCTGGGCCCTATATCTAATCCAATCATGTGTGATACTGTCTGTTGAGCCACTGTATCTAATCCTATCATGTGTGATACTGTCTGCTGAGCCACTGTATCTAATCCTATCATGTGTGATTCTGTCTGCTGAGCCACTGTATCTAATCCTATCATGTGTGATACTGTCTGCTGAGCCACTGTATCTAATCCTATCTATAGTTGATAGGGTCGTAGTGCTATAGATATGCTATGCTGTCTCATATACACACATAATTTTTTTTTTTGGGGGGGGGGGACACATATGTATTGGGGCCATTTCTCCTGACATTTTAAGACCTTAGAGACGCCCCTGGCTGCTAGTGCTGAATTGTTGGGTCACTTAGGAGACCCAGCGATGCAGCTGAAAGCTGCGGACCGTCGGCCATGAGAAGTTTGCGGGGGGGGGGGCCCAATAAGAACTTTTGCATCGGGGCCCATGAGCCTTTAGCTACACCCCTGAGGCCAACCCCTGAAAAACAACCCCATTGCATTATCCCTTCTCCAACACACTCTACAGTTGGCACAATGCAGTCAGGCAGGTAACGTTCTCCTGGCATTCGCCAAACCCAGACCCGTACATCAGACTGCCAGATAGAGAAGCGTGATTCATCACTCCACAGA
Organism: Rhinoderma darwinii; assembly: GCF_050947455.1. NCBI lineage: Eukaryota > Metazoa > Chordata > Amphibia > Anura > Rhinodermatidae > Rhinoderma > Rhinoderma darwinii. The sequence goes on along the minus strand of NC_134687.1, from coordinate 36,511,609 downwards.
ACATGTTTACACTGCTCCAGAGTCCAGTGGCGGCTGCTTTATACCACTCCATCTGACGCTTGGCATTGTGCTTGGTGATGTAAGACTGGCATACAGCTGCTTGGCCATGGAAGCCCATGCCATGAATCTCCGGGCGCACAGTTTTTGTGCTGATGATAATAGGTTTGGATCTCTGCAGTTATTGAGTCAGCAGAGCGTTGACTTTTATACACTATGCGCCTCAACACTCGGCAACCCCGCTCTGTAACTTTACAAGTTGCTGTGGTTCCTAAACGCTTCCACTTTGCAATAATACCACACATAGTTGATTGTGGAATATCTAGGAGGTAAGACATTTTATGAGCTGACTGGTTACAGCGGTGGCGTCCTATTACAGGACCACACTTTAATTCAGTGATCTCTTTACAACGACCCATTCATTCCCAAATGTTTGCGATTGCATGACTAGTGCTGGATTTTATACACCTGTGGTAATGGGTCTGAAAGAAACATCTGAAATCAATGATTAAGAGGAGTGTCCCAGAGTGATCTGCGAAGTCACGGACACTGGAATAACCTTGGGCCCGGCTCTCTTCCTTCTCCAACACTGCGATATTCCTGCCGAAATTTACAAGCGTTCACTGCTCCACTTCCGAGTGATGGCGGCACATCACTGCATCCCCCTACAATGGAAGCAAACCTCTCCTCCCACTTTATCCCTCTGGATTTCCAAGGTCAATGACATTATTCTCATGGAAGACTTAACATCATCTCTTAATAATTCACGTGACAAATTCTGTCAAACATGGTCTCAATGGCTTGTATTTCAGGGTTCACACTCCTACAGGGATATTCTCTGAGACTCTAGCCGTGCTGACCCTACCGCCTAGGTCTCTTCTACACTGCTATAGATCACCGAATTATATACTGTATCTCCGCTCCCACATCTACCTATAAGTATCTGGAGTTGCAAACCTCCCCCTGCCTTTCCCCTTCCTCCTCTTCCCCCTCACCATTATCTCTATCCCTGTCCAAACTCTTGTTCTATTGCTTTGTGTAATATGTTAAAGTATATTGGCTCCACATGATACTTTTCTAATATTTTATCTTCTACTTGCTGAGCACTCCTGCTTCACCAAAGCGACATGAATGTTGTGAATTTTTCATCACATTCTTGTTTCTATGTTGCTGTGATTTTACATTCTTTCTTTTCTTGAAAATGTACCTTTTTTGGTCGCAAAAATAAAGAATTTAAAAAAAGAGGGGTGTCCCAATAATTTGTCCGTATCATGTACTTTGCTGCATACAGTGATTTCTATAGTCAAGAGACGGTGGATAGAAGCTAGATTATTACCTTTTAAAAAGCAAAGTCGCATGAGTAAAATTCAGTGGAGGTTGAAATGATCTCAAGAGTTTTGCTTTAAAGAGGCTCTGTCACCAGATTTTGCAACCCCTATCTCCTATTGCAGCAGATCGGCGCTGCAATGTAGATAAGAGTAACGTTTTGTTTTTGTTTTTTTTTTAAAACGAGCATTTTTGGCCAAGTTATGACCATTTTTATATTTATGCAAATGAGGCTTTCTAAAGTACAACTGGGCGTGTTTAAAGTTATGTACAAGTGGGCGTGTATTGTGTGTGTACATCTGGGCGTTTTTACTTCTTTTACTAGCTGGGCGTTGTGAATAGAAGTGTATGATGCTGACGAATCAGCATCAACCACTTCTCTTCGTTACCACCCAGCTTCTGGCAGTGCAGACACAGCGTGTTCTCGAGAGATCACGCTGTGACGTCACTCACTTCCTGCCCCAGGTCCTGCATCGTGTCGGACGAGCGAGGACACATCGGCACCAGAGGCTACATTTGATTCTGCAGCAGCATCGGCGTTTGCAGGTAAGTCGATGTAGCTACTTACCTGCAAACGCCGATGCTGCTGCAGAATCAACTGTAGCCTCTGGTGCCGATGTGTCCTCGCTGCTCCGACACGATGCAGGACCTTGGGAAGTGACGGCACAGCGTGATCTCTCGAGAACACGCTGTGTGTCTGTGCACTGCCAGAAGCAGGGTGTTAACGAAGAGAAGTGGATGATGCTGATTCGTCAGCATCATACACTTCTATTCACAACACCCAGCTAGTAAAAGAAGTAAAAACGCCCAGATGTACACACACAATACACGCCCAGTTGTACTTTAACTTTAAACACGCCCAGTTGTACTTTAGAAAGCCTCATTTGCATAAATATAAAAATGGTCATAACTTGGCCAAAAATGCTCGTTTTAAAAAAACAAAAAAAACGTTACTGTAATCTACATTGCAGCGCCGATCTGCTGCAATAGGAGATAGGGGTTGCAAAATCTGGTGACAGAGCCTCTTTAACGTAAAGGCTGCCATTATGTAATAGCAGTGTCGAAATTACTTTATCAGACCTTAAACTTTATGGAACTTTACCTCTGCCAAAATCCACCAGTTTTCCTTCCAATAGAATTTCGGCATAATACTTTTTATTAAACAGAGCAGAAGACAGATCTCAATTCTCTGGAATATACCGTATAGCTCTGTGAGAGTCCCCCAGTTCTATTCTTGCACCATCTTAATAAGTGTACATATGTGTTTCAGCTGCTTTTTGCATTTACATTTGTTCTCCTAGACATTTATTAAAATGGAAATTTAATTTTGATTCCATTTTTTCCTATGTTTGACCCAAAGGTGTCTTATCAAGCGTCTGCCTTTTAGTGAGTTCAAAGGAGATATCATTGTATTTTAAAGAGTTGAATAATGACAAATTACAGCGAGTAGTGCCTTGAATAATCCATTCATGTCTATAAAGGTCACTTATAATAATATATCCTACAGTTATATGCTGAAAGGATCTGTCAAGTGTTTCGCAATTTGCATCTCTTTAAACTGCATTGTAGAAAGTTTGAGTTTTTCTCTCCTAAACCTCAAAGCGACTTTAATGAATATAATGCATTTCTATGTTAAATATGGTTGAATCAATATGTTAAAATATTCTCAATCCTCTCAACGCAAAGTGCATACATTATAGACAATAATTATTATTAGGTTGTACAGTGAAATTCCTTTAATCCGGCAGAAAGTTTTATTATCCATCGCATAAAATTGCAATAATATGTCTAATGTCACCAGATCAGAAGCATTACATTGAGCAGAGACCGTCAAATAGAAACTTGACCCTACAAGTGAGTTTTATATACTTTCTATAATCCAGTATATGTGGAATCTGGCACTATTGTTTATGGATTAAAGGAATTTTACTGTATATACAGTGAAATCATCCTGAAAAATCATTACAAATATTAAGGCTCATATCGCCTAAATAAATATAATAAAGTTGTAAAGGATCTGCCAGGCACAGCTTCGGGGTTAACGCCCATAGATAATCAGTCTGCACCTGCTTCTATGTCTGTGAGACTGACTCCATCTTCCACCACTCAGGATGGCAGGCTTAGGAGTGGGAGAACCTATCACAGCCTGGCCAGACGGAGCTAGCTCCCGCCCTCTGTCTATTTATACCTGCCTTTCCTGTTCCTCCTTTGCTTGTGATTCTTCTCTGTTGGTTTCCTGGCCGTGCTGCAGCTCCTTGTACTACTTATCCTCTGCTTGTGATTGACCTTGGCTTTACTGACCACTCTTCTGCTCTGCGTTTTTGTACCTCGCTCATCTCCTGGTTTGACTCAGCTCGTTCACCTCGCTTGTTGCTCACGGTGTTCCCGTGGGCAACTTCCCCATTTCCCTGGCTTCTTTGTACCCTTGTCTGTTTGTCTGTGGTGCACCTATTGAGTGTAGGGACCGTCACCCAGTTGTACCCCGTCGCCTAGGGCGGGTCGTTGCAAGTAGGCAGGGACTGAGTGGCGGGTAGATTAGGGCTCACTTGTCTGTTTCCCCACCCCCCGTCATTACATAATCACAAGCCCATACCCATATAAAAGTCTCGAATTATTCATTTATGACCCAAGAGAGGCAATTGCAGGAGGAGGTCAAGATTTCTACCTATAAAATATGTACTTTGGATGTAGTTTAGGGTCCTGTATGAATATAGCATCTGGTAAGATTTTTTTTTCCAATTATTTCAACAATTGGGACCGTAATGCTTTTCTGCAAGGAGCCATTTTGAATATACTGTCATGTGCAGAGACGAAAAGTGCCAATTACTCTAAGCAGAGCTGTATTTGCTGCTTACAAGGCAATAAAGGCTTAAAGGCGATGTGAACTTTTGAACAAATTTTGTTTTTTTTAATAAAACAACGTACACATGTAGCCGTCTTTACCTTCACTTATAACGCAGTAAATACACAGTGGCTAGATCCCTTATCTTGACTTTTTCAATGACTTTTCAATGGCTTTTGCTGTGTGATATCACTCTGCAGCAAGTTATCAGAGTCAAGTTAAAGATGGCTACATCCGTATTATAGTGTTGTTTTTTTTAATAGCAACTATGTAATAGGTTTATATAATTATTTTTTTTTTACTTTTTCAGAATACATAGAAGCTGTATCTTGCGCTCAAACTCGAATCCATCAGGTCAAAGAGATTGACCGCTTCGGTGACAGCACGTCTTGCGTGTCTCTAACACATAGGATCCAGCTGTTGTAAATCACATCTAGGTTCATAGCTAAGATGTGATCGATAACAGCTGGATCCAGAGTGGACCCACTGTCGAAGTCGTCAGTCCCCCTGACCTGATGGTTTTGGGTTTTAGCGCAAGATACAGCTTCTATGTATCCAGGATAAAGTTAAAGAAAAAGTATAAAAAACGATTAAGGGTATGTTCACACCCAGTGGTTCCAGACGTAATTCGGGCGTTTTACGCCTCGAATTACGCCTGAAAAAAACGGCTCCATTACGCCTACAAACATCTGTCCATTGCTTTCAATGAAAATTACGATGTTCTGTTCCCACGAGGTATAATTTTACGCATCGCTGTCAAAATACGGCGCGTAAAATGACGGCTCGTCAAAAGAAGTGCAGGACACTTCTTGGGACGTTTTTCAACGTATTGAAAACAGCTCCAAAAACGGTCATATAAAACGCTGCGAAAAACGCAAGTTGCTCAAAAAACGTCTGAAAATCAGCTCCGTATTTTGAGACGTTTTTGCTCACTGCGTGTGAACATACCCTAAAAGTTGCTTAAAACAATATAATACACTGTTTTATTAAAAATAAAAAAAATCCATCTTTGGATACATTTGTCCTATAAAACTGTTCCTGATGTGTGAACGTGGAAGATTAGAACCACCATTGGGGACAGGGACTAACATAAGCTACGTGTTACTCACCTCTGCATGGTTCAGTGCCACTATCCTGCTCCCTGCCATCAACCCCCTGCCCTCCATGCTTGCCGCGCTCTCCAATCTTAAATGACATTAACACGGACTGTTCATACAGCCATTTGCTGCACTGTCTAATGCTTGTTTTTATTTTTTAACTTTTTATAAAACAGTAAAATTATTTTTTTATTATGACCCACTGACCTTTCCAAAAAATGTAAGGAGGACTCTAGTGGGCATGATTGAAACCCCTAATGAGAAGGGAAAGACAGAACAGTCCTAAGCAGCCTGGCAGAATAGGAGTACTAATTATAGTAATATGAGATTGCTCTAGATAGTTCTATAACGCTGTATTTTAGTCTAAGTAAATGATCGTGTAGCATGATCTGTCTATATGTAATGTATAAATTAAAAAGCAAATAACCCAGTGCAGAAATTGAACACTAATATAATAATCTGGACAATGGAAGAACAAGTTAATATGGCTATTACTTAGGGTTTTGGAACACTTAGATTTGGTCTATTTCAGGGGCGTAACTAGGAAAGACTGGGCCCCATAGCAAACTTTTGAGTGGGGCCCCCCTCCCCTGGGTGTCACACAACCCCCCCCCCCTTGTAGATAGTGCCTTTTTTACAGCCCCCCCTGTAGATAACGCCATACAGCCCCCCTGTAGATAGCGCCATACATCCCCTGTAGAGAACGCCATACAGCCCCCCTGTAGATAACGCCATACAGCCCCCCTGTAGATAGCGCCATACAGCCCCCCTGCAGAGAACGCCATAAAGCACCCCCCTGTAGAGAACGTCATACAGCCCCCCCTGTAGGGAACGCCATACAGCCCCCCCTGTAGAGAACGCCATACAGCCCCCCCTGTAGGGAACGCCATACAGTTCCCCCCCCTGTAGGGAACGCCATACAGCCAACCCCCCCCTGTATGGAACGCCATACAGCGTTCCCCCCTGTAGGGAACGCCATACAGCTCCCCCCCCTGTAGGGAACGCCATACAGCCAACCCCCCCTGTAGGGAACGCCATACAGCGTTCCACCCCCTGTAGGGAACGCCATACAGCGTCCCCCCTCCCAAAAAAATGCGACCTACAGTGTGTCCTACAGTCCCCTGAACTTCTCCATGACAAACCTCTGACTTCCGGTGTCTGCGCAGCTCAATAAAAATGAAAGGAGCGCTGGTCACGCATGCGCACAAGCATTCATTTCTACGGAGCTGCCGGCACAGACCCCGGAAGTCCGAGGTTTGTGATGGAGAACTTCAGGGGACTTTCAGTCCCCCGTTCTCCCTATCAATGCCAGCGATCACACATGAAACCCCTATCCTGTGGAGATCCTGTGGAGAGGGGATACATGTCCTGTGGAGAGGGGGGGGGGATACATGTCTTTTGCTCTATTTTGCGCCTTCAGGACCAGACACCGTTTAGCCATTTTTAGCACGTGTTAGTTAAATGGCTATAACTTTTTTATTTGTTGGGCTAACGACATGATTTTTGCGACGTTTTTTCCGTAGACAATGCAGGTTTCATTTTTTATCGTTTTTATACACACCTTTTTTGCTATTTTAGAATTTTTATTCATAAAGTTTTAAAATAATAGTAAAAAAATAAGCTTTTTTACATTTCAGCTATTTTTTTTTTGGTAATAACATAGTTTTACCCTAAAATAGACCTTTTATTTGTGATCGCCATTGTCTACCGTAAATTTTTATATATTACATGTCTATATTAGGGTAATTGGGTCAGCGCTAGCGTTACAACAATGATTGGCGGGGGGGACGTTTTTTTTTGGGGGTGGGTATTTTATGTGTATTTATTATTTACATTTTTTTTGCACTTTACTTTATTCTTTTTTTATTACTATGGTCTGTCCCCCAAAGGTCAAAAAAGACCTTTGGGAAACTTTATATATTTTTTTTCTTTCTTTTACACCATCTTTTCCACTGTAACTGGAGCTGCACAGCAGCCCCAGTTACAGGGGAAATCAGCCCTCTCATAGTGACGATTGTCACTAATAGGGCTGTGCTGGGTCTAGTAAGACCCAGCAACAGTCTGCCACTAACGGCACCCGGCGATCATGTGACCAGTCACATGATCACCGGGAGGAATAGAGACAGCGCCGCTGCTGCTGTCTCTATTCCTGTACACAGCGCGCATTCAGCGCTGTGTACAAGTGATCAGAGAAGACAGAAGCAGCGAAAGCTGCTTCTATCCTCTCCTCAGGGTCCCCGGCAGTCACTGACAGCCGGAGACCCGACATTCAGCTGCCCGATCGCGCGGGCAGCAAGTTAAAACCCGAGCCGTAGAAAGTCTATGGCTCGGGTTTTAAGGACCCTGACCGCTGGCCGTAAAAATACAGTCAGCGGTCGGGAACCAGTTAATGGCAGAGCGGGGAGATACCTCCCTGCTCTGCCGTAGTGTTCAGTGGCGTCCCGCTGTAGCAGCCATAGCTGCTGCTAGCGGAGCCTCCGGCCATAGTGGGGACCCGTGCCGGCGGGTGACACGGGCCCCCTCATGCTGCGGGCCCCGTAGCAGCCGCTACTGCTGCTTCGGCGGTAGTTACGCCACTGGTCTATTTAAAATCCCAGGATTGTGGCTTAGTGTTTAGCACTTTACCATGAAGTTTTAAGGATCCGTAATATAACATCCATAGAAGTCTAAAGGTGGCCATACACTGTAGATAGCTGTCGACCGAGCATGCATGTATACTAAATTCGGACAGGGGAATAAGTCGCTGCAAGAAACCATTGGTGGCAGCAAATCTCACATGGGGAAAAAGAATCGGGCATGTTGAAATCTAATATGTCTCGATCATTCTTTCCCCAACATCTTTCGTCAGGGTAGAGTGGGGACACCCACATACACATTAGATGGTCAGGGTTCGGCCGACATTCTTTTAATATATACTGTGCTTCCAATTTTATATAGACACATTGAGGTTTTTTCTGTCGAAGATTAGAGACAGGGAGATTTGCCCTACTCACACTATGTATAATTCAGCTGAATATCTTGACTCTGATAACTTACTGAAGCGTGATATCACACAACAAAAGCCATTGAAAAAGTCAAGTTAAACTTTCTTGCTACTGTGTATTTAATGCGCTAATAGTCAAGATAAACATGGCTACATCTGAAAGCAATGGGGAGTAAAAAATAATAAATATATATATACATAAATATAGTAATTTCATTAAGAACAACTTTCTTAGTTTGAAATCTGCCAATGTGAATTATAATTCAAAACCGTCTTTAAATTGTCTTCTCTTTCTAGTCAACCAGTCTAGTTGCTAAGAACGCATGGTGACAACCAATATGGCCACCTTAAAGATTTACACCTCTTGCACACGACCGAGTTCGGGCCAATTGGCCACATTTCCCGTCCCTACCGCGGTACAGGTGAACCGGACTCCTGGCATCATAGACATTTTATGATGTTAGGAGTCCCTGCCTCCCCACGGAGCTGCTAATTCGAAATGGACAGAATGATACAATACGGAATAGCAGTTCCGCGGGGGAGGCAGAGACTCCTAGCATCCTAAAATGTCTATAATTCCAGGAGTCCTGTTCACCTGTACCGTGATCGGGACAGGAAATGCGGCCGGCACTGAGACAGGGTTTTTCACGGCCCGAACTCGTTCGTGTGCAGCTGCACTTACCATTAACCCCTTCCCGACATTTGACGTATCCATACGCCAAAGTCGGGTAGGGGAAGTATGGAGCGTCCATATGATGACGGTGTCGGCTGTATGTTACAGCCGACACTTCAGAGTAACTAGCGGTATCGCGTTCGAGCGCGATCCCGCTAATTTAACTCGTTAAATGCTGCGGTCAATACTGACCGCAGCATTTAAATAGTCAGAAAGAGGGGGGCGACCCCCACTAACAGCTCATCGCGCCCCCCACAATGCAATCGCGGGGGGGGGGGGGCGATGGTTGCTATGGCTGCCTGGGGGCTTAGTGAACGCCCCCAGGTCCGCCATAAAAGTCAGAACTATTACAATATATCATTATTTAACCCGCACGGTGAACGCCGTAAAAAAAATAAATAATTAAAAGCCAGAATGTCTATTTTTTGGTCACCTCATCTCCCACAAAAAATAAAATAAAAATTGATCAAACTGTTGCATTTACACCAAAATGGTATTATTAAAAACTACAGCTTATGCCGCAAAAATTAATCCCTCATACTGCTTAATCGACGGAAAAATAAAAAAGTTGTGGCTCTCGGAATATGGCGACGCAGAATACATTTCCTTTTTTACACTTAAAAGTAGTAAAATATAGAAAAAACTATATATATTTGGTATCGCCGTAATCGTGTTGGCCCACAGAATAAAGTTAACATGTTGTTTTAATTGCACAGTGAATGCCGTAAAAACGGCGCGCAAAAAACCATGGAGGAATCGCTGGTTTTTTTTCATTTTCTACACCACAAATAATTTTTTTCCCGTTTCCTAGTACATTATATGGCACAATAAATGGTGCTACGAAAAACTACAACTCGCCCCGCAAAAACCAAGCCCTCATAGTACTATAAAAATTAAAGACGTTATGGCTTCTGGAATGTGGGTAGAGTGGGGACACCCACATACACATTAGATGGTCAGGGTTCGGCCGACATTCTTTTAATATATACTGTGCTTCCAATTTTATATAGACACATTGAGGTTTTTTCTGTCGAAGATTAGAGACAGGGAGATTTGCCCTACTCACACTATGTATAATTCAGCTGAATATCTTGACTCTGATAACTTACTGAAGCGTGATATCACACAACAAAAGCCATTGAAAAAGTCAAGTTAAACTTTCTTGCTACTGTGTATTTAATGCGCTAATAGTCAAGATAAACATGGCTACATCTGAAAGCAATGGGGAGTAAAAAATAATAAATATATATATACATAAATATAGTAATTTCATTAAGAACAACTTTCTTAGTTTGAAATCTGCCAATGTGAATTATAATTCAAAACCGTCTTTAAATTGTCTTCTCTTTCTAGTCAACCAGTCTAGTTGCTAAGAACGCATGGTGACAACCAATATGGCCACCTTAAAGATTTACACCTCTTGCACACGACCGAGTTCGGGCCAATTGGCCACATTTCCCGTCCCTACCGCGGTACAGGTGAACCGGACTCCTGGCATCATAGACATTTTATGATGTTAGGAGTCCCTGCCTCCCCACGGAGCTGCTAATTCGAAATGGACAGAATGATACAATACGGAATAGCAGTTCCGCGGGGGAGGCAGAGACTCCTAGCATCCTAAAATGTCTATAATTCCAGGAGTCCTGTTCACCTGTACCGTGATCGGGACAGGAAATGCGGCCGGCACTGAGACAGGGTTTTTCACGGCCCGAACTCGTTCGTGTGCAGCTGCACTTACCATTAACCCCTTCCCGACATTTGACGTATCCATACGCCAAAGTCGGGTAGGGGAAGTATGGAGCGTCCATATGATGACGGTGTCGGCTGTATGTTACAGCCGACACTTCAGAGTAACTAGCGGTATCGCGTTCGAGCGCGATCCCGCTAATTTAACTCGTTAAATGCTGCGGTCAATACTGACCGCAGCATTTAAATAGTCAGAAAGAGGGGGGCGACCCCCACTAACAGCTCATCGCGCCCCCCACAATGCAATCGCGGGGGGGGGGGGCGATGGTTGCTATGGCTGCCTGGGGGCTTAGTGAACGCCCCCAGGTCCGCCATAAAAGTCAGAACTATTACAATATATCATTATTTAACCCGCACGGTGAACGCCGTAAAAAAAATAAATAATTAAAAGCCAGAATGTCTATTTTTTGGTCACCTCATCTCCCACAAAAAATAAAATAAAAATTGATCAAACTGTTGCATTTACACCAAAATGGTATTATTAAAAACTACAGCTTATGCCGCAAAAATTAATCCCTCATACTGCTTAATCGACGGAAAAATAAAAAAGTTGTGGCTCTCGGAATATGGCGACGCAGAATACATTTCCTTTTTTACACTTAAAAGTAGTAAAATATAGAAAAAACTATATATATTTGGTATCGCCGTAATCGTGTTGGCCCACAGAATAAAGTTAACATGTTGTTTTAATTGCACAGTGAATGCCGTAAAAACGGCGCGCAAAAAACCATGGAGGAATCGCTGGTTTTTTTTCATTTTCTACACCACAAATAATTTTTTTCCCGTTTCCTAGTACATTATATGGCACAATAAATGGTGCTACGAAAAACTACAACTCGCCCCGCAAAAACCAAGCCCTCATAGTACTATAAAAATTAAAGACGTTATGGCTTCTGGAATGTGGGGAGGAAAAAATGAAAATGAAAATCTGAAAAAGGGCTGCGGCGGGAAGGGGTTAAGCAAACTAGTTAAGACTCTGCTGTAATAGATGCCAATTTGGTTGTGTCCATTTTTCTGGAAGCAGCTAGATAGATAGATAGATTAGATAGATAGATAGATAGATAGATAGATAGATAGATAGATAGATAGATAGATAGATAGATAGATAGATAGATAGATAGATAGATAGATAGATAGATAGATAGATAGATAGATAGATAGATATGAGATAGATATGAGATAGATAGATAGATAGATAGATAGATAGATAGATAGATAGATAGATAGATAGATAGATAGATAGATAGATAGATAGATATTAGATAGATAGATAGATAGATAGATAGATAGATACTTTATTTATCCCCAAAGGGAAATTGGTTTACAGTTGGAACTCCCATTTACAGTACATATTATACAAAAACAATAAAACATACATCGACAACATATAATAAAATATGTATTAAAAAGCATCATCACACACAGGGCCGGCCTTAGGGTAGATGGCGCCCCGTGCGAAATTATCTTTCGGCGCTCCACGCCATTATAAAAAATGCCCCATAAAAAAGCATAATTCCTCCCCACAGTATAATGCCCTATATAGTGCCCCCACACAGTGTAATGCCCCTTTAGTGCCCCACACACAGTATAATAATAATATTTAATAATGTAATATATTATAACGCCTTCAAGGACACAGTATTTTGTCCTCTAATTGTGCCCACACAGTGTTATGCCCCCAAGTGCCACACACATTATATTGCCCCCTGTAGTGCCCCTACACAGTATGATGTCCTCCACAGAGTATAATGCCCCCACAGCCCGCCTAGTAGAAAGTGCCCCCTGTAGATTGTGCCGTACAGCCTCCCTGTAGACAGTGCCATAATCCCCCACCTCCTCCTTGTAGACAGTGCCATACAGCCCCCATCTGCCCCTTGTAGTGTCATACAGCCCCCATCTGCCCCTTGTAGTGTCATACAGCCCCCATCTGCCCCTTGTAGTGTCATACAGCCCCCATCTGCCCCTTGTAGTGCCATACAGCCCCCCATCTGCCCCTTCTAGTGTCATACAGCCCCACCTCCCTCTTGTACACAGTGCCCCCCACCGCCCCCTTGTAGACAGTGTCATACAGCACCCAACTCCCCATTGTAGAAAGTGACATACTGCCCCCCCCACCTCCACCTGACAGGATCCTTGCGTAGGCCGGCTTGATCCAGAGATGTCATCACGCCGACTGCGCAGGGATCCTGTCCCTGCGCCTCATAGGCTGCAGGCGCCTCTGTAGCCTGTTAGAGTTTCCCAACCTTTTCGGACTTGAGCCACCGCTTGAAAAAAAAAAAATCCTCAGGGCCCCCCTACCAAAAATTGTTTAGAGAAAGACAGAAAATAGCTAAAAATAAGCACTACATTCTTAGGGTATGGTCACACAGCGTTTTTTGTAAGGCAGAAAAAATCTGCTTTTGAATTGACAGTGTTATTTGATGTGGTTTTTTTAGCGGTTTTTCTTAAGCCGTTGAAGCGAATGCAAAAGACGCAGCAAAAAAAGCTCCAAACGAGCGCCACAGCTATTTTCTTCCTACTATTAATTTCAATTGGAGGTCAGAGGTGGAAACCACTTGAAGACCATCAGCCCCCCCCCTCACTCACAGTAAAATGACCATCAGCCCCTCCACTCATAGTAAAATGACCATCAGCCCCTCCACTCACAGTAAAATGACCATCAGCCCCCCACTCACAGTAAGGCTGGGTTCACACACACACTATTTCCGGACGTAATTCGGGCGTTTTAGCCCCGAATTACGTCCGAAAAATGCGGCTCAAAAGCGTCGGCAAAGATCTGCCCATTCATTTGAATGGGTCTTGCGATATTCTGTGCCAACGGTCATTTTTTTTACGTGGCGCTGTCAAAAGACGGCGCGTAAAAGAGACGCCCGCGTCAAAGAAAAGCCTGTCACTTCTTGAGACGTAATTGGAGCCGTTTTCCCTTGACTCCATGGAAAAACAGCTCCAATTACGTCCGTAATGGACGCAGCAAAAAGCGCCTGCACATGCCATTACGTCTGAAATTCCGGAGCCGTTTTCTCCTGAAAACAGCTCCGTAATTTCAGCCGTAATGGACGCTGCCGTGTGAACATACCCTAAGGCTGGGTTCACACAACCTATTTTCAGGCGTAAACGAGGCGTATTATGCCTCGATTTACGCCTGAAAATACGGCTCCAATATGTCGGCAAACATCTGCCCATTCATTTGAATGGGTTTGCCGACGTACTGTGCCGACGACCTGTAATTTACGCGTCGTCGTTTGACAGCTGTCAAACGACGACGCGTAAAATGACTGCCTCGTCAAAGAAGTGCAGGACACTTCTTTGGACGTTTTTGGAGCCGTTTTCTCATAGACTCCAATGAAAACAGCTCCAAAAACGGACGTAAAAAACGCTGCGAAAACGCAGCGAAAAACGCGAGTTGCTCAAAAAACGTCTGAAAACCAGGGGCTGTTTTCCCTTGAAAACAGCTCCGTATTTTCAGACGTTTTTGGTCACTACGTGTGCACATACCCTAAAATGACCATCAGCCCGTCCACTCACAGTAAAACGACCATTAGCCCCCCACTCACAGTAAAATGACCATCAGCCCCCCACTCACAGTAAAACTACCATCAGCCCCCCACTCACAGTAAAATGACCATCAGCCCGCCACTCACAGATGCCCCCTGTAGATAGTACCACACAGCCCCTTGTAGGTCGTGCCACACAGCCCCTTGTAGGTCGTGCCACACAGCCCCCTTGTAGGTCGTGCCACACAGTCCCCTGTAGGTCATGCCACACAGCCCCCTGTAGGTCATGCCACACAGCCCCCTGTAGGTCATGCCAAACAGCCCCCTGTAGGTCATGCCACACAGCCCCCTGTAGGTCATGCCACACAGCCCCCTGTAGGTCATGCCACACAGCCCCCTGTAGGTCATGCCACACAGCCCCCTGTAGGTCATGCCACACAGCCCCCTGTAGGTCGTGCAACACAGCCCCTTTGTAGCTAGTAGGGATGTCACGACACCTGAATTTGGACTTCAATACCGATACTTCGTGTAGTATTTCAATTTCGATACCAAAACGATACTTTGCCAACAGTAATAAAAAAAAGTTCTTCCATTTTGTGATGTGGGGCACGAGGTGTGATGCTGAATTTAACCTCCATTTGCCTCACATTAATAGTAATTAACCCCATCATGTTTCTCAATCATAATGGGTTAATGTGTGAGGTACATGATGGGGTTAATTACTATTAATGGGAGGCACATGGAGATTAAATTCATCACACCTCGCACCCCACATTAATAAGTGAAAGAAGTTTTTTTATTTATTTTTTTTACAGCGTACACATCATAAATGACGCAAAAAAATTGTTGTGCAGGTTATTACGGCCGCGCCAATACCAAATGTGTGTATATTTTATATATTGAGACTTATTTTAAGGTTTATTGTAAAAAAAAGGCGTATGTGTATTTTTTTAAATTTAACATTACTTTATGTTTTTACTTTATTTTTAAACTTTAATATACTGGCATATATCAGATATGTGCCAGTACATTAGCCTGTGTATGTATAGTACACAGGCAGTTGTTAGGACATACCTAAGTATGCCCTAACAACAGGAAATATGGTAAGACAGCCCTGGGGTCCTTCAATAGACCCTGGGCTGTCTGCCCATATATGGTATGGCCCTAAATCGCGTCACAGGAATTCCCTGTGACGCGATCCAAGGGGCATCCCCCTCCTCACTTTTCCCTGAATGCTGCAGTCAGTTTTGATCGCAGCATTCAGGAGAATAGCGGCGGAGATGAGCGGTTTCTCTGATCTCCGCCGTTATAGAGCGGGGCTGCGGCTGTGTAATACAGTCATTGCCCCGCTCCTGACAGGAAGTGCGTTCGCGGTCAGCATGAGGTAATGCGGCCAGTGCTGCCCTAATGAGCGGCGGCGCAGACACCGAAGACAGAACATGGGGGTGTTTTGCAGTGCGGCCGCCATGTTCTGTTTTCAGTGCCGCCGCTCATTAGTGCAGCGCTGGCCGCATCGCATCATCCTCGCGGCGCGCTCTTGTCAGGACTCAGGAGCGGGGCAATGGCTGTATTACACAGCCGCAGCCCCGCTCTCATTCATCATGTATTACTATACTTACCGGTGTGGCTCGAACCATTTGGGGATGCACAGTATCGAAGTTTCGATGCATTGTGCATCTCTAGTAAGTAGTGCCACAAATCCCCCCCTTGCCGCACAGCCCCCTTGTAGGTAGTGCCACACACACCCTTGTAGGTAGCACTCCCTTCCTGTAGATAGCGCCACTGTAGTTCCCTGTGGCTGGGGATTCCGCTCCTTGACGGAGTGCTTGATGTCTTTCCATATATGAACAGTGACATCGGGCAACTAACTCCTGAAGCGGAATCCCTGTCCACAGCGTTGCAGACGCTGTGACCGGGGATTCCACTCCAGGAGAAGACTCTGTCGTCTGTGTCCATTTAGTCGGGGGGTGCTATCTACAGGGGTTCTGCAAAAAAATCTCCTCCTCCTCCTCACATCCACTTCGCGCTATGAGGAGGAGGAGGAGAGAAAGCACGTCCGTGGCAGTTGTCCAGAGGAGGGTCGCGCCACCCCTGGAGGGTTCTCATGGGAACCTCATGTTGCGAACCACCAGCCTAGTAGATCACAGAGCAGGGTATCTCCCTGCTCTGCTATAGTGTTGAATAGTATCTGCGTCTTTAGCAGGGCCGTATTTACAGCTCACGCTGCCCTAGGCACTAAGCCTGAATATACCCCCATTAAAGACCTATTTAGTTTAGCCAATTATCATCATGATTTGCCAGTTTCTGACCAATTATAATGATATTTGGTCAGTGTTAACAAAGGAGAAGATCAATGATAAAAACTTTGCTTATCGTTAATCTCTAATGAGAAAAAAAAAGGTAATACACCCGGCCGTAGTCATAGCGATGCGTATTCTGTTCTGAGCGTAGCCCGGCCTCCAGGGATGACGATGCATCCCATGTGACAGCTGCAGCCAATCAAAGGCTGCAACGGTCACATGGACTACAGCGTCATCGCAGGAGGCGGGGCTACGCTCAGAGAGAGAGAGGGACTACGGCTGGGAGTATTAGCTTTTTTTAAAATTTATTTCTGCAGTCTTTCCGCCCAAAAAACTGCACCAAAATTTGGTGCTGTTTTTCAGGTGAAATTCCCTGCGGTGCTCAGGACGTATACACTGTGTGGTTTTACGTATCCGCCCTGTGTGCTCCTACCCTCATAATCAAGTTGCTCTCCCCCCACAAATATTATCTCTAATGGCTTATTCAGACGAACGGGAATTACGTCCGTGCAACGCGCGTGATTTTCATGCACGTTGCACGGACCTATATTAGTCTATGGGGCCGTGCAGACATGTGCGTGATTTTTATGCTGCGTGAGTCCGCTGCGTAATAGTCATGACATGTCCGTTTTTTGAGCGTTTTTTGCGCATCACGCACCCATTGAAGTCAATGGGTGCGTGAAAACCACGCATGCCACACGGAAGCACTAACGTGCGAACAGCGTGATTCGCGCAACAGCTGTCAAACATCCAAATGGAGTGTCATAATGATGGCGGCTGCGCAAAAATCACCCAGCCGCGCATCATATGCTGCTGCCACACGGAGCTGTCGAATGCATTTTGCGCAGGCAAAACGCCGTGTTTTTTGCGTGCGCAAAAGGCACACGCTCGTGTGAATCCAGCCTAAGGTCACACGGAGCGGCCCTGACACGGTTGCAACGCGGCTAACAACCACGCCGGCACCATGTTCAGTGCGGCTGTCAAACAGCCTGTTAGTGGCCGCACGTATTCCAGTTACATTTGCATGCGCACTGCCGCAAATGGGAGCGCCGGAGATAACCGGGTGCAGTGTTCGGCTTTTTCCGGTGCTCCCATAGAGAATGGATAGTGGGTAAGCTATTGTAATTTGCAAAATCGTGCGGCCATAAAGGGTGTATTAATTCATGGCCGCACGATTTTGCAGATAAAGGGACGGTTTACCCGCGTTAACGTGCGGCCATGAATTAATACACCCTTTATGGCCGCACGATTTTGCAAATTACAACAACTTACCTCCTATTCATTCTCTATGGGAGCGCCGGAAAAAGCAGAACACTGCAGTCGGCTATCTCCGGCGCTCCCTTAGAGAATGAATGGAGCGGCAGTGCGCATGAGCGTGTAACCGGAATACCCCTTAACGAGGTATTTGACAGCCGCTCCTACATAGTGCCAGCGCGGTTGTTGGCCGCGTTGCAACAGTGTGAGGGCCGCTCCGTGTGGCCGTACCCTAAAGAATCCTTTCTCCCCATACATAACGCTAAGTTCCCCTCCCCCATGATTCATAATAAGCTCCTACACCACAAAATAAACTATACAGAAGTCCCCCTCCTCACAAAATACATGTATAAAGAATCCCCCCACACTCCTATAGCATTTAGGGCAATGTCCCCTCACCCTCAAAATCGATCTGTAAAAAATACACACTCAAAGTACCTATAACCTAGTCTCCCCTCCCCCACAAAATCGATCTTTTTAAAAAAAAACAAAAAAAAAACATCCTGTTACACATCACATAAAGCCCCCTCTCTCCCCCTCCCTCACACTGCACATAAATAGACATAGATTAAGCTAAAGCTGCTGCTCTTCTTACCTGACTCTGGAGCTCCGTGGAGGAGTCTTCACTGGGGCAGCAGCACAGCAGGAAGGAGCTGCGTGAGGTGCTGAGTCTGTGTGACACTGCAGTACAGGCTGTGCCGATTGGTGGAGCAGACAGAAGCCCCTGCTGCTCCTCCAATCAGCGCTCACTTCACGTAGCAGTGCAGAGGGAGGAACATTTCTCCTCTCTTCTGCTCGTACCCACTGGCGCCCCCCCTTACAGCATGGCGGCCGGCGCCCTGTGCGACCGCACGTGTCGCACATAGCTAAGGCCGGCCATCATCACACACTACAAAAACATATTATAAAGTGCAATAGCTTTTGGCATAAAAGATCTTTTAAATCGTTCTTTCCTACATCGAAATTGTAGCAATCGATCACTAAAACAGCTTTGTTTATCTATTAAAATGCTATGCAACGGATGCAATTCCTCTAATTTAATTGCACTAATCTTCCTTAATAACCTTTTATTTAATACCTCCTCAAATAACGGCACCTCACTAACCATGATCGCTTTTCCCTTTTTGATCACATTATTCAATTTATTCTTTTCTGCTTCTCTAATGTTACCTCCCCAACAAACAGCACCGTAAAATATAACGCTAGCGACCACAGAGTTATAAAACATTACTATCATTTTATCACACACATTAAACAAGCGCAAATTACGTAAAAAAAATACAACCGGCTCATTGCCTTTTTGTACACCTTTTCTGTATTCTCGATCCAATCCAAATTCTGGTCCAAATATATACCCAAATATTTGTACGAACTCACTCTCTCTACTTCCTGATTTAGAATAGACACCGGCACCACCATCTCTTTTTTTCTGCGTAAATAAATAATCATTTCTTTTGTTTTCCCAATATTTAATTCCAACCCATTATCCACATTCCATTTAACAAATTCAGATATCACATCCCTATATTCTTTATCACAGCCCCCCTTTACTGCCCCCATAATCACGGAATCATCAGAGAATTTCTGCAGATGACAACTTCCAGTATTGTACCTAAAATCTGCCGTATATAGCGCAAATAAAAACGGCGATAAAACAGCCCCCTGTGGTGCTCCAATATAACCTATTTCTAACCTCGATGTACTTTCCCCACCCCGCACACACTGGTGGCGTCCCCTTAAATAATCAAATATCCAATTAGAGACTCTAGAGTTAATTTGCATTCCTTCCAATTTATTTTTCAAAAACATGACTCTCACTATCACCCCCTGCGCCTCCAAAAAAGAGTACGCCCTATGTAAAAAATATAAAACTGCGTCGTCCACCCCAATTCTACGGTTATAGGCAAACTGTAAATGTATATAAGGATATCAACATTGGTATTTATTACCTGAATGATTTTTTGGTTTTATGTAAAACATATTCTTTGTAAAATGGAAAATTATGTAATTTTCTAAAGTGGATGCAGATTATAAGGGATTATCTATTATTTAACCTGAACCTATAATGGAGTTATGAGCTTTGAGGAGAGAATCTTCACATGGAAGTTCTAAGAATAGTCTCCTACCGCAACAGCTGGCAAAGGACAGGCTCGACCCCCCTCAATAAATGAAGGGCCACTAACAAGCAGGCGCCGACTCAGGCCATCTATGTATTATATGGATGGCCATTCTTCTGATTGTCTGTTATATAATATTACATTTGTCCTGCACCTGTCACTGTATAACTGGCATCATTTTCACCTGTCAGCTCTGTGTCAAGTTTTTAGGACTGAGATTAGTTTTTGGCAAATTTATCAAAATATTAGGTAAATCAATTGTGCCATTGCATTCTATGGACTGGCAATTCAGAGGAACGGCAAATTAGACAAAGCAATTTGCTGATTTATAATAAAAATAACAATATAAAGTAATAGTAATATAATAACTCACTGACTATTGCCTAGCTGTCATCAAGAGTATATATGGAAGATGCAAATAGAGCACAGATTTGTTCTACTTTATATTTCCCAGAAATATCTACCATCCTTATAGTAACCTGAGCTTAATCTGCTGCCTCATATCGACTGGCCTAAAAATGGAGCGCACTGTCAGAACACATTTGCCTCATTTCATGTATTCTACAATTGCCTCTGGAATTTCAGAAAATAGCAGTACATATATTTTGACACCTAACATTTCTTAGCAATATAACTCTTATTAATAAAATGACTACGGAATTACTTTTTCAGGAATTGTCTACCTTCAGTTTGTTAGCCACAACTCTTCTTACATACTAAATAACTGCTGTAATGGCCGGAAGGAGGTGAAGGGAAAGTGAGCCCTAATCTACCCACCGCCCTGTCCCTGCCTACTTGCAACGACCCGCCCTAGGCGACGAGGTACAACTGGGCGGCGGTCCCTACGCTGTCTAAGTGCACAGAAAAACAAACAGGGAACATGCAAGGGAAGGGGCAGTAGCCACGGAACGCCACGAGGAAACGGAGCGGCGAACGGACAGTCAGGACCAGGACGAAGTGAGTACACCCAAGCGGGCAAGGAGACAGAAGCAAGCCAGGGGCAAAGCAAGGCAGGTCAAGCAGAACTGCAGCAAGGCAGAAGCACGGCAGAAGCAGGCTGGAGCAAGCAGCAGTGGGGCGAGGAATCCAAAAGAATTACAAGCACTGAGGGAGAGAACAGGGCAGGTAATAAAGGACAGGGGGCGGAGCTAACTCCGACAGACCAGGCCGCGATAGGCTCTCCCACTCCTGAGCCTGCCACCCTGGTTGGTGGGTGATGGTGTCAGTCGAACAGGTCTGGCCTCAGGTGTGGATTGATTAATCCCAGGAGTATACCTAGATGAAGTACCTGGCAGATCCCTAACAGTACTCCCCCTTTTATGAGGGGCCACCGGACCCTTACTAAGGGGACCCGGTTTAGTGGGGAAGAGAAGGTGGAACCTCCTGATCAATACCCCAGCGTGAACATCACGGGCAGGTACCCAAGTCCTCTCCTCCGGCCCGTATCCTCTCCAATGGACCAGGTACTGGAGGGAGCCCTGGACCATCCTACTGTCCATAATCTTGGCCACCTCGAATTCCACCCCCTCAGGGGTGAGAACGGGAACAGGAGGTATCCTCGAGGGGGACCAGGACGGGGAGCAGCGTTTAAGGAGGGAGGCATGGAAGACGTCATGTATGCGAAATGATGGGGGGAGCTCCAGACGGAAGGATACAGGGTTGAGGACTTCAATGATCTTATAAGGTCCAATAAATCGGGGAGCAAACTTCCTGGACGGACCTTAAGGCGCAAGTTCCTGGACGACAACCAGACCAAATCCCCGACGACAAACCGGGGGTTAGCAGAACGTCTACTATCCGCCTGAATCTTTTGTGCGCTCTGGGACGCCTCTAGGTTCTTCTGAACCTGGGCCCAGACAGTGCACAGTTCCCGATGAACATCCTCTACCTCAGGATTATTGGAACAACCAGGGGAGACGGAGGAGAATCTTGGGTTAAACCCGAAATTACAGAAAAACGGGGAGACCCCTGACGAGTTACTGACCCGGTTATTCAAGGAAAATTCAGCAAGGGGAAGGAATGAGACCCAATCGAATTGACAGTCAGAGATGAAACATCTTAAATATTGTTCCAGGGATTGGTTGGTCCTTTCCGTTTGGCCATTAGTTTCGGGATGGAAGGCGGAGGAGAAGGACAGATCAATCTCCAACTTTTTACAAAAAGCTCTCCAAAATAAGGAAACAAATTGTACCCCTCTGTCAGAAACGATATTGACTGGGGCCCCATGGAGACGCAGGATGTGTTTCACAAACAAAGAAGCTAACGTCTTGGCGTTAGGTAGCTTCTTAAGGGGCACAAAGTGGCACATCTTGCTGAAGCGGTCGACTACCACCCACA
This sequence comes from Rhinoderma darwinii, assembly GCF_050947455.1. NCBI lineage: Eukaryota > Metazoa > Chordata > Amphibia > Anura > Rhinodermatidae > Rhinoderma > Rhinoderma darwinii. The sequence continues at coordinate 36,489,443 of NC_134687.1, read as the reverse complement.
CCACCGACTTGCCCTGAGATGGAGGCAAATCGGTGATAAAATCCATGGAGATATGGGTCCAAGGTCTCTGGGGAATGGGCAAGGAACGTAGTAGGCCCGCAGGTCGGGACCTAGGGGTTTTGGACCTAGCGCAAACCTCACAAGCGGCGACGTAAGCCCTAACGTCTTTAGGCAACCCAGGCCACCAATAGTTTCTGGTAATGAGGTGTTTGGTGCCCAAGATGCCAGGATGACCAGATAGAGCGGAGTCATGGTTTTCCCTGAGTACCCTCAGCCGGTATTGCAGGGGAACAAACAGTTTGTCCCCAGGGACGTTCCCGGGAGCTGCACCCTGATCAGCCGCGATATCAGAAGCTAAATCAGAATCCGTGGCAGAGACGATTATACCAGGGGGTAAAATACAAGCAGGATCCTTCTCAGAAGGAGGATTGGCCATGAAACTACGTGACAGAGCATCAGCCTTAATATTCTTGGACCCAGCCCTATAGGTAACCAAGAAATTAAATCTGGTAAAGAATAGTGCCCACCGAGCTTGTCTAGGATTAAGCCTCCGGGCCGATTCTAGGAAAACCAGATTCTTGTGATCCGTAAGGACCGTTACCTGGTGTCTGGCCCCCTCCAGGAAGTGCCGCCACTCCTCAAAAGCCCATTTAATGGCTAGAAGTTCGCGGTTGCCAATATCATAGTTACTCTCCGTGGGCGAAAACTTCCTAGAGAAGTAAGCACAGGGGCGGAGATGGGTGAGGGAGCTGGTACCCTGGGACAAGACGGCCCCCACTCCCACCTCGGAAGCGTCAACCTCCACAATAAATGGCTCCTCTTGGTTGGGCTGAATCAGCACGGGGGCCGAGATAAAGCACTTCTTGAGGGTCTCAAAGGCCTGTACGGCCTCAGGGGGCCAATGGAGGACATCAGCACCCTTGCGGGTAAGGTCCGTAAGAGGCTTAGCGACGACCGAGAAGTTGGCAATAAATCTCCTGTAATAGTTGGCGAACCCTAAAAAACACTGTAACGCCTTAAGGGAGGCAGGTTGGACCCATTCCGCCACAGCCTGAACCTTGGCCATGCGGAATTCATGAGGAGTGAGGATTTGCCCTAAAAATGGTATCTCCTGTACCCCAAAGACACATTTTTCAGTCTTAGCAAACAGATTATTCTCCCGAAGGACCTGGAGCACCTTCCTGACATGCTCCACGTGGGAGGACCAGTCCTTGGAAAACACCAGTATGTCATCAAGGTACACAACAAGAAAATTACCCAGGTACTCTCTCAGGATTTCATTAATAAAATTCTGGAAGACAGCAGGGGCATTACACAACCCAAAGGGCATGACCAGGTATTCGAAATGACCCTCGGGTGTGTTGAACGCAGTTTTCCACTCATCCCCCTCTTTGATGCGGATAAGGTTATATGCCCCCCGTAGATCGAACTTAGAAAACCATTGGGCTCCCTGAACCTGATTAAAAAGATCCGGAATCAAAGGAAGTGGGTACTGGTTCCTTACGGTGACCTTATTCAGGTTACGATAATCAATGCACGGCCTAAGACCACCATCCTTCTTCCCCACGAAGAAGAAGCCAGCACCTACAGGAGAAGTCGAGGGGCGAATGAAACCCTTGGCCAGGCATTCTTGGATATACACCCTCATGGCTTCACGTTCAGGACATGAAAGATTAAATATCCTACCCTTAGGAAGCTTGGCACCAGGCACCAAATCGATAGCGCAATCGTAATCTCTATGGGGGGGCAACACCTCGGAGGCCTCCTTAGATAACACATCGGCGAAGTCCTGAACAAACTCAGGAAGCGTGTTTACCTCCTCCCGGGGAGAAATAGAGTTAACAGAAAGACATGACATAAGACATTCATTACCCCATTTGGTGAGATCCCCAGTATTCCAATCAAACGTGGGATTATGCAACTGCAACCAGGGAAGGCCTAAAACCAGATCAGACGATAATCCCTGCATCACCAGTACAGAGCACTGCTCCAAATGCATGGAGCCCACAAGGAGTTCAAAAACAGGAGTATGCTGAATAAAATAACCATTAGCAAGGGGAGTTGAGTCGATTCCTACTACAGGGATAGGATAAGGTAAATCAATACAAGGCATCTTTAGAGACATAGCAAATTCCGCAGACATGATATTAGCAGATGACCCTGAATCCACGAAAGCACTGCCCGTGGCAGCCCGGCCAGCAAACGAGACCTGAAAGGGAAGCAAAATTTTATTGCGTTTCACATTAACGGGAAATACCTGTGCGCCCAAGTGACCTCCCCGATGATCACTTAGGCGCGGAAGTTTTCCGGCTTCTTATTCTTGCGCCTGGGACAGGTGTTCAGTAGATGCTTGTCGTCCCCACAGTAGAAGCAGAGACCATTCATTCTGCGAAACTCCCTACGTTGTCGAGGGGACATGGAGGCCCCGAGTTGCATAGGTACCTCCGAGTCCTCCGTGGAGGGGCGAGGAGACGGACCTCGGGGGGGATCGCAGAAAAGTCAGAGGGGAGCACACTGAAGCGTTCTAGCTGACGTTCCCTGAGACGTCGGTCAAGTCGTACTGCTAGGGCCATAACCTGGTCAAGGGAGTCAGACGAGGGGTAGCTAACCAGCAGATCCTTCAGGGCGTCAGATAATCCTAACCTAAACTGGCACCTTAGGGCCGGATCGTTCCACTGAGAAGCTACGCACCACTTCCTAAAATCAGAACAGTATTCCTCAACCGGTCTCCTACCCTGACGTAAGGTCACCAGCTGACTCTCGGCTAAGGCAGTCCTGTCAGTCTCGTCGTAAATGAGTCCGAGGGCAGAGAAAAAACGATCAACAGAGGAAAGTTCAGGGGCGTCAGGAGCCAAGGAGAAGGCCCACTCTTGGGGCCCTTCCTGGAGTCGGGATATGATGATACCCACCCGCTGGTTCTCGGAACCTGAGGAGTGGGGCTTTAGGCGGAAATATAGTCTGCAACTCTCCCGGAAGGAGAGAAACGTCTTACGGTCCCCTGAGAACCGGTCAGGTAACTTGAGGTCGGGTTCTAGAGGTGAGGTGAGGGGTACTACTAAAGCAGCGTCACCCTGATTGACCCTTTGGGCCAGGGCCTGGACCTGTAGGGAGAGGCCCTGCATCTGCTGGGCCAGGGTCTCAAGGGGGTCCATGATAGCGTCAGCGTAGGAGAAATGGTAGACTAGGTAAGGGCTTGTAATTATGTAATGGCCGGAAGGAGGTGAAGGGAAAGTGAGCCCTAATCTACCCACCGCCCTGTCCCTGCCTACTTGCAACGACCCGCCCTAGGCGACGAGGTACAACTGGGCGGCGGTCCCTACGCTGTCTAAGTGCACAGGAAAACAAACAGGGAACATGCAAGGGAAGGGGCAGTAGCCACGGAACGCCACGAGGAAACGGAGCGGCGAACGGACAGTCAGGACCAGGACGAAGTGAGTACACCCAAGCGGGCAAGGAGACAGAAGCAAGCCAGGGGCAAAGCAAGGCAGGTCAAGCAGAACTGCAGCAAGGCAGAAGCACGGCAGAAGCAGGCTGGAGCAAGCAGCAGTGGGGCGAGGAATCCAAAAGAATTACAAGCACTGAGGGAGAGAACAGGGCAGGTAATAAAGGACAGGGGGCGGAGCTAACTCCGACAGACCAGGCCGCGATAAGCTCTCCCACTCCTGAGCCTGCCACCCTGGTTGGTGGGAGATGGTGTCAGTCGAACAGGTCTGGCCTCAGGTGTGGATTGATTAATCCCAGGAGTATACCTAGATGAAGTACCTGGCAGATCCCTAACAACTGCAATATACAAATTTGTTCAGAGTTCTTTTTCTAAAATACACATATTCATTTTCATTTAAATACACACTCAAGAATTGTTTGGGATTTTTGAGGGTGTGAATTCTGCTACAGCGCCTCCACAGGGGAAATGTAGAATTGCACAATGCCTTTCTAAATCAATGCTGGGTCCTCCAGTGCAAGAGATTCTCTTAGTAGCCCATCTCTGCTTTGGCTAATAAATGAGACTCTTATTTCTCATAATTTCTTAATAGGGTATTTAAAAATGGTCTTTCCCAGGCCAGGGCTACATCTAGATTTATTGTAGTGCTACTAGTTGATTTTAACTATTGAGTTGCATCTGCAGTCCAAATAAATACATTAAGTTGCATTCAATCTTGTGGAGTGCAGATGTCACTCAAAAGTTTAAATCAATCAGTAGCACTACAAAAAATGTAGGTGTAGCCCTGTCCTTAACCAGACCCCTTAACCCCTTCAATATTAGAGAACTAATAATAATTAAAAAAAGACAGATGGAAGCTCAATAGTGTTTTCAGGTTTTCTTAAACACTAGGGCCTTCTACTCAGGTAGCACCATTAGGTGGAGCCAAGAGTCTCCTCTGTGTGTGAATTTGGGCACAAGTGTAGTGATTCTATTTATAATATACAGCAGAAGCAGTTCTCCACTGATTAGATGTTTTTTTGAATTGATTACTAATAAAATGTGGTCTGATTGCTATTTGAGTCACAATTATAGACAAACACAATCTAAACTAATAATACACATTTGTACGGTTCATGCATTTTATTGAGCACATTGAGTAAACATCTGCCCTTTTGGGAGAAAATGTAAGTGAACCTCTGTGTTAATGACTTCTCCAAGAGCTAATGACTAAAAGGTGTATTAATTAAGGAGATAAGATTTGAGGTGTGGGTTTCACAGGTGCTTTCCCATTTAATAAAGGCATACAAAGCCTGGTTACTGACAAATCTACTCAAGAAACGTTGGTTAGTGTGAACAATTCCTTGATTCCACACAACTTTATGAAAACCTAAGAAGATATAGAGACTCATAAAGCTGGAAAAAGCTACAAAAATATTACTAAAAACCTGACTGTACATCAATCCACGGTTATAAAATTATATACAAATGGAGAACTGTTGACGACTGTTGCCACTATCGCTAGGAGTGGGTGTCCTGTTAAGATCACTGCAAGAGTGCAATGGGCAATCCTGAAGGGTGAGATAGAATGAAAGGTTAAGAGACTCCTACTGAAGACTCTACAAACTGCAAAAACCTCTGTTCATGTGTCCGCTACTAAAAAAATACCGAACAAAGTTGGAAAATTTGATGGGGCCAAAGTCCCTCGACAAATTTATTAAAATTGACGCCAGAAAACTGGCATAAATTAGAGTGGCGTAGAGTTTACTCTATGTGGCGTAGCAAGGTAGAGGCCCATGCTGGGCCTCATACCTTGCCCCTCCCCAATCAGACTACCCACCACCTTCCCTATTGGACAGTTTATTAAAAAAACAAAAAAGGAAATAAAAAAAAATGTTGCTCACCTCACCGCTCTTCTTCTACAACTATTGGGTTACCTCAGCATTCCCATGCAGCTAATACAACGTACTGATGCCATGCAGCGTTAGGAAGTTGTATGTGACACAGCACTGATGACGTTAAAGTGCTGCTTCACATATAAGGCCCGGACGATGCTTGGCTTCAAAACCTTGTATGAGATGCGATGAAATGCAGGAGGGAGCTACACGGCCCAGCCGAAAGATGCAACATAATTATTAAGAGGCTTTTGCCTCTTAATACATTTGTTGCATCTTACTCCAACTCAAGCAGAAGGGACGTTGGGTGATGCAACAAGACAATGACCCTAAGCACACAAGTAAATCAATTAAAGAAAGGCTGAAACAGAAGACGTTTAGTGGTTTGGAATGTCTAAGTCATGAGTCTTGAACTTAACCCTATAGATGCTGCGGCATGACGACCAGAAGAGGGCTGTACATGCAAGGCATCTCAGAAATATTGACGAACTGAAACATTTGCAGGAAGGAATGGTCCAAAACTCCACCTTAACATTGTGTAAATATTATTTGCAGCTACAGTAAACATTTGGTGGAGGCGATTGCTTCTAAAGAGGGATCTACAGGTTATTAAATTCAAGGGTTCACTTACTTTTTCTCCCTGTACTGTGGACGTTTACTCAACTTAATAAACGACATGAAGAGTACATCTGTTTGTGTGTTATTAGTTTAGTTAAATTGCATAAAAAGTGTTCCTACCTAATTGTTCTCATTTGGCCCCTGAGACTACAAATAAAGGTGAGCCACCTGTTCATTTTTTTGTGGTATTGTGTGGCAATCTTTTGTTGTTGTGGTGCTGTATCTGTGGGGGCTGTGGTCCAGAGCCAAGGTGGCTTCGACTGGCAGCATGGGTGCTGTTGGTCTCTTGGATTGCTCCCTCTGCAGGTGCTGTGTTGCAGCGGCATTGGTTGCCATAAGATACTACACTTGGTAGAGTAGGGACTTACTTGAAACTGGCAAGTGGGCTTATACTTTTTGATCAAAATGTTTACTAAGAACCTAATTTTCGTACATTTTATTTTTCTGAGCCGCAATAGATCAAGTATAACAAGTGGATGTGCGGTCCAGGTTTTCTTTTCTCTCCTGTGGATATTTAGTTAAATTGCGTTTGTCTATAATTGTGACTTCGATAACAATCAGACCACATTTTATTAGTAATCAATGCAGAAATCTAAGTAATTCCAAAAAGTTCACTTACCTTTTTGTTGCAACCGTAACTAAAGCTTAATTATTGTATAATGAACACTTCAGCAGCTTTGTAAGTGTGCCTGTACATGTAGCGGCAGTTGTACCGCATCGGTTTTACTGCAAACTGCTGAACACAAGGACTGGACTAATACTGACTAAAGGGGGTTTTCAACAGGACGATTATTGGGCAGACGAGTGTTAATATAACGCTCCTTGCCGATAATTGCCCTGTGTAAATGGGAACGATCAGCGGTTGACCGAGCAAACGCTCAATCACCTGCTGGTCATATAGTTTAAAAAAAGTAGAAGATTATCTTTGTCGGCAGCACATCTTCTTGTGTAAACAGGGAGACGCACTGCTGACATGATAATAATGGATGGGGATGAGCGATCGGAGTAACGACCGCACGTCCCCATCCATAGCTCCATATGACAGGAGCAAACGAGCGCCGGTGTAAAAGGGCCTTAATACTCACAGCTGAGAGTATACTGCAATTGAATTCTGTCTAGACAATCCTCTGTGAGCTAATTAAACAACCAGGAGTGTAGATTTTTGCATTTTCCTACAATGATACACTGTAACAAATCAGGACAAGAGAAAGATTTATACTGCTGATGTATTTGTTTAAAGGGGTTATCCAGGATTTCAAAATTGATGGCCTATCCTTAGAATGTTACTTTCGTAGAAGTTGTGTATGGTATTGCAGCATTGTCCCAGTGTGCTAAGTGCCAGGATAGATGTCAACAAGTGACTTTACAAGGGTATTTAGATACAGGTCTAGGGAAGAGAAGTGAAACCATGAATAGGTAAAGGGAATCCTAGTTACAACTCTATTGTACAATACAATTTTCAGGAAGTGATTGAGTACAGCCTCTACCCCAGAGATCGGGGAGAGATCAAAAGGTTATACATGTGATTGTGTAGCATTACTGTTCTGCTTTACCTAGGCCTCCAGCAGTACAATATGTCATGAGCTCACCCACCCTCTAATGATAATAAGATTACCCTCATTAACCTGCCCCAGTCTATACAGCAAAGCTGACAAGTAAGCTGTATATAACAGGATGTGTCAGAATTTTGTGTCTGCTCTAGTAACCAGTGTGAAAACGAAAATATTTTAAATTTTTTTTATGTAGATGGATAGTCGCATAAAAGAATGGAACAAAGCTCATCAAAATGTTAAAAATGTTAAAATGAAAACCTGATTTAAACAATATACAATAACATGTTTTAGTGATACATTCCCTTTGATAGTGCTATAAATGAGAATGTCTAAGGCATGGTAACCTCAAACCTTCCACATGCTTTAATAATAATTCATATGCAGATAATAAACAATCATAAAAGTAATTCGGATTTGAAAATCTGTATTGTATATTTTTAGAAATAGTGTTTTTTTTCTTTTTTTTTTTTTTACATTTTCATCTACAAAGGACATCTCCTCTAGAGATATCAGATCTAGATTTCTCAATAACTTTACTTCACGCATCCAAACTTCTTAGCTAAAAACATATAAATTATGCTTTTTTCAGCAATATGAACAAACAAATATGATACCTAAGGCCAAATAACACATCAGAGCTGGAACATATTTGCCTATAAACTTATGCATAGTTTATATCATCATAATCACAGGGCACAAGATGTTCCGTTACAGGATTATGTAAAACTATTACTCATTTAGCATGACCAATTATAAAGAGATGTGACAACTATGGTATTTCCTGTGAAGCCAGCTGAATAATATCCAGTTGTAGATAGTCTATGTAGATTTCAATGACACATGAGCACATCTACATAATCAGCATCCTTGACTGTAGTATTTAGTTTGTACCTTTTTTTTTTTTCATCAAGAATAGGAACCATCAGCACCAACAAAGTTATAGAAGAAAATATGTTCTATTCATCCTGTGTGGTAATTGTTTGGTTGTAACTTTTTTCATTTTCACCTAGATGATTGTAATATCCACCTGTGATGTTGTTATATCACGATACAGCCTGTCTAGCAAAAACGCTTCCACATTCAGTCTTGGCACTGTCTACCCAAAACCGATCTCCTGCACTCAATTGTATCCGCGTCCTTAGGACGCAGATACAATTGATTTGCCTAGCACTGCCTTGGCGAGGCACAGGATGCCTTGCCAGTTGGCGCTTCAGCGATGACACTGGCAGCGCGATGACGTAATCGCGCCACTGCGTCAATCTGATGTATGAGGCCTGGCGTCGCTGGACGACGGCGCAGGAACAGGGACAGGTAAGTATAATGTATTTTTCTTTACAGTGGGCAGTGTTGGGGTCCCTATCTACAGGGGACTATATAGGGGGCCCGAGTTACAGGGGACTATACAGGGGCCCTAGCTACAGGATACTAAATAGGGGGCCCTATCTACAGGGTACTATATAGGGGGCCCTAGCTACAGGGTGCCCTATCTACAGGGGACTATATAGGTGCCCCATCTACAGGGAATGCTACAGGGGGAACTATCTACAGGGGATTCTATAGCGGGCCTTATCTACAGGAGGCACTATCTACAGAGGGCAACTATCTACAGAGGACTCTATAGCAGGCCCTATCTACAGGGGGCTATACAGGGGGCCCTATCCAGAGGCGTAGCTAGGTTCTCCAGCACCCGGGGCAAAGATTAATTTTGGCACCCCCCCAACCTCTTTCCCGACATCTCCTTCCCCCTCGCCATGTTTGTTTTCTCTACCAATCAATGACGTGTCATTTCTTTTCCACTTTTTTTTAGTAAATCAAGCATAAAAACATTTGTACATTTTACAAGCAATATAGTTCTATACACAACACCAGAACAAAGCTCATTACATATATACAGCACCAGAACAAAGCTCATTACATATATACAGCACCAGAACAAAGCTCATTACATCTATACAGCACCAGAACAAGCTCATTACATATATACAGCACCAGAACAAAGCTCAGTGTCACGTAGGGTTCGTGGACCCACTGGGCCGTACCGCCTTGGCGGTATGGCAGTTGGCCAACAGGGCGCAGGTCAGAGTCTATAGTTCATATAGGGTACCTGTGGCAGCTCGGACAGTAGCAAGGCAGCCTTGGCAGGAACTAGGCAGCAGGTAGACATCAGGCGTGGAGAAGCAGGACAGGCGTGGTATACAGCACAGCATGGCTACAGCTCAGCACGGCACTAGATCAGTATACAGGTTACAGGACAGGAACAGGGAACATTAGGAGCAGGAAACACTAGTGGACCATTTACAAGACAAACTTAGAATGCGACAACAACACTCAGGCGTGGGAGGATCGGTCTGGGACCTTCTTATAGCCCAGGGTGCTCTGGGAGCAATTAGCTCAATCTCCAACTTGCGTGCGCTCTGGCTTCTTAAGTCTGGACTGAGCTCGTGAGCGCACCCTGGTTGTCACTGTGGAGCAGGACGGCCGTATGTGCAGACATCTCTTGAGAGAAGGGTGTCGACTGGATGGAAGGAGTTTGTGGTCAGTTACACTCCGTACATAAATACACCTCCAGTACCAAGCTCTGTACATACTGTATATACAGCACCAGAACAAAGCTCATTACATGTATACAGCACCAGAACCCATCTCATTACATATATACAGTACCAGAATCAAGCTAAGTACATAAATACAGCTTCAGAACCAAGATCATTACATATATACTGCACCAGAACAAAGCTCAGTACATAAATACAGCTCCAGAACCAAGCTCAGTACATAAATACAGCCCCAGTACCAAGCTCAGTACAAATATATAGTACCAGAACCAAGCTCAGTACATATATACAACACCAGCACAAATACAGCTGAATTTATTGCAACCCCTGCCGTATATGTTTGCACTAAATTGTTTCCAGCTTCCAGAATGGCCCGAACAATGGTAAGAATATGCTGGGAGTTGCTGTTTCACAAAAAAAATAATCATATCATAATCATACCACCCATCATCTCGCTGCAGATCATGCAGTGACTACAGTACTGATTAGAGGCAGAATAAACATTTACATTAAGTGACTCACCAGTGACGTCTCAGATTCTAGTTATTATTCTCCATCCGGTCCAGACCTCTATGATGATTTCTCCCGGTTACAGCCCATTTCTGCAGTTTGCGGCTTAGATGTCTTCAGCTTCTCACTTTTCAAACATTTCTACACCTATAAACAAAGATAACGTTCTCATTAAACCACACACTACGCCCCTAAATAGAATAGCGTCATACACTGCACCTCTAATTATAATAGCACCATACACTGTCCAACACACACACTGTGCCCCCTGTAGATAGTGCCTGACATAGACCCCCCATATAGCCCACCCCTGTATATAGTGTCCCATATATAGCTCCCCTATATAGTGCTCCACAGATAACCCACCCCTGTATATAGCCCCCTGTTGATATAGCCCACCCCTATATATAGTGCTCCACATATAGCCCACCCCTGTATATAGTGTTCCACATATAGCCCACCCCAGTATATAGCCCCCTGTAGATAGAGCCCCGCGTATATAAAGCACCCCCTGTAGATAATGCCACACACTTTTTTATTAGGATTAAAAACAAACTATACAAACTTACCTTATTCCTGTTCCCACGCTGTCTGGCGGCAATAGAGACCTGCTATCTTCTGCGCAGGTCTCCTGGGGTTGAACGACGCAAGCATCTATGAAAGGCACTGATTGGCAGGGCAGACTAACTTTCCCTGTCAATCAGCGCCATTCAACGACGCAAGCATATGGAACCTACCCGGCCATTCATTGCTTCTAATTGTACCTTTGTCCTATAGACACAGGTACAATTATAGTGCAGGAGGGGGTGGTGGAGGCTGGTTTCCATGGTGCCACTGACCCCTCAGAGAGGCAAAATGCCGCTGTCATGGACGGTGCGGCCCTGTCACCCCCCTCTAAGTTTCACCCGGGGCACATGACCCACCTGCCCCCCCTAGCTACGCCCCTGGCCCTATCTACAGGGGACTCTATTGGGGGCCCTATCTACAGGGGGCTCTAAAGGAGGGCCCTATCTACAGGGACTCTATTGGGGGGCCCTATCTACAGGGGACTACAGGGAGCCCTATCTACAAAACACTTTATGGGGGGCTCTATGTAAAGGGAGCCCTATCTACAGGGGGCACTATATACAGGGGACTCTACAGAGGGCCCTATCTACAGGGGCACTATTTAATGGGGAATCTACAGGGGGCACTATCTACATGGGACCCTATGGGGGCACTATCTACAGGGGGCTCTATGGGGGTACTATCTGCAGAGGGCCCTATGGGGTCACGCTCTCTACAGAGGGCTCTATAAGGGGCACAATCTACAAAGAGCTCTATGAGAGGCATGATCTACAGGGGGCATTGTGAGTGGCACTACTTACAGGGGGCACTGTGTGTGGTGCATTACTTTATAGTGTTTAACACAATTTTATTCATGGGTGGGCACAGTGTAAGGTACTATTATATTCAGGGGCACAGTGTATGGTACTATTATATTCTGGGGCATAGAGTGTCGCACCATGAGAATTTTATCTTCATTTATAGGTGCGGAAATGTTGGAAAAGTGAGCAGCCGAACACATCTGAGTGGCAAACTCTGCAGAAATGGGTCGTGGCCAGGAGGCGTCATCATAGAGGTCTAGACTGGATGGAAAAGAAAAGAGAAAAAGAACGACTCCAATCTGAGAAGACGTCTCCTGTGAGTCACTAAATGTAAATGTTTATTCTCCCTGTGACTGATCAGTACTGTAGTCATTGTATGATCTGCTGCGAGATCATGGGTGTATCATTCCTTTTTGTGAAATAACAACTCCCAGCATATCCTTACCATTGTTCAGGATATACTGGGAGATGTAGTCTTATAACATACAAACTTATATGGCAGGGGTTAAACTGAATTTGCAAATGATCTCAGTACTGAGCTGTATTTGTGCTGTATTCATGTACTGAGCTTGGTTCTGGTGCTGTATATAAATGTATGCGCTTGGTTCTGGAGTTATATACATCATACCAAACAAGCTCAACACATATATACAGCACCAAAGAGAAGCTCAGTACATATATACAACTCCAGAACCAATATCAGCATATAATTACTACACCAGAACCAAGCTCAGATTACATTACGCCAGTCTTCTGTGATATGATCTGCCTTGTGTCTTCCATCACCCCACCCCCCAACCACACACACACACACACACACGCACGCACGGGCGCGCGTGCGCGCGCACACACACACACACGCACAAACACGTAAAACCTCAAACCATAACCTGAAAGCTCAATGACAAGTTTATGGACTGGTCTAGAGTCTTCCCCATATATTTCCCCAATATTACTTCCATCTGAAAAGCTATCCACTGCAATTGGACACAATATTTCGGGAGTCCTCCCACTTACTCTATTATATTACATTCTAATACAAATTATTATTTCTTGTCATGTATAGATGTTGAATCTGTCATTGGCGTTCTCTCCCAACCTCTGACCAGGGCCTGAAATTTTGGGGGTCCACTCCCTTCTTCTTGCGTAGGACATCAAAATATATAGAACCATTACTTTGTCATGTATAGATATTGTGTAGTTACAAGCACTAAGAGCTTATGTCACGGATCGGGTTAGTGGACCCACTAGGCCGTACCGCCGCAGCGGGGAGGCAGCTGACCAAACAACAGGACACCCCAGAAATACAATGTCCCGCACAAGGGTACCTGAATAGTCCAGATGGTGGCCGCAGCTCTGGCACAGATGAGATGGGTGCAGCAGATGGCGCCAAACATGGCCGATGACACAGAAGGCGCAAGTTGCGCCATACGTGGCGGATTCCTCCGGACGTGGCAGATAACACAGGACGTGGCGGATTCCTCCGGTACATGGAAGATTCCTCTGGACGTGGCAGATGACACAGGACGTGGCGGATTCCTCCGGACGTGGCAGATGACACAGGACGTGGCGGATTCCTCAAGATGTGGCAGAAGACACAGGACGTGGCACCACTTGATACTAGGGCAAAGCACGGGAAACAGGAACGGGAACAAGGTACGGGTAACAACAGGAACGGGAAACACTAAGGGACCATTTGCAAGACAGACTGGGAAAACTAACAACGCTCAGGCATCGAACTAGGGGGCTGGACCCCTCTTATAGCCCAGGGTACTCACGGGTCAAAGGTCGTTCAAGATGTCCGGTACGTGCGCTGCCCCTTTAAGAGCGGGGACGAGCGTGCGCGCGCACCCTGCGGGCTCCGGCGAAGGTGAGTGGATGCAAGCGCTGGCGTCTCCTGAGGAGGAGGCTGGGGCCAGCGCTTGCCGACTCGTGGCTGCCGCTGCTAGCGGGAGGCTGGAGCTGACAGCCCGCAGCAACGGACATAACAGTATCCCCCCTCTTACGCCCCCTCTTCTTGGGACCGGAGCGAGAGAGAAACTTCTTTACAAGAGTTGGGGCATTGAGGTTCTCCTCTGGCTCCCAGGACCTCTCTTCGGGGCCAAACCCCCTCCAATCCACCAAATAAAAGGTCTTTCCTCTCACTCTCTTGGTGTCCAAGATCTCCTTGACCTCAAAGATGTCCGAGGAGCCGCTGGGAGCAACCGCAGGGCTGGGAGTCTTGGAATAGCGGTTTAGGATCACAGGCTTCAGGAGGGAGACGTGGAAGGAGTTGGGAATCCTGAGGGTAGGAGGCAGCCGAAGCTTGTAGGCGACAGGGTTGATCTGCTGCAGGACCTCGAATGGTCCAAGGAACCTGGGAGCGAACTTGTATGAGGGCACCTTCAAGCGAATGTTCCGAGAGGACAGCCAGACTTTAGTCCCCGGAAGATACTGAGGCGGCTCTCTTCTGTTAGTATCTGCCTTTCGCTTCATGCGATCTACTGCCAGCAAAATAGAGGACCGGGTCTGTTGCCAGATTTGCAGGAAGTCCCCATATGCAGAGTCAGCAGCGGGAACCAGAGATGAAGTCGACACAGGAAGAGGGACTCTGGGATGTTGACTGTACACGATGTGAAACGGAGTGGAAGTGGTGGACTCACTTGTGTGGTTGTTGTAAGAACATTCGGCCCATGGTAGAAGCTGCGCCCAGTTATCGTGCTGTGCAGAGATGAAGTGGCGGAGATAATTCTCCATGATCTGGTTGAACCTCTCAACTTGCCCATTGGACTGGGGATGATAGACAGAGGAAAAGTCCAATCTCACATCCAGGAGTTTACAGAGGGCTCTCCAGAACCTTGAGGTAAACTGAACCCCCCGGTCGGACACGATGTGAAGAGGCAAGCCATGCAAGCGGAAGATGTGCTGAATGAAGAGACTTGCCAGACGAGGAGCAGAAGGTAGGCCGGTCAGCGGGATAAAATGAGCCATCTTAGAGAACCGGTCCACCACCACCCAGACAGTGTTACATCCTGCTGAGGGGGGGAGGTCTGTGACGAAGTCCATCGCAATGTGCTGCCAGGGGGCATTGGGTACAGGCAGAGGTTGAAGCAGACCGGCAGGCTTGGAGTGAGTCACTTTGTTAGAGGCACACACCGTGCAAGAAGAGACAAAGTCCAGAACATCCTTAGGTAGCGTGGACCACCAAAAGTGACGAGCAATCAGGTCTCTGGTTTTACGGACACCGGCGTGCCCAGCAAGTTTAGAACTATGTCTCCAGCGAAGAATTCTTCTCCTGTCTGCCAACCGAACAAAAGTCCTCCCAGGAGGGATGTCTCTAACCTGCAGAGGATTAGCAGTGATAATGCAGGACGGGTCTATGATGGTCTGAAGGGACTCCACCGTGTCTTCCGTCTCAAACGATCTGGACAAGGCATCGGCCCTCACATTCTTGTCCGCGGGACGGTAGTGGAGCACAAACAGAAAACGGGTGAAGAACAGCGACCACCTGGCTTTACGAGGATTAAGTCTTTGAGCGGACTGAAGGTAAGTGAGGTTCTTGCGGTCGGTGAAGATCAGGATGGGGTGAGCAGCGCCCTCCAGAAGATGTCTCCACTCCTCCAGAGCCAATTTGATGGCCAGCAGCTCCCGATCTCCAATGGAGTAATTGCGCTCAGCAGAAGAAAACAGTCTAGAGTAGTAGCCACATACTACTGCCTTTCCTTTGGAGCTCCTCTGGAACAGAAGTGCACCTGAACCGACAGAGGAAGCGTCCACTTCCAGTGAGAACTGCCGAGATACGTCAGGATGATGGAGGATAGAGGCTGAAGTGAAGGATTTCTAGAGGCTATTAAACGCAGACTCGGCCTCTGGAGTCCACACTTTGGCGTTCACACCCTTCTTGGTAAGGGTCGAGATGGGAGACATCAGAGAAGAGAAGTTGGGAATAAACTGCCGGTAGAAATTGGCGAATCCCAGGAACCGCTGTATGGCCCTTAAGCCTTGGGGACGTGGCCATTCCAGGACAGCCTTCACTTTCTCAGGATCCATCTTGAGGCCTTGATCCGAGATGATGTAGCCCAGGAAGGGCAGAGAACTCTTCTCAAAGACGTACTTCACCAGCTTGGCATATAAATGATTCTCCCTCAATCGTAGTAGAACCTGACGGACATGCCTCCGATGAGTCATCTGATCTGGGGAGAAAATCAAAATATCATCGAGATAAATAACAACACAGACATAGAGTAGATCTTGGAAGATGTCGTTAACGAACTCATGAAACACTGCGGGGGCATTACACAGTCCGAAGGGCATCACCAGGTATTGGTAGTGCCCGTCCCGGGTGTTAAATGCCGTCTTCCATTCGTCACCCCGGCGAATCCGGACTAGATTGTAAGCTCCACGCAGGTCAAGTTTAGAAAAATTTTTGGCCCCTCGTATGCGATCAAAAAGCTCAGAGATGAGTGGCAACGGGTATTTGTTCTTGATGGTGATCAGGTTGAGGCCCGTGTAGTCAATGCAGGGACGAAGGGATCCATCCTTGTTTTTAACGAAGAAGAATCCAGCCCCGGCCGGGGAGGAAGATTTTCGTATAAAACCCCTCTCCAGATTCTCCTTGAAATAGGCCGACATGGATAGAGACTCAGGCAAGGAGAGAGGGTATACCCGTCCACGGGGAAGAGAGGCATTAGGAACGAGTTCAATGGGGCAGTCATAGGTCCGATGTGGAGGCAGCGTCTCAGCCTCCTTTTTGCTGAAAACATCTGCATACTGAGCAAAATGGGGAGGCAGTCCCGACAGCGACTGAGGCAGAGAAGGCTTGACAGGATGGATCTGCAACAGACAACGACAATGGCACTTGGAGCCCCATTGGAGAACCTCTCCAGAATTCCAGTCCAGGACTGGGGCATGTAGTCGAAGCCAAGGCAGGCCCAGCAGAACAGGATTGATGGCCTTGGGCAAAACAAGGAACAAAATAAATTCAGAGTGAAGTACTCCAACCTGGAGCTTCAACGGCTTGGTTTTAGAGATAATGGTATCAGGCAGAGGCAGTCCATTAACTGAGGCAACAGCCAAAGATGTCTCCAGGGGAACTGTGGGCAGCTGAAGATGATCCACCAGCTCTTTTTGGATGAAATTTGCAGCAGAGCCAGAGTCAAGATAGGCAGAGACTTGATGCGTCCTGTCGCCGGATACCAGGGTCACAGGAATAGTCAATTTGGAAGCGAATCCTCTGTTAGATTCCGTTCCACCTAGGGTTGTCTCTCCAACCAATCCTAGGCAAGGGGGTCTCTCTGGCTTCTGGGGACACAGACGCACAATATGGCCTCCATGGCCGCAATACAAACAAAGTCCAGAAGTGTGTCTGCGTTGTCTCTCCTGGGTAGACAATTTAACATAATTAGTCTGCATCGGGTCCTCTGGTGGGACGACTGAGAAGGATTGCGGGACAGCAGAATCCAGCCTGGGAAGTTCTCTCCCCCGGAGAACCTCTTGGGAAAGCTCCCGGATCCTCATGTCGACACGGGAGGTGAGTAGAATAAGATCATCCAGGGTAGATGGCAGATCGCGAGCAGCCAGCTCGTCCTTGATCCCTGAAGACAGTCCCTGCCAGAAGGTAGCCACCAAAGCCTCGTTGTTGGAGGTCAATTCAGCAGCCAGGATACGGAACTGAATGGCATACTCGCCCACAGAGAGGTCTCCCTGGTGTAGCGTCAGCAAGGATGCAGCAGCCGAAGAAACTCTCCCAGGTTCCTCAAAGATCGAGCGGAAGGTCTGTAAGAAGCACTGCAAGTCCCGGGTCTCTGGTCCCTGATGTTCCCACAGAGGATTGGCCCATGCCAGGGCTTTGCCGGTAAGGAGAGAGATGATGAAGGCGATCCTGACGTCATCCGAACAGAAGGACCTGGCATGTAGTCTGAAATGGATCAGGCACTGATTCAAAAATCCCCTGCAGGACCTCGGATCTCCGTCATAGCGTGGAGGTAGCGGCAAGAAACACAGGGGGTTGGTACCGGTACAGACAGGAAGTGTAGCAGGCGGAACCGCAGGAACGGGTGCGGTGATGACTGTGGTTGGAGCAAGCAGCCGATGGGCTATGGCGTTCACCGACAGGAGGAGCTGGTCTTGTCGTGACTGGAGATCCTCCATCTCAGCCAGCATGGCTTGTGTAGTCAACGTCTCAAGTTGACCAGCGTACTGTCACGGAGCGGGTTAGTGGACCCACTAGGCCGTACCGCCGCAGCGGGGAGGCAGCTGGCCAAACAACAGGACACCCCAGAAATACAATGTCCCGCACAAGGGTACCTGAATAGTCCAGATGGTGGCCGCAGCTCTGGCACAGATGAGATGGGTGCAGCAGATGGCGCCAAACGTGGCGGATGACACAGGAGCCGCAAGTTGCGCCAGACGTGGCGGATTCCTCCGGACGTGGCAGATAACACAGGACGTGGCGGATTCCTCCAGTATGTGGCAGATTCCTCTGGACGTGGCAGATGACACAGGACGTGGCGGATTCCTCCGGAGGTGGCAGATGACAGGACGTGGCGGATTCCTCAAGACGTGGCAGAAGACACAGGACGTGGCAGATTCCTCTGGACGTGGCAGATAACACAGGACGTGGCGGATTCCTCCGGACGTGGCAGATGACACAGGACATGGCGGATTCCTCAAGACGTGGCAGAAGACACAGGACGTGGCACGACTTGATACTAGGGCAAAGCACGGGAAACAGGAACGGGAACAAGGTACGGGTAACAACAGGAACGGGAAACACTAAGGGACCATTTGCAAGACAGACTGGGAAAACTAACAACGCTCAGGCATCGAACTAGGGGGCTGGACCCCTCTTATAGCCCAGGGTACTCACGGGTCAAAGGTCGTTCAAGATGTCCGGTACGTGCGCTGCCCCTTTAAGAGCGGGGACGAGCGTGCGGGCTTCGGCAAAGGTGAGTGGATGCAAGCGCTGGCGTCTCCTGAGGAGGAGGCTGGGGCCAGCGCTTGCCGATTCGTGGCTGCGGCTGTCAGCGGGAGGCTGGAGCTTACAGCCCGCAGCAACGGACATAACAGCTTACACCAAGGCAATCTCCCCTCAGCGTTGTAACGTCTATGGCCACGGTCCATCGTTCGGTTGTTAATCTCGACGGCCGTGGCCATGGACAGCTTACCTCGTTGCAGCGTCGTCCTCCTGTCAGGCGCCGGCACACACTTCTGGACTCAGAGTGTCTCCGGTGGGCGCGCACGCCCGCGCTTGCACAGCCTTAAAGGGCCACTGCGCGCATTTTTGCAGGAACTCTGCAATCTAGCCCAGGATGCCCTGGGCTATAAAAAGGGGCTCTGTCTCCTTGTTCTTTGTCAGAGCATTGTTCGTTACCCATTGTTTGTCATGCTTATGGTCTCCCAGTGTCTTCCAGTTTCCCAGTGTACCTTGCTCCTGTATCCCGTATCCTGTTTCCGTGCTACCTAGTGCTATTGCCGTGCTGTGCTATTTTCCGTGCTGTGCTACAGCCTACGCTTGATCTGCTATGCCTCACCTGACGACTTCCCGCTGCCTGGTCCTGGACGTGCCTGCCTCGCTACTGCCTACGATTGCCTCAGGTACCCTCGCTGAACTAATTGAACTCTATACTTACCTGTTTGGCCAGCTGCCATCCCGCTACGTGGTACGGCCCAGTGGGTCCACACCCCGCATCGTGACAAGCGTCCTCCACCGCCCTCGGACCAGAGCACTCCATGAGGTTTTAGCGTCCTCCCCCTTTGTCAAGCAAATTTGATATACAATCTGTGATATATTCTCAATCATGTCTAAGGCTCTGAGTACAAATATCTCCACCGAGATCAGAAAAGTTGCCACAACCCCTTCGTTTGGAAACTTGTAGACTATGAATCTGACATGTTTTTTGTTTGCTCCTATTAGCCAAACAGCACAATATTTTTTTGTGCTGTTTTGGCTAATAGAAGAACAGACCTGTCCCTGTAATATGCTTCCCTTACCTAGGGCAGCCTATTCAGCTGACAGAACCACCACATGCCCTATCTTTTTCAGTTTTGCTTCAGTTTTACCCAATTACATTATTGGGGAATTCACTGAATTAAAAAAACACATGTAAAAAGTTAGGCTAGTTTTGGTACAATATACAAGTTATCTATGCGAAACACTCTCGTCCAATCAGATGTAGTGAGACGGTGGAAATGATTAATTCTAGGCAAGAGGAAGAACTTACTTCTCATGAATGCTCTGATTGGCTGAGATGGCTTGGGGTACTTAGAGGGATTGCCCACGACCGGACAACTGATGACCTATCCACAGGATAGGTCATCAGTATATGATCGGTGTGGGTCCGACACCCGGACCCCGCACCGATCAGCTGCTCCAGCTGCCTCCGGTCACTGGATGTCCATGCCGGAAGCAGGTGGCTCCGGTCACGTGAATAGAAGCAGAGCTGCAGTTCTGCAGAACGGCCGCTATGCAGTGGTTGGAGCCATCTGCTTCCGGCTCCAACTACTGCATACTGTTCAAAACATACGGTGCCTGGAGGCAGCCAGAGCAGCTTATCGGTGCAGGGTTCGGGTGTCGGACCCCCACCAATCATATAATAATCATATACTAATGATCTATCCTGTGGATAGGTCATCAGTTGTCCGGTCGTGGACAACCCCTTTAAGTACCCCAAGCCACTGTTAAATTTCATTATATAACTATAGTTAGAAATACTGTAGAATAAATGTAAATGAATATGTAATTTGCATGTTTTAGCACTTTTGTTTTTACTCTACCTTTTGCCTGTGCATTATATCAGCATCCTGCTGGGTGCTGGCGATTGAGCTTGCCCTTGTATCAGCAAGTATGTTTGTTTGTTTTTTTTGCAATTTTTGCAATTTTTTTTCTGTGCATTATATGGCCAGTCACAGCAGAATAACACCTAGAATATGAGAACCAAGAAGCTGCATGTCATAGAGATACAGCTAATCCTGATACGTGCATAGATAGAATTACTGCTAGAAATAAAAAAAGGATTCACTGATCTACCATAAAACAGTGGTGGAAATGTCACAGCAACATTACATGGTAATGGAAGATTCAAAGCAACAAGTCTGACTCACAACATGAATGTCAAATATAAATGTTACATTCATCTGAGCACATTTAAAAATAACACGGTTGTAAAGTGGTCACAGAAAGTGAACTCACTAAGAATTAGGAACAATGACACCTTTTACGTTGTGATAAATTATAGAACAGCAGTAGCAGATCAAGTACAACAGTGTTTTCCTGGTGAAATATCAGTCTTCAGATTTACACTGGACAATGTATTTTGTTACTCAAGATTCATTCTGAACAAATTTGTAAAAAGCTTTTACTTAGCAAAAGAATGGTGCTCGTTCATGCCCCCAATGCATAGCACCAACTGAACGGACCGTAATTATGGACCCATTCACTACTGTTGCCCTCGGACACCTTCCCGTATATTTATGGGAAGGTGTTCGTGCCGGAGAAAGGCTCTGAAAAAGATAGGACTTTTCCTATTTTTTGCTTTTTACGGACCGTGCTCCATACTTTATATGGGAGCACGGCCCGCAAATTCGGGTGGCTGTCCACAGCCATATCCCGTAATCACGGACAGTGATTACAAGCACGGTCATGTGCAGGGGGTCTTATTCCTTTATAAGAAAAGTGGCATGACCTTCAGGCCGGTTTCCTGCTCCTTTTTTTTCTATTGTTGCAGTGCTTAGAGAAGCTCCTCCCATGAGGAACAGGAACGAGGAAAACCAAGCTGGGACTCCTTCTCCAGAGGTGGTTTCTTTCGCTTTCAGAAGATCAGCACAATGAAAAGGTTCTTGAACTTTTGCTACTAAAGAAGCTCAGGCAGCTTTGAAATGCAAATAGCTGCTACCTATTGTCTGCCTGGGTGTCACTCTCTGAGACTGACCAACTCCAACATTAATGGCAAGAGTAAATAGCAACCACTTCCATTGCACATCTTCCATATACTGAAGAGCCAGTGAGACCAGTGAGATTCCTTACCCCCTGAGTGCGCATGCGCACAGATCATAAAACAACCATCGCTCCCGGACCTTATACAACACTGTAACCCAGAACTAAACAATTCACGGAGGAATTGCATCTATAATACCGGGACTAGTGCAAAGCGCTTTTGCGCTACTTTGTTGCATACAGATGTAGCCATCTTTATCTTGACTATTAGCGCATTAAATACACAATGGCAAGAATCTTTAACTTTACTTTTTCAATGGCTTTTCAATGGGTTTTGTTGTGTGACATCACGCTGCAGCAAGTTATCAGAGTCAAGATAAAGATGGCTACATCTGTACTGCAACCGCTATTGGGACTGACACAAAAACTAGTGCACAATATTGCATACTACAAATATACTGTGCTTATTACAGTAGAGTGGTTATAAAGCTGGTTATTACTCGTCTCAAACTCATGCATTTGTGCACATAATTAGTCCATATAGCAAGGGCCTAGTGGCAGACATATATATATATATATATATATATATATATACATATATACTGTGAGACAGTGACAGGTAAAGTCATTGAGGGAAGGTACATTTCCCCTAGAATCCTGTCATATGTATCCTAGGCTCCAGGGAATGAGTATTTTTTGCAATAGAAAGCTCTAGCTTTCCAATCTCGGCTTAAGGAAAAGCCGGAAAAAGGTCCTGGAGTTGGATTGGGGAAGAGCAGGGCGGGTTCCCCATTCCCTAGTCCATCTCTGTTTGTAGGACAAGGCTGCTGCTCAATTAGCTGCACCTGCAGCCTGTGTATAAAAAGGTGCAGACACAGTGTGTGTGAGTCTCACCCCTGACTCAGACCGGAGACTACTAAGTCTGGAGTAGCCTGTATTCTATGTGAGTAAAGATCTGTGTTACTTTGTGTCCAGTGCCTGGTAGGAAGGCACTTGGTATAGTTAGATAATATCTTGTTTAGTTAGTGCTCAGACGAGCAGGATTTATTTTGTATTTTGCCTTGTTGTACAAGAGGCTGTTTCTTTGACAAGAATAAAACACAGGCAAAGCCCTGTTATGAACTTTAATGCACGGTGTCCCTGTCTCTGGCTACTAAGAAACCGCTGTACCAACCTCTCCTGATGCTAAACCCTCACAATACATACAGTGAAAGAAATAAGTATTTGATCCCTTGCTGATTTTGTAAGTTTGCCCACTGTCAAAGACATGAACAGTCTAGAATTTTTAGGCTAGGTTAATTTTTCCAGTGAGAGATAGATTATATAAAAAAAAAAAAAGAAAGTCACATAGTCAAAATTATATATATTTATTTGCATTGTGCACAGGGAAATAAGTATTTGATCCCCTACCAACCATTAAGAGTTCAGCCTCCTCCAGACCAGTTACACGCTCCAAATCAACTTGGTGCCTGCATTAAAGACAGCTGTCTTAAATGGTCAACTGTATAAAAGACTCCTGTCCACAGACTCAATTAATCAGTCTGACTCTAACCTCTACAACATGGGCAAGACCAAAGAGCTTTCTAAGGATGTCAGGGACAAGATCATAGACCTGCACAAGGCTGGAAAGGGCTACAAAACCATAAGAAAGACGCTGGGTGAGAAGGAGACAACTGTTGGTGCAATAGTAAGAAAATGGAAGACATACAAAATGACTGTCAATCGACATCGATCTGGGGTTCCATGCAAAATCTTACCTCGTGGGGTATCCTTGATCCTGAGGAAGGTGAGAGCTCAGCCGAAAACTACACGGGGGGAACTTGTTAATGATCTCAAGGCAGCTGGGACCACAGTCACCAAGAAAACCATTGGTAACACATTACGCCGTTATGGATTAAAATCCTGCAGTGCCCGCAAGATCCCCCTGCTCAAGAAGGCACATGTACAGGCCCGTCTGAAGTTTGCAAATTAACATCTGGATGACTCTGAGAGTGATTGGGAGAAGGTGCTGTGGTCAGATGAGACTAAAATTGAGCTCTTTGGCATTAACTCAACTCGCCGTGTTTGGAGGAAGAGAAATGCTGCCTATGACCCAAAGAACACCGTCCCCACTGTCAAGCATGGAGGTGGAAACATTATGTTTTGGGGGTGTTTCTCTGCTAAGGGCACAGGACTACTTTAACGCATCAATGGGAGAATGGATGGAGCCATGTACCGTCAAATCCTGAGTGACAACCTCCTTCGCTCCACCAGGACATTAAAAATGGCTCGTGGCTGGATCTTCCAGCACGACAATGACCCGAAACATACAGCCAAGGCAACAAAGGAGTGGCTCAAAAAGAAGCACATTAAGGTCATGGAGTGGTCTAGCCAGTCTCCAGACCTTAATCCCATCGAAAACTTATGGAGGGAGCTGAAGATCCGAGTTGCCAAGCGACAGCCTCGAAATCTTAATGATTTACAGATGATCTGCAAAGAGGAGTGGGCCAAAATTCCATCTAACGTGTGTGCAAACCTCATCATCAACTACAAAAAATGTCTGACTGCTGTGCTTGCCAACAAGGGTTTTGCCACCAAGTATTAAGTCTTGTTTGCCAAAGGGATCAAATACTTATTTCTCTGTGCACAATGCAAATAAATATATATAATTTTGACAATGTGATTTTCTGTTTTTTTTTTTTAATATAATCTATCTCTCACTGGTAAAATTAACCTAGCCTAAAAATTCTAGACTGTTCATGTCTTTGACAGAGGGCAAACTTACAAAATCAGCAAGGGATCAAATACTTATTTCCTTCACTGTGTGTATATATATATATATATATATATATATATATATATATATATATATATATATATATATATATACAGTGAAGGAAATAAGTATTTGATCCCTTGCTGATTTTGTAAGTTTGCCCTCTGTCAAAGACATGAACAGTCTAGAATTTTTAGGCTAGGTTAATTTTACCAGTGAGAGATAGATTATATTTAAAAAAAAAACAGAAAATCACATTGTCAAAATTATATATATTTATTTGCATTGTGCACAGAGAAATAAGTATTTGATCCCTTTGGCAAACAAGACTTAATACTTGGTGGCAAAACCCTTGTTGGCAAGCACAGCAGTCAGACGTTTTTTGTAGTTGATGATGAGGTTTGCACACATGTTAGATGGAATTTTGGCCCACTCCTCTTTGCAGATCATCTGTAAATCATTAAGATTTCGAGGCTGTCGCTTGGCAACTCGGATCTTCAGCTCCCTCCATAAGTTTTTGATGGGATTAAGGTCTGGAGACTGGCTAGGCCACTCCATGACCTTAATGTGCTTCTTTTTGAGCCACTACTTTGTTGCCTTGGCTGTATGTTTTGGGTCATTGTCATGCTGGAAGACCCAGCCACGAGCCATTTTTAATGTCCTGGTGGAGCGAAGGAGGTTGTTACTCAGGATTTGACGGTACATGGCTCCATCCGTTCTCCCATTGATGCGGTGAAGTAGTCCTGTGCCCTTAGCAGAGAAACACCCCCAAAACATAATGTTTCCACCTCCATGCTTGACAGTGGGGACGGTGTTCTTTGGAGGAAGATAAATGCTGCCTATGACCCAAACACGGCGAGTAGAGTTAATGCCAAAGAGCTCAATTTTAGTCTCATCTGACCACAGCACCTTCTCCCAATCACTCTCAGAATCATCCAGATGTTCATTTGCAAACTTCAGATGGACCTGTACATGTGCCTTCTTGAGCAGGGGGACCTTGCGTGCACTGCAGGATTTTAATCCATTACGGCGTAATGTGTTACCAATGGTTTTCTTGGTGACTGTGGTCCCAGCTGCCTTGAGATCATTAACAAGTTCCCCCCGTGTAGTTTTCGGCTGAGCTCACACCTTCCTCAGGATCAAGGATACCCCACTAGGTGAGATTTTGCATGGAGCCCCAGATCGATGTCTATTGACAGTCATTTTGTATGTCTTCCATTTTCTTACTATTGCACCAACAGTTGTCTCCTTCTCACCCAGTGTCTTACTTATGGTTTTGTAGCCCATTCCAGCCTTGTGCAGGTCTATGATCTTGTCCCTGACATCCTTAGAAAGCTCTTTGGTCTTGCCCATGTTGTAGAGGTATGAGTCAGACTGATTAATTGAGTCTGTGGACAGGAGTCTTTTATACAGGTAACCATTTAAGACAGCTGTCTTTAATGCAGTCACCAAGTTGATTTGGAGCGTGTAACTGGTCTGGAGGAGGCTGAACTCTTAATGGTTGGTAGGGGATCAAATACTTATTTCTCTGTGCACAATGCAAATAAATATATATAATTTTGACTATGTGATTTTCTTTTTTTTTTAAATATATAATCTATCTCTCACTGGTAAAATTAACCTAGTCTAAAAATTCTAGACTGTTCATGTCTTTGACAGTGGGCAAACTTACAAAATCAGCAAGGGATCAAATACTTATTTCCTTCACTGTATGTATATATATATATATATATATATATATATATATATATATATATATATATATCCATAGCACACCACAGGTGAGGAATTATAAAACAAAGCAACTCAAGTAGTGAGCTCTATTACAATCACACCTATGTCATAAACCAATGTGATCCGAAATTTCATTTCTATTGTGATACATATTTGTTATATTATATTTACTGATACATTTTGTGGTATATATTTGATACAGAATACTTTGTCTGGTTGCTTTAATCTACTTTTTCACATTAATATTTTTTGAAATACCATTTTTATGTTGTTATTGAGGACCGGTAATTGATTTTTTTAATCTTTTGTGCGTATTTATTTGAAATACCAAAACTATTATGAGGCTAATAGTGAGTATCCTTTATTTGGCAATTTGGAAATATTTTCCTGTTACTTATGTAGCGGCAACATATTCTGCAGCGCTGTACAGAGGTTGTGCCACTGGGGCTCACAATCTCATTTCCCTCTCTTAGATATCCCCACTAGGACCAATTACATAGGAAGACAATTCAAGTGACCTTCTCAAGTAACATAAATCTACATTCTTCATTTTTTTTCATGAATTGAGTATTAAACGAGGTTTTATGAAATTAAGTGAAATGGCAAATATTGTGCAGTAATTGCAGATGTGATCCGCCTAGAGTCATAACATTTTATATGCTCCTTCCATCAACGATGTAAACAAACCTGCGGTGATAATTAGAGATTCAGTTTACTTTGTGCATCGCCTGTGTAAATACCTTTGTGGATGATATTTACGTCTGATCTGTCCAAGGACAGACGTGGCCTATGTATTTTCTGGTCCATCTGTCTGTAGAAAATATTAAATATATACACTCAGGTTACTTAAGGCTGAAATCTATATACTATTTAAAATGTTCCTGTGCGAGATTCTCAAGTCCCGCCATTAACAGGCAAACATATAGTATTATAAGTAGAATAGATTCATGTGCTGTATGCTCTAGGGTAGGGACAACCAATTATCTGGGACATAAATGTGCATAGGGATGAATTAACAGGCACCCAGAACCATGCACCAAGTAAGCTTTGCACAGGACTGGAAAGATTTGAAAATGTTGGCATTATTTACTGTCAGCTGATTGGCTGGATGTAACCGCATTGCTGATTGATGCTGGGATTTCTGAATGAGCCTGGGGTAGGTGTTTTATTCATTCTATGGACACGTAGCTGTTGGCAATTATGCATCTGGGGAAATAATACAAAAAATTATAATATTTATGTCTCAGTGATACAATTTTCAAGTCACTATGAATAGGGTAAAGGCATGACTACCGGGCTATGCTCTATTATAAAAAGAGATGAAACAAAAAGTTACAATTTTGTTCATAAATATGCTTCATTCACCATATTTTCAGTCAAAATTGTGCCATTTTCTAGAATAGATTGATAGATACATGAGCGCCATTACACAGTATGACCAATGTTTATGTGAGAGGAGACGCCAGCACACGCGACCGTACTGCTCTGCAGTGTACGCTAGGGTGCATGCGCGCTCGTCCCCGTCCTTAAATAGCCAGCGTGCGCACATGTAAAAAGTTTCCTAGCCAATCCCCAGATCAACCTCGACTATAAAAAGGGCTCTGCCCTTCCACTCCTTCCCTGAGCAATGTTATAGTTTTCCCATGCTCGTTAACCAAATGGTCCCTTAGTAGTATCCTGTATCCACAAACTGTGTTTTTTCCTGAGCTAAAGTCTAGTGTTGGAGTTCTGCCACGTCCTGTGTCATCTGCCATGTCCGTTGTAATCTGCCACATCCGGGGTCATCTAGCACGTCCTGTGTCATATGCCACGCCAAGCATCAGCTGCCATGCCAAGCATTATCGGTGCCACAAATAATCTGTGCCAAGGCATCTGCTCGTGTCTGTCTGGACTTTAATACAGGTGCTCTTCTGCTTAGACTTTCCATTGACTGTTGTTTGGTCAGCTGCCACACCGCTATGACAGAGCGGCCTAGTGTGTCCACATACCCCGGAACCTTGTCAAGGCTCCAGGTGTTTATGGGTCCTTGGTAAACAGTCACATTGGGCATAGAGCATGTTTAGATTGCCATGAGCCCCTCAAGCCCACTGGGCCGGGAATCTGCCAAGATTAGCCTGGTACTGCTTTTAGCCCTAGACATGTTGGCAAATAGCATGAGAAGACCACTAGTGGCTTGCATGTCATTTCTGATTTGTTTTTTTTGACATTTACATTTTTTACACATTTTGTATGGGTCAGATATAAATCTGCATCATGATAGATTATGAGATGTTTTCTTGTCAGTAATCTCAGTCCTGGGAGATGGTTAAAATTGGTGAATGGTTGGATTGGTGAGGTGATATTAATAACACTTTATAGTTTGGTATTGCAGGTCTGTGCACTGTAGATTGCCGGGTAAATGGGCCGCACATAGAAAAAATGTGAAGTTGACGGGCCGCATTACTTTCAAATTTCATACAATACAAAATTATTGTTAATCAATTAGTTATTTGAACTAATATAACAATACTACATTACTATAATAATACTGCTAGGTTTAAACTTACCGACATCCCCTTTTTAGATAGTGCCACAGTGCCCTCTGTAGATCATGCCACAGTGCCCCCCGTAGATCATGCCACAGTGCCCTGTAGACAGAGCCACATCCCTATAGATAATTCCCCAGTGCCCTCTGTAGATAATGCCATAGTGCCCTCTGTAGATAATGTCACAGTGCCCTCTGTAGATAATGCCACACAACTCTGTAGATACTGCTACAGTGCCCTAAGTAGGGAGTGCCACCCCCCTAGATAATACCACAGTGGCCTCTGTAGATAATTCCCCAATGCCGTCTGTAGATAATTCACCACAGCTCCCTGTAGATAGTGCCATACACACCCCTTTGTAGATAGTGCCACACACACCCCTTTGAAGATAGTGCCACACATATCCCCCTATAGAGAGCTTCATTGGGGCTCCCTAAAGGAATGGAATCCCCAGCCAAATCGTTGCCGACACTTTGGCCAGAGATTCCTCTCCTGGGAGAACCACTGACGCCGCCGTCCATATATGAACAGTTACGTAAGAGGCCTCGTACTTCAGCGGAATCCCCGACCAGTGCATGAGCAACATGCTGGCCGGGCATTCTGGTCCAGGAGGAGCCACTTACATCACTGTCCATATATGGACAGTTACGTCAGAGACCTCGTCTATCTGCGGAATCCCCGACCAGTGCATTGGCAACGCACTGGCCTGGCATTCCAGTCCAGGAGAAGCCACTTACATCACTGTCCATATATGGACAGTTACGTCAGAGGCCTCGTCTATCTGCGGAATCCCTGACCAGTGCGTCGGCAACGTGCTGGCCGGGCATTCCAGTCCAGGAAAAGCCACTGACATCAATGTCCATATATGAACAGTTAAGTCAGAGGCTTCGTCTAATCCCCGACCAGTGTGCATCGGCAACGCGCTGGCCGGGCATTCCGTTCCAGGAGGAGCCACTGACGTCACTGTCCATATATCGATAGTGACGTCAGAAGCCTCGTTTATCAGCGAAATCCCTAACCAGAGCACTCTGGCTGGGGATTCCACTCCTAGAAGGAGCCCCAATGACGCTATCTATAGAGAGGAAGGTGTAGCGCTGTCCACAGGGTGGAGTGTGTGGTGTGGCACTATCTACAGGGGGGCGGTGGTCCTCCTTCGGCCTGCTCTCTGCTTTCCTGCTGTCAGCGAGTCGCAGATGACAGCTTCGGGGGACGCATGCGGACCGCGGGCCACGTGTTTGAGACCTCTGCACTAGACAATGGATGTGATCATTTTTTACATCACTATGGATTCTGCAATATATTGTGGGTTTCTGCCCAGAATCAGCAACTCATTTTTGTTCATGAGCTGTGTGTGGTATTGCAACTCAGCCTTGTTTCACCTCAATGGAGATTAGCTGCAATGCCAGTCATAGCCGATGGGCAAGAGTGGTGCTGTTTTTGTCGAAAAAAATCAGACCTTTTTCTAATTTGGGACAACCTCTTTAAGGGGATTTTCGCTTTAACATAAACAGCCGTAATAAAGTACCTTTTAAAAGATTTTTTTATAAATTTGCTATATACTTTATATTAAAAAAATTGCTCTATTTCGGTGATATAAAATGACCCTGAGCCAAATCCAGGAAGTTTGCATAATACCACTTTTTTTAACTGATCCTTGTCCGTGGATAAGATGGCCGAGTCTGTCGCTAGTCTTCTCTTCCATTTGCTTTGATCTCAGGCGCTTTGCACATGCTCAGAATGAGATCTACCAGCCACTAGCCAAGATGTGTTCTGTTTATTACTGCATATGCTGGGCTGCTGCCATAGATTTCTATGGGCTCCTTGAATGGAATACATTGGGGTAGATTTAATATACAATTTGATCCAGTATTCTGGTGGAAAATAGTTGAACATTTTGGCGTACACCTGGTTTGTAAAAAATTGCTATTTTTTCAAGTACACGCCATACTTGGCTGGGCTGGGGATTAGCAATCGGGATGAGGCCACCCACAGACCATAAAAATTGGCATAAATTTGAGTGGAAAGCTATGCCAGCTCATAACTGACGGAAATTTCAGTTTGTGGCACACGGATGCGCCAAATTTTATACGAATATGTAAAGTCAGCCTTTGTAAACTCTTCCCATAGAAATGAAAGAGAAGCCGATCATGCACATTGAACTGAATCTCTTCACAGAGCTCAGAGTCCAGAGAGATCATCGGAGAATAAGGACACAGAACATACAGTACGGTCACGTGGACATTTACTAAAAAAACAACAAGGAATGCCGGACCTGAACCAGAAGTGGAGAGCGCCGCCGGGAAGAGGACTTCATTAAAATAATAACATTTATTGAAAGGTATCGTGGTAAATTTGCTGTAAAAAAAAATTACATTTATTTCCAAGCAGCTTTAAGGGAAATAGGTTAATATTAAAAAGCCATTTAATCGTCCAAATGGAATTATGAAATAAAACCTACATCTATTTTCAACTAATAGCTTTCACTGTAATATGGGTGTACTGTTGTGTTCATCAGTGGATTTAGATAATATGTGATGAACATTGCTAAGACGTGCTTCTACAGGTGGAATCCTAAAATAGAGAGAAAAGTGGGGGATGGAATCTCGTAGAACCAGGATGATATTCATTAAAACTGACAGAGCAGAAATGCAAGAATATAACATGTGCTGGAGGGGGGACATAACAAACAGCAGCGGAAACTCCACAACAATTCACCTACCCAGCTCATCAGTCCATCTCTCCACATTACACAGGTCACCAACCACAATTGCTTATATTAGACCTTTTCGAGAACAGATTTGTGTTCTGTCCATCACTCATTAAGGATTTCTATTGAAAGCATGAGTTCTATGGCTGGTAATGACTAGAGTAAAAAAAAAAGTATAATAACAAAGAAGCAATAGATCTTTACCTGTCTAGACCTAATGATCTGTCATTACACGGACAGTATAGTTTGAAGTCATTTGGTATAGAGCAAGTGTCAGTAAAATATGGTCCTGGTAATGATAATATTTATAGATATTGTCTCTATAAGTCAAGACTGCAGATTGATGTCAACAACAGCTATTTTTATGGTAGTGAGAAGGTTAGACTTGAAAATAAGATAGTCTTGGGTTATCTTGTGATGGCATTTCTGGTCAGTAAATGAAAAAAAAGAAGTATCAGTTCTGTCAAAGACAAAGGAGCGGTTCATGGACAGGGATCTCTCGAAGGAAGTCCAAGAGAACATTTGGGTTCGCACCGACAGAGCTCTATCTGTACCCTGTACAAATAAAACCAGTCAAGATTTGGGATAAATCTACTGTCTACACTGCTCAACTCTACTCTTTCTACTATTCAACGCAACTTTCACGGTTTCCCCCGGTTAACAGCCCACTGGACACGCGTCCGAACTCTTTGGCGGAGTTCTTGTAGTGGATCTCCCATTAGGCCAGTTCACCGATCTTTTAAATGATTTCCCTGGCCTGGGAGGTTGTTCCGGCATTTCCTCACTGATGTAAAATGTTTGCTTGTGTTGTTGTAGAAAAAAATTTTCAGCTCCCATCCTCGTGGATCTTCATGGCTATATTAGTAGCTTTCCAATTGTTGAAAAAAAAAAAGAAGGGGTTATTTCATTGGTAGGGATGTATCCTTATGACTACCCCCCACCCCCAGAAAAAAAACAAAAAACAAAAAAACAGAACAATTCTCATCTTTTTTTACATTGTCATGAAGTCTTCATGGTCCTCAAGGTTGCGCATTGACTGGGTCCTCCAGTGCTAGCTCCCATGACTAGCGCCATTTCTAGAATTATGCCATCCATCTTCCCTTGGGCTTTGGATATGCTTTTCTCCTCCCTGTGATGTGTCCCCCATCTGTATTGCTCCCTGTGTTACCCACTCTTCACTCTTGTTTGCTATGTTCCCTTGGGTGAGGCTCATATAGAATCACACCTTGCAAAATGAGCACATAGATCTGTCATGATAATTCCCAAAGTAATTGCAAATTTTTGTATAAAATACATCAAGAGGAATGATATAAACAAGTTATTTAGTTTACTTCTGCGTTGCTTGCAGCTGTGTATAACTGTGTTGTCTTAAAGTTTGATACTTTGTCTAAGGGCATGTTTAAATGTGGCAGAAATTTTCCGCTGCAGATTTTGATGAACATTCATGGCAATTACGCAATGTATCTACAGCAACATGTACATATTTGCCAGTTTGTTTAGAGGTGGCGGATTTCACAGTGGACTTGCCGCAGATTTTAGTTTTTGCTTTGCAAAGGCTGAAATCTGCAGTGAAAATCTGCTGGTCCTCCGCAACAGACTGTGCGTGCTGCCTAGTGTAAATTCTGCACCGCAGCCTAAATTCCGCACTGGTATTTTCTGCAACGTCCAAACTAAGTTACCTAAAGTGCTAAAGAAACCAAAGGTAAAAAGGCTGCTGCAGATTTCCACTGCGGACTGTTCGCAGCGGAATTTAACAGCAATTTCACCATGTCTGAACATGGCCTAAATGGCAGATAAAGTTAAACACTCATGCCACGTGTTGTTGATACATAAAGTTTAGCAATGATGACCATGTCGTTTTGGGTGACAAAAAAAAGAGGTCTGATCTGTAGGCATATACTGTATATCGCTTATTTAGCGAGTTTATGGATGGCTGGGTAAATGTAACAGACGAACACAGAAAAACGTCCATCTAAATCAGCTGACCATTTTCAAAGAAATAAATTTGGTGTTTCGAAATTACAATTTGCTGAGTACATCCACTGTGGCCTTTTAATAGAAAAGTTTGGTACGTACAAGAAATTTAGCTATTATTGGTTGGAAATAAAAAAGTAGGAGAATACATGTTTTATATATATATAAAATTATGTATGTATATATATATATATATATATATATATACACCACCGTTCAAAAGTTTGGGGTCACCCAGACAATTTTGTGTTTTCCATGAAAACTCACGCTTATATTTATCAAATGAGTTGCAAAGTGACTAGAAAATATAGTCAAGACATTGACAAGGTTAGAAATAATGATTTTTATTTGAAATAATAATTTTCTCCTTCAAACTTTGCTTTCGTCAAA
This sequence comes from Rhinoderma darwinii, assembly GCF_050947455.1. Lineage (NCBI taxonomy): Eukaryota > Metazoa > Chordata > Amphibia > Anura > Rhinodermatidae > Rhinoderma > Rhinoderma darwinii. The sequence continues at coordinate 36,455,526 of NC_134687.1, read as the reverse complement.
GAATGCTCCATTTGCAGCAATTACAGCATTGCAGACCTTCGGCATTTTAGCTGTTAATTTGCTGAGGTAATCGGGAGAAATTTCACCCCATGCTTCCAGAAGGCTCTCCCACAAGTTGGATTGGCTTGATGGGCACTTCTTGCATACCATACGGTCAAGCTGCTCCCACAACAGCTCTATGGGGTTGAGATCTGGTGACTGCGCTGGCCACTCCATTACAGATAGAATACCAGCTGCCTGCTTCTTCCCTAAATAGTTCTTGCATCATTTGGAGGTGTGCTTTGGGTCATTGTTCTGTTGTAGGATGAAATTGGCTCCAATCAAGCGCTGTCCACAGGGTAAGGCATGGCGTTGCAAAATGGAGTGATAGCCTTCCTTATTCAAAATCCCTTGTACCTTGTACAAATCTCCCACTTTACCAGCACCAAAGCAACCCCAGACCATCACATTACCTCCACCATGCTTGACAGATGGCGTCAGGCACTCTTCCAGCATATTTTCAGTTGTTCTGCGTCTCACAAATGTTCTTCTGTGTGATCCAAACACCTCAAACTTCGATTCGTCTGTCCATAACACTTTTTTCCAATCTTCCTCTGTCCAATGTCTGTGTGCTTTTGCCCATATTAATCTTTTCCTTTTATTAGCCAGTCTCAGATATGGCTTTTTCTTTGCCACTCTGCCCTGAAGGCCAGCATCCCGGAGTCGCCTCTTCACTGTACACGTTGACACTGGCGTCTTGCGGGTACTATTTAATGAAGCTGCCAGTTGGTGACCTGTGAGGCGTCTATTTCTCAAACTAGAGACTCTAATGTACTTATCTTGTTGCTCAGTTGTGCAGCGGGGCCTCCCACTTCTCTTTCTACTCTGGTTAGAGCCTGTGTGTGCTGTCCTCTGAGGGGAGTAGTACACACCGTTGTAGGAAATCTTCAGTTTCTTGCCAATTTCTAGCATGGAATAGCCTTCATTTCTAAGAACAAGAATAGACTGTTGAGTTTCACATGAAAGCTCTCTTTTTCTAGCCATTTGGAGAGTTTAATCGAACCCACAAATGTAATGCTCCAGATTCTCAACTAGCTCAAAGGAAGGTCAGTTTTATAGCTCCTCTAAACAGCAAAACTGTTTACAGCGGTGCTAACATAATTGCACAAGGGTTTTCAAGTGTTTTCTAATCATCCATTAGCCTTCTAACACAGTTAGCAAACACAATGTACTGTTAGAACACTGGAGTGATGGTTGCTGGAAATGGGCCTCTATACACCTATGTAGATATTGCATTAAAAACCAGACGTTTGCAGCTAGAATAGTCATTTAGCACATTAACAATGTATAGAGTGTATTTCTGATTAATTTAATGCTATCTTCATTGAAAAAAACTGTGCTTTTCTTTCAAAAATAAGGAAATTTCTAAGTAACCCTAAACTTTTGAATGGTAGTGTATATATACAGTTAGATCCAGAATTATTTGGACAGTGACACAAATTTTGGTATTTTAGCTGTTTACCAAAACATATTGAATATACAGTTTTATATAATCAATATGGGTGTAAACTGCAGACTTTCAGCTTTAATTTCAGGGTATTCACATCCTAATTTGAGGAAGGGTTTAGGAATTACAGCTCTTTAATATGTAGCTGCCTCTTTTTCAAGGGACCAAAAGTAATTGGACAATTATCTGAAAAACTATTTAATGGGCTGCTTTGGTTATTCCCTCATTAATCTATCATCAATTAGCAGGTAAAAGTTGTGGAGTTGATTCCAGGTGTTGCATTTGGAAGCTGTTGCTGTGAACCCACAACATGAGGTCAAAAGAGCTCCCGATGCAAGTGAAACAGACTATCGTTAGGCTGAAAAAAATGAAGAAATCCATCAGAAAGATAGCGCAAATGTTAGGAGTGGCCAAATCAACAGTTTGGTACATTTTTTTAAAAAAAGAGCACTCTGGTGATCTCGTGAACTCCAAAAGGCCTGGACGTCCACGGAAGACAACAGTGGTGGTTGATCGCAGAATCCTTTCCATGGTGAAGAAAAACCCCTTCACAAAATCTACCCAAGTGAAGAACACTCTCCTGGAAGTTGGTGTATCAGTATCTATGTCTACCATAAAGAGAAGACTTCATGAGAGTAAATACAGAGGGTTCACCACAAGGTGCAAACAATGAATCAGCCTCAAAAATAGAAAGGCCAGATTAGACTTTACCAAACAACATCTAAAGAAGCCGCTCAGTTCTGAAAAAGCATGAATCGGCGATCAACCTGTACTAGAATGATGGGAGGAAGAAAGTATGGATAAGGCTTGGGACGGCTCATGATCCGAAGCACACCACATCATCTGTAAAACATGGTGGAGGCAGTGTGATGGCATGGGCATGCATGGCTGCCAAAGGCACTGGGTCACTAGTGTTTATTGATGATGTGACTGAAGACAAAAGCAGCCGGATAAATTCTGAAGTGTTCAGGGATTTACTTTCTGCTCAGATTCAACCAAATGCAGCAGGTTGATTGGACATCGCTTCACAATACAGATGCACAATGACCCAAAACATACTGCGAAAGCAACCCAGGAGTTTATAAGGCAAAGAAGTGGAATATTCTGCAATGGCCAAGTCAATCACCAGATCTCTTTTATACAAAAGAGGGTCTGCCTGCAAACAGCCAAGCCCAATTTCCCAGCCACCACTGATGTGTAAAATAATGAACTTTATTAAGCTACGTGTAGCTAGACAGACCACATGAATAAATTTAAAATTCTCACTAGCCGAGAGACGGACACAGGCATGTGTTAACTGATTTAACAGGCAAATGTAGTTTCTGACATAGGAGTATTGGTATCTTCCCTAGTCAATTAGATTTGTTAAGGTATCTAGTATGCAACAAAAGGTCCGATCAGCGGCAGTGTATTAAAATATTAGCAGCCCCCCCGACATGTTTCGCTACTACGTAGCGTCCTCAGGGGTACACGGGGCTAATCACCTAATCACCAGATCTCAACCCGATCGAGCTGCATTTCACTTGCTTAAGACAAAACTTAAGGCAGAAAGACCCACAAACAAGCAACAAGTGAAGACGCTGCAGTAAAGGCCTGGCAAAGCATCACAAAGGAGGAAAGCCAGTGTTTGGTGATGTCCATGGGTTCCAGACTTCAGGCCGTCATTGCCTGCAAAGGATTCTCTACAAAGTATTAAAAAAAAAAAAACATTTTATTTATGGTAAAGTTAATTTGTCCAATTACTTTGAGCCCCTGAAATTCCTGAACGTTTCACAGGATATTTTTGTTCAACCCCTTGAATTAAACCTGAAAGTCTACACTTGAATTGCATCTCAGTTGTTTCATTTCAAATTCAATCTGGTGGCATGCAGAGCCCAAATCATGAAGATTGTGTCACTGTCCAAATAATTATATATATATATATATATATATATATATATATATATATATATAAATAAAATCATTTAATAAAATAAAAAATAAATGAAAATTTATGTCCAAAATAGAATAAACAAGAAATATTTATAAGCAAACTTTTTAATGTGCAAAAAAATAAATACAAGAATAAGTAACTTTATCTGCAAATTTATTATGAAACAAATTAAAGTAAAAAAAACCATAATAAAACAAAAACCATATATGTCCTTTTAGCATAATTAGTATATTATAATTAGCATAATTATATATATCTTTTCTAAGAAATTATCACTGCTATTCGGCTCAGAATCTAACACATGATTCATCTTGGTTTTTGTACCAATTGCCACCTCTAATTCTATTCTTAATCTGCCCGATGATCCATACTGTCAAATAAGTTGGGTTTCATTTGTTCAGGAGGAATTCAGCTATAGGGCAATGTATCTTTCTTTTCTTTACCCTGACATGTGGACAGGCTTTGTCCTTTCCTATATAAGTTCTACTTTTGACATATCATCCAGTATGTGTTATGTAACTTCATAACTTCCCATATAAGTACACTATGTTATTGCAATGCTCAAAGAAGGACAATGAGATGTGGTGCTCAAGGAGATGGTAGCATACTCAAAGTCTTAACATACTGCAAGTGTTTTTCAATAGGTGATTTAAGATAATCTCATTTTCACGGCTGACCACTGTCCCCAAGGTTAGATTATAACATGGGCAAAATGGACAATTGCCCCAAATATCAACCACACAGTTGCCTCCACTTTAACACCCCCACAATGGGAAGCCCAAACATGAGAGAATACTGAACCCCTTCAAAGATCGAGGTACTTTCGATTCCACTGTAAGATACCGATTTTCTACTTTTTACCATCTATTAAATATTACAATTCCCTGTTAGATCCTGCAAATCATAACAATTTTTCAAATGGAATTATTTAAAAAAAAATTGTTGCTGCTATACACTTGTTCTGGCGCCCTGTGGTCTTCTTATAATTCCCTTTCAGAACGTCCACCTGATGTGTCCAGTGCTGGTGGTCACACAGGCTCAGTAGCACAGTCCCACTGCCCGGATCTTCTTGTACATGGGCACCGGAGTGATTCCTGCTACTGTGCATGCCAACGTTTTGAAAGGGAACAAAATACAACAGGGGGCCCCATAACAAGAATCTAGACACAGGAACATTTTTAAAAAATTATTCCAATTTACAAAAAAATCTGATTTACGTCATCTAACAGGGAAATGTAATATTTAATCATGGGACAACCTTTTCAAGGCCACAAATACATCCCTGGCAGTCCCTTACGTCAGTTTATAATTCAGGACAGCACAGGGATAACGGAATGGAGTTATGGTTCGATACAAATTTCATTCCATACCTGACTACTACTCTCATCATGTTTTGATAAATGTAATGACCTTCCCTGAGGACTTTATATTAGTAATTTCATGGTCTTCTCTATCATAGAAACTATATTCGTCTTTCAATAGGAGAACTAAGGCTTAATTTCCACTTACTGGTGAGTCATTTTCTGCCACTCTCACCTATGAATCTGTTGCACCATTATGATTTGAGTGTACACCTATTCCTTGTAGAAAAGAAGAGCATTTCCCCCTCGCTTGATTGCGAAATTTGCTGTGACTATGGAAGGTACACACAGTCCAGGCATATGTTGCCTCTATGTTATGTGCGCCCTGGCTTATGGTATGATGAATGGTAACCTCTCTCTTCTACCTGTTCGTTGTTGCATTTTTTCTCCTTTCGCTTCCTTTCTTTACTCTTTTCAATATGTTCTTAACCCACATGGATGATTTTGGACTGTTTTATATTTTGGTTCAGTTACGTATTTTACCACTTTATTGAGTTTCTTGTAAATCAGTGTCCACTTCGCACGTAATATTGCCTCTTGTAGTCTTCTTAAACATGATTAATAATTGTCTCCAGTGTCATCCATAAATTTTATTACTCTAGTTTACTGTTTATTATTAGTTTTAAAATGTTTTCTCAAAAGAGTTCTCAATTAACCCGTTAGTGACCGCCCATAGTTGTTTTTACGGCGGCCACTAACGGGGTTTATTACGATGCAGTAGCTTTTTTACGTCGCTGCAACGGAATAAATAAATGAAGCTGGGAGAAGTTAACTCTCCCTGCTGTCAGCTACCAGAGGTAGCTGAGGGCTGGGAGCAGACCTGTTAGAAGGGGTGAGATCGATATCAGTATCAATCCCACTCGTTTATCCCCTCACATGCGGCGCTCAATAGCAAGTGCCGCATCTGAGTGGTTTTGGAGGGAGAGGGCTCCCTCTCTCACCCCACCGGCACCCTGCTATACGATTGCAGGGTGCCGTTGTCTTCTATGGCAGCCGTGGGCCTCATAAAGGCCCCCAGGTCTTTCTCATGTTAATGCCTGTTAGGCCATGCCAGAGGCCAGAGTTTTACATGGACAGGCAGTAATACACTGCAATACAGAAGTATCGCAGTGTATATTATAAAAGTGATCAGGTGATCGCATAGTGAAGTCCCCTAGTGAATAAAACGTTTCAAAAAAGTTAAATTAGTTTATAATAAGTAAATAAAAATCCAAAGTAAAAAAAAATGAAAAACCCACTTTTTCCCCATACAAAAGGTTTTATTATGAAAAAACAAAACAAAATGTAAAAAAATGACACATATTTGACACCAACTATAAAGCTATTACATTATGTAACCAGCTCAACGAACGCTGTAAAAAATAAAATAAAAAACAATGCAAGAGTTGTGATAAAAAGTCGCATGTACTCCAAAATGGTACCAATAAAAACTACAAGTCGTCCTGCAAAAAAAAAGCCCTCATACAATTGCATCAGCGGAAAAATAAAAAGTTATTGGTCTTTAAATATAAAGACACAAAAACAAATAATTTTGAAAAAAAATTGTTTTTACTGTGTAAAAGTAGTAAAACATAAGAAAACTATATAAACTTGGCATTGTTCCAATCATAATAACCCGCTGAATAAAGTTATTGTGTTATTTATACCACTTGATAAACGGCGTAAATTTAGGACACAAAAAAAGTGGCAAAATTGCTGTTTTTTTCTATTCCCCCCCAAAAAAGTTAAGAAAAGTTAATCAATAAATGATATGTACCCCAAAATGATGCTATTAAAAAGCACAACTTATCCCACAAAAAACAAGACCTTATACAGCTATGTCCACGCAAAAAGAAAAACGTTATAGCTCTTTGAATGAGACGATGGAAAAACTTAAATATAGCTTGGTCATTATGGTTTAAAATAGGCTGGTCACTAAGGGGTTAAAAAATTGCTACCGCAAGTTTTTGTCGGGGAGGCAACCTATAATCTTTGAATCTTGACATTTCTCTTCAAAAAGTAGAGAGAGGGTGTAAGGCTAATGGTGAGAACATTTCTTCATCGGAGATAAGCTAAAATTGTACTTGACACAGGAGCAGAGATGGAGCAACACAGCATGAAAATATCTTATCGAAATATATAAAAAATTGCAATACTGTATTCTTAACTCCTTGGTGCCGCAGCTTTTTTTTATAATTTTTATCTTTTCTCCTCCCTGCCTTCCAAAAGCCATCTTTTTTGCATCGACTTAGCCGTATGAGGGCTTGTTTTTTAGAAATAAGAAAAGCTTTTTTTTTAACTTTTAATATTTTTCATTTTTTTGTACATTATTAAAAACTTTGTTTCACTGATTTTTTTCATTGTTTTTAGTCCCCGTCACAGGACATTAAGAAGTTAAAGGGTCACTATAATTTCATCTTCTTCTAGACTCCTGCCTGAAATTTGAAGTAATAATGGGAGACAGAGCTGGAACTTTGCTCCAAAGTCTTTCCTGCACAGCTACTAAAAATTAATGTAGAATAAGAGCTGTGGTGGAAAGGCTTTGGGATAATGGACCGCCTTATATGCCATTCACAACGCCCATCAACAATTTAAACTTTGGGTAGGAGACATAGAGATTAGATTATAGTAACTATTTAAAAGGGTTGTCCAGTCCCAAAAAATTGATGGCCTATCAGCCGAATAGGCTATCAATAGCTGATCAGTCGGAGTCTGACTCCCGGATTCACTAAAATGTGTCGGTGATTCAGAGCAGAAAAGGAATGAAACGGATGCAGTGTTTGTGCAAGCGCTGCGGCCTCTTCAAAACAGCTGATCGTGGGGGTCCCGGGAGTAGGCCCCCAAACGATCAGCTATTGATGGCCTTTCCTGAGGATAGGTGATCCATTTTTTTGGACTGGACAACTCCTTTAATATGTAGGTTAAATTACTTGTCACCTGAAAAGATCAACTTTAGAACATTTGAGTGTTGATGGTCTAACCATTGAATATCTAAATACAATCCCAGCAGACTTAAGGCCCTATTACACCGGCCGATAATCAGCCGGTGCAGCGAGCGCCGATCAACGAGACATCGTTGATCGGCGCTTTTCATGGAGCTATGAATGGGGACAAGTGGTCGTTACTCCAATCACTCGTCCCCATACATTATTATCATGTCGGCAGCGTGTCCCCCTGTTTGCACAGGGAGATTTGCTGCCGACAACGATAATATTTTACTTTTTTAAAACTATACGATCAGCAGATGAACGAGTGTTCGCTCGTTCATCTGCTGATCGCTGCCCTGTTTACACAGGGCAATTATCAGCAACGAGCGTTCTATGAACACTTGTCTGCCTGATAATTGACCTGTGTAAATCCCCCTTTACACACCCTCTGAAATGGGCAGGAAAAGTGCATCAGTCTTTTAGCTTTAACTTTATAATGTCTCACATAAGTGCTAAATCCAGTCCCCCGTGAATGGCCACTGTAATCATTTTCCAAAAATGTTCAAAAATAAAGTAAAATAAAAAATATATATATTATTTGTAAGTTCTGGGTGGATAAGCAATGTTACCATGAAGCAGTATTTACAAGGAGGTGGTCATAGCATGCTGGGAGTTGTACGTAGTTAACCAAACAGCTGAAGAGGCAAAGGTTGATGACAACTGTGAAGCATTGATTCTATTTACAGAGAGAGTACAGAGATAAGACATGAGGGAGTTAAAATAATCGATACAAAATAATTGAACTACCATTAATGCCCAAATCTGTCTGATTAAAACTGCGGCAGAGTCTTAAATCATAAATTACTACAATTAAATGAGTGCTGCAATTTTCATGAAGACTTCCTAAATGGTAATGGATTTTATTTCCTGCTATGCTATTTTGCAATGTATTATGCTTGTCAGTGTTGCACTGACAGGCAGTCTATTAGTACCTGCCTTAGGCAGGGCCTAAGAGTCAGATAGCCATGGATGGCCCTTGTTAGGCCACCAGCTGCTATAGCAATCCATCGGCACCCTGCGATTGCATCCTATGTCAAACCATGTAGCAGCAGATTCCCGCAGTCGATATTGATCTCGAAATCAAAGGGGTTAAACGTCCCAGATCAGAGTTATCTCCGATCCTACCCATTGCAGAAGGGTGTTAGCTGTATATTACAGCTGACACTTGTTGATGATGGCACAAGCGCAGTTACTGTGCCCGCGACATCCCTGTGACGTACATTTATGGCATGGTGCGTGAAATTTTAAAGTGTAGCTAAACATTTAACAAACTTCTGACATGTCATAGTGACATGTCAGAAGTTTGTATTGGTGGGGGTCCAAGCAAAGAGACCCCTACCAATCTCTAAACTGAAGCAGCAGAAGTGCTCATGTGAGCTCTCAGCCGCTTTGTTTCTGTTTGGCTTTTTCTGGAAATCAATGCATCAGAGGAGGGACTCAATAGAAAGTATATTAGCCTGTACTCCAATATATCGGATTTCTGGAAAAAGCCAAACAGAGACGAAGCGGCTGAGCGCTCATATGAGTGCTTCAGCTGCTTCATTTTAGCAAGTGGTGGGGGTCTCAGTGCTCGGACCCCCATCAATACAAACTTCTGAGGGTATGGTCACACACAAACTCAAAAACGTCTGAAAATACGGAGCTGTTTTCGAGGGAAAACAGCTCCTGATTTTAAGACGTTTTTTAAGCCACTTGTGATTTTCGCTGCGTTTTTCGCTGAGTTTTTTACGCCCGTTTTTGGAGCTGTTTTCTATAGAGTCAATGAAAAACGGCTCCAAAAACGTCCCAAGAAGTGACCTGCACTTCTTTTTCGCAGCATTTTTTTATACACGGCCGTTTTTAAAAACGGCCACGTAAAAAAAGACCCATTGGAACAGAACACCATTTTTCCCATTCCAATCAATGGACAGATGTTTGGAGGCGTTCTGCTTCCAATTTTTTGGCCATTTTTCGGGCGTTTACGGCCCCAAAAACGGCCGAAAATAGGCCGTGTGAACATACCCTGACATGTCACTATGACATGTCAGATGTTGGTTAAACATTTAGCTACACTTTAAAGGGGTTTTACAGGTTTTTTTTTTTTTTTAAATAAAAAATTTGCAAATTAATTTAATTCTAATATGAAATACAGGATACAATTCTATAACATTCAATTACTACGTACTATGGTCTTAATTTATAAATGATTGGTTACAATAAAGTCCATAAAACAGTAAAAGTAAAATCTAACTCAACTAATGAAGCAGAAACAAAAAAGAGAACAAAACATTTGGATTCTCAATGGACTGTCGAGCAGATAACTGAAGAAAATGGCAGAATATCAATGCTATAAATACCTACTAGTTTGTTAACTAATATAGACACTGTAATGAAGTTATGCGGCATTCACATATTATTGGATATTATGTTTCTTGCCTGCTCCTTCAACCAGTGAATGACTTATGAAAATTTTATTACAAATATACCTGCCCGAAATTCAGCAGCGAGCTATAGGTTTGGCCAGGGCCGCCATCAGGAATTTCAGGGCCCCCTACAGCTAAATTTTCTGGGCCCCCCTACCGTGGCACCGCCTGTTAACGGTACTCCGTCCAGCACCATATCATGGTACCCAGGGCCGCCATCAGGGGGGGTATTATGGGTACTGATGTGAGAGGCCCGGCCAAACCTAATTGAAAGTGGGGCCCGGCAACTGCCGCGACTTGCCTTTGGTAGAAAAAAAAAACAGGCCCCTGCAATGGGGCTTGTTTTTTTCACCAAAAGAATGTCGTGAGCTGCGGGCCCCCCTTTCAATTAGGTTTGGCCGGGCCTCTCACATCAGTACCCATAATACCCCCCCTGATGGCGGCCCTGGGTAGCATGGGGGTCGTCATGGGGGCCGTCAAACACTGCCGCCCGTGCGACCGATCGCGCGCACCCGCAAACTCCCGCGCATGCGCACCCGCGAACTGCGCACCGAATTTTGAGGCAGATTTTGACCTGCCCAAACTATCTTGACGCGTTTTTTGCCCGCGGCGATTGAGGACAGCAGACAAAAAACGCAGGGAAAAATGCATTTTCTGCCTCCCATTGATTTCGATGGGAGGTCAGAGGCGGAACCGCGGCAAGAAAGGACGTGCTGCTTTTTCTTTTTTCCGCGACTGGCTCCCATTGATTTCAGATTAAATCAATGGGAGGCGGTTTTGGAAGTTCTTTGGTGCTGATTCTGACGCAGTGTCCGAGTCAATATCAAGGCCCAAAACTCTGTGAACTGGGCCTTATTGTTAGGGCTTATTCAAACGAACGTTACTCTATGGGGCCAAAATCTGCCTCAAAATTCGGTGCGCAGTTCGCGGGTGCGCATGCGCGGGAGTTTGCGGGTGCGCGCGATCGGTCGCACGGGCGGCAGTGTTTGACGGCCCCCATGACGACCCCCATGCTACACAGGGCCGCCATCAGGGGGGGTATTATGGGTACTGATGTGAGAGGCCCGGCCAAACCTAATTGAAAGGGGGGCCCGCAGCTCACGACATTCTTTTGGTGAAAAGAACAGGCCCCATTGCAGGGGCCTGTTTTTTTCTACCAAAGGCAAGTCGCGGCAGTTGCCGGGCCCCCCTTTCAATTAAGTTTGGCCGTGCCCCCTACACTAGTACCCCTAATACCCCCCTGATGGCGGCCCTGTATAGCGCGAATCACGCGCGTCACCCGGAAGTGCTTCCATGTGCCGTGCACGATTTGCACGCACCCAATGACTTTAATTGGGTGTGTGCTGCGCGAAACACGGGCAAGTATATGACATGTCGTGAGTTTTACACAGCGCACACACGCTGCGTGAAATTCACTGACAGTCTGAACGGCCCCATTCACTAACATAAGTCCGTGCGACGTAATAAGTATCACGGACGTATAACCCGTTCGTGTGAATAAGGCCTTATATTGTCATTTGTAGTGAATTTTCAGTGCACAATCCGCACCAAAAATAGGAGGCAAGTAAGTGGCTTATTCAGACGTCCATGTTCGGTCTGTGATATACGGACTGTGTATCGGCCATATTTCCCGGACCGACCACAGTTCAGGGAGCCGGGTTTCTAGCATCACAGTTATCTATCATCATAGTCCCTCCCTTCCCGTGGGAATACTGTCCCCGGTCCCGTACTGAAAGCATCATTACCGTATGGGGCAGTATTCCCGCAGAGAGGCAGGGACTCCCAGCAACACTGATAACTATGATGCTAGGAGTCCGGCTCCATGAATTGTGGTCAGCCTGTGAGATACAGCCGATACACGCTCCGTATGTCACGGACCGAATGCGGCCGTCTGAATAAGGCCTTAGTCTAGTTACACAGTGCGGTGAAATCCCATTTTTTTGCCACAATTTTTGCAAAAAAAGTGACTTGACCGCACTGTGAGAATATAGCCTAACAGCACTTTTCATGTTTTGTATCTTTTTTTTATGCAATTTTCGTAATTGCGGCACAAATCACGCGGTTTTGCCGCGATTTTTAAATAATCGCGGCAAAACTGCGCCATTTTTGCCGCGATTACGAAAATCGCGGCAAAAAAGCGCTAGGAAAACGAAAAAATACCAAAAAACTTTTTAACCAACTTTATACAATCTACAAATGGGGTCAGGGGGATGGGAATCGGGATGGATAGGGGAACATACTCACCAGCCTGCAGGTCCGGTCGGCAGTGTAGAGTAGCTGGGGGGCGGGATCTCCACACGCAGCTTCAGCACATGCTGCATCTTCAGCACATGCTGCATCTTCCCCTCCAGTGAAGCAACAACAGGTATGCAGGGGCTGCCGCGAGTGTTTCTAGGGGAGTGTCGCTAGGGGGGGTGTCGCTAGGGGGGTGCCGCGGGCGTTGCGAGGGAGGCCCGTGAGCGTTGCGAGGGGGGCCCGTGAGCGTTGCGAGGGGGGGGGGCGACGGCAGCCCGGCGGGCCCCTTTTACTTCATCCATGTGGCCGGGCCCCTGACGGGAGTACCAGTAATACCCCCCTGATGGCGGCCCTGGGTCTGGCCATAGTCTATGCTTTGTGCTAGGAAGACACACCAAAGACAATGTATACTATCCCCGTGGTCAATTGTCGTATAGCATGTCCTTGCTTCTTTTAGCTCCCTTTTCTGGGCAACATTCTTGTCTGACGGAGCTGTTGTCCTATCTGGATAACCCCTTCTGTGAATGAAGACCTGCTGACAACCAGGTAATAGCCATAGGTCCAGTAACCAGAACCCCCAACAGTCAGTTGTTATCACCGGAAAACCTGCATGGAGTTAAACATTTCTCCTGCAAAGTTAGCTGGAGTTAAAATGCGGCTCTCCACTCTTATGAAATAATAATCGGTAAATAATAGGTAATATATTGTCCTGAGAAAGGTACCCTTCCCTATATTGTCCATATGCTCTGATAGGGCATACCGTATGGAAAGGGGTTTACCTTATTCGACAATTAACTGTTCAATTAGTTTATGATCTCAGTATCTGAATCTTTGTTACACCACAATCTAGGAGTTTTCTGTTTCTACAACTAAATGGGCAACCATATAATACATCGATGGCCGGAGTCTTCCAAGGCGGAAACAGCTCTTTGCAGCAGCTCTCCAACTTGGCTACTATGGCATTTAGGCAGGGGTTGTCCAAATTGGACAACCCTTTTAAAGATTTACTGTGACTGTTCTCATTGTTTAGCTTTGCTCTGGACTTGTCGTCTGTTCTGAAGTCTTTTTGATTAACAACCATCCATCTAGACCCAACTACATTTCTGTCTTATGATTTAAAGCTTCATTATCTTCTTGTCTTTGACATCATCTGCCTGACAAACCCTTGACCTGACCTGGCTTGAACCTACAGTAGCTTGCATGTCAAGACTATTCATTACTACACACAGAAAGTACAGTTATTGAGCCTGGGGAAAGCCAACCCTAACCAAAGATTTGGCAACAAACAGATGTCTGTGGAAAAGGAGGGAAACTATGATCCCCCAGGCTGCACCCCTGGGAACTGTGCTCAGATTAGAACAATTACACGTTTTGTCAGATCTCCAATATTAAGCCAACCTTGACCTGGCACTAGATAAAAAAAGTGGGAAAATGGTGCAGATTAACTACTGTGTCTTCATCTAGAGTGTGTCAAAAAAATTGCCAAATTCTGGCACATTTTGACGCAATTTGGTGAAATTTGGCACATTTTATTTTAGACTCATTCAAGAACAGATGTTTGCATCTCACTAGACACTTTTAAGACAAAGTTTTAGAATGCGCCAAAGTGCGCCAAACGAAAACTAAGCCAACCAAGAATTGATATAAGGAAAAGTTTCTGGCATATATAGCAAGATGCGCCACATTTATCATACAGCGTGCACCACTCTGATAAATTTGGGAGTTCTTCAGGCTACCTGGTCTAAGTTTCTGCTATCTAAATCTCAAGCTGGCCATACACATTAGATATTTGTTGGCTGAACATGCCGATTTCTGCAAGATCGACAGACTGTCTAATGTGTATGGTGGCAGGTGTCGGGGGGAGAAGGATTAGGCTGTTAAATTTCAGCATGCCTGATCTGTTTGTTAGTTAGGAGATAAGTATTGAAAACACATGCACGCTCGGCAGATTCGAACATGATTAGGGGAGTTGGCAGTAATAGTTGTTGACCGAACAATTCATAGGCCGACAGCTATTTAACAGGTTCCCGACCGCTGGCCGTAAATATACGGCCAGCGGCCAGGGTCTCTAAAGTCCGGCGTATAGTATATATACGGCCGCACTTCAGAGACTGTGCACGCGCGATCGCGTGCACACAGCTCTATGCCCTGGCTGTTGCTAACAGCCATGGGCACTGGGCAGAATGTCAGGGGTCAATCTTTTGGCCCCTGAACATGTGATCGCTGTGACAACCAATCACAGCGATCACATGCATTTCTGCATAGAAAACAGTGTGCACGCGATCGCGTGCACACAGCCCTGTGCCCTCGCTGTTACCAACAGCTCTGGGCACTGGGCAGAGTATCAGGGACCAATCTGATGGTCCCTGATCATGTGGTCGCTGTGAAAACCTATCACAGCGACCACATTTGTTTTATTTTGACTTTTCTGGCAGTAAATCTCCTGCCTCTTTTCTTCTCCTCAAACATTGTTTCAGTTTGAGGAGAAGAAGAGACTCGGGAGAATTGCTGCCAGAAGAATACAGTGAAAAAAAATACAGTTACACTAAAACATTCTCTGTATAGATAGATTTCTATCTATCTATACAATCTATCTATCCATCTATCTTTTTTTCTATCTATCTATCTACCTTTCTTTCTTTTATTCTATTAGAATAGGCAGGTAGGGAGTATATAATTATATATATATCCACATATATATAATATATATAGCAATAGCGGTTTATTTTTTTGTTAGCGGTAGTGTAGATATATATAGCAGTTAGTTTGTGTGTTTTATAAAAAAAAAAAAAAAAAAAAAATTTGTTTAGTTAGTGTTAGTGTTAGTTACGTTATGGCGAGGAAGTTGTTTAGCGCCGAGGAGGCATACGCCATGCTGTGGTCTGAGTCGGAGACCGCATCAGAGATGGCGTCCGAGATGGAACCTGTTTTAGGTAGTGACGATGACAGCGTCACTTCAGGTTCATCTTCAGGGGACGTTGTCCCTGATGCAGTCGAAACTGCAGAACATGAAAGCGCAGGGCCAAGTAGCGCTGTAGCACGGGACAGCCTGGTCCCTCCAGTCCAGGCTCTTGTATGGGCACCTGCCCCATCTTTTGGGCCTAGAATCCACGGATTTACGGCCACTCCTGGCATAACCGTGGACAATACAAATTTTGTCCAAATGGATTACTTCCATTTATTTATAACGGACGACATCCTAAATCAGATTGTCCACGAAACAAATTTATATGCCACGCAATATATAAGGCAGAAACCTTCATCCACCCATGCCAGAGATTGGACGCCCACCAATTTGCAGGAATTAAAAATTTTTTTGGGGCTCACCCTAAATATGGGTATTGTCAAAAAGCCCTCCATTAGGTCTTACTGGTCAACAAGACCCGCCCAAGCCACCCCAGTATATTCTGCAGTAATGCCCAGGTCTCGTTATGAGACAATAATGAGGTTCCTCCACTTCAATGACAACGCACAGGCCCCCCCAAGTACCGATGCAAACCGGGATCGGTTGTTCAAAATAAGACCGCTAATAAATTCCCTGAATAATTTATTTCTGCAACTCTACACCCCTGAGCAGAATGTAAGTGTGGACGAATCCCTCCTCAACTTCCATGGCAGACTTAGCTTTCGCCAATATCTACCTTCCAAAAGGGCAAGATATGGCGTTAAGCTCTACAAATTGTGTGAAAGCGGGTCAGGATATACCACCGCCTTCAGGATTTATGAAGGGCGGGACCGCACAATAAATGTTCCTGGATGCCCCCCTGATCTTTCCACCAGCAGTAAGATCGTGTGGGAGATAATGCAGCCTCTACTTCACAAGGGGTACCACCTGTACTGTGATAATTTTTATTCCAGTGTGCCCCTGTTTAGGCATTTGCATGCTGCAAGGACTGGGGCATGTGGTACCATGCGCAAAAACAGAATTGGTTTTCCACAGCAATTAGTGGGGAAGCGCATGGTAAAGGGGGACTCCTGTGCTTATGCATCTGAAGAATTGCTGGCGGTCAAGTTCAGGGATCGCAAAGATGTGTATGTACTAAGCACGATTCATACCGCAGGAACAGTGGCAGTGAGGGAAAGAGGGGCAACATCGGACAAGCACAAACCAGTGAGCGTGTCCGAATATAACAAGTACATGGGGGGGGTGGATTTAAGCGACCAGGTTTTACAGCCCTATTTAGTAAAACGCAAAACTAAAACCTGGTACAAAAAGTGGCCATTTATTTGTTACAGGTGGCCATCCACAACTCATTTGTGCTCTATAAAAAAAACAGAGGCAGAGACACATACCTGGATTTCCAGGAAAAAATTATTGAAGGCCTCATTTTTGATGTTCAGGACACCCGAGAATGCCCCCAGTCTGAGGATGTCACGCGACTGACTGAAAGACACTTCATCAGTCGGATTCCCCCAACAGCAACCAGAAGCAACCCTCAGAAAAAGTGCCGCGTCTGCAGAAAAGACGGGCACCGCAAAGATTCCCGATATTTCTGTCCCTCATGTCCCTCACAACCAGGCCTGTGCATTGAGCCATGTTTTAAAAAATACCACACTGTTCTGAATTATTAGATTTTAGTTAATTTGTTGAAAATATATTTGCCCTACATTACGTTTTTATTTTTCCCCTGATTTTACTCCAAGGGTGAGGGAGGGAATGGGTGGGGGGTGGATGTCATGTTTGATGTTTTCTAAAGTTCATCTGCTGGAGAGCTCCATTTGCATTAACCTGAAATTTCTTACTTTAGAAAACCCCAAAAAATAAATTCCCATTATACCCCTAGATGAATATTTTGGGATTTCTGCTTCAAGAGCAGATATTTTGGAAGTGTTATAGAAACTCTGTTGAGTTTTGTAAAACCAGCTTTGAAAAAAAGCGATTTGTGAAATAAGCTTCTTCTATCGTCCGCCCTCCTACATCTCTATGTGATAAATAAGGCCACATATTTGGTATCCCCATGCACGGGAGAAGTGGCAGAATGTGAACGGAGATTAATTTTGACCGTGGTCTAAGCCGTGTGTGAAAAATGCTGGTATAAACTGACGCATTTGCTAAAAAATTGCTAATTTTATTTTGATCCATCTTATTCAAGAAACTTTCAGAAGAAAACGGGACTGTCTAAAAATATGATAAACCCCTTGAAGGAAACCTTGTGGGGTCTACTTGTGTGAATGAAGTCGTTTATGGGGTGATTCTAATGTTTCAGCAGCATTAGGCCCCCCAGAAAACAGTATGCAGCTCTAAAATCAAATGCAGAATTCCTGGACCGAAAAGGCCAAAAAGCCTCCTTTTATGCCAAGCCCTGGCACATGCCCGTGAATAAAGCACACATATTTGGTATCCCCATGCACGGGAGAAGTGGAAGAATGTGAAATGCGATGAATTTTGTCCGTGGTCCATTTTGTGTGTGAAAAAGCTAGCATAAACTGGCGCAATTGTTAAAAAAAAAAGGTAATTTTATTTTGTTCCATCTTATTCAAGAAACTTTCAGAAGAAAACTGGACTGTCTAAAAATATGATAAACCCCTTGAAGGAAACCTTGTGGGGTCTACTTGTGTGAATTAAGTCATTTATGGGGTGATTCTAATGTTTCAGCAGCATTAGGCCCCCCAGAAAACAGTATGCGGCTCTAAAATCAAATGCAGAATTCCTGGACCAAAAAGCCTCCTTTTATGCCAAGCCCTGGCACATGCCCGCACAGCGAATAAGGCACACATATTTGGTATCCCCATGCACGGGAGAAGTGAAAGAACGTGAAAGGAGATGAATTTTGGCCGTGGTCTATACCGTGTGTGAAAAATACTAGCCTAAACTGACGCATTTGCTAAAAAAGTGCTGATTTTATTTTGTTCCATCTTATTCAAGAAACTTTCAGAAGAAAACTGGACTTGCTAAAAATATGATAAACCCCTTGAAGGAAACCTTGTGGGGTCTACTTGTGTGAATGAAGTCATTTATGGGGTGTTTCTAATGTTTCAGCAGCATTAGGCCCCCCAGAAAACAGTATGCGGCTATAAAATCAAGTGCAGAATTCCTGGACCGAAAAGGCCAAAAAGCCTCCTTTTATGCCAAGCCCTGGCACATACCCGCACAGTGAATAAGGCACACATATTTGGTATCCCCATGCACGGGAGAAGTGGAAGAACGTGAAAGGAGATGAATTTTGGCCGTGGTCTATACCGTGTGTGAAAAATACTAGCCTAAACTGACGCATTTGCTAAAAAAGTGCTGATTTTATTTTGTTCCATCTTATTCAAGAAACTTTCAGAAGAAAACTGGACTTGCTAAAAATATGATAAACCCCTTGAAGGAAACCTTGTGGGGTCTACTTGTGTGAATGAAGTCATTTATGGGGTGTTTCTAATGTTTCAGCAGCATTAGGCCCCCCAGAAAACAGTATGCGGCTATAAAATCAAGTGCAGAATTCCTGGACCGAAAAGGCCAAAAAGCCTCCTTTTATGCCAAGCCCTGGCACATGCCCGCACAGTGAATAAGGCTCACATATTTGGTATCCCCATGCACGGGAGAAGTGGAAGAATGTGAAAGGAGATTAATTTTGGCCGTGGTTCATACCGTGTGTGAAAAATGCTAGCATAAACCGACGCAATTGTTAAATTCTTGCATTTTTTTCCAATTTTGCCCACTTTAGAGAAAAAAAAAAAAATGATATATACTGACAAATGCCACTAAAACAAAGCCCTATCTGTCCTTTAAAAAGAGTGTAAAATTCAAAGATGAACTTTATTCACCTGCAGAGTTATAGTCATGTAAAGAAGCGCATAGCAAAATTGTGAAATTTGCTCTGGTCATTTAGCTGTAAAACAGCCTAGTCCTTAACCGGTTAAAGAGTTTGGTCATCTTTAGGCAGCTTAATATATCTGAACACAGCTTAGTATATCTGCCCCTTTGTTCTCTACTTTGCTAAGTAATGTATTTTTCCAACCCCACTGATATCAATACCAAAAGAGCATTCCAAAGAAAAAGCGCCGCTTCTATATTATTATGGTCACGTTAAAAACTGGTAGCAATACTTATATAGATATATAAATCTATATTTCAATATATCCATCACATAAAAAGAAGTTCTGAATCTGTATTATAAGCCTTTTTCATGCTTCGAGTCAATTAGTACTAGTGTTGTCCTTGGGAAACCTCTCCAGTCTCTAGTACAAGAACAGAAAATTACCATAAAAGAAAACGTTCCTTCAATTACATCTTATTCTCAGAACTACGGTAAATCATGACCCAAGGAAACAAAAATTCCATTCATTCCACGCATTTACTAATGTGCTTTGTAAAGTGAATTGATGTTTAAAATTAGTCATGTTTTTATTTTCTACTTCCGTTTGATACCAGTCCGATTTCATTCAGGTCCATTGGAACACATGTTCATGGCTTTAAATAACTCAGCGCATGCGCTGGCGGAGCGGGTTCGTGCAGAGGCGCCTTGACTTGCTTCGCTGGCTCTGAATGGCTATGCTGCTCGGCGCCTGCTCGGCGTGGTCGATAGCCCCCTCTTTGCATTGCACGGACGCTGGGTTGTGGCACATTCACTTATTTATTAATTTATTTTCCCACGTAACTATGGATTTTGACTTCCAGAGTGTGGTTCAGAAAAATATTATTATTTAGTTCATGCCGTTGAGCATACGGGGATATTTCTTATAGTCTGGACTTTGTAGTGTGCCTATTTCTATTACTGCTTATTGTCTGGACTCTGTAGCATTTCTTATCGTCTGGACTTCGTAGTGCGATGATTTCCATTAATGCGCTTGTGCTAAGCACTCCACTGCCATGTTTTTGGTTCCATGTTGATCCTGATAACATAAGTATTTTTGCAGATAAGGGCCTTTATTTTACACTTATGGTTTTCACCTGGTAGGCACAGCTGTGTATCCATATTTTGCCTAACTTTACATGTATCATTATTTAAGCAGGCTGTTTGCTACTAGGACCTACCTCTAACGGTATCGGCAGCCCGCCGATCCGCATGGGGTCTTTTGGTCCTCATGGTGATATAGTCACCACCATCCCATTCTCTCACGTTATTATTGGTATACTTTATTAATACATTGTATATGCATTTCTTTGATACCTTGCATTATCATAGGGGATTTAAACCTCATACATCATTGTAGGGAGAAATGTTTTTTTACATATGAGTATTTTAACCCGGGATGCATATCTCATACATTGTTTTCTATCTGATCGGGGGCGTATGCTATTTAATCAGTCTTTTTTCCATGAGTGATCATCCTGTGGCCTAACCAGGGTCCAGGACTTGGGTCCTGTACACATTTGTGCATTTTTAAGTGTTTGTAGATTTTGTCCGTTTGCTTTATACTTTGCATTTTT
The DNA here is from genome assembly GCF_050947455.1 of Rhinoderma darwinii. Classification (NCBI taxonomy): domain Eukaryota; kingdom Metazoa; phylum Chordata; class Amphibia; order Anura; family Rhinodermatidae; genus Rhinoderma; species Rhinoderma darwinii. The sequence continues at coordinate 36,434,787 of NC_134687.1, read as the reverse complement.
TCTATTTTGTACTGTGGTAATAAAGTGATTTCATTCATATTTAGCTGTGCAGTCTGTTATATCAGTTTGTGGTGCCCACTAACCTCTTCATTGTCATGCCTTTATATATTGCATATAGGACAAGCAAAACTAATTCAGTCAAGTTTGGAATAAAAGATTTAACCTTTTGTGTGATTTATTGAATTCGCTCCACAAACCTAATACATTAGATGGAATGTTATTGGGGCTTTGGGTGGAAGTTGAAGTAGTGCTGCCAAAAAGCCAATAATCAGGAACACTCCAACGGGAGGAAAATTGTAAAAGTGCAGCCTTTAGTGCAAAACAGTCTTACTGCCAGAAGACTATCCATAGTCTTTATTCTTTTTTAACCCCTTACTGACATATGACATAACTGTACGTCATAGTCCGTGGAGGGGGAGTATGGAGCGGGTTCACGGGCTGAGTTGTTCCATACTCATCAGGTATCAGCTTATGTTACAGCCGACGCTTCACCATAATGGCCGGGATCGAAGATAACTCTGATTTATAATGTTTAACTACTTAGATGCTGCAGTCAATATCGACATTGTCCCAAAGCCCTTCCAGCACAATTCCTACTCTACAGTAATTATTAGTAGCTGGGCAGGAAAGACTTTGGATGTTGTGCAGTTGCCCAATGTGCCGGCTGTGTCTCACAGTATTACTTTAAACGTTAGGCAGAAGTTCTAAAAAAAAAGTTGACATTATAGTCACCCTTTAACCCCTTAACAACCTGTAACATAACTGTATGTTTTGTCCGTGAAGGGGGGGGGAGTATGGAGCGGGCTCCTGATATACGCCCGCTCGACACTTCTCTATAAAGACCAGGATCGGAGATAACTCTGATCCCTGCCGCTTAACTACTTAGATGTGTGGTCAATAGCAGCAGCTTGAATCTAAGCTGTTAGAAAGAGTGGAAGTGCCCTCTGTTATTCCATCGGGGTGGGAATGGTTGTCATGGCATCCTGGAGTCCTACTGAAGCCGGTAAATATTTCAATACATGAACATAAATGTTTCATTTTCTACGGGGCTGCTGGACGTTATCTCTGGCAGCCCCATAGAGCAGTGGGCGAGAATGCACATTACCGCTCCATTCATATGGGGCTCACAGGGACAGCCAGGTAAACCTGTTCTCGTGATCAGTGGAGGTACCAGCAGTCAGACCCCCACTGATAAAGATATTTATCACCTATCCTGTGGATCGGTGCTAAATATAAATAATGGGAAGACCACTTTAATACATAATGTATAAGTGCCTATAGGAAAGAATGAGACATATCTGCACTTTTCAATTTAGGAATTGCAAACTTTTCATAACCTACAGAGAGTAGAAGAAACAAATACAGGGTTTATTTGTAGTCTGTAACCCTAGAGACATGGAGCTGCATACACAAGATGGTAGAATACAGATACTAAATGTTTTTAAAGTTGCTTCAATATTGAATTGTTGATGCATTAGAGCAATAACAAAATAAATTGCCAAAATGTCCAAAAACAGCCTCAAATACAGCACCAAACTGCCCTGTGTACATCTGACCTAGCAAATGTTTTTGAAAAGAAAAGTTTTCGATTTTTCAGGGCTCCAGTTTACTGCATCCCTGTCAGGTATTAGCAGTCTCTTCCTTATCTCAAGTAAGTATGGTCATCAGTATTTATTTGCATTATGGGATTTGGTTTCCTTGGTTGACAAAATATCTACAAAGAAGCTCATATTTAGACTTTTTGTAAAACACGTGATACTGCACCCCCCATGTGTGATGTATGAGTTTTATTCTAATGTTCTGCAATGTGCAATTTGTAACTAGATAAAAATGGCTCGCGGCATAACCTAGGGAATTGTTACAACTAAGGGGCCATAGACTTTGTAAAAATGGTGCCCCACAGGGATCTGCATTAGAATAACTTATTACTAATCACTTCTCTACATGTTCTCAGTTTGCAGATGACGTTGCCGTTTCTACACCACAGGACTCATCTGTACACTGGAGCAAATGAACACAATGAAAAGCAAAATGGCAGATGCCGTTTATGAGCCAACAAATAGATGGTACATGAAACATTAATATTTTTGCTTAGGTATTTATTTATTTCTGTTGCTTATATAATGCCGACATATCCCATAACACTGTACAGATATTGCCCCCAATCACATCAGTTATGTCCCCAATGGAGCTCACAATCTAGTTTCCATATCTCTGACACACACACTAGGGCCAATTTCATAGGATCAAATTAACCTATGAGAATGTTTTTGGAGTACGGGATGAAACGGGAAAATTTGGAGGAAACTCACAAAAACATGTGAAGAACTTAGAAACTCCATGCAGATGTCATCCATGGTCAGATTCTAAGCCAAGTGCTGCGAGGCAAGATGGCTAAACACTAAGCCGCCGTGCTGTTCATAAAATATAGATATTGGTTTAATGTCTATGCACCCATTATGTATTTTGAAAATGGGCTGTATTCAGAAATCCCGAAAAAAACGAGGTAAGAACAAATAAGCTTGTTTTTACCACATATAATAATTATATTCACTCCGCGATTATAATCACTTGATAGTCCAACAAAACCATAAAGGCACATGGACATCCTAGGAGCCGTCCCTTCCTGCTCATTACACCCTTCTATTAGTCAGAATTTCCATTCTGCTGGATTCATCACATAGTCGACCATTCATTTAAATGGCTCCTGGCTGATTTCCGAGCAATGTAGTATGTCTGTATTCACACAGCCGATTTTTTTAATGGCCCATGAATACTGTCTGTCAAAAAATAGGACATGTCCTATTTTTGTCTGTTGTCACGGCCCGACGGTCCCCATAGAACTTAATGGATCTGTTAATAATGGACGTTTTTCAGGAATCAATTCTGCGACGGCCGTTAAAAACTGATACTGGCTCTCACAATAGGACTCCCTGGGCACATCGCGAAGCACCTAGCACGGGGATGCCCTTGACGTCACTGTCCATATATGGACAGTGGTGACAGGGCTTTCAATTGCAAGCTCTCTGGCCAAATACTCCTGTCTTGGGAAAGCCCTTGACGTCACTGTCCATATATTAACAGTAACATTAGGAGCTTTGAGATTCGGGAATCCTCGGCCAGCGCATTGCCGACACTCTGGCCAGGGAATTCACTCCTAGAGGGAAACTATACTGTGCTATCTACAGTGGCTATTTGTGGCACTATTTACAAGGAGGTGTGATGCTTTCTACAGGAGGGTGGCACTATCTTCAAGGGCATGTGGCACTATCTAAAGGGGTGTGTGGCGCTATCTTCAAGGTGGGTGTAGCACTATCTAAATAGGCACAGTGGCACTGTATTGGCACTATCTGGAGGGTACACTGTGATACTATCTACATGGGCATTGTGTGTGGCACTATCTACATGGGTTCTCTGGCACTATCTACATGGGCACTCTGGCACTAGGCACTATCTATGTGAGCACTTTGGTGCTTTAAATGTCGACACTGTGGCACTATGTGGCAGTGCGGCACTATGTGGGCACTGTGGTACTATAAGGACACTGGCATTATCTATGTGGGCACTGTCACTATATATGTGGATACTATCTACAGTGGGCACTGTGACACTATCTACAGGGGCATTGCGGCTCTATCTAAATGGACACTGTGGTGTTTTTCAGGGACATAAAAAAACCCGGACAAATTAAATCCATCAGTTTTTTTTAACGGCCATTAAAAACTGAGAGATGGACTGGAAAAGGATGCAAAATTGGAGACCTCCTGATGCAAAACAGCCATGAAAAACTGACAATTGTAGCCTAAAGCCTTATTCACACAAATTAGGTAATCGTCTGTGTGACGGCCGTACTTATAATGGCCATCACACGACTGCATTAAAATGAATGTTCATCTATGGGGCTATTTACATGGATGTTTTTTTTACGAATTGTGTGAAGGGCCCCTGAAAAAATAGGACATATCCTATTTTTGCCCGTTTTCACGGATCCCTCAATAGACACAAGTCTATAAGGGATCAGTAAAATCAGGTCCCCCACAGATGCTAATTGGCTGTGGAAAAACTGGCATTTTTCATGGCTGATTTGACACCCGTTGGTGTGAATAAGTTCTTATGCTACATTTCAGGTATAAGGTGTAGCCATCTACAGGTTGCCCCAGGGAATAACAGCTGATCAGTAGGGGTTGAAAAAGCCAAAGCTATAGGGATCAGCTGATAATCGAGGAAGCAAAATTTACAAAACCGGTTGTCGTGCTTCAATATTTATGGTATATCCACAGGATTGGAAGAATTGGGGATCTCTGAGAACCATTTATCAAGATAACGTGGCTGGCGGTGGCCACATATAGAAGCTGACTATGTGTAGAGTTGGTGGCTTAAAGTCTATGACAGGTATGGAAACAGCTATAGACAATTACCACAGACATATATGGCATAACCTATAGATATTCCACAAATGTATAAAATGGGTATGCCCCTTTAAGGAAAAAAACATAACTATGAAAGCCTACAGCTCCTTAAACCATGTACCATGATATATATCTGCACCTTTTGCAAAGATTTATTTTCCTGATATGCAGCAGAAATCAACCAATTGTCCCATAATTATATGACCAATATTAAATCAAGGAAATTCTGCATCCCCATAAATATACACAAGCTTGACTGTATTATTCTGGTTAAATATATTGATACTATATTTGTTAGAGGATTAAAGGTTCCTAAATTATAATTTTTTTTCTACATTTTGAGTGAAAATTTGGAGTATCATGTAGAAATTTCATGTTGAAGAACATAGAAGTATGTCAATGATATACTATTGTAACACTAACGCCTTATTCCAGGATACTCCCCCAGACTACAGCCACAGATGCAGAACTGCTTCCCAATAAGAATCACATGTTTTAGAGGAAAATAATAGAAAAAAAACATGTTACCATTATTGTATTTTCCTGTATTAATTCCATTACTGCAGTTTCACATCCTCTCCTTTCAGTAGGAATCCAGCATATAGCCCTGTTCATCCTGTTCCACCTGATGCATGAATATAATGCCAGTGGAGAAGATTGATAACATTTATGCCAGCAGTTCTGTACGAGGGACCAGATGAATATAACCCGGAATAACGTTGCAGAGTAATACGCCATGTAGGGTCTTTGAAAAGCAAAAGGAAGAAGTTATGGAAACATTTTAACGCCCTGTAGCAGTTGTAGCCGTCTGCAGGGGTTAGAAAAACGTTTAACTCTATCATTTCCAGGGTACAAAGCTTATAGGAAACAATGATTGCAGTGTCTGCTAATAGTGTATATGTAGTGGTTGTAAATCAGTATATGTTACCCCAGAAGAGGGAAATATCAGCAGATGTTACAGAAGAAGACCACTCAACCATCCACATTGCCATTATGTAAGGGTTAAATGCTCTTTTATACAACAAGACAATAACCACGTCATAATAAATAATCACAAAAAGACTCCATTCCAATGACTTATCAGACCGACACTTATGTGCATAGACAGCGCACAAACAGATAAGCCAAAAAGATGTAAGAAAAAAACGGTCTCACGAAAACAACGACTTCTTAGGTAAGGTGATCAGCTGATCGCCAGGGGTCTGATTTCCCACACTACTGCAAACAGCTTATTTTGTTGGTGAAGCTGCAGATGTCTATATATTTCCCCTGCAGCGTCCACTATGAGGGAAATAAAATGTTTATATGCGCCCATTGAAATATATGGCCATTCCTGTAATTCATGGATGACTCGATTCCGCTATCGAGAGAGCTGCTGTTTGTTGGCATCTCACCACTCTGGCTCATAGAGGGGGGTCTCAAGTGTAGGACCCCCTCTGTGATTCCCATATGGTCAATTGTTGTCTCTGTGAGATCAACCCCTTTAAGTGTAAAGGACAATCAACCTATAAAGAGTTAACCAATTTTTATTTTTAAATGCTTTATGATAGAGGCTCTCCAACTTTTGCAAAACGACAACCCAGAGAATGCCCTGCAACCTGTGTCTGTCAGCAAATGCTGGTGGTTGTAGTCACATAACAGCTGGAGAGCCACAGGTTGGAGCCCTCTGCTTTATAATGATTATATGGCTTTATCACTCACAGCTATCATTGGTGATCATATCTTATTACATAGGTGAACCTTTCTCTGTTACATCTGCAGTAACCCTTTAATGAGCTGCACACAGTGGCACCTTGAGATTTAATGAAAAGAAAATATCAGTGTGGGTAAAATAATATTTTTTTTAATCAAAACCTAAAGGCTATGTACAGCTTTGAAATCGTTTTTATTTTATTTTATTGTGTTTTGTGCAAGCTTTTAAATACTTTTTATTACAAATTATTTTTACTTTTTGAGATACAGCTGCTTTATACAGAGCAGCTGTATCTTGCGCTGAGACCTGAATCCGCCAGGTCTGCGGGACTGACGGGTTCAGTAACAGCGGGAAAATCAGGATCCACTGTTATCGATCTAAGTTATGAATTTAGATGTCATCGATAACAGTTCGATCCTGCTGTAAGGGCTCATTCAGATGACTCGTCCGTGTGCTGTGCGTTGAAATAAGTGACAGCACATGGACCCATTCATTTCAATGGGGCTATTCAGACATGCGGGAGTTTTCACCCAGCGAGTGTCCATTGCATGAAACTCACTGCATGTCCTATATTGGTGCGTTTTTGTGCATCTAGTTGCCCATTGAAGTCTATGCGTCATCCGTGTGCTGTCAGTGTTTTACGCATCAGTTACAAAGAAATGCAGAGAAATAAAAAAAAATAAGTGCTTGCACGGATGTGAAAAACGCATGCCACACGCAAAGCACACTGATGCCAATACACAACTTACACGGAAATGAAATGTAGGAAAAACACAGCATTTTTTTATGAGCACAAATCGGAAATGCTCATCTGAATGTAGCCTAGCTGAACCCGTCAGTGCCGCTGACCTGACAGATAGAGGTTTCCGCGCTTAATACAGCTGCTCTGTATACAGGATACAAAGCAGCTGTATCTCAAAAAGTACAAATAATTTTTAATAACATAAAATTACAAAGTTGCACCAATCACACTGATACACATTTTTATGAAAAAAACAAAAACGTTTTTAAAGGCGTACATACATAACCTTTAACAAGAGCTGAATTATAACCGTATTGAGGAACCAACAAATGAGTACAACCCCTTATATTACATGATCACTGATAAAACACATTGCTCTACACGGAGGAAACCAGTTACTGAATGATGAGAAATGAACTCTGTATATTCCACATATCCTTCTGTAGTATAGTAAGGTGAGGGTTACATGGTGCTTGTCAGCATTATACTGGGTGTTAGAGGGTGGCAATGAACCTGCACACAGTAGTGAGTGGTAGAATGCATTTCTTGCCTTTGTCAGCTCTCTGGTCCTGCGCATGAGTCAGTCTCCTAGACTGAGAGGAGAAGGTGTGCCACTCACTCACAACTGCTCGCTGCTTTCTTGCATAGACCATTTAAGAAACAACTGCTTCCCTGTATCCTCTATGGAATGATAATACTCACTTGGATTCCAGGAGGAGCAGAGACAAGCAGGCAGCACTTGCAGGCAGTGGAATGGGACCTGGTGCTTCTTGGCATGACTGGCATCTGCAGGGATCTTAGTTTGAGGACCTTGGACAGCAGCACCATTAAAGCCACTAGAACCTGGAGGCGCCTTATACAATGCAGGATTCCCACAGAGGAAGCATGTAGAACAACCCGCCTGCTATTCATCCTCCTAATTCAATGAGGAAAATCAGGCTCATGGATAGATGCTAAGAAATGCCCTTGGCAGAGATTCTGCTGGCTGGTTTTCTCATAGTAGTGTTCATTGTCTCACTGTTGGCTAATCTACTGGTGCTGATATGTTTCTTGTACAGTCCTGAGATAAGGAAGCAGGTATCTGGCATCTTTCTGGTCAACCTCTCATTCTGCAATCTCCTTCTGACTATCCTCAACATGCCCTCCACTTTTTTGGCTATCTTAAATCATCAGCAGCCATTCAATGACTGCCTCTGTAAAGCTTTGGGGTTTTTGGAAACTTTTTTGACTTCTAACACCATGCTCAGCATGGCGGCTCTCAGCATAGACAAATGGATTGCTGTGGTTTTCCCCTTAAGTTACACCAGCAAGATGAGGTATAAGGATGCAGGGATAATGATGGGGTACACCTGGCTCCACTCACTCACATTCCCCCTGGTCTCTCTCTTCCTCTCCTGGTTAGACTACAGTAGCATGTATGCCTCTTGTACCTTGCATGCCCAAGATGCCCCTGAGACAAGACGCTTCATGGCATTTACCATCGTGTTCCATGCTGCCAGTTTTATGCTCTCACTGGTTATATTATGTTTCACTTATTTAAAGGTGCTGAAAGTGGCACGGTTCCACTGCAGGAGGATAGATATTATTACCATGCAAACACTTGTATTGCTTGTAGACATCCACCCCAGGTAATTCCTTTCTTCTCATTTCTTTATAGCTATTGTGTATATGATGCCTGTCAGTTGTATATATGGGAAAATACTGGATCCACTGTACAGAGGAAACACCCTATCATCCTACACATAGCACACAGTATAGCATAAAGCCACTGCTGGTTGTTCTGTATAGTCTCCAAAAGATGATGTAGCAGAGCTGAATTTTATATTTACATATAACTCTTTTGGGTCTGCATTGCTTCTGAATGGTAAGAACTCTTTAAGTTATAGTAGGTTTACCTGCAGTCCTGTGCAAAACCAAATATGATATGGAGGTGACAAACTCAACTCTGCTACCTTTGTATATGTGGGTGAATGCTGGCAGAAATCCTATAATAATATTGTGTATATCAGTGTTACAAATGCTTATACTGGTAATTACAGTATGTCTTCATACGTCCTCTGTGCTATATGGTTTAATATGTGCTACTGTATTATATTATTTTTATATTGTTATATCGTAATTATTATGTTGATTTTTACTTTGTTATATTTATTATATTATTTATTATATTACTATATTATAAGTATGTATGTTTTTGCTAAAGCATTCGTCCTATTATTTTTTTATACAGAATTCTGCTCTACCATAATGGTCACTCTAGACCCTACATCTATATTCTTAGCAGAGTAGTAGAGCTGAATTTGTCAGTAAACTGTTTTTTGTTGTTTTTTTTTAAAGTAAATTAAGATAATGATACAGCTTTACCTGCGGTGTTATTTGAAGTCATATATATTATATTGCAAATGGCAAACTCAGCTCTGCTACTGTATATGTATCTATACAGGATTTGATGTTTTTAAATTAGAAGCCCACTAAAACACTGTTTTATTAAGTCAACGCTACTTTATAAAACTGCTCCTTTTAAGACTATCTATCTATCTATCTATCTATCTATCTATCTATCTATCTATCTATCTATCTATCTATCTATCTATCTATCTATCTATCTATCTACCTCTATCTATCTATCTATCTATCTATCTATCTATCTATCTATCTATCTATCTATCTATCTCATATCTATCTATCTATCTCATATCTATCTATCTATCTATCTATCTATCTATCTATCTATCTATCTATCTATCTATCTATCTATCTATCTATCTATCATCTATCTATCATCTATCTATCTATCTATCTATCTATCTATCTATCTATCTATCTATCTATCTATCTATCTATCTATCTATCTATCTATCTATCTATCTATCTATCTATCTCATATCTATCTATCTATCTATCTATCTATCTATCTATCTATCTATCTATCTATCTATCTATCTATCTATCATCTATCTATCTATCTATCTATCTATCTATCTATCTATCTATCTATCTATCTATCTCATATCTATCTATCTATCTATCTATCTATCTATCTATCTATCTATCTATCTATCTATCTATCTATCTATCTATCTCATATCTATCTATCTATCTCATATCTATCTATCTATCTATCTATCTATCTATCTATCTATCTATCTATCTATCTATCTATCTATCTATCTATCTCATATCAATTCAATTCAATTCAATTCAAAGAAGCTTTATTGGCAGGACCAAATACATATTAGCATTGCCAAAGCAAGTAAGAAGTAAGGGAATGAGGGATAGGGACTGAGGGCTTGGGGATAGGGACATATCTAGGGTCGGGGTTATACAAGTCCATGGCATATCATGTCTCTCTCAGTTTATGGCATGCAGTGACATATTGTGCCGCTGTGCCCACTGTGGTTTCCTCTTCACCCAGCAGGATGTAGAGTTTCTCTTCCTCTTCCATGGAGCTGAAGTCCGGTAAGAGATCAGAGAGTTTCCTGAAGTGAGTGTCCCTCACTGCTGAGTATTTGGAGCAGTGTAGCAGGAAGTGGGCCTCATCCTCCACGGCCTCCTGGTCGCACTGTTGGCACAGTCGGCTCTCCCTGGGCTTGTAGGTCTGTCTGTGGCGCCCGGATTCGATGAGCAGGTTGTGGGCGCTCAGTCTGTAGCGGCTCAGGATCTGTCTGTCTCTGGGGTTTGGCAGTTTCTCCAGATATGGCGCCAGTTTATATTCCCGCTGTAGACTCCGGTATATTGTCAGTTTCTGGGATGTCTTTATGTCGTTTCTCCAGTCACTGATATATTCCTCTTGGCCTTTGTTTATTGTCTTCTTGATTTCGGCTTTTGTGAGGCCGCGCTG